>NC_085991.1:34126283-35326283 GCF_030014385.1 Trichomycterus rosablanca | reverse complement strand
AAATAAACACACAGACAGAGTCAAAGATTAAACTGCATAAACAACTGAATCTGGTTTTAATAACCACAGCAACAATACAATTGCATTTTACCGGCAAATCATATTTCTCCTGCATGAGGATTGTTCTAAGTGTCTGATAAAATAATAGTATCCATGTAATATCTACCTTATTGAATGTGCCCAAATATGTATACAACAAGAGTAACAATTATTTTGGATAAATATAGTTAATATGTGTAGTGTATTTCCTTTTTGGAACTGCATAATTGAGTGTGGGTTATAGGCTTTGTGTGTGCTAGAGTTGGTAATCTGGTATGTATTAAAAAGTCATTTATATCTGATGTGTATTAAAAAGTCATTTATAGCTTGTAAGCAGTATCTGCACCCTGTAGTACAAAAATGCTGATAGCTGCATTTCCCTGGCAAGATAACAAGTCTTCTCATTTTCCCAATGTGTAAAAATGGGTTATTTCTTCTCACTCTCTTCCACTCTCCCTTCTCTGCCTTCGTTCTCTCTTCATTCATCTCTTTGGCCCACTTTTTTCTTCCTCGCCGTCTCTTTTTCTGCAGCTCTGAGCCCACGAGGAGAGAATTAGCCGTAAATTGTTGCAGCGCTGCCCACAGTAAATGTTTTAATTGAATGCAAACAGATCTAAGCTTGCTCCATCTAATTTGCAGAGATAGAAGTAATATTGTTGAAAAGCTTTAGGCAAATGCTGAACTTGGGAGAAAAAGAAATTCAGTTGGAGGCATTCAGAATCCAAAACCATAGTCAGCAACTTTGTCAGGAGGAGAGCAGGATGAAAGTAGCTTTGATAAATTAATACCCCAAGATAGTAGCATCAGTACAGCTGAATCTCTTTGAACAGGATATTCTGTTCTGCTTTTTAAAATTATTTTTATTTATTTATTTATTTTTTGCCTCGACTAATTTGGACACGTAATTTACATTTTACTAATTAGAAAAGTGTGTGAGCTCTAAGGGAATCATTATGAAAGCAGACTTACAGCTGTCTGGTGACTTTTTATCTTTCATTTACCCTTAAAGTAAGTGAAGCTGAAATAATTGTTGTTAAACTAATTCTGAATGTTTAAGTTTAAGGTATCTATCCATCCATTCATTCATCCATCCAGCATTTGTTGGCCTGTTGGTTTGTCAGTCTATCTATCTATCTATCTATCTATCTATCTATCTATCTATCTATCTATCTATCTATCTATCTATCTATCTATCTATCTATCTATCAATCATCCATCCATCCATCCATCCATCCATCCATCCATCCATCAGGATTTAAATTTCATGTTTTACATTTTGGTTACATTCATGACAGGACAAGTAGTTACAGGTTATACATGATTCAGTCTAACTTTAGTGTCAAACATCATCACTGGAAATGTTGTATCTCCAATTCACCTAACTTACATGTCTTTGGGATAAGCTGCCCTGTGGATAAATAAAACCCACACATACATGGGAACAATAATGTGCTTTTTATGTTTTCTTATTATTGTGACCATGTGCAAGACTGTTCCTAAGCACAAACACTTTCAGAATCTTTAGATGTTCAAAAACATTACTTTGAGATTTAAATCAAGTGTCATGCCAGTGAATGGATTTATACTGTATTGAGGTAAAACAAGGAGGGCACTAAGCTTGGGGATGGAAGGATGGATAGACAGATGGATGGATGGAGGGATTTTTTTGACCAATTTATTTGACTAACCACTTCGTCCAAGTTGTACTGAGTCTTTGCAGCATCCGCTCTACTGGCTGTGCCACAATACAAGCCTTAAGATAAACACACAAAAGACAATCTGATTGCAGTTTGCCAAAATAAGTCTGCATGGGACCAAATCTTGGGAGCAAAACTAATTACTTAAAGTACATATATACACCAACCAGGCATAACATTATGACCACTGACAGGTGAAGTGAATAACACTGTGTATCTTTTCATCAGAGCAACCTGTTAATGGGTGGGATATATTAGGCAGCAAGTGAACATTTTATCCTCAAAGTTGATGTGTTATGCCTAGTTCACACTACACGATTTTTGCCCTGATTTTCGCTCGGCGACTGGTCGGCGCTAGATTTGCCGGCTCGGGAGCAACTCGGCGTTCGCTCGGTGATCAAAACTCGGCTCTCAGTCGCTATGTTTGATATACTCAACAACTCCATCCGACCGGCTCGACGAGCGCTCGGGGACCGGATCGAGATTTCTAGCATGTCAGATATCTGATCTGAGTTGCACGTCTGGCAATGAGTGCTATGTCGAACAGCCAATAAGAACGCAAGATACAGTGTGAGGGGAAATGCAGGAGAGGAGTGTAAACAGGTGGGACAGGGGGATAATATAGTTTATATCAAAATACACCGGCACACACACATTTTACAGTATTTCTGACTTGATCGTTCTCTACAAAACACCAACGTTGCATTGCAAAAATATTAATTAACCTCCAACTTACTATAGAACAATCCATACTGTTCGTGTTGCCAAATCCACTCAGATTCATTTATTTTTCTTCCTTGATTTTACGCTGCACATCAGCGCACAAACAACTTTGATCACTCGCTACTTGTTGACGTGCATTTTTGGACATGGTATCATTAAACCCCTCGTCACTTCTCGCGTTTGTTTTTGTGACAAAACGTAGTTTGGGAGACCAGAGAAGCTCGCCTGCGATTCCAGTTGGTGATAGATTGTGTAGTGTGAAACCCCCTATCACCAATCAGTCGTGTTGTGTGAAATATAAACCGACTGAAAGACTCCCGAGTGCAAGAGATTCAGTCGTGTAGTGTGAACTGTGCAGCGACCTGACAAATCAGAAAGTCGTGTAGTGTGAACTTGGCATTAGAAGCAGGAAAAAAAGGGCAAGCGTAAGGACTTGACAACAGCCAAATTGTGATGGCTAGACAACTGGGTCAGAGCATCTCCAAAACTGCAGCTCTGGGGTGTTCCCGGTCTGCAGTGGTCAGTATCTATCAAAAGTGGTCCAAGCAAGGAACAGGGGTTAAACCACATATATGAATTATTTACACTAGCCTAAACACCTACAGTGCGGCCAAAAAGTATTTAGTCAGCCACTGATTGTGCAGATTCTCCTACTTAGAAAGATGAGAGAGGTCTGTAATTTTCATCATAGGTACACTTCAACTATGAAAGACAAAATGAGAAAAAAAAATCCAGGAAATCACATTGTAGGATTTTTAAAGAATTTATTTGTAAATTATGGTGGAAAATAAGTATTTGGTCAATAACAAAAGTTCGACTCAATACTTTGTAACATAACCTTTGTTGGCAATGACAGAGGTCAAACGTTTCCTGTAAGTCTTCACCAGGTTTGCACACACTGTAGCTGGTATTTTGGCCCATTCCTCCATGCAGATCTCCTCTAGAGCAGTGATGTTTTGGGGCTGTCGCTGGGCAACACGGACTCCACAAATTTTCTATGGGGTTGAGGTCTGGAGACTGGCTAGGCCACTCCAGGACCTTGAAATGCTTTTTACGGAGCCACTCCTTCGTTGCCCAAGCAATGTGTTTGGGATCATTGTCATGCTGGAAGACCCAGCCACGTTTCATCTTCAATGCTCTCACTGATGGAAGGAGGTTTTGGCCTAAAATCTCACGATACATGGCCCTGTTCATTCTTCCCTTAACACAGATCAGTCGTCCTGTCCCCTTTGCAGAAAAACAGCCCCAAAGCATGATGTTTCCACCCCCATGCTTCACAGTAGGTATGGTGTTTACTCAGCATACTGCTTCCTCCAAACACGACGAATTGAGTTTTTACCAAAAAGTTCCATTTTGGTTTCATCTGACCACATGATATTCTCCCAATCCTCTTCTGGATCATCCATAATCCTTGTTACTTTGCTCTCTGCAGGTCATTCATCAGGTCCCTCCGTGTAGTTCTGGGATTTTTGCTCACCGTTCTCATGATCATTTTGACCCCACGGGATCGAGGGAGATTATCAATGGTCTTGTATGTCTTCCATTTTCTTACAATTGCTCCCACAGTTGATTTATTCACACCAACCTGCTTGCCTATTGTAGATTCACTCTTCCCAGCCTGGTGCAGGTCTACAGTTTTCTTCCTGGTGTCCTTCGACAGCTCTTTGGTCTTGGCCATGGTTGACTGTTTGAGGCTGTGGACAGGTGTCTTTTATACAGATAACGAGGTCAAACAGGTGCCATTAATACAGGTAACGAGTGGAGGACAGAAGAGCTTCTTAAAGAAGAAGTTACAGGTCTGTGAGAGCCAGAAATCTTGCTTGTTTGTGGGTGGCCAAATACTTATTTTCCACCATAATTTACAAATATTGTGCTTGCTTTTAAAAGTTTTATTTGCATTTCCTTTAGACTACCAACAAAATCACGGTCAAAATTCATTATGTACAGCTTTTATTTTCGGGCAGCACGGTGGATCGGTGGGTAGCACTGTCGCCTCACAGCAAGAAGGTCCTGGGTTAGATCCCCAGGTGGGGTGGTTTGGGTCTTTTCTGTGTGGAGTTTGCAGCAAATCGTACATGTTTTTAGACTGATGATGATCTGTAAGGAAGGAATTGCCAGACAACCTAAAAAAAGCAGAAACAACAGCTACACAATGCACAATAACATATTTACTGCACAAAAATCATCTTTGTTCCTACAGCCCACAAACTCCTTTGCTAATCCTGAATTTGCATGTATTAAAAATAATAGTAATACTATGAGGAAGAATAACAATGGTTTAATATATCAAATGCTTTTTAATTATAGAGAAATAAGGACTCCATGTGACACCAAGAACACCATCTAAAGTATGAAGGTAAGAACATCATAATATGCAGCTGCTGTTGCAAATAGTATTGGAAAATTGCATATCATTATCAATTGCATATCAAAATAAATAAAGCAACGCACCAGCTTATTGGCCTAAAAATTGAACCTAGATGTTTAAGCAAGACAAATTCCTAAAAATCCCACACTTGAATCTTATTTAAAAATATGAAGAATGCATACCGCTGATTGGCTCGTTGTTGGCTTGATCATACAGTGTGGGTAAGCCGGATAGGGACCTCATAACTGATGCAATTACGACCTCTGCTGGCTGATTGATGGCGTTTGCACAGAGTCGAAGATTAATGCAATCAGGGTGCGGCTCTCCGTACACACAGCTGATCCGCATTTGAACTCGCCTTGTGCAGGTGACAAGATGCAGTCGGCTACTGCACACATGTTGGAGGGGGCGTGTGTCAGTTCGCTTTTCTCAATCAGGGCGGGGGTCAGTACCAGTAGAGAGGAAGCGTAATGCAATTGGGTAAAAATTGGCCGAGCTAAAGATAGGGAGAAAAGGGGAGACAATGCATAAAAAATAAATATGCAGAATGCTAAGTAAAGATCCGTTGTTACCTTGAAGGTTTGAAGCAAAAAGGAATGGCTCAAAACTGAACCACATTGTTGCAAAGAAGAAGAAACAAATAAAAAAACAATTATTTTTTAACACATGAACATTTGAACATAAATCTTTACCTAAGCTTATAAATAAATACTTTACACTATTTTATGTAATCTTAGACACCCTAGACATTATAACATTAAGTCATTATGTAGGCACATTTATTAAATGTACATTTAAATTTTCCATGTACTGAATGTCGTTGTCTAGAAAGCTTATCTACCTCCTAGATAAAGATAAATGTTTATGTCATAGCCTGCAACCCAAGTTCTGCTATTAAACCCTGTAGGTGAATGGCTAATAAGATGCTTTGGATCACCTTAATGGAGCTCTGTGTCAATAGAAGCTGAGTCAGAGGCATCTGGTAACTGAGAGCCAAGAGAAGTCAGTGAGTGATGAATAGAAGGACCGGAGTGAAAAAATTATTCAGTGACATTAACATCCCTCCTGAGACCTGTCATCCCTCTCGCTTTGATAGACAGAGAAAGAGTGAAGAAGATTTTCCTGACTGCATGGATAACACTAAAACAAGGCAAGGCTTTCACTGAGGGATCAATAAACTAAACATTGCATTCACTCTCGGGTCAGACTCACCATATTATAGCTATTTTGCTCATTACTACTCATGTCACATAAGCATGATCAAATTCTACTGATTTTAATAGTCATTAAAATGATAGACAGTACGCTCCTATGACTGGCCGGGTTTAAATTATGCGAACGCCTCAAAATCATATCCAGTACATTTTCTGGTATTTATACCAGCTTCCGCCTGCAGATTCATGGCCATCTTTCATTAATCATATTATGCAGTCTCTGCATTAAAGCTTTGGAGGATTCCCATGTTCTCATTCGAATTTCATTTTAACATCCAGTCGATCTGCTTCTTCTTCTGCCAGTGTGCATTTTAAACAGGAATAAATTTTATATTGTCTGTGCAACAAAAAAGGATCCTTTGAACACAATATTATTGTCAGTGTAATTGTCAGATCCCATATATTTTTCCAATTATTAAAAAAAAGTTATTATTATTGAATTCTAATAGCTGGTAGGGCGACACGGTGGCTCGGTGGGTGGCACTGTCGCCTCACAGAAAGAAGGTCCTGGGTTCAATCCCCAGGCGGGGCGGTCCGGGTCCTTTCTGTGTGGAGTTTGCATGCTCTCCCCATGTCTGCGTGGGTTTCCTCCGGGAGCTCAGGTTTCCTCCCACAGTCCAAAAATATGCGGTCAGGTTAACTGGAGACACTGAATTGCCCTATAGGTGAATGGGTGTGTGTGTGTGTATGTGTGTCTGCCCTGCGATGGACTGGCGCCTCGTCCAGGGTGTTACTGTGTGCCTTGCGCCCATTAAAAAGCTGGGATAGGCTCCAGCACACACTCCCCCCCTGCAACCCTAATTGGTTAAGAAAGTGAGTGAGTGATAGCTAGTGCTTTTCAATTATAACATAATTTCCATGTGTAATACAACCTTTGCTACCATCCCATGGTAATTCACGTACATCTGTAGTCCAGGCTCAAATTCCACAACAGTAGCCACTAACTGGTCATATTCACATAAACATAAATGTCTCTCTATTTTCTACTGCGAACAGAGCAAAAATGCTAATTAGGCTCATAGGCAAAGATGATTAATGAGTTATTCACCTAAGCCTTGCAAGCATTAATTCGCTTCAGGTGGAAGTTCATCTATAACTCATGGTTTCTCTCCCAGTTTCATTAGCTCCTATGCACACTTGCTTTTTTCTGAAGCTGAGATGCTGGATTGCTTGGTCCAGGACATTAGATGTCAGCGGATTGCCCTAGTGGTGATTTGACGTCCCTATTTCGGAGCAGAACGACCTGTAAAACCACTTCATGCTCGGGAGGTGTCAGTCGGTAGGGTAGGTGTTTTACTTGTGAATAGCCGATAGTTTCCTGTCTCTTCTTTTTCTGAGCAGCCTTTTCTGGAGCAGCCTGTCATTTAGTGACATCCAGTTTTCAGGTCTGTGCTATCCCTGTCCCGTCCACTTTCTCCATTGTGGGTTGCTGATGTTTTTGTGTTTTTCATTTGTTACTTTGTTTCTATTAATTTGCCACCTCTTTTATTAGTTAGTGGTTTTTTAGCTACAGTTTTGGTCTATCTTGGATTAAACACTTGCACATCAGTTATTTTCCCGTTCTCACAGGTGTGTGTCCAGTCCTGTCACGCCGTCAAAGACATGGACATTCAGCCAAATTTGGTATGCAGGCAAAAAAAGCCATAGTCAGTGAGGTAAGAAGGAACGGTCACTTTAAAAGAGCTCCAAAAGTCCTGTGTGGAGATAGGAGAGCCTGTTTGATGATTAACCATCTCTGCAAAACTACATAAATCAGGTCTTCAGGCAGAAAGACATGATATAAGCCACTGTTCAGATAAAGGCATATGAAAGCCTGCTTGAAGCGTGAATAAAAAAATCTCTGGTCTGATAAGACAAAAATTAAAATCTCTGGACAGAACAGCAAGCTCTGTCTGGAAAAAAAAAAAAAACTGACACTGCACATGACCTGACTCATACCATCCCAACAGTGAAGAATGTGGTGGATTGAGGGGTGTATGAACACGCCCAAATACAAACAGTAAAACTATACTAGAGCGCACGCAAACTTAGACTGGAGTGACAGTTTACCTTCAACAGGTGTTTTTGGGACAGGCCACTAAGTGACCCAGACTTCAACTTCACTGAACATCTGTAGAAAGACCTAAAGATGGCAGGCTGGGGACAAAGCTTTATATGCATACCTGAGACTTCTATGCCACAGCAAAGGCTTTATATAATTTATTATTACATATAATTTATTATGACACAGCCCCATACCATGACAGACCCTGGCTTTTGGACTTGCTGATAACAGTCTGGATGGTCCTTTTCGTCTTTGGTCTGGAGCCCATGTGGTTATATCAGCTATTATTGAGTGGCGCAGTTCTTGATGCAGTGCCGTCTGAGGGATCGAAGATCACAGGCTTTCAGCTTTAGCTTGCACCCTTGGCCTTTACGCACTAAAATTCCTCCAGATTCATTGAATTGTTTAATGATATTATGAACTGTAGAGGGAGAAATATGCAAATCCCTTCCAATCTTTTTTGAGATCCATTTTTGTTAAACATTTCAATAATTTTCATACACATTTGTTGACAAACTGGAGATCCTCTGATCATCTTTGCTCATCAAAGTCTCAGCCTTTTTTGGATGCTGCATTTTTAAAATTTTTTTTATTTTTTATCTATTTTTCCCCACTTTTTTCCCCCCAATTTCCCCCCCATTCTAGTCATCTCCAATTACCCTGACTGCGTCCTCTATACTGGTTCGACCCTTCACCGAGGGCCACACCCCCATCAGCATTATTCCTCAGCCCTGTGCAGGCGCCATCAGTCAGCCAGCAGGGGCCACAGTTGTACCAGTTATGAGGACCTATGATCCGACTCTCTACCCTCTAACCCTCTAACAGTCAATCGTTGTTCATACTGCCGCCCAATCCAGTCGGAGAGGTAGAGTCGAGATTCAATGCGATGCATTCAGAACCCCAACTCTGGTGTACTGGCATACTTTACCACTGCGCCACCTGAGTTAAGCAGACAAAACATGAACTACCTTGCGTTCAAACTGTCTGCAATCAAATAAAAGTCAAAGTGAATGTAAGGAACACTGTATTTTTATTGTATTTGCATTTTCCATACTGTCCCAACTTTTTCTGATTTTGGGTTGTAGTAATTTGTAACTACTTTGTCATTATGGGTAAATAAGTGTGGACTTGGAATGGGCTATCAAACAGTGTACCATTTATTATCATTGCATATAGTTCTGTTTTATTAAAATATCCTTTACTATGATATCTCATCTATAAAGTAATAATATTGATACAATGTTTAAAAACAACAAAATTAGTACAACATGATAGCATAGACTCGACAATCCAAAACTGGTTGATATCTCATCAAAATAATTGCAACAATTGCTGTCTTGTACATGTAATTTCATTTTCTGCCAGATAACAGGAGTGCAGACCACAATCTTAGAGGTTTATCATGTGTTTTTTAAGCCATTGTGGGATAACTGCATTCCTCTCCACTAAGACACTTATCAAGAGCCAAAATATAAAGATTTGATTTAATATCGCTGTCTTTACATAACTTTCATCCCCTGGCCATCTATAGAAGGCACAGGATTTATGTCTTGTAGTGACAAATCAGGAAAACATGCTTCAATTTTTATAGCCCATATGGGGAGAAAAAGCCTCAAGGTGGAATAGAAGAGATGAAATTAAATTTGAAGGAGTGGAAGAGGGGAGATCGATAGATGAACAGTGGAGATGAAGAGCGAGTGAGTTGTCAAGTAAAGAGATTTGGTTTGTCAAAACCATTTGCAATCACTTACATCATATAAAATTGATTATATGGTTCCAACATTGTAGCAACACCTTGGGGAAGGCCCTCACATGTTCCAGGGTTCCTGTGCACAAAGTCAGGTTCATAAAGACAAGTTTAGTTGTGACCTCAACCCTATTAAACTCCTTTAAGATTAGCTGACACACAGAGATGCCTTCTTAACCAAACTCCATGTTAACACTCACAGCTGTTGAATTGGTTGTTCAATTGGCGAATAGAACAACTGCTAATTTATGTAATCTATTTTCATTTGTTATGTGGGCAGCACGGTGGCTAAGCGGGTAGCACTGTCGCATCACAGCAAGAAGATCCTGGGTTCAATTCCCAGGTGGGGTGGTCCGGGTCCTTTCTGTGTGGAGTTTGCATGTTCTCCCAGTGTCCGTGTGGGTTTCCTCTGGTCGCTAACAGGTTAAACTCAAGTAGTGATTCCTAAATAAATGATTTACATGTCCTCTACAGTAAATACAGGAAGGTATCTTTACTTACTAATCATTTCTCTACAATACTCCAGTTACTCGGACCATTGAGAGTTATGTGTTATAAACACCACATTTAAATAAAGATGGATAATGAGATTTTAACAGCAGTATGCATAATTGTTAATACACAAAATGTATTTATAATGAGCATGTAACGTTGTGAACTACCATTACGTTGTGTGCTAATCAGCTTAAAGCTCATCAGAAAAAAAATAATGAATACATAAATAAATAAATAAATAAATAAAGAGTTGTGAGTAAGAATCAGTGGTGTTGAAAGACACAATGCTATGTGCTCAACAGTGGCCAATTTAGTGTTGCGGTGACCAAAAACAGAAATAATAATAAAAAACTTCTGTATCATTGTTAACCATTGCTAGAAGGTTGTCTAAAACACTAATAGGGTGAGAGCAGAAGCTGACAGAAAACTCACACTGTCACTTTGTTATACAGTGGTACCTTGGAACGTCTAACTGCACCGCTTAAGCGAAGCGCTGAACAAAGCCGCCGTTCACTGTTAATTTGAAATTAAATAAATTAGTTTTTTTTAACCCTTAGATGCATAAGTGGGTCAAAAATGACCAGGTGAGGTTGTTTTCTTACGATATCTTCATAATGAAAAGTTGTTATCATTTCATATTCCAGCTATTCCGTAAAAACCATGTTACTGATATCATGCCACTTAAATTTTTAACTTACTTTTTATACGTTTTACAAAATTCTAGTTTTTGTATTACTACCCCAAGCTTCCATAGGTTGGTCAAAAATGACCCGCATTCATTTTCTATAGAATTTCATGGGAACCTTTGATTCTTACCAACTGTGACTGTCATGAATATATATTTTGTGGACCACACAGACAATATCATAAGTATCCAAGACCAAAAGAGGTGTAGACACTATGGACCAGATGGTTGGCACCTACACCTGTAAGCATCAAACACAAAGGTGGCCCATGGTGCTGTGGTACAACATACTTGACATTGCCACTCGGAATGCCTACACCTTTTTCACGGCTCAGGACGCAGAATTTAAGAGTTGTATCACCAATGCACGACGTCTCTTCCTCAATGAGCTCTCAAAGGAGCTTGTCACACCACACGAGACGTCAACTGGAAGGTTGCTCCAACTGCAAACCCCAGTCATTGACGCAATGGGAAGGTGTGGGGTGACTAAAGCCACAATTCAGCCACAGGAAAGAAGCAGACAAGGTCAACTGAAGAGAAAGAGGTGTCAGATCTGCCCAAGTAACAAAGATCGTAAAGTCAACAGTCATTGTGAGAAATGCAATGTACCTGTGTGCAATGATCACAGTCAGAAACAGGTAGTTTGTCACAACTCCATACCAGTAGGAGACAAGAAGGCAAGAAGAGAGGAAATGTGTAGACAGATACACACAGACCCATATACTCACACACACATGCACACACACACATACTGTCTTTCACACACACACACACACACAATGGTTGTTGACATTGTTCTATTGCTGTTGTGTAATTTTCTTTTCCAATTTTCAAAATGTTTTACAAATATTACAAATGTTTAAAAAGTGAAAAATAAAAATATTTAAAACAAAATCATTCTTTTGTGGACCAAATATAATACAAATGATTATTCTTAACCAAAATGACAAAAGTGGCTTAAAGACACATTGATTCTAATATGGGTCAATTTTGTGTAGGGTCCAGTCACTCATGCATCTAAGAGTTAAAGGTGAACACATTGAGTTTAAGGGAAATGATAAAAATTTCTCGACAAAGGGCGTTTTCAAAGATTTTGAGTTTAGAGGATGTTGAGTTACAAGTTACCAAGTTTTTCTCCAGACATGGGTGTGTTGTTGCACAAAGGGTTCAGTTTTCATGTCATCATATAGCTGGAGTTATAGTGTGGAGAGTATGTTGTCTGTACAATATTATATTATTTTTGGAGTAAGCATTGGGTTCTGTCTTACCTCCTTAACCAATGTCCCTTTAAATCAATGGCAAGTTTGGCTGGACAGACCAGTCTAGAAGGGTTAAGCCAAGTTTCTTGTTCCAAGTAACTATGGTCCTGGGAACTCTCAAAGCATTGGAAATAGTTTTATATCCTTGCCACAATTTCATGGTGGAGATCTACAAATGGTTCCTTGGACTTCATTGCATTGTCCTGCCAATGCAGTGTAAATTATGGGCCTGGACCCAGTGTGTGCCTTTACAAACTAAAAGCAAAATGTCCAGATCACTATTTAAGTCTGATTACTTTTTAAATGCTTTAAAAGTATCATACTATAACACTTGTATTACTTAAAAAAATTCAAAGTTCTTAAATTTAGTTAAAACAGAAAAAAGAAAAGAGGTTAAAAAAACATACAGCTCTTTAGGAAAAAAAAAGCATTGCACTAGAGCAAGTAAGAGTGTGGCCCGCTGTTGGCCTGGCATCATGGGAAATTTAAGCTTGACAAACAGATGAGATGTCACAGTGCTGAAAATGCTATTTTTCATTTTACCCACCACCACCCTCTACAGAG
Source organism: Trichomycterus rosablanca (assembly GCF_030014385.1). NCBI lineage: Eukaryota > Metazoa > Chordata > Actinopteri > Siluriformes > Trichomycteridae > Trichomycterus > Trichomycterus rosablanca. Next base: position 35,313,448 of record NC_085991.1, on the reverse strand, counting down.
AGAAGAGATCTTTATGGAGAGGAGGGGGACAATAACAGAGCTTAAAGGAGAGGAAGACAATAGAATAGAGCAAGGAAGAGTGTCTGCCAAGTATTATGTTGGCTTTGTAATAGAATGGCACTCGTCTCCCTGTAGAGAGGCTAAGAAGTCGTTTCAGCTCACTATCAGCCGACAGGCCGGGCTTACTCGGCTCAGATGACACATGACACATGTCTGTGACTGTATGAATGGGTGTGCAGGTGTAAGTTTTGTAAGGACAGCCGAGGTACCACGCATTGTTCAGTGCCACCCTTGGGAAGGGTCGACAGGTGATGGTTCGGGCCACCAAAGGTCAAGACACTGTCACTAAGATAACATCCTGTAGGCCAGCGTGGTTGTGTAATAAAGTGCCGCTTGTTCTCTGACCCGTGGGTCCGGCTGCATATTGATTTTTCTCTTTCATATATATAATGGCAAAATCCCCTTGACAAAAGGCATAGAGTAAAAACTGAAGTAGTGGTGTGTGTAAGCTAAGAAATAGCTTGGTGGAGGAGCAAAATCAAAATGCTCAGCATAATGGCACTAAAGTGGGCAAAGCTGGTGCATGTTTACCTTATTGAGTTTGCACATGCAGTTTATGCAGACAACAATGACTTACTGTATATTACAACTCTGTGCTGACTTTATAGCATACTATATACAACAGGGATGTTGAATACAGCTGTACTTGTAACTCAACGTCCCCTGAACTCAAAATCTTTGAAACTAGACGCCCTTCATTGAGAAATCTGTACCCTTAAACTCAACGTTTACCGTAAACTCAATGTGTTTAGCTTTTTTAAGAAATAAAATGTATTTAATTTTAAATTAACAATGAACAGCTGAATGAATAACTGTCAGATTCACTCTAAAAGCTCCACATGTATCTGTGTTTAGCTGGATTTCCCCCCTGTTTCACTTTTAACCGTGTGTAATAGCTTGGGGTGCTGAGAAATTGTGAGAATCACCTCCACGATTAAGAAGCATAAAGAAAAAAATTAAGAAGTACAGGTAAAGAGCAGGTTTTTATATTATATCTGTGTTATTTTCAGTGTATAAGTGTCAAAAACAACCCCATTATTTTACATTAGCCTAAAATATATGCATTTCCACAGGACCATGGAACACATTTACAGGTTTTTCATACATCCTTATGGGAGGAAATACCTTGAAACTCAACGCCTTTTGAACTTAATGCCACTCCCAGAAACAATTGATGTTGAGTAACAAGGCACCACTGTAATAGGATCATCATATGCAAAGACTTGCATTTGAAGTCTTCAAATGATTATTTCAAACACCACGTTGTACAGGTGAATCCATAAACATATGGCAGCAACATAATACACCAATGTACCAAATACAAGGGTCAAACAGTGAGTGCCTAAGTTGTATCAACATCAGTGACAAAAATTGATTAGTGTGTTTCAGTTTTAGGAAAGGGAAAAAATAATATCACATATCAAACATCACAAGAGAAAGCTTGCTGATTGGATTTGGTGATAGCAGCTCACCTGGGCCCCTGAGCAATGAAAAAGTAATATGGTTTAAATATGGTTTTACCATTATTTTTTGAATAATGCTATTTATTTATTCATTATTTAATATATTATTATTATTATTATTGTTTTTTAACATCACAATGATTTATTATACGTAGTATGGGCAACCACATTGAAAAAACAATGTGTTCTTAAAATTGTGTACTTGATATGCATGTTCTTTTTTATTATTGTATTTTTGCATTTTTCTCCTGTTTTTAATTCCAATCTAGTGGTTTCCAGCTCCCTAAAGATAATGTCCACCGCTGCTTGCACCAACCCTGCCCAGACTGGAGACCCACAGAACAGATCACATCACAGATCACATGCTCCCTCAAATAAGCAAGTCTCTTCTTTTCATTTGCTAAAGGTGAAGTTTCACAGCCATATTGTATATGGAGAGACATGTTATGCTGCTTTGTGAGTCATTTATAACAGATGAAATTCAAAAACAAGAGCTCGAGATCTCAGCGGTAGTGGTCTTGCACATCATTTAGACACATTCATGCAAAAAACAGCCAATAAAAGAGATACATACAGGTACTAGTAATGTTTCCATATTCCAAGATAATAATACTCCAATACATACTCCTTAAAAAGATTCAACAATAAACCTGAGCCTAATAAACATCCAAATAAACTAAAACACTTCCAAGTTCAAGTTCTGGTGTTATCAGATATCAGTACAAAAAATGCAAACAGATGTTCCAAAAAGACATAGCCTAAAATACACAACAAATCTGGTTTTGAAATTGCAATTTTCTCAATTTTTCTCCATATCCAATTACCCGATTGCATTACACTTCCCCTCTACTGATGCTGATCTCCACTGCTGATTGAGGAGAGCGAGACTAACACACGCCCCCTCCGACACGTGCAGTAGCCGACTGCATCTTTTCACCTGCACGAGGCGAGTTCATATGCAGATCATCTTTGTGTATGGAGAGCCACACCCTGATCAACGCATTATTCCTCAACTCTGCGCAGGCGCCATCAATCAGCCAGCAGAGGTCGTAACTGCATCAGTTATGAGGTCCCTATCTGGCTTCCCACCCTGTATGAACAACAAGCCAATCGTTGTTTATGTAGCCGTCCAGCCCAGCCAGGTGGCAGAGCTGAGTTTTGAACCGACAAGCTCGAAATGTCAGCTCTGGTGTGCTACCGTGTTTTACTGCTGCGCCACCTGAGCAGCGTGACTAATGAGTCTTATTTCAATTTAATTTAATTTATTAATTGTGAAAAAGATAGGCTGCAATGTACAATGTAAAATGAGCAGATATTTCTATTCATTTAAAATAAAAAAGTGCATTAAGGCTTTTTCTGATAATAATAATAATCTTATTAGTAATAATAATAATAATAATAATAATAATAATAATAATACATTTTTCATTTCAGTATGGAGCACTATAATCCATACATTTATTTTACCCCTTATTTCACAGTACCTCAAAATATCATTCTTCCTTAAACTCTTCGGATTCATATATCTCCCTCCGCAGGGTAACAATACAGTCTCAGTGGCTTATAAGTGTACGTATATCGAGATGGAGGGTTGTGAACATGTGGAGCACCTGTGCTGAAGAGATAGGGGGCTGAATGAATGAACTCACTACTCTTTCCACCTTTCTCCTTCCTGCAGGAAGAGTGGGCTCAAGCAACACATTAATCTGCCCACAGACAATATCCATCTGTCGCCTAGGCAGGGCCTCAAGGTGTTGGCACTACTGTTTGTGTGTGTGTGTGACTGTGGGGGAGTGTATCCATGTGTTGGTGTGGAGTTGTTGCTGTATTACTTATTCCTTTATGACCTGAGCATCTCAATAGCAAATCTAAATGAGGCCTGGAATTGTAGCTCTGAGAAACAACAGAGTCTTTTTGTCTCTTTGTCTTTTGATCTCTCTCTGTTCCATATAGTATTTAGATGCAATACTATGAAGGTGATATGTATTGGTTGTCATTAATGTCATATGTCAATCTATACACTTGTGTTTATTCTTTTAAATTATATTTTTAATCAACCTTTTTATTTTGTCCAGGTTCCCATTGTGTCTGTTTCCTCCAAGAAACACTGGGTGTAAGGCAGGAATACCCTGGAGAGGGTGCCAGTCTATCACAGGGCTTTTGGCAACCCCCAAACACCATACTGCATGCAACAGACAAGGTTAATCATCCCTGTGTAGATTCCAGTTTCATGTCTGGGTTCAGATTAGTAAATTCAATATTTTGTCAACAAATGCGTGAGAAAATTATTAAAATGTTTAAAAAAACAATGTACCTCAAAGAAAGATTGGAAGGGATTTTCATATTTCTCCCTCTACAGTGCATAATATCATTAAACGATTCAGGGAATCTGAGGAATTTCAGTGTGTAAAGGCTAAAGGTGCAAGCTTAAGCTGAAATGTGGACGCCTGTGATCTTCGATTCCTCAGACGACACTGCATCAAGAACCACCACTCAACAATAGCTGATATAACCACATGAACAAGGGATTACTTTGGCATACCTTTGTCAAGCTCTACAATACAGAGTTACATGCACAAATGCCACTTAACACTTTACTGTGCAAAAAAGAAGCCTTTGTATTGTTGTTAGATCAGCATACTAGGTCGTTTTTGGAAAAAATAAACACTGTGTGCTCCAGACGAAAAGGACCATCCAGACTGTTATTAGCCCAAAATCCAGGGTCTGTCATGGTATGGGTCTGTGTCAGTACCCTTGGCAAAGGTCATTTACACTTCTGTGATGGCAGCATTAATGCAGAAAAGTACATTGCGATCTTAGAGCAACATATGCTGCCTTCAAGACGTCATCTTTTCCAGGGACGTCCATGCATTTTTTAACAAGACGATGCAAAACCACATGCTGCACACATTACAAAGGCATGACTGTGAAAGAAGAGGGATACTGGACTGGCCTGCCTGCAGTCCTGACCTGTCCTCAATAGAGAATGTGTGGAGAAAAGGAAAAATGCGACGGCGACCCCGTACTATTGCACATCTTAAGACGTGTTTGCAGGAAGAATGAGACAAAATAAAAGTTGAAACACTAAATCGCTTCGTATCCTCGGTGCCAAAACGTCTTTTGAGTGTGGTGAAATGGAATGGCAACATTACGAAGTGGTAAATGCTGTACTGTCCCAACTTTTTTTTTGGAATATGTTGAAGGCCTGAAATGCAGGAATGGATGTTCATTAATAAATGAAATAAAGTTGAGCAGACAAAACATGAAATATCTCAGGTTCATCCTGTCTGCAATCAAATAAAAGTCAAAGTAAATGTAAGGAACACTGTGTTTTTTTATTATTTGCATTTTCCATGCTGATTTGGGGGTTGTACTATGCTGTTGTCCCTTATGCTGCACTATATGGTAATAAGGTACTGTTTTTGTCATACAGTTGCATTTCCATCCCTCTCCAAGTTCTGCAACGTATTCTTGCCACTATCAGCACATTAGTACCATGATCTGCTGTCGATATGGTTACACAAAATAAATATATACAGTGTATCACAAAAGTGAGTACACCCCTCACATTTCTGCAAATATTTTATTATATCTTTTCATGGGACAACACTATAGACATGAAACTTGGATAAAACTTAGAGTAGTAAATGTACAACTTGTATAGCAGTGTAGATTTACTGTCTTCTGAAAATAACTCGACACACAGCCATTAATGTCTAAATAGCTGGCAACATAATTGAGTACACCCCACAGTGAACATGTCCAAATTGTGCCCAAATGTGTCGTTGTCCCTCCCTGGTGTCATGTGTCAAGGTCCCAGGTGTAAATGGGGAGCAGGGCTGTTAAATTTGGTGTTTTGGGTACAATTCTCTCATACTGGCCACTGGATATTCAACATGGCACCTCATGGCAAAGAACTCTCTGAGGATGTGAGAAATAGAATTGTTGCTCTCCACAAAGATGGCCTGGGCTATAAGAAGATTGCTAACACCCTGAAACTGAGCTACAGCATGGTGGCCAAGGTCATACAGCGGTTTTCCAGGACAGGTTCCACTCGGAACAGGCTTCGCCAGGGTCGACCAAAGAAGTTGAGTCCACGTGTTCGGCGTCATATCCAGAGGTTGGCTTTAAAAAATAGACACATGAGTGCTGCCAGCATTGCTGCAGAGGTTGAAGACGTGGGAGGTCAGCCTGTCAGTGCTCAGACCATACGCCGCACACTGCATCAACTCGGTCTACATGGTCGTCATCCCAGAAGGAAGCTGACGCACAAGAAAGCCCGCAAACAGTTTGCTGAAGACAAGCAGTCCAAGAACATGGATTACTGGAATGCCCTGTGGTCTGACGAGACCAAGATAAACTTGTTTGGCTCAGATGGTGTCCAGCATGTGTGGCGGCGCCCTGGTGAGAAGTACCAAGACAACTGTATCTTGCCTACAGTCAAGCATGGTGGTGGTAGCATCATGGTCTTGGGCTGCATGAGTGTTGCTGGCACTGGGGAGCTGCAGTTCATTGAGGGAAACATGAATTCCAACATGTACTGTGACATTCTGAAACAGAGCATGATCCCCTCCCTTCGAAAACTGGGCCTCATGGCAGTTTTCCAACAGGATAACGACCCCAAACACAACCTCCAAGATGACAACTGCCTTGCTGAGGAAGCTGAAGGTAAAGGTGATGGACTAAACCCAATTGAGCACCTGTGGCGCATCCTCAAGTGGAAGGTGGAGGAGTTCAAGGTGTCTAACATCCACCAGCTCCGTGATGTCATCATGGAGGAGTGGAAGAGGATTCCAGTAGCAACCTGTGCAGCTCTGGTGAATTCCATGCCCAGGAGGGTTAAGGCAGTGCTGGATAATAATGGTGGTCACACAAAATATTGACACTTTGGGCACAATTTGGACATGTTCACTGTGGGGTGTACTCACTTATGTTGCCAGCCATTTAGACATTAATGGCTGTGTGTTGAGTTATTTTAAGAAGACAGTAAATCTACACTGCTATACAAGTTGTACACTGACTACTCTAAGTTATATCCAAGTTTCATGTCTATAGTGTTGTCCCATGAAAAGATATAATAAAATATTTGCAGAAATGTGAGGGGTGTACTCACTTTTGTGATACACTGTATATATATATATATACCAACAGTCTGTATTGGTATGACATTATAATCTTCCTAAAATAAATACAAGCAAGCTCATGAGCTGTCCTCAGTGTCACATACAGCGTGCTCTATCATTCCTCTCTCTGCATCTTCTTTATGCATGCGTATCCCTACACCCACACCCATACCCACACTCTCCTCAGAGGAAATACAGTGTCTTCCTTCAGGCACATGCTAAAAAGCAGAGATTTAAACAAGTTCATTTTATTTCACCCATCTTTTCAAATATGCAGTGTTTGAAATTGGTCCTGAGCTGGCGGCATTAATAATGTATTCGCCTGAAACCGGCAAGAGGTTCAGAAAAATCAAAATTCACGCATCCTCTACGACAGTGTTTTTTGTTTTTTTTTTACCTGTGAGCTAAAGTGTGAGATGCGTGCGCTTCCTGGGTGCATGTTTTATGCATGCCACCCACTCGTCTTTAATACTAGCTAGCCTCTGAAGTTAGGAATCATACAGTCGATGGTGTAATGGGTACAGACGGAGCAAGGCGGTGGTGCAGTGTGTGCCCTACAGTATCTCAAAGCATCTCTGCCTCGCTCTGAAACAATCCTTCACGGAAGGTTGCATTAGAGCATTTGAATGTCAAAAGGTGGCCCGTGTCCGTGTCATTGCTGTTTCTTGCCGATTAATTAGCGAACGCTTATCATAGCTGCACGCCGTGCGTCGGCAGGGTGACAACACCCCAGCATTGTAAAAAATAATTATTTTACTAATGTGGACCTTGTGCATGAGAAACGGCTGAACTCTACCCAAATAGCTCATTAATCTTGTGATGGCCTCTCCTGGGCTGGGTGAAGTGGTGCTGAATTTTAATACACACCACCTCCTTTTGCTAACAGTATGCTTTACAGAAAAGGCATTTCAAACACTCTCTGGCTCTCGTGCATGCCATTAGGACACACACCCATATGTACACAGCTACAGAGATAAGTGACACATGAAAAGACAAAAAAAATCCCACACAAGTTCAGTTACGGTGAGATCTGCTATCTACAAAGATCACAGCATATGATGTTTATCATTTTATCATTTAGCTGCACATTCTCTCTGAATAACTTCCATCAGGATAAAACTTGTCCATTACACTGACTAGGCATAACATTATGACCACTGACAGGTGAAATGAATAACACTGATTATCTCATCCTGGCACCTGTTAGTGGGTGGGATGTATTAGGCAGCAAGAGAACATTTTATCCTCAAAGTTGATGTGTTAGAAGCAGTAAAAATGAGCAAGCGTAAGGATTTGAGCGAGTTTGACAAGGGCCAAATTTTGATGACTAGACGACTGGGTCTCCAAAACTGCAGCTTTTGTGGGGTGTTCCCAGTCTGCAGTGGTCATGATCTATCAAAAGTGGTCCAAGGAAGGAACAGTGGTAAACCGGCGACAGGGTCATGGGTGGCCAAGGCTCGTGTGGTCCGATCCAACAGACAAGCTACTGTAGCTCAAACTGCTGAAGAAGTTAATGCTGGTTCTGATAGGAAGGTGTCAGACTTCATGCCTCGATGGTTCAGGGCTGTTTTGGCAGCAAAAGGGGGACCAGCACAATATTAGGAAGGTGGTCATAATGTTATGCCTCATCGGTGTATATTGCAAAAAAGGCCAACACATTATTATCACTTTAAAATTAATTTCATTAAAATTTTGGGGGTGGCTCAGTGGCTAGCCTTACAGCAAGAAGGTCCTGAGTTCGATCCCCAGGTGGGGTTGCCCGGGTCCTTTCTGTGTGGAGTTTGCAGGTTCTCCCTGTGTCTGTGTGTTTCCTCCGGGCTCCGGTTTCCTCCCACAGTACAAAGACATGCAAGTGAGGTGAATTGGAGATACAAAATTGTCCATGACTGTGTTTGACATTAAAAAATAAACTGATAAATCTTGTGTAACCAGTAACTACCTGTTCTGTCATGAATGTAACCAAAGTGTGTAAAACATGACGTTAAAATCCTAATCAATAAATAAATAAATAAATTAATTAATTAAAATTTGTGACTATTGCGCCCAGGTGGTGCAGCGGTAAAACACGCTAGCACACCAGAGCAGAGATTTTGAACACATCGTTTCGAATCTCAGCTCTGCCACCTGGCAGGCTAGGTACCTACATGAACAAAGATTGGCTGTTGTTCACACAAGGTGGGAAGCCAGACCAGGGCTCCTCATAACTGATGCAATTACGACCTCTGCTGGCTGATTGAGTCAAGGAATAATGCATTGATCAGGGTGTGGCTCTCCGTACACAAAGCTGATCTGCATATGAACTCAACTCGTGCAGGCGAAAAGATGCAGTCGGTACTGCACACGTGTCGGAGGGGGAGTGTGTCAGTCTCGCTCTCCTCAACCAGCAGTGGAGGTTAGCATCGGTAGAGGGGAAACGTAATCCAATCAGGGTAAAAAAAAAAAAAAAGACAAATTATGACTATTTGTAATACACTCTGTTGTGAAGAGCATGTAAACACAGCGCCTAACTTATGATTTCAAGCATTTTAGCAGCACCAATTAAAATCAATTCCATAAAAATGCTTATTGTTTTGAAACTATATGTCCAACAAGCTCAAGATCAAATGTCCATAAAAAAGAAATTATTAAAAAATTAAAATAACTGCTAAATTATATTTCCTTACACGTTATAATTAAATGACATTTTAATGGTTTAATTAATATTTAGAAGCTTTTTTCCCAAATCCCTGCAGTGTAATCGTGACAGTAAACAAGGACATTAAAATCTTGTTTGTGCTTAGAATTCCAAAAGCAAGATTATCAGTACATGGATTCTGTGGTTTTAATCCTCTGTAGACTTGTTAAATGACTTTAATTAAAGTTTAAATTGCTCGGCTCAGGCAGTGTAAAGCTCAAACTGAAACTTAAAGAGAGCTTCCCCGAATTAGTGACCAATCATGGTGTAAAATATTGATGTATTCCATTCTAAGATCAGTATTTTAAGAAAATTTAAAATTACACTTTGACGTATCATTTTAGTGTTTTATTTTATCCCGTACTTATAAAGGCTGTTTCATTTGTGCTCTGGGGAACTAATTTTTTTTGCTGAAAAGTTTATACAGCCAATCCAAGCCCAATTTGCTGAATATCAGGTCTGCCTTTTGCTGCACAAAAATCTATCCACATTGAATCTCTTTACAAGTGATGAAAGCGAAGGAAAGACAGGGTTTTTATAATTATGCTTTATTAGACTTTGGTTTCTTGAAGCCAGATTGGATGGGACCATGTAGAGAAATGTTCTCCACTCACTCCACTCTCCTGATTGCCTCTACAGTGGCCTAAAAACAGAACTCTTGTAGTTCATTATTTGTTAATAAATGAGTTACCATGTTGTGTTTTGTTGCTGTATTCAATAATATTAAGAATCAATTACTTCAACATAAAAAATAATTAACTAATTACTTAATTTTGTTATTATTGTTTTGTTTATGCATTTTCTCCCCTTTTTCTCCCGACTTTTTAGCGAGTCCAATTGCCCGACTGCATCACTCTTCCTCTCCACTAATGCCGACCCCCGCTCTGATGTGAGGAGAACGAAGCTAACCCACGGCCCCTCCGACACGAAGGCAGCAGCCGTATGCATTTTGTCACCTACACTAGGCGAGTGCATATATGCGAATCAGCCTTGTGTATGGAGAGACACACCCTGATCCGCACTCTTTCCCCGCCTCTGTGCAGGCGCCATCAATCAGCCAGCAGAGGTCGTAGTGCATCAGTTATGAGGAGTTCCTCTCTGGCTTAATACCCACCCCTATATGAACAATAGGCCAATCGTTCATGTGGCCGCTCAGCCCGGTCGGATGGCAGAGCTGAAATTCGATGTGATGTAATCGAAATCCCAGCTCTGGTGTGCTAGCGTGTGTCAAAAATTCAGCTCAGTAATCTAATCAGAAGGGCTTGGGTGGCACAGCAGTAAATGATTCTAGCCAACTACCACTGGGATCCATTGTACAACTCTTATTTGAACCAATTCGGCCAGTTGGGCTTCTACATACCTATATGATTGGCTTTGTCTGATGGGTTAGAAGGGGTGGCAGACCTGGATACCATGGTGGTAAAACATAAAAATGAAATAAAATAAGATAAGTAAGTATTAATGGTGTAAGACCATTGTACTGGCAAGGTTTGCATCAACTTTGGATCAGTTATATATTTATATCCTTACCAGCTGCACCACCATGCCATCAATAGGTTGGGTGTATATTTTTATATTTTTTTTAAATGACTTTTAGGGTGAAATATTGTGGCTCCAACAAATTGTCAGCCAGTGGTCCTGGATTTAATATTGCTTATCACCAGAGTGTTATACCCACACATAAATAAGAGCACTGATTATGTCTTGAGAAACTGTTTCTGCTTCACCTGGGTTAGGGTTGCAGTTTGTCTGGCATAACCCAAAAACATTAAACACAAGTCAGAAACACACCCTTTGACAGGGCATCAATCCTTCACAGTGTAGTGCATGCACAGAAGACATGAAGAAAATCTTGGTTTAAAGAAACTTTGGTGTCCGGCACAGAGCCCTGACCCTACTACCTATGCTCAGCTATACAAATGTTCTTTTCACTGAATGGACACAAATTGCCACAGACATACTGTACTTCAAAGTCTTGTAAGACGCCTCCTCATAAATGTGGATGTTGTAATAGCTGAAAAGATCACATAGAGGTGACTTTCTTAATACCAACCTCACCTTGTTTTAAACAGGATGTCCAACAAGCTTATGGTCAGGAATTCAAATACTTTTGGCCATATATTGTAACTGTTAGCAGTGGGTGTGGCGGAAAACATGCGCTAATAATTATGAAGGGTGTCCTAAAACCTTTGGACATGGAATGTATACACCATATACAGCTTGTTTTAATGTGTGTCGTTATGAATTTTAAATATATTTATGTTTGGCTCTTTTTCCGCTCTAGTCTAGGTGTACTGAGTGATTTGCAGCCTCTCAGCTTCTTGGCAGGATCATAGGACTGAAGAAAAAGTTGCTCTTAGCCGTTCACGCTTCTTGTCAGCCTGCTAAAGATTTATTAAAAGAAAATGCTGATATATGCTGATATATGATGATTCATTTATTTTTTACCAACTGCTTCATCCAACCAGGAATCATACTGGCACAGTGCAGCACTTCCCCCTGAACCAGGTACCAACTGATTGCATGGATCATCATTTAAATTCACTTAGATCAAACAATATGCATACTGATGAAAGGTGAAAGTATGAGTACATGAGTACTGTAGAACACATACCACACAGATGGTGACTAGAAGTAGGCACTGACCCTGTTTCATAGAAAACCTACTCTTCTAGCTGCTGACGTAAATATGATACCCACATATGACTTCTACATATAACAAAATAATGCTAACGTCCTGCTAGCAAAATGCTAAATGTGCTAAAAATCGAATCTACTAAAACAAGTGCATTAATGAAGGCTAATTAAAAAGCACCATTGTATATATATATACATATATATATATATATGTATATATACAGTATATATATATATATATTAGGGCTGTCAAACGATTAAAATTTTTAATCGCGATTAATCTCAGAATTTCATATAGTTAATCGCGATTAATCGCATTTAAAAAAAACTGTGTAAATGTTATAGAAAACAAGGATTTTTAAGTGAAATGTTACAATTAAAATGGTGAACACATTTTATGCTAAATGTACTTATGTTAAAAACTGCTGGGACAAGAGAAAACTGTAAGGGAGTTTATTCACTCACATACTAGGCAGTAAATGTCAGATTGTAGGTTAGAATTTCTCCATCAGCAAACATTGTAGATCAGCGGTGCTTTAGGTGGGATAAGGTGTAATTATTGTAACAGACTTTTCTGTGCTTGTATCGTGACGATGGTTTGATGGACGTTTCTACACGAAGTGAGTGTGTTTTGACCCTTTGGGGCTTCCATAGTTCATGAACTAACGTGCTCGACTCAGCTTTCCGGTATTCGGTACAGAAGAAGAAGTTAATTAAGTGTAATAAAGTGTTCTGCTCCCGACAACTTGTGAATATAGCGTGTATTTATTTCTTTATTATGCAAGTGCATCACTACCACGATCGGTTACATTATGTTAACAAACCGCAAATGAAAAACGGTGGCAAGTCCGACATTAAAACGTTTGTTCTACCAGTCAAGTGTCAACATGAACTAGAATTTGCGTTAATGGCACTAATTTTTTTAATCGCGTTAAATTGAGGTCGCGTTAATGCGTTATTATCGCGTTAACTTCGACAGCCCTAATATATATATATATATGCGTCATGCTTCCTCTCCACCAATGCCGATCCCTGCTCCAATTGAGGAGAACGAAGCTAACCCATGCCCCCTCCGACATGTGGGCAGCATGCCGTATGCATTTTATCACCTACACTTTGACGAGTGCAGTGCAGCCTAGTTTTGTGTACGGAAAGACACACCCTGAGAGCACTCTTTTCTCATCTCTGTGCAGGCGCCACCAATCAGCCAGCAGAGGTCGCAATTGCACCAGTCATGAGGGAGAGACCCCATCCGGCTTAGGCCCGCCCATCTGAACAACAGGCCAATCGTTGTTCATGTGGCCGCTCATCCTCAGCCAGCAGGCAGAGCTGAGATTCGATACGATGTATTCGAGATCCCAGCTCTGGTACCAGCGTGTGTTTTTACCGCTGCGGTAATTATGTTTATTTTATTTTATTTTATTTATTTTTCAAACTAGTATTAGACATAGCCAATCACATCCGTGTAGATGCTCTGCGAGCTTATAGTATTGCAGAGATTCAACCAGGATCTCAGTATGGTGGTGGTGTAGCAGAATAGAACCCTGCACCACCTGAACACCCTAAAAAAAGATACAAAATAGATAAATAAGTAAATATTTAAATTAAAAATACTTACATTTATGGCATTTAGCAGACGCTTTTATCCAAAGCAACAGTATACAATCTAAGCAGTTAAGGGTTAAGGGCCTTGCTCAAGGGCCCAACAGGGGTAACCTGGCAGTGTTGGGGCTTGAACCGGCAACCCTATGATTACTGGTCCAGTATCTTAACCACTAGGCTACAGCTGCCCTACTTACATGAAAGTAAGTATTCCTCATAGAATGCATTTATAAGGATAAACCTGGCTGATCTGCCTTCAATCTGCACATATCTATAGGTTTATGAAATATATGACCAGAAAGTATGTGGACACCTATCCTAGTTAGTAAGTTATTAAATTTGTAGCCACACCCGCAGCTAAAGGGTGTACGAAATGCATCATACTATGTAAATTATTCATAAAAAGAATTGACATAAAAGTCAAAAGTAAGAAAGTAAACAGATATTTAAAGAATGTGCTTTTGCAATACAATAAGATCCTTAGTGACAGACTGCTGGGATAGTACAAGACTTTGCCAGCTTTCATAACTTTAGCTGTCTGTCTGCTCAACTTCATATGCACTGCAAATGCTACATTTTATTTATTTATTAATTTTTTTACATTAGATGCTGCATCAATAGGTATTGTGAATACAACAAAAACACATAAAGCATTTTAGTTCTGTTAATTTATTTACTGAATGTTATTGTATTGTTTTGATGGATATTATTATTATTATTATTATTAGTAGTAGTAGTAGTAATTGTAGATAAAGTCCTTGTGTATGCATAAGTGGACAAGCACTGACTTCCACAGTTACCCTGCTTACCTTGTCCTTGACCAAAGTTAATCTGTCACTTTTTATGTATATTTGCATTCATTCTTATCTGTTCCATGCCACTCAGCCATCTGCCTGTGTGCAAACTCCCTTTCCCAACATAATCACTTTTTTTCTTTGCAAACACTGACCCCACTTACATTCTCATCATGGTGCCCTCCACACAGACAGCAAACACCTAACTGAAGACACTCACACTGGCTTGTAAGTGCACTCACTGGCCATTTGTGTTCATTTACAACTTCAATATACTTCCATAACTCCTTCAAGGGTTTTAAAAAGCATTGTAGTTGAGAAAAAATATAAGAGTTTATAACGTTGTTGTCCAGGGAAGTATATAGAAGAATAGCTTTTACAAGTGCAGTACAATGAAATACTTTTTCCACATATCCCATCACAGGGTCAGCCCTTGTACGCCGCCCCTGGAGCAGACAGGGTTAAGGGCCTTGCTCAAGGGCCCAACAGTGGCTGCACAGCAGAGCCTGGATTAAAACTGACAATTTTCCATTTGATAGCCCAAAGCTATACCCACTAGACTACCACTGTCCACATGTCTCTATATGCACAACTGAACTATTTTAAATAGACATATCTAGACTTTTGAGAGTAGTGACTAGAAGGGTGTTTTATTAAAATTCATCAATGTTTGTTTTTTGGTTAGTTAACTATGTATGCCAATTAGTACTGTACCAATGGGGTGCTTTATACATACAATGCAATATGTCTATCTATCTATCTATCTATCTATCTATCTATCTATCTATCTATCTATCTATCTATCTATCTATCTATCTATCTATCTACCTACCTACCTACAGTGTATCACAAAAGTGAGTACACCCCTCACATTTCTGCAGATATTTAAGTATATCTTTTCATGGGACAACACTGACAAAATGACACTTTGACACAATAAAAAGTAGTCTGTGTGCAGCTTATATAACAGTGTAAATTTATTCTTCCCTCAAAATAACTCAATATACAGCCATTAATGTCTAAACCACCGGCAACAAAAGTGAGTACACCCCTTAGTGAAAGTTCCTGAAGTGTCAATATTTTGTGTGGCCACCATTATTCCCCAGAACTGCCTTAACTCTCCTGGGCATGGAGTTTACCAGAGCTTCACAGGTCGCCACTGGAATGCTTTTCCACTCCTCCATGACGACATCACTGAGCTGGCGGATATTCGAGACTTTGCGCTCCTCCACCTTCCGCTTGAGGATGCCCCAAAGATGTCCTATTGGGTTTAGGTCTGGAGACATGCTTGGCCAGTCCATCACCTTTACCCTCAGCCTCTTCAATAAAGCAGTAGTCGTCTTAAAGGTGTGTTTGGGGTCATTATCATGCTGGAACACGGCCCTGCGACCCAGTTTCCGGAGGGAGGGGATCATGCTCTGCTTCAGTATTTCACAGTACATATTGGAGTTCATGTGTCCCTCAATGAAATGTAACTCCCCAACACCTGCTGCACCCATGCAGCCCCAGACCATGGCATTCCCACCACCATGCTTGACTGTAGGCATGACACACTTATCTTTGTACTCCTCACCTGATTGCCACCACACATGCTTGAGACCATCTGAACCAAACAAATTAATCTTGGTCTCATCAGACCATAGGACATGGTTCCAGTAATCCATGTCCTTTGTTGACATGTCTTCAGCAAATTGTTTGCGGGCTTTCTTGTGTAGAGACTTCAGAAGAGGCTTCCTTCTGGGGTGACAGCCATGCAGACCAATTTGATGTAGTGTGCGGCGTATGGTCTGAGCACTGACAGGCTGACCCCCCACCTTTTCAATCTCTGCAGCAATGCTGACAGCACTCCTGCGCCTATCTTTCAAAGACAGCAGTTGGATGTGACGCTGAGCACGTGCACTCAGCTTCTTTGGACGACCAACGCGAGGTCTGTTCTGAGTGGACCCTGCTCTTTTAAAACGCTGGATGATCTTGGCCACTGTGCTGCAGCTCAGTTTCAGGGTGTTGGCAATCTTCTTGTAGCCTTGGCCATCTTCATGTAGCGCAACAATTCGTCTTTTAAGATCCTCAGAGAGTTCTTTGCCATGAGGTGCCATGTTGGAACTTTCAGTGACCAGTATGAGAGAGTGTGAGAGCTGTACTACTAAATTGAACACACCTGCTCCCTATGCACACCTGAGACCTAGTAACACTAACAAATCACATGACATTTTGGAGGGAAAATGACAAGCAGTGCTCAATTTGGACATTTAGGGGTGTAGTCTCTTAGGGGTGTACTCACTTTTGTTGCCTGTGGTTTAGACATTAATGGCTGTATATTGAGTTATTTTGAGGGAAGAATAAATTTACACTGTTATATAAGCTGCACACAGACTACTTTTCATTGTGTCAAAGTGTCATTTTGTCAGTGTTGTCCCATGAAAAGATATACTTAAATATCTGCAGAAATGTGAGGGGTATACTCACTTTTGTGATACACTGTACCTACCTCATCTTTGTGTATCTGCTGGGCTAAGAAAGGTCCACCATCCAAATATATCTATGTTCAGCAGTGTAATATATGTGTAAAATGTTCAGCAGTGATCCTATGGTGGCTTTGTTACACTGCATATATAATACAACCAAGTGCATTCTCTCGCTCTCTCTCTCTCTCTCTCTCTCTCTCTCTCTCTCTCTCTCTCGCTCGCACACACACACACACACACACACACACACACACACACAACAATGTCAGAGCTCTTCAGGTAGACACTGAGAGTTCAAGGACAGTGCAAACTCAAGCCAAGCAGTTCTCACTTTGAGTGTAGTAGATAAATGGCCAGCCTCCAAAGAGAGAATTATGCCAGTATATTGATTGCTGCTGATTACTCTAGAAACATTAGATACTAAAGCTCTATTTATTTACTACAACCTTAGCTCAAATAAAAAAAAAAGTTGGACCAGTATGGAAAATGAAGTGAATGGAAAAACTGAGTGTTTCTTACATTAACTTTGACTTTTGCTTAATTTCAGACACTATAAACCCAAGATATTTCATGTTTGTAAAGAATTATGAATTGGAAAACGCGACAATGACAACTCTTGCTGTACTGTTGCACACCTTAAGACGTGTTAACAGGAAAAATGGGACAAAATAACACCTAAAACACTTGTATTCTCAGTGCCAAAACGTCTTACCTGTTGTGAGAATCGAAAACAGCATAATAAAGTGGTAAATGTTATTTTTGGAAGGTGTTGCATTCCTGAAATACATTAGTGAATGGATACAACATCAAATATCAAGGGTTCATATTGGCTGCAATAAAATATACAGTACTGTCCCAACTTTTTTTGATTAGGGGTTGTAGATCATGATAAAATTATAGCCTTACTATCATAATCAATACTATTCTGGTAAAGCATTGTATATTGATATAAAGAGCTGTACTCAAACATACTGCCTGTGTTTTCTTTTTTTCATAATAAGCTAACAGTACAAAATGTTTGCTATTTGAATGATTATAGCTTCATTTGTATGCTGGTGCTGGCATCTCTGCTACTTTTGTGTTTTAATGCATATTTATCAAGTTAGCAGATTAGTTATAGCGAAATGAAAAATCTAGATCACAATATGCATACGAAGTTTGTGATAAATGTCACCATTCGGACTGAATTATTCATTACTTATAATTGCCAAGACAATGGAGCTATTGTCATTTCATTATAAATCTCATCAGGAATTGCATGTTTTTTACTTACTTTGTATTTATGCATATTTTGATTTAACCATTTAATTATGGTCCGTGTTGTAGATTTTGCTATGTACTTAACACCCTCTTTAACGTGTAACCAAATGTTATAGAATGCCTTTGTCATATATACATACACAGACGTACAGTCCAACAAAATTCTTTCTTTGCATATCCCAGCTTGTTTGGAAGCTGGGGTCAGAGCACAGGGTCAGCCATTGTATGGCACCCCTGGAGCAGATAGGGTTAAGGGCCTTGCTCAAGGGCCCAAGCAGAGCCTGGATTCAAACTGACAATCTTCCGATTGATAGCCCAAAGCTCTACCCACTAGGTTACCACTGTCTACATGTCTTTACAGTATATGGATTGACTAGTGGTGACTAGTAGAGTAGTAGTGTAATGGCAGAGCTCAGATTCAAACTCTCAAGGTTTCAGTTGATAGCCCAAAGCTCTACCCACTAGGCTACCACTGTCCCTAGATGCACAAGTCAAAACCCATTTTTCTATTTGCTTGTGCACTTGTGTTATAACAGTATAATAATAGTTATAACATTACTAGACATACAAACAGATGAATTAAGGGGAAATGAAAGCAATAAACTGTTTTAATAATATGTTTATTTACCACAAGTGGTCAAAACAGCTTTAATGTGCCATGGTGTTTATACCACAAGTCTTTGGAACTGCCATGAAGGTATAGACCAGTGTTCTTCCAAAGATAGTCCTGATCTTTTGACACTGCGGTCTAAAAGGTTAATCTAAACATGTGCAGTTGGATTGACATTGGCTTTTTAACGTCATGTTTTACACACTTTGGTTACATTTATGACAGAAACGGTAGTTACTCATTACACAAGATTATTAAGTTTACAAGTTTTAATGTCAAACACAGTCATGGACAGTTTTGTTTTTCCAATTAACCTGACTGCATGTTTTTGGACTTTGGGAGGAAACCAGAGCTCCCGTAAGGAAACTCATGCAGACACGGGGAGAACATGCAAACTCCACACAGAAAGGACCCAGACCGCCCCACCTGGGGATCGAACCCAGGACCTTTTTGCTGTGAGGCGATAGTGCTACCCACTGAGCCACCGTGCTGCCCCCGATTAACTTACTAAGGCCATATCATCTGATTAATTGTCCATCTCATTAAAATGCCGACTTATCATAAAAAGACCACTCCTATTATAATTAAAATGATCCATCATTAGGATCGGGTTATCAGTCAAAATAATAACTTCTTATTGATGCGCAGTAAACCCCCGCATGTGCCAGCAAAGCAGTCAGTGACTGAAAGCTCCAAAATCAAGGCCACAGGAACAAAGTGTCTGCACTTAAAATGCATCTTATTTTTCAACCATCTAGTAGTCAGGCTACACTTCAGATCTTATGCTACAGTCTTTATTTTGGGGGCATTTATAGCTAAAGTGCATCTCAGTTTCAGCTCTCGGGCACATCTTTCATTTCTGCAAATCAGTGAAAGTACACTCCATCACACTGGCGTTCCTCTGATCTGTGTTAGAGATCATCCTATCAAACAGAACTCAGAGCAGAGAGACGTTGCTAGCAGATGCACAGGATTTTCACCTTAAGAACTAGAATGCTTGAAATAGAAATACCTTGAAATTCAACATCTTTAAAACTTTACGCCACTCCCAGAACCAATTGACGTCGAGTTTCAAGGTACCACTGTACTTGCAAATTACCAGCTGATAGATGGACAGAAAAATGGCAAAACAATCGAGTAAAATATTTTATCTGTGCATGAGTGCTTAAGTTAATTATGCTTACCCACTACCATGTAGATCCATGGTTTGAATGTGATTGGTGCTATTGGCCGTTCGAGTCTGATTGGCTACATCTGTTTGGAGGCAAACAGCCAAGCCATTAGGAAGTGCACTTTCCAGTGCACTCTCAGTGCTGGTCCCAAGCCTGGATAAAAATAAGGAGGATTGCTTTAGGAAGGGCATCAGGTGTAAACACTGTGCCAACAGGTATATGGGCCATAACCAAATATGACCAAAAAAGACGTGTGTTTTAGTCTGCAGTCCCCCACAGTTAGCATAAATGTTGTGGATGTTGGTACCCATGATTTCTGAAAAAGCCCATGCCAAAGCAAAGGTATAAATCAGCAGTCCCTAACCTTTTTTTGCACCACGGACCGGTTTCAAATCAAATAACTATAGAATGGAAAATCAGTGTGAATCCTGAGCTTTTTTTCACTGCTCCCACCTAGTGGTGATTGGGAACAATAACACTCGAAGAGTACTGGAAATTTAATTGCTCTTGTAGCGATCTCTAATTATTTATTTTTTTTGTGCTGCCCGATGGTTGGGGGCCACTGGTCTAAATAACACAATGAATTTTCAATTGCAAGCATTTATATGCACTGGGGAGATGTATCCTGAGGTGCAGTCTCAAAAGCTTTAAAACAATTTGTGCCAGGCTATAGAAATACAGCCTTGTCTACTTTTCCCCCTTGTTTTCCTTTTTAGTTATGATGTAGCAATGAGAAAAGACTCCACATGACCTAATTCTGAACTGAGCAAAAAAGCAATGTTTACTTAAAATCTGAGAACTGCAGGTGCTAAAAGAGCTACACTTTTGGTGACCATTGCTGTAGGGCCCTTGAGCAAGTCCAGGTAACTCATCATTAGAGCCTGTTCTTTTAGGTTCTTTAGCTGAAATGAAGATGTACCTGCATAGAGTGCAGTTCATGAATTGATAAAGAGTACCTGAATAGTTGTCTAGGGACTGAATGTTCGATCGGCCTTGGATTGCATCTAAATTTCAAATTTTGCCACTATAGCAGCATTAACACAGATACAAAATTAGATATCAATCAATAATATCAGTTGGTCTGTCTTGTGAATGAGGGCACCACTACAATTTTTACTTCAGCTTCTAGAAGAAATGGTTTAAAATAAAACCTAAAAACCTGGTGGCTTGATAGGTAGCACTGTCACCTTACAGCAAAAAGGTTTGCATGTTCTCCCCGTGTCTGCGTAGGTTTCCTATGTGTTTTCTCCCGTAGTCTAAACACATGCAGTCAGGTCAATTAGAGATACTAAAAGCCTAAATGAGTGTGTGTGTGTGTGTGTGAATGTGTGTATATGTGTTTGCACTATGATTGACTGGCGACAATCCTGGGGTGTTTTCTGCCTTTTGCCCAATGAATTGACCCACTGCGACCCTGAATTGTATAAGGCAGTGGTAAAACAATGAATGAATAAATAAATGTCAGATGCATTTGAAAATGTTTCATTTAAGTGTAAAAGTGTCAAACCAGTGGATTAAAAAAAATCGAAACCTTTGACAGTCCTAGTCCATGTCCTAAACCCTACTACTATACAAAGTAGTATGGCACAAAGTATATCACTGATGGTGGCATATTCAGTCAGCAATCTGAGTAAGCTGGTTTAGTAGGACTGTGTTTTTATCTTGTGCATATTACTCTCTGTTTGTTTAGTCAGCTAGCTTGCTATCAATCAACTCACTATCAAATTAAATTTCCAGCAAATTTCTTACATAAGGCGCTCAGGTGGCACACCAGAGCTGACATTTCAAACTCGTCGGATTGAAACTCAGCTCTGCCATTCAGCAGGCAGGGTGTCTACACGAACAATTATTGGCTTTTGTTAATGCAGGGTGGGAGCGGGACGGGACCTCATAACTGATGCTGGCTGATTGATGGCGCCTGCACAGAGACGAGGGATAATGTTATCAGGGTGTACACAAATCTGATCTGAATATGAACTCGCCTCATGCAGGTGAAAAGATGCAGTCGGCTACTGCACACGTGTCGGTGTGTCAGTCTCGGCTCTCCTCAACCAGAGTGGAGATCAACATCAGTAGAGAGGAAGCATAATGCAATAGGGTAATTGGATACAACTGGATTGGGAGGAAAATTGGGAAAAATCCCAAAAATAAATATATGTAAGTATTTTTACACTAATCTTATGTTAAATTGCCTTCACAATGCTAAAATATGCTATAATATAATAATAATTATATGATATATAAATAAGCCAGAGCACCAGTCTGTTGTAGGGCACCACTTACTTATCCGCTCATTTAGTCACTTATACCTAGGGCAGTTCATGATAGACAATAAACTTTGGAAACTAACCAAGGTACTTGAAGTAAACTTATGTGGACACTGTGAGAACAAAACATTAAATAAATAAAAAATAAATAGTCTTTCAATGTTTGGTTTATTTATCCTGACCGAATTTGAGTAACAAAATGATAAAACTTTAGGTAAAGCTGTAGTTTTGAGCAACCTACCGAGTAGCGAACAATAAAATGAACACAGGCTTCTGCTACCCTTTCACTCTTGTTCTTATAATTATAGGCAAAGATTTTCCAATCCTGTAGAATTCATTCCGATTATAGATGAAGACTTGGGTGTTTATATGTGTACACTACTAAACAATCCGATAAAAACCTCCGTTAACATGCACGGTACAGGTAATCACATCCAAAATGACACTTAGTGTACACGTTACCATGACAATGAGCATCACGTGAGTCAATTTAGAGAAGCAGCGGTATGTTACTTGAGTCTTCAGTTGGCGTGTTTGTGTTTAAATTGCTTTAAAATTATGGTGGACTTAAGAAAATGCACTTCACATTCACGCTGATTTAAAACCTTCAGTGTACTCTATAGTTTGTGTGAACTTTTAAAAGTCTCATTAAAGTTCACAGCATAAACTTCGTCTCTTCTGCAGGCCAGTGTTTTCACTCCCAGCATGTTGAATTTTACTCAAATGCGCATAAGCAGAACATACTTTACATTTTTACATTTTCATTTTCGGCATTTAGCAGACGCTTTTATCCAAAAAGACTTACAATTATGACTGAACATGATTTTGAGCAATTGAGGGTTAAGGGCCTTGCTCAGGGGCCCAACAGTGGCAACTTGGTGGTGGTGAGGCTTGAACCGGCAACCTTTTGATTACTAGTCCAGTACCTTAACCACTGAGCTATCACTGCCCTACACGTACTTCAACTTTTCGATTGGGAATGTAATCAAATACAGGTGTTTACATTGCTATTCTTCTTCTATTCAACAGATTATTTAAAGGATTACCAAGTTTGTTCAATTAAATAGACATTGGAATGACCTCAATTAAACTAGTCTATTCCGATTGAGGTGTACACATGGATGTATTCTGTTTCGGATTATCAGGCTGCATGTGAACGTGGCTTGTGTCAGCACATGCTCAACTCCACACAGACAGTAACCAGAACCCGAATTTAGGGCCCCAAAACAATGGATCTGTGCAGCACTATTACTATTGTTTCTTATCTACACCAATGAGGCATAACATTATGACCACCTCCTTGTTTCTACACTCACTGTCCATTTTATCAGCTCCACTTACCATATAGAAGCACTTTGTAGTTCTAAAATTACTGACTGTAGTCCATCTGTTTCTCTACATACTTTTTTAGCCTGCTTTTACCCTGTTCTTCAATGGTCAGGACCCCCACCTGATCACTACAGAGTAGGTACTATTTAAGTGGTGGATCATTCTCAGCACTGCAGTGACACTGACATGGTGGTGATGTGTTAGTGTGTGTTGTGCTGGTATGAGTGGATCACACATAGCAATGCTGATGGAGTTTTTAAACACCTCACTGTCACTGCTGGACTAAGAATAGTCCACCAATCAAAAATATCCAGCCAACAGCGTCCCGTAGGCAGCGTCCTGTGACCACTGATGAAGGTCTAAAAGATGACCAACTCAAACAGCAGCAATAGATGAGCGATCATCTCTGACTTTACATCTACAAGGTGGACCAACTAGGTAGGAGTGTCTAATAGAGTGGACAGTGAGTGGACACGTTATTTAAAAACTCCAGCAGCATTGATGTGTCTGATCCACTCATACCAG
Source organism: Trichomycterus rosablanca (assembly GCF_030014385.1). Taxonomy (NCBI): domain Eukaryota; kingdom Metazoa; phylum Chordata; class Actinopteri; order Siluriformes; family Trichomycteridae; genus Trichomycterus; species Trichomycterus rosablanca. Next base: position 35,289,467 of record NC_085991.1, on the reverse strand, counting down.
CACAACACACACTAACCTACCACCACCATATCATTGTCACTGCAGTGCTGAGAATGATCCACCACCTAAATAATACCTGCTCTGTGGTGGTCCTGTGGGGGTCCTGACCATTGAAGAACAGGGTGAAAGCAAAGCTTAAAAAAGTATGTAGAGAAATAGATGGACTACAGTCAGTAAGTGCTTCTATATGGTGAGTGGAGCTAATAAAATGGACATTGAGTGTAGAAACAAGTAGGTGACTTTTATGTTATGGCTGATTGGTGTATATACGTTCATCATTCAAACTGGGTAGTTCTACATAAACTGGTTAAAGTCAAGTAAAAAAAAAATCCTTCAGAAAGCTCCAGCTTGCTTGTTAGCTTGCGCACCTTGCTAGCCCCCGTGTGTCCATTTTAATAATCTTTAGTCATTATCTCTGCTTGCCTGCTGATTGACTCTTACTGCGTATCCTTCAGGGAAAACTAGGCTTCCTTGATGAGAGCCCAAAATAACATGCCAAGGGATGTGATACACCTTAGCTAATAAAGCCAGCAAGATAATTGAAACTACAGAGCAATGAAAAAAGTATTCAGCCCCCTGAATTAAATTATTTATCACTATCAATAAACTGTTCAACCTGGTCAGCATTGCTGTGGGTCTGGTGTACAAATACACCCTGGGAAAGATGGTAATCTATTCCAGAGCATCACCAACTCTCACTTTTTCACTCACACCTGAAACCCACCGGGAACACATAGGAAACTTGTAAAGAAAACAGTAACTGGAGTTGAGGATCGAACCCAGGTCCTCAGGACTCATGTTGCTATGCTGCACCAACTATACCAAGAAAAGGACCAAAACATTGTAAGTTACTGATATCCCTCTTTAATAATCAATAACTTATGCAACACATTACCTTACCAGAAATATGTGGATTAGTAGGCAATCCAATGTGTGGGTTTCTTCTGTCCACAGAATAAATAAAAAATAAAGTCAAAAGAGTGATGTCAAAACAAGGTAACTATCACAAAGAAGGAGCCTGGATGTAAACAAAAACACAGGATCATCTCAACAGCACAAAATACAGAGCCTATTTAAGTGCATCATAATAGTAAAGAAAACTTCATCCTTCCTAGGTTGTAAAATGGCTAGCTTTACTAAAAGGACAAAAGTATTGGGACACCCCTTCTAATTTTTGAATGTATGTGTTTTAGCCACAACAGCTGCTAACAGATGCAGTAAATCAATTATAAAAAGACATTTTTATACTTTCAACTTTGCAGCAATGGTGCAAGGCAAGATCTACGAGGAATCTTCAAAAAGTTTCCGCACTTTTATATTTTCATTGGAAACGGTGGGGGCGGGAGTAGTAGTAATTGGTCGTGTCTGAGAGACTGAGAGAGAGGTTATAGTCCAGACTTAGCACCATCTGATTTACACTTTTTCTACCGCTCAAAGAAGCTTTAGGGGGAAGAAGATTTTCATGTGCTGATGATGTGAAAGCAGCGGTGCATCAGTGGCTACACGCTCAACCAAAAACATTTTGATGGTGGCATAAACAATGCATCGGAAGGTATGTAGAAAATTGATGTAATTTGTTTTTGTAATTCTTAATAAATAGAGTTAAAAAAAAGGTGTGGAAACGTTTTGAAGAACCCTCGTATAAAGACATGATGAAATGCATGGTTTGAAGAAACTCAAATGGTCTGCACAAAGCCCTGACCTCAGCCCTGCTGAACAGCTTTGAAATGAACTGGAACATCAATTAAGGCTTTCTTGACCAACATCAGTGCCCAGCCATACAAATGCTCTTTTGACTGAATGGGCACAAATTCACACAGACATATTCCTGCCTTCTCAGAACAGTGGCTGTTGCTATAACTGAAAAGATCACATATCATAATGCAATACAATTTTAGTAGTTTTGTCTTTGAAATGGAATGTCCAACAAGTGTATGGTTAATTGTTTAAATACTTTTGGCTACATAATGTATATCCAATGTGATACACCAAAAGTGCCCAGACAGCCAAGCCATTGGGAGGCACCCAGATAGAAATAGAAGGGTTGTGTCAGGAAGGGCATCTGGCATAACAACTGTGCCAAGTCTGTGCCAAATTCACTATGGTTCATCATGGTCATGGTGGGTCAAATTAGGTTGTATAAAAAAGCCAATTTACAGCTTATGTTTTTGAAGGCGAGACAATAGAATGTGTAGAAATTGCATGCTTACACTGAAAGAACATGTAAAACATGTCACAGTACTGCATATTAACTTCATATTCCAGGACCCATGCTGCTGTGTAACATACACCCCCCAAGGTGTCACATGTACATTTTATTTATTTATGTATTCCTTTATCATTAACATTATGATTTATAAGTTACTACTAGACAAATGAATACCATTTTTTTTTTCAATTTATTTTGATCAACTGCTTTATCCTGGTCAAGTTCATGGTGGGTCTGGTTGCACTAGAAAACACTGGACACAATGCAGGACTACCCTGAACAGTGCGCCAATCCATTGCAGGGCTTTGGTCATCCCCATGCCAATGATGTTTGTAAAGACACCCAAACAAAAATTCATCAAACCCTGTTTAGATGCTGCTAATGAGCTGTGGCTTCCGGGGCTGTGGTTTTGGTGCTGTACAGTATTGGTGCATAATGTGGTCCATCCTTCTCCACCTACAGCTGCTGGTGTTTTGATTTATGAATAATGAGGTTATAATATGAAAGGCACCCAAAAGCAGTTCGGTTATTTAATCAGTTAGTCGGTCAGTGTCCGTGTGACTGATGCTCTTTAAATAGAAAGCAATTTAAACTTGGGCTAATGCATTTTCACCTCACATTGAGGTTTTATTCGAGCAAATTATAGAAATGGGTGACAAATTGACAAATGGCATGCATTTATATAGAGAAATGCATTTTTAGGTACACAACAGCATATCTGTGTGTAGATAGAGCACTGGTCCCACTTCTCAGATTGTGTATGCATGCTGTGCTATTCACTACATGGCAGGATCTCCGACAGAGGGCACTGTGGCTATGTTTTTTATCTCCAGGGAGCGAGGGAGGCTTGTGTAAAGTCACAGAGCCGATAGGGAGGGCCGCGATTAGCCAATGAATGGCTCTGCAGGGGCTTTTCGTCGCAACACATTTTTTTTTGACAAAGTGTTTCACTCTTTGGCTCCTACTTTGATGTAGCTTGTGTGGACCATGTCATCATCCTTGTCTGAATGCCTGAGCTCATTTATGTGCGAGTGAGAGACTGCGTCTCATTCTGTTGATGCTACATAAAACATTATGGTCTTGATCAACAAACATTAAGGTATAAACATCTGTGGCCAAATAAAATGTTTTAATGCAGATGTGCCACATATAGTGAGGTCAAAAAGTGTTCAGAACACTTGACTTTTTGCACACTTTGATTTTGTGGATTTAATTTCAAATTAATATAACTGCCTTTTTTTACCGATCATTATAAAACAGATAGTTCCGGTTCTAAAATCTGATTGGCTGAGCCGCGTTCGAAGCCGTTGTAGAATAAAGCAATAAGCCACGAGAGGCCGTGCGTTACTGCGATTTTATCACGGGGATGACGTTTTTGGCACGACGCGAAGCGGAGTGCCTAAAACTTCTTTCCCCGTGATAAAATCATAGCAGTAACGCACGGTCTCGAGTGGCTTATTGCTTTTATAAAACGGCGGTCAACATAAAATATAATAAATACAACAATGTTTAATTCATAAATGTATTTATTGTGTATAAACTTACAATAAAGCATTCTTCCACGACGCCAGATAGTTCCTTAAAAGTGTTGCTAGGCAACATGAGGGCGAAAATAACATTCACTTTTTCTATTCAGTGGCGTATTAATATGGAATGATGTGAGGTGGTCACAGGTGTGCGTTTATCAGGGATTTTACAACAGCTTCTAACGCGGCTCAGCCAATCAGATTTTAGGACCGGAACTATCCGTTTTATAATCCCCAATAAACGCACACCTATGACCACCTCACATCATTCCATATTAATACGCCACTGAAAAGAAAAAGTGAATGTTATGTTCGCCCTCGTGTTGCCTAGCAACACTGTTAACAAACTACCTGGGGTCGCGGAAGAATGTTTTTTGTAAATGTTTTTGTAAATAAAAACATTTATAAATTGAACATTGTTGTATTTTATTATATTTTATTTTGACCGCTGTTTTATAAAAGCAATAAGCCACTCGAGACCGTGCGTTACTGCTTTGATTTTATCACGGGGAAAGACGTTTTAGGCACTCCGCTTCGCGTCGTGCCAAAACAACCTTCCCCGTGATAAAATCGCAGTAACGCATGGTCTCTCGTGGCTTATTGCTTTAATCTACACTCACTGTCCATTTTATCAGCTCCACTTACCATATAGAAGCACCTTGTAGTTCTACAATTACTGACTATAGTCCATCTGTTTCTCTACATTCCTTTTTAACCTGCTTTCACCCTGTTCTTTAATGGTCAGGACTCTTCCAGGACCACCACAGAGCAGGTATTATTTAGGTGGTGGATCATTCTCAGCACTGCAGTGACACTGACATGATGGTGGTGTGTTAGTGTGTGTTGTGCTGGTATGAGTGGATAAGACACAGCAGCGCTGATGGAGTTTTTAAACACCTCACTGTCACTGCTGGACTGAGAATATATACCCATGGGCAGCGTCCTGTGACCACTGATGAAGGTCTTGAAGATGACCAACTCAAACAGCAGCAATAGATGAGCGATCGTCTCTGACTTTACATCTACAAGGTGGACCAACTAGGTAGGAGTGTCTAATAGAATGGACAGTGAGTGGACACGGTGTTTAAAAACTCCAGCAGCGGTGCTGTGTCTGATCCTCTCATACTAGCACAACACACACTAACACACCACCATCATGTCAGTGTCACTGCAGTGCTGAGGATGATCCACCACCCAAAATAATACCTGCTCTGTGGTGGTCCTGGGAGAGTCCTGACCAATGAAGAACAGCATGAAAGGGGGCTAACAAAGCATGCAGAGAAACATATGGACTACAGTCAGTAATTGTAGAACTACAAAGTGCTTCTATATGGTAAGTGGAGCTGATAAAATGGACAGTGAGTGTAGAAACAAGGAGCTGGTTTTAATGTTATGGCTGATAGGTGTATATATATACACCTATCAGGTTCACACTACATGACATGGGAGTTGTCAGGTCGCTGTAGAGGTCACACTACACAACTGGATCTCTTGCAATCAGGAGTCTTTTAAGTCCTTGTGTATTTCACACTAGATGACTGATCTGCGATAGGGGGTCGCACACTACACCATCTACCATCAGGAGGAATCGCAGATGAGGCTGTCTGGTCTCCCAAATTATGTTTTGTCACAAAAACACAAGCAAGAAGTAACAAGGGGTTTAGTGATACCGCGTCCAAAAATGTACTTCAACAACAAGTGAGCGATCAAGGTTTTTTGAGTGCTGATGTGCAGCGTAAAAGCAAGTAGGAAAAATAAATGAATCAGAGTGGATTAAGCTACATGATATACATAAATATTTTTTTCAGTGCAGTGTTGGTATTATGGTTTGGCATCAGTGGCGATTTCTCAAAGACTGCAAGGGAAGCTCAGCTTCCCCTAAAATGTCCAAAATTAAATGGTCAAATATGTACAGTTGTGTTAACATTTCATTGACTACAAATGCGTTAGAACACGTTCATCTCGAAGACGAGTTCGTTCAGAATCAGCTACTTATCACAAATCGACTTGATTTTCTTAACTTAACTCATACATTCCCGTAGCGTCAATGCATTTGCCCGCAGAAGCTGAGCGTCTCTTCATTTCTATGGGACTGCGTTGAGGTTTTTTTTTTTTTATGCTCCGAAACTCGCCGGTCATTGGATAAATGCCTCGATTTTGTCCCGCCCCCGGACGCTGAGCATCTCTGGGGGTGAATGTAGCTGTAGGCGGGTCTGGACGCTGAGCTTCTGCAAGATGATTGGAGGATCAGTGGAAAGGCTGAATCCCGTTTTGATTGACAGCTAGTTTGAGCGCTACACCGTCACTTCTCAAACTCAAACTCAAAAGAAGCTTTATTGGCATGACAAATAGGGACATTCGTATTGCCAAAGCAATACACTTCATTAGTCACTTAATCACTGGGAGCTTCAGTCCCATCGCGGATTTTGCGAGTGAAGTCGAAAGACAAACTGCAACCCATTTCAGGCCATTTTCTTGTAAAAGGAACAGAGGGCAGAATTTATGTGTAAATAAATTGACAAATTTTATGATGTAAGCCGACAATGAGCTTCCCCTCTTTGAAAGACCAGCAGCCGCCACTGTTTAGCATGGATGATAAGTCACAAATACTGTAAAGCTTGTGTATGCCGATGTAATCTATAGAAACTATATTATGTCCCTGTCCCACGGTTTTACACTCCTCCCCCGGGTTTCCCCTCACCCCGTATCTTGCGTTCTTATTGGCTATAGTTCGACATAGCACTCACTGCCACTCGCAACGCCTTTCACACTACTCGATTTCATAGACTGGTCCAGATATTTAGCATGCTAGATATTTTTCTCAAGTCTGTGAGCGATCGGCGAGCCGCATAGCGATCGAGAGCCGAGTTTCAATCCCCGAGAGAACGCCAAGTTACCTTCGAGCCGGCACATCTAGCACCGACCTGTCGGCAAATGAACATCAGGGCAAAAATCGTGTAGTATAAACTAGGCATTAGTCACTTTTTCAAGAATATTTTTAAATCAATAACTAAAATAGATTATTCACAAACGTTTCCAGACCACTTTTTCAATACCTTGTAGAAGCCCATTTAAAAGCAAATCCAGCTGCAAGTCTTCTTGGCTAAGGCTTTACAAGCTTTCCACACCTGGATTTGGGCAGTTTATCCCATTCTTTATGGCAGATCCTCTCAATCTTGGATAGTAAGTGTCTGTGAACTGCTATCTTCAGATCTCTCTACCAAAGTTGGATGGGGTTTAAGTGGGCTAATGCCACTCAAGTGTTGTTTTTGCTCTATGCTTAGGTCGTTGTGTTGAATAATGAAGTGTCACTGTTGTTTGAGTTGAGTTTGCACGCCCGCTGTTCATTTTCTTTGGACCACCAAATCTTTTTCCTCATGTTACTACAGTCCTTTACATGCCACTTGGCAAACATCAAGCAGGATGTCATATGTATTCTACTCAAAAGTGGCTTATGTATTGCTATACTGGCATAAAGGCCTGATTTATGGAGTGCTGCAGAGATGGATTTAATCCAACCTCCCTGACTAAAGCCCTTTTTTTGTCCAGATGCCCAATTTTAAGAAGGTTTATATTTGTGCTAAGCTTTTTCCCATTTTACCATTATTAAGACCACTGTGGTCCTGAAAGACTAAAATCCTCAAATATTGTTTTATATCCTTTCTGTGATCTATCTTGCCACAATTTTTCACAGACAGCTTTTTGGCCTTCATGGCTTGTGTTTGTCCTGACAAAGCAGTGTAAATTGTTGGCCTTTAAAGAACCAGGTGTGTGCCAAACTATGTCTAAACAATACAAATGGCAACAAATGGACTCTAAACATATCTTATATTTATGATTATGAATAAGAAGTGCCACAGTAAGGGGTCTAAATGCTTTTATTTTTTTTTAAATCATGAAAAACTCTTTATCCATTATAGGTGAATAAGTATATATTTTATATATAAAAAATTTAATTATACATATACCAATCAGGCATAACTTTACAACCACCTTCCTAATATTGTGTTGGTTCCCTTTTGCTGTCAAAACAGCCCTGACCCGTCGTGGCATGGACTCCACTAGACCCCTGAAGGTGTGCTGTGGTATCTGGCACCAAGATGTTAGCAGCAGATCCTTTAACTCCTGTAAGTTGTGAGGTGGGGCCTCCATGGATCAGACTTGTTTGTCCAGCACATCCCACAGATGCCTGATTGGATTGAGATCTGGGGAATTTGGAGGCCAAGTCAACACCTCAAACTCGTTGTTGTGCTTCTCAAACCATTCCTGAACCATTTTTGCTTTGTGGCAGGGCGCATCATCCTGCTAAAAGGGGCCACAGCCATCAGAGACTACCGTTTCCATGAAAGGGTGTACAAGACATGGTCTGCAACAATAACATCCACATAGATGGCAGGACCCAAGGTTTCCCAGCAAAACATTGCCCAAAGCATCACACTGCCTCTGCCAGCTTGTCTTTTTCCCATAGTGCATCCTGGTGCCAGGAGTTCCCCAGGTAGACGAGGCACACGCACCCGGCCATCCACGTGATGTAAAAGAAAATGTGATTCATCAGACCAGGCCATCTTCTTTCATTGCTTTGTGGTCCAGTTCCGATGCTCACGTGCCCACTGTTTGTTTGGTTGCTTTCGGTAGTGAACAGGGGTCAGCATGGGCACCCTGACTGGTCTGGGAGCCCCATCATATATAAATATATAAAATCAAGCGATCAATAAAAACTATTTTTCCCTTTTTCTTTATGATTATGTGTGTGATGCCCTTCAATAGACACAAATCAGAAATACATCTTAGAAAGAGCACAATGTGCTGATTGCATTCCTGCCATACATCCAATATGTCTGGGTGATGCCGGACCCTTAGCAACCCAGACCAGGATGAAGCATTTTGTCAAAAATGAATGAATCTATTTTATGGCTGTAGTGTAGTCCTGTTGTTTTTGACTATTATAAAAATAATGAGAATAATTAAATGCTATGACCTTCACACTAATCAGATCTTAACCAAACTGAACAATTATGAGAGACTTTGGAGGGATGACAGTAATCTCCACCACCATCAAAACACTCATTTACATTTACCAGATGCTCTGATCCACAGCGACTTAAAGTACATAACTGAGAAAATATATTTCAAAAGAATGCTAATACTTCCCTCCAGGCAAGTTCTAGATTGTCACATCTATGCCAATGTACTTTGAAGTTGTTTCGACAGCTTTTGGTGGGTCATCACCTTACTGTACACAGAACACTAAATGTTAAAATTAATAATTAGGGTTTCTTTAATAAAATTGCTGCTCTTAAGACTTTAAAAAGCTGTATCTTTTTATAACATGAGCAGTCAGAGAAACATCTATAGCATCCCTCATTTGCTGACAAATCTTGTTTGAAGCTTAAAGGGTCAAAGGCATGGACATGTTCACCAGAGAAAATTCTTTTAGCCTTCTACTCTTACATTATGGTGGAGCAGTCAAGCATGACATCCAACCTAACTGATTTTATTCCAGAGCTGGTAAAACGGGCAGTGAATTAAAGAGCACCTATGTCCCATATATTTATGAAAGGTACTGTTATGACTGATTACACTGGAGGTTACATTTAATGGCTCTGGAACCAATTGTACTTTATGAAATAAAGGAACTTTAATGCCTGGTATTGCAATCTTCATATTCCGTAGAGCTAGGGAGCCTGTCATCTCCAAATTTTCTCATAAAGTTCATTCATATTTAACTCTCAGCTGACAAAATTTAAATTCCTTTTGTAATTTAGCTTTTAAATTAGGTTGAAAGATACAGCCTTGGCTCATGGAGATATTCACAGATGTCAGATTTTAACACCTTGTTGTAGAACCTCTTATCATGTTTAAAGGAAAATGTTCAGTTCATAATTTCTTAATATAAAAAAGTAGATGTATGCAACCAAGCCAAAGTACAACCACTTGAGCTTTTATGTATAGATTAATGTTGCGATAATCCCTTTTTACATATTGAAGGTGCATTAAACAGCAGTGCAGTGATAAAGTATTTGCCCCTTAACTGATTTCTTCTATTTTTGCTCATTTGTTACATTGAAATGTTTAAGACAATGAGAAAACACAAAATCTAGCTAAATAAATGTATTAAAAACCTAGGTGGAAAAGTAATTGCTCTTCTAAACATAATAACCATAATAATGGTTGTTCCACCATCCAGCATTTGTGATAACTTGCAGTGAGTCTTTTACTTCACTGTGGGGGAATTTAGTTTAGTTAATTTGGCCACATTGGAGGGTTTTCAAACATGAACTACACGTCTAAACTCTTGCAATCACTTGACTCGGCCATTTCAAACCCTTTAATCATAGGTGAACTTGCTTGTGTGCTACAGATCATTGTCCTCCTGCATAACCCAACTGCGCTTGAGCTTTAGGTCACAAACTGATGAATGGACATACTACTAGAAAACGACTAACAAGGCGCCCAGGTGGTGCAGCGGGATATTCCTCTAGCACACCAGTGCTGAGATTCTGAACTCCTAAGTTCAAAACTCTATCTAGCGGGCATAATTGGCAGTGCCTGCAGCAGGCATGGTTCTACTAGGGGCGGGATGACCGGACTATGTGGGTGGGGTCTTCAAACACTGTATAAGGACCCTGATTAGCAGATAGGGGAGCCTGTGCAGAGTGCATAGGTGAAAAAGGGTTCTGCTAAGGGCTGCACGCAGGTCGGAGGAGGCGTGAGCAGCAATATACCCACCTCGAATGTAATCAGGGATCCCCCCAGCAGCGGAAGACAAATTAACTACACTAAATTGGGAGAAAATGGGAGAAAATGCATAAATAAAATAGAAAATAAAATAAGAAAAAGACTAACAAATATTGTGCATGCAAAAATAAAATAGTCTCACTAGTTATAGTCTCTACAGAAGGGTTTGTGTTCCTAATAAAAAAGGTCATTAAGTTTAAACTATATTAAAAAAAATGCAGCATCTGTTACATTATACAGAACAACTGCAGTGCTGTAAGTGGTCTATTACCCAAACATCATCTGGTTAAAGGGATTACCATGGGGGCTCCTTTCCATTCATGAAAAAGTGTACAGATATCTATATTCAGTGCTTGTATACCTTTAAACTGTAAACCTTGTATATCTTTAGGTAGATGTACCTTATAAAGTGATTAATGAATGCTTATAATAAATAAATAAAAAATAATAAATAAATACATATTTTGGTCTTGCTGTTTTTAATTTAATGCTTGTAAAAGACAGTTGTTCACTGCTTTCTGGCTTATGTCCCAACTTTTATGGAATTGTGGTTATTTATTTATTTATTTATTTATTTTTTGCATTTTTCCCAATTTTCCTCCTAATCCAGTAATATCTAATTACCCGATTGCTTTACGCTTCCTCTCTACTGATGCTGACCTTCATTCCTGATTGAGGAGAGCGAGACTGACACATGCCCCCTCCAACACGTGTGCAGTAGCCGACTGCATCTTTTCACGTGCATGAGGCAAGTTCATATGTGGATCAGCTTTGTGTACAAAGCCACACCCTGATCAACGAATTATTCCTCGAGTCTGTTCAGGCGCCATCAATCAGCCAGCAGAGGTTGTCCCGGGTCCAGCTCCCACCCTGTTTGAACAACAGCCAATCGTTGTTCATGTAGCCACCCAGTCTGCTGGATGGCAGAGCTGAGTTTTGAACCGACAAGCTCGAAATGTCAGCTCTGGTGTGCTAGCGTGTTTTACTGCTGCGCCACCTGAGCGGCCGCGGTTATGTTTTTTCTGTGGTTATATTTTTTTCACTGTCTCGCTCACCTTTACAAAAAGATGCAGTAAGCATAACCATGGACTCTTAGGGATTTTAGGAAATCTGGACTGGTCTGTTATTTTGCCAAGCAGAGATGGCTTTGCTTTTTAACTATATCCCTGCCACTTTGGCAAAGTGACTATCAAATGCTTTTTTCATCAGTTGCAAACATATTGAGGCACTTTTATCTAAAATATTCTCAGTGTTCTTCTTACTGATTGGGGATCAGAGAGGCTGGCTATGTTCCACTCACTACTAGCACTGAATATTATCAGTTCAGGCCAGATTTTAGAGTTGCTTGCTTCCGTTTGTATAAAGGTGAGATAAAAAAGGAAGGATGAATAATTTTCTGTGTCAAGCTATGTTTGAAAATGTAATAAATATAATAGAGTAGGTAGAAATGGTGGTATTTGTGAACATAAAAAGTGTATATGATATAAATAGTATACTGTAAAATCGCCCATACCCTATTTTAAAAATTATATATTATATAAATAATATATATCTAGATTTATTATTATTACTGTGACAAATAATGTGTGCTAAATCCAACTGACATTCTTCCAATATAAAAAATGCTTTTCTATAGGAGCGCTTGGGTGGCGCATCAGTAAAAACATGTTAGAACTAGCAGGATGTATACCGATATAGACAATATATCAATCGAGAGTGTGATTGCCGAAGGGGATTCCTCATTATTGCTGCAATTATGACCTCTACAGGCTGATTGATGGTACCTGCATAGACGGGGATAATGTAGATCAGAGTGTGACTTTATGTGTGTGATACTGTAGTCCATATGAACCCACCAACTGCAGGTAAACAGAAGCGGTTGGCTACTGCACACGTGTCAGAGGTGGTGTGTGTTAGTGGAGGTCAGCAGGAGTAGTACACCGATACACTGATCAGGCATAACATTATGACCACCTTCCTAATATTGTGTTGGTCCCCATTTTGCTGCCAAAACAGCCCTAACCCGTCGAGGCATGGACTCCACCAGACCCCTGAAGGTGTGCTGTGGTATCTGGCACCAAGATGTTAGCAGCAGATCCTTTAACTCCTGTAGGTTGCTAGGTGGGGCCTCCATGGATCGGGATTGTTTGTCCAGCACATCCCACAGCTGCTTGATTGAATTGAGATCTGGGAAATTTGGAGGCCCAGTAAACACCTCAAACTCGTTGTTGTGCTCCTCAAACCATTCCTGAACCATTTTTGCTTTGTGGCAGGGTGCATTGTCCTGCTGAAAGAGGCCACAGCCATCAGGGAATATCGTTTCCATGAAAGGGTGTACAGTACATGGTCTGCAACAATGCTTAGATAGGTGGTACGTGTCAAAGTAACATCCACATGGATGGCAGGACCCAAGGTTATCCAGCAGAACATTGCCCAAAGCATCACACTACCTCCGTCGGCTTGCCTTCTTCCCATAGTGCATCCTGGTGCTATGTGTTTCCCAGGTAAGCGACGCACACGCACCCGGCCATCCACGTGATGTAAAAGAAAACCTGATTCATTAGACCAGGACACCTTCTTCCATTGCTCCTTGGTCCAGTTCCGATGCTCATGTGCCCATTGTTGGCGCTTTCGGTGATGGACAGGGGTCAGCATGGGCACCCTGACTGGTCTGTGGCTATGCAGCCCCATATGCAACAAATATGGTAGAGTTGGTGCTATATAACTTCAGCTACCCAAGTTTATTGCCAGTTCTTAGTTACCCCTTGTGTACTGTTTGGCATGCTTTCTATATATGAATTAGGTATGTTAGAGAAGTTAAATATTGTAAAATACACTGTAGTGAAATACACTGGGCCACCAATGATCCAATATATACATTTAATAGTCATTGCAAAATCACTTTATGTATTTTTTATACCATGACATATACCTTCTGGGAAAAAAAGGGCAAGTGTTTAATGTTATTTTGAATTATAGTTAATGCAGTGTTGTTGCATGAAGTTACTAACTGCCTACTTTAGTATACATTAGCTCACAGATTCCTATGAGTGCCTACTGTTGATTTATTGATATGGGAGACGGGAATGTCATTTTTCTCACCCAGGTAGCAGCAGCAATTATGTTCTTTTGGGCTTTTTCAAAAATTATACACCGATCAGGAATAACATTATGACCACCTCCTTGTTTCTACACTCACTGTCCATTCTATCAGCTCCACTTACCATATAGAAGCACTTTGTAGTTCTACAATTTCTGACTGTAGTCCATCTGTTTCTCTGCATACTTTTTTAGCCTGCTTTCACCCTGTTCTTCAATGGTCAGGACCTTCACAGGACCACTACAGAGTAGGTATTATTTGGGTGGTGAATGATTCTCAGCACTGCAGTGACAATGACATGGTGGTGGTGTGTTAGTGTGTGTTGTGCTGGTATGAGTGGATAAGACACAGCAATGCTAATGAAGTTTTTAAACACCTCACTGTCCCTGCTGGACTGAGAATAGTCCACCAACCAAAAATATATCCAGCCAACAGCACCCCGTGGGCAGCATCCTGTGACCACTGATGAAGGTCTGGAAGATGACCAACTCAAACAGCAGCAATAGATGACTGACCGTCTCTGACTTTTACATCTACAAGGTGGACCAACTGGGTAGGAGTGTCTAATAGAGTGGACAGTGAGTGGACACAATATTTAAAAGCTCCAGCAGCGGTGCTGTGTCTGATCCACTCATATTAGCACAACACACACTAACACACCACCACCATGTCAGTGTCACTGCAGTGCTGAGAATGATCCACCACCAAAAATAATACCTACTCAGTGGGGGTCCTGGCCATTAAAGAGCAGGGTGAAATCAGTCTAAAAAAAATATGTAGAGAAACAGATGGACTACAGTCAGTAATTGTAGAACTACAAAGTGCTTCTATATGGTAAGTGGAGCTGATCAAATGGATAGTGTGTGTAGAAACCAGGAGGTGGTTTTTATGTTATGGCTGATCTGTGTATATCCTGATGACAGAGTGAATGCCTTACTCTTGCTCCACACAGGAGCCTTATAATGTAATTTATTCCTTCATGCAGGAGAAATGATTTTTATAGCACACAATATTTGGTAAAACTATCCAAGGAAAGAAACAAATATTTAAAAGGGCCCAAAAAGTGGAAGTCAGCTTGTTTAAATTCAATAGCAATGAAGGTGGTCAAGTATAAAGGCTCACTTCACTAAAAACTGTTGTCTTTTGCCATTTTCTCATTACAGAACCGGTCTATTTTATCAGCTTCCAGTGTCGTTTCTCTCTCTGGGTGAGAGCTGGTTTCTTTCTCAATGACACCTTCTGTCATGCCATAAATACTGCTGAATGGGCTATTGAGAAAGCCGAGCCTGTGAGAGTTTAGCTGTGCTGGATGGCGATGAGCTCACATAAAGCAGACACCCGTGTTATTTATTCCATCTCTGAGAATTCTAGGAAATTAGATGTTTACCGCAATGGGAGTCTTAACAGCCTCTGAACGCCTTTTAATATTGATTCAATGAGTTTGATTTGTAAATAAATACATCAACGTAATCTCACCAAACTCAAGCTGGGCTGCAAGTTCAAATCAACATGTGGCTGTAATGATGGTGAATATAGGCCAAAGTTGGCCAATAAAGATACATTTTAGTGTTTCTTTTCAGGCAGCTCTAAGGAACTTTGGTATATGTACAATGTTAAAATCAACACAAAATATAATTAGAATTCTATTAGTTTGTTAGTCACTTTGGTTATATTTCAGTAGGACAGGTAGCCAGATCATATTCATCACATCAGATTCAATGTCAAAACCCCATTAGATAGATTTTTAGGTTTTAACTACAATTTTTGTTCTAAATTTGTAATTTTGTGGTTTATTTTTTTTTTATAATAATTGATGAGTATGCTTTTTGAGCAATTTCTAAAACAAATGGTATCAAAATACAGTGACCGCTTCATGTTTTCAGCTATAGAAACAGCCACTCATCTAAAAAGAGAATTTATGCCTATTTAGTCAAAAGAGAATTAACGAAGATTTGAAGGGATTTGCATATTTCTTCCTCTACAGTGCACAATATCATTAAACGATTCCTGGAAGTGGGAGGAATTTCAGTGCGTAATGGCCAAGGGCACAAGCTTAAGCTGAACACTCAGACGATCCCTCAGACGATACTGCATCAAGAACCGAGTTACATGCACAAATGCCACTTCAAACAATGTGTTTCAGTCGACTTCTCTGGGCTTGGAGGCATCTAGGATGGACCATCACACAGTGGAAACGTATTGTATTGTATTGTGGTCAGATGAATCAGCATTCCAGGTCTTTTCTGGAAAAAATGGTTGGCGTGTGCTCCAGACCAAAGATGAAAAGGACCATCCAGACTGTTATCAGCAGCAAGTCCAAAAGTCAGGGCTTGTCATGGTATGGGTCTGTGTCAGTACCCTTGGCAAAGGTCATTTACACTTCTGTGATGGGAGCATTAATGAAGAAAAGTACATTGAGATCTTAGAGCAACATATGCTGCCTTCAAGACGTCATCTTTTCCAGGGACGTCCATGCATTCTTTAACACAATTTTAAGACAATGCAAAACCACATGCTGCACACATTACAAAGTCATGGCTGTGGAAGAAGAGGGTACGGGTACTGGACTGGCCTGCCTGCAGTCCTGACCTGTCCCCAATAAAGAATTTGTGGAGAATTTTAAAATGAAAAATACTCGGTGCAAAAAACATCTTTTAAGTGTGGTGAAAAGGAATGGCAACATTACGAAGGGGTAAATGCTTTACTGTCCCAACTTTTTTTGGAATGTGTTCCTGTAATGTGGAAATGGATGTTTAATAATAAATGAAATGAAGTTGAGCAGATAAAACATGAACTATCTCAGGTTCAAATAAAAACTTAATTTGACTTTACTTAACTTAATCAAAAAAAATAATTTGCAATCAAATAAAAGTCAAAGTAAATGTAAGAAACTCTGTGTTTTTTATTATTAGCATTTTCCATGCTGTCAACTTTTTCTGATTTGGGGTTGTATATAATACCCTTTATATAATTGATGTATTACACCTGTTAGCAATTAGAAAGGATGTCCCAATACTTTTGTCTATATAGTGTATAACAGTCAAAGTGTGTGACATTAGCAAATGGCAATATGTTGAGTCTCTGTTTCCTGTAAATGTTTTATTTAAACACTGCTAGCAGCTGCCAGCTTATTAGTGTGAAGCATGTGTGTCATTTTTAGTTCAACATCACCGCCAGGATGCTGGGCAACAGTTCTGACACTCTAAAAAGGTCAGATGTTTTTTATAGTCTGATTCTTAGGTCTATAATGCATGCTTGTGTGTATTACCGCTGTCATTCCTGTCGCCTCTTTCCCTTGGAAGAGGATCTATGAAAGCGTATGAGTGGAATCCATTTTAAATTGTAATTGGCTGCCTTTGTGTCTTACAGAGATACACATTCTTGCCTACATTATCCCCTCAAAGCTTCAATTACCAACTGCTTCTTGGTTTCAAAACATCAAAAAAAAATGTGCAGGAGAGAGTGAATAAATGAATAGTGTGTGTGTGTGTGGGACCGGAGAGTAAGCACGGATGTATGCTAGCACACGCAAGTCTAAGTCCACGGCTTTCAAGTGTCAGAAAATTGTAATTATTTTGATGCCACGCTCCTGGGGAGACCCCGGAGACTTCATAAATCACAACAAATCTAAACTCAGTTTGATGTCCTTTGTTCCTGGAGCCCTCATCGCTCCGCATGAAGGTTGAGTGGGGCGGAATAGAAAGGAATAAACATATATTAGTGGATTACTGGCTAAGCCTGGTGTAGTGCGGAACATTTAAGCCAGATGAACACACATTTGGCTCAACTGAGCCCAGCATGCCAACAGATCCATCTGTCTTCCTTTATTCTTGATAAACACGTCTGCCATGAAGAAAAGAAGTGATAATAGCACCAAAGGGATGTAGCAACTAACATAGATTAGCGGTTAATAGCTACCACCGAAGACTTTTTGCTTCAAAGATGTGAGCTGTAAGCCCTCATCAAACGTACCGTATCAAGCCTACACCTGTGATTAAGCGAGCATTTTCTCGGTTTCTCCCCCAGTCTTAGTAGCTCTGTTTAACAAAGATAAAAAAGGCCTGCTAAGTTCATCTCTCACACAGTGATTAATGCTGGAGCGATGCTGAGATCGGGTTTTGCTTCTAAAACTTCCCTTTTAATAACAGTTATACAAAGATCAGGCATAACATTATGACCACCTTCCTAATATTGTGTTGGTCCCCGTTTTGCTGCCAAAACAGCCCTGACCCGTCAAGGCATGGACTCCACTAGACCCCTGAAGGTGTGCTGTGGTATCTGACACCAAGATATCAGCAGCAGATCCTTTAACTCCTGTAAGTTGTGAGGTGGGGCCTCCATGGATCGGACTTGTTTGTTCAGCACATCCCACAGATGCTTGATTGGATTGAGATCTGGGGATTTTGGAGGCCAAGTCAACACCTCAAATTCGTTGTTGTGCTTCTCAAACCATTAAGGCATTATCCTGCTGAAAGAGGCCACAGCCATCAGGGAATACCGTTTCCATGAAAGGTCTGCATCAATGCTTAGGTAGGTGGTACGTGTCAAAGTAACATCCACATGGATGGCAGGACCCAAGGTTTCCCAGCAGAACATTTCCCAAGGCGTCACAGCGCCTCCGCCGGCTTGCCTTCTTCCCATAGTGCATCCTGGTGCCATGTGTTTGCCAGGTAAGCGACACACACACACACCTGACCATCCACGTGATGTAAAAGAAAACATGATTCATCAGACCAGGCCACCTTCTTCCATTGCTCTGTGGTCCAGTTCTGATGCTCACATGCCCATTGTTGGCGCTTTCGGCGGTGGACAGGGGTCAGCATGGGCACCCTGACTGGTCTGTGGCTATGCAGCCCCATACACAACAAACTGATGCACTGTGCATTCTGACACCTTTCTATCAGAACCAGCATTAACACAAAATTGTACAGTCTTATGCTAAAGTGTAGACCAGGGGTCACCAACACGGTGCCCGCGGGCACCTGGTCGCCCGCAGGGACCACGTGAGTCGCCCGCAGGGCATGTTCTAAAATAGCACTATAGTGACTATAGAGCTCCGTCTAAATATTATATTTGTGGTGCTGCTCTTTTTAAATCAATGACACTTGCATTGATGTAGATTTGAAAATGACAATACTGAATATAAAATTTAAAAAACAAAAATGTTGGATGTTTATATGAGCTCTGATATGGTCTGGGTGCGGAGTTTTGAAACGTGCGCATAACGCTGAGACAAACGAGCTACGCATGCGCAGCTGCGATGCGGAGTGAGATGCGGGTTTTACCCTGAAAAAATAATAATAAAAATCACAAGAAAAGTGAAAAAGGAACTTCATATTTTCACAATGATTGGGAGGAATGTGAAGAGACACTTCAGTACGTGTCACTAAAACTTTCCTGTACATCGCAGATTTTTTTGTTGCAGGTAGTGAGAAGTACAAACAGTATTTACTGCGGTAAAGTTTAATATTCAACATTCGTTTAACATTCGATCATTTCGATCTATATAAATGGTTGAAAAAAACATCTAACACTCACTTTATTTATAATTTCTTACACAGATAAATGTAGCCAACATACTACAAAAACTATTTTATGGTAATTTTAAGATATGTATTTATTTACAGAAAGGTTATAATGAAACCGCTGATCAAGCTCCCACGTCATCTAACGCGTTAGGGAGCGTCATCAAACTAACAGAAACACGTAGGAAACATTTATTCTGCACTTATTACACAAAATAAATCCATATCTAAGTCTTGCAATGATTTGATGGATTAATGTCAAACTATTTTTTATACAAACACATTAAATACTACAAACCATATATTTTTTTTTAAATAACGTTTGTATTTATTTTCCATTTATTTTAAAGTATCAATAAAGTATGAAAAAAAATGTCAAAAATGTATAATGGAGATGAATAAATCTTTAAAGATCTTAAGAATTTTTTTAGCATTTTTATATACAATCAATCTTCCTCACCTACTACAAACCTTGTTTTTAAATAATTTTTTAAAATATTTATTTTATAAAAATTTTATTGTGCAAATAAATAAATCTATTAAAATCTTGTATCATTTCATGAATTAATGTCAAACTATTTTTATATACAAAATTATTGTCCCTTACCTCCTACAAACCTTGTTTTAAAAAAATCCTTTTATATTTATTTTATATTAAAATGTAATAAAGATTAGTAAATCCATGTGTGATGATCATTTGTAAAAAAACAATTGTGATTTTGATCAAAATGCTACATGTGTGCTCATTCATACAAAACTGTCCAGAAAGATATTTACAAGAATATCAAAGATGTGATAGCTCTGACAGATTTAGATTAATAGAGATAAATAATGTTACATGTTGAAATATATGTTTCCTACCATGGTAAATCGTTGTTAATAATTATTCTGAGGAATCATTAACATTAACATATGATCAGACAGTCTATTCATATATATGAATATTGATAATAATATTAATAATAATAATGATAATAATAATATCATTAAAGGTGAACCGTGCAACTGTTATTTAGGAGTTTGTATCGCCAAGTAGCCCTTCGTATTATTCAGTAGCCTTGAAGTAGCTCTCGGTCTCGAAAAGGTTGGTGACCCCTGGTGTAGACACTCTTACTGGCCAAAACATTGTGACCACTTCTCAAAAATGTGCATTGCAATGCATATTTCATAACAATTGAACATGTCATAGTCAGAAATACAGTGCCTTGCAAAAGTATTCAGCCCCCTTGAACTTTTCAACCTTTTGCCACATTTCAGGCTTCAAACATAACGATATGAAATTGTAATTTTTTGTGAAGAATCAACAACAAGTGGGACACAATCGTGAAGTGGAACGAAATTTATTGGATATTTTAAACTTTTTTTAGAAATAAAAAACTGAAAAGTGGGGCGTGCAATATTATTCGGCCCCCTTGCGTTAATACTTTGTAGCGCCACCTTTTGCTGCGATTACAGCTGCAAGTCGCTTGGGGTATGTCTCTATCAGTTTTGCACATCGAGAGACAGAAATTTTTGCCCATTCTTCCTTGCAAAACAGCTCGAGCTCAGTGAGGTTGGATGGAGAGCGTTTGTGAACAGCAGTTTTCAGCTCTTTCCACAGATTCTCGATGGGATTCAGGTCTGGACTTTGACTTGGCCATTCTAACACCTGGATACGTTTATTTGTGAACCATTCCATTGTAGATTTTGCTTTATGTTTTGGATCATTGTCTTGTTGGAAGATAAATCTCCGTCCCAGTCTCAGGTCTTTTGCAGACTGCAACAGGTTTTCTTCCAGAATGGTCCTGTATTTGGCTCCATCCATCTTCCCATCAATTTTAACCATCTTCCCTGTCCCTGCTGAAGAAAAGCAGGCCCAAACCATGATGCTGCCACCACCATGTTTGACAGTGGGGATGGTGTGTTCAGGGTGATGAGCTGTGTTGCTTTTACGCCAAACATAACGTTTTGCATTGTGGCCAAAAAGTTCGATTTTGGTTTCATCTGACCAGAGCACCTTCTTCCACATGTTTGGTGTGTCTCCCAGGTGACTTTTTATAGATATCTTTGAGAAATGGCTTTCTTCTTGCCACTCTTCCATAAAGGCCAGATTTGTGCAGTGTACGACTGATTGTGTCCTATGGACAGAGTCTCCCACCTCAGCTGTAGATCTCTGCAGTTCATTCAGAGTGATCATGGGCCTCTTGGCTGCATCTCTGATCAGTCTTCTCCTTGTTTGAGCTGAAAGTTTAGAGGGACGGCTGGGTCTTGGTAGATTTGCAGTGGTCTGATACTCCTTCCATTTCAATATGATCGCTTGCACAGTGCTCCTTGAGATGTTTAAAGCTTGGGAAATCTTTTTGTATCCAAATCCGGCTTTAAACTTCTCCACAACAGTATCTCGGACCTGCCTGGTGTGTTCCTTGGTCTTCATGATGCTCTCTGCGCTTTAAACAGAACTCTGAGACTGTCACAGAGCAGGTGCATTTATACGGAGACTTGATTACACACAGGTGGATTCTATTTATCACCATCAGTCATTTAGGTCAACATTGGATCATTCAGAGATCCTCACTGAACTTCTGGAGTGAGTTTGCTGCACTGAAAGTAAAGGGGCTGAATAATATTGCACGCCCCACTTTTTAGTTTTTTATTTCTAAAAAAAGTTTAAAATATCCAATACATTTCGTTCTACTTCACGATTGTGTCCCACTTCTTGTTGATTCTTCAAAAAAAATTACAATTTCATATCGTTATGTTTGAAGCCTGAAATGTGGCAAAAGGTTGAAAAGTTCAAGGGGGCTGAATACTTTTGCAAGGCACTGTATATAATATTTTGGTCTGATAGTAGTTACTTGTAACACACGTGTTGAATGCAGCATGGGGTGCTTACAGGCAACCGGGGTGAGTACCTGCAGTTGTCTAGGGATAGACAAGCCACAAATGGCCAGAAGGTTGTTCGGAGCATGGGGTGGATTAGCCTACTCGTTGATGGATTAGCTGTGGAGATGGTTCCCTACGTCAAGTACCATGGGGTTCACCTGACTGACACGCTCACCTGGCATACCAACACCATGGCTGTCATAAAGAAGGCCAACCAACGCCTGTATTTCCTGAGAAAGCTGAGGAGGGCAGGTCTTCACACAGACATCCTCAGGTCCTTCTACAGCTGTGTGGTGGAGAGCACCCTGACCACCTGCCTCACTGTGTGGTATGCTGGCTGCACTGTGGCAGAAAAGGAGGCGCTGCAGAGAGTGGTAAAGTCTGCACAGAGGACCATCGGATGCAGCTTACCACCCATCGGGGACATATACACAACCAGGTGTAAGGAAAGAGCCGCCTGCATCTTCCGTGACCCCACCCACCCTGCACATGGACTTTTCACCCCCCTTCCCTCTGGTAGGAGGCTGCGCAGCATCCGAGCAAAAACAACAAGACTGAAAAACAGCTTCTTTCCGGATGCAGTCAGACTGCTAAATTGCTCCACCCCTCATGTACTGTCTATGCACCAGTTACTTTAAACACCTGTGACCTGGTGCTGCCTTTTTCTGCTGCTATACTTTGAATCGTGCACTTTAGATCCGCATAAAGCTGCTGTAGTTCCTGTGCAATACTTGAATGTAAATGTAAATATTAAAAATTCCTATCTTAGTTATTTCTTCTAGTTTTTAAGTCTTAAGTTTTATTTTTACTAAACATAGTTTCTCTTGTTATTTATATTTTATATTTTATTATGTTTACACACACCGAGACCTAAGTAACTGCATTTCGTTCTAATCATGTACATGGTTTTGAATGACAATAAAGCTGAGTCTGAGTCTGAGTCTGAGGCCAATCCTAAATGATACCAGAAAAGATAAGGATTATGGAATCGGGTATGGACCAAACAGGAGCATTCAAGAATTCAAGCAGCTTGGCTTTATTTGATGGCTTCTGAACATCCATCCTCACATTACAGCCTGGCTCTTCTTCTTCTTTCATAATTGGCATTTTTCTAGCTTTGCACAACTTCAGCTGTTCCCCTGGGAGCCTGTTTTGAACTGGCCTTAGTATGCACTTTACTCCAGCTGCTGTTTACCCTTCTTTTTGTAGGTCACTTGATATCATACGGTTGTTGAATGATAGCGGAGAGTCGATTTTACCCTTGCTGGTTTGTGGCTGTGTTGTTACCAATGTCATCTGCTTGACCTTGTTTTTTGAAATGTTATGGATGAAAGCAACCTGATGTTCACTGCATTCATCTATCAGAAATAAACCCTTTTTTATAACTGAATATATTTCCATTTTTGCTATAGTCAGTAGCTATATATTGATCGGAATTTAGCACTAGAATTGGGTGGCTGACGTGCATGTAGATATAAGAATTGAAGTAAAATGTGAAGTGGTCTGTTAATTTTCTACCAAAACTGTTCTCTTTCACAAACACGCACGGGCCAATTTTAAAACCAAGACCAAGACTACAAATCATGTAACAATCTAGGTAAAAAGTTGAATATTTGAAAACTATATTTATTTAAAAATGTATTGATATGTATTAGGGATAATAATATGAATAGGTGAACTATGCATATTTATTAAGTTAACCACATTTTTAATAATGAGATCAAATACACAAAATTGGCACCTAAAGTACTTATTTTTGTGGAGGAGCCGTCATAAGCACATTAACAGAAGATATGGAAATGGCTGTAAGTGAACAAAAAAGTGCAGAGAGGACGATCATGATCTGACCCTAACCTTGATCTGTGCAAAATTTCAAGTAGCCAAGGCTGTGAATGAGGCAGACCGTTCTTCTCTAACATTAAATATTAGTAATATGACATGCCTATGTCATGTGGGGCAGATGCTGCCACTGTTTTCTTCTTTTGCACAAACAGCATTAACACTATTAAACAAAACAAAATAAAAACATTCTAATTATTGGATTCACGTGTTTCAGGCACTACAGTTGCTAACAGGTGTAATAAAATAATAAGATAAAAATATTATATGATTCTATCTTTGCAGCAACAATTTGGGGAACTTCCCTTTCCTGTATCAGCATGACTGTTACCTTAAACACAATGCAAGGTCATGAGACATAGGTAGGTAGGTAGGTAGGTAGGTAGGTAGGTAGGTAGGTAGGTAGATACAACTTAAGATGGCAACAGTAGTCTTTATATTCTTATTAACAATATATACAGATATATATATACAGATATATACAGATATTACCCATACACATTATGATAATCAAGATATATATACAGTGTATCACAAAAGTGAGTACACCCCTCACATTTCTGCAGATATTTAAGTATATCTTTTCATGGGACAACACTGACAAAATGACACTTTGACACAATGAAAAGTAGTCTGTGTGCAGCTTATATAACAGTGTAAATTTATTCTTCCCTCAAAATAATTCAATATACAGCCATTAATGTCTAAACCACCGGCAACAAAAGTGAGTACACCCCTTAGTGAAAGTTCCTGAAGTGTCAATATTTTGTGTGGCCACCATTATTTCCCAGAACTGCCTTAACTCTCCTGGGCATGGAGTTTACCAGAGCTTCACAGGTTGCCACTGGAATGCTTTTCCACTCCTCCATGACGACATCACGGAGCTGGCGGATATTCGAGACTTTGCGCTCCTCCACCTTCCGCTTGAGGATGCCCCAAAGATGTTCTATTGGGTTTAGGTCTGGAGACATGCTTGGCCAGTCCATCACCTTTACCCTCAGCCTCTTCAATAAAGCAGTGGTTGTCTTAGAGGTGTGTTTGGGGTCATTATCATGCTGGAACACTGCCCTGCAACCCAGTTTCCGGAGGGAGGGGATCATGCTCTGCTTCAGTATTTCACAGTACATATTGGAGTTCATGTGTCCCTCAATGAAATGTAACTCCCCAACACCTGCTGCACTCATGCAGCCCCAGACCATGGCATTCCCACCACCATGCTTGACTGTAGGCATGACACACTTATCTTTGTACTCCTCACCTGATTGCCGCCACACATGCTTGAGACCATCTGAACCAAACAAATTAATCTTGGTCTCATCAGACCATAGGACATGGTTCCAGTAATCCATGTCCTTTGTTGACATGTCTTCAGCAAACTGTTTGCGGGCTTTCTTGTGTAGAGACTTCAGAAGAGGCTTCCTTCTGGGGTGACAGCCATGCAGACCAATTTGATGTAGTGTGCGGCGTATGGTCTGAGCACTGACAGGCTGACCCCCCACCTTTTCAATCTCTGCAGCAATTCTGACAGCACTCCTGCGCCTATCTTTCAAAGACAGCAGTTGGATGTGACGCTGAGCACGTGCACTCAGCTTCTTTGGACGACCAACGCGAGGTCTGTTCTGAGTGGACCCTGCTCTTTTAAAACGCTGGATGATCTTGGCCACTGTGCTGCAGCTCAGTTTCAGGGTGTTGGCAATCGTCTTGTAGCCTTGGCCATCTTCATGTAGCGCAACAATTCGTCTTTTAAGATCCTCAGAGAGTTCTTTGCCATGAGATGCCATGTTGGAACTTTCAGTGACCAGTATGAGAGAGTGTGAGAGCTGTACTACTAAATTGAACACACCTGCTCCCTATGCACACCCGAGACCTAGTAACACTAGCGAGTCACATGACATTTTGGAGGGAAAATGACAAGCAGTGCTCAATTTGGATATTTAGGGGTGTAGTCTCTTAGGGGTGTACTCACTTTTGTTGCCGGTGGTTTAGACATTAATGGCTGTATATTGAGTTATTTTGAGGGAAGAATAAATTTACACTGTTATATAAGCTGCACACAGACTACTTTTCATTGTGTCAAAGTGTCATTTTGTCAGTGTTGTCCCATGAAAAGATATACTTAAATATCTGCAGAAATGTGAGGGGTGTACTCACTTTTGTGATACACTGTATATAGGTATGAATGAATATATGTAGTAGAAGCAGTAGTGACCAATATATACATGTAATTATAATAAAAGCTTGGTTTAAAGAAACTCCAGTGACCTGAACAGAGCCCTGACCTCAGCCCCACTGAACAGCTTTGAAATGAACTGGCAGATCAGTGCCTAGCCATACAAATGCTTTTTTGACTGAATGGGCACAAATTCCCTCAGACATAGTTTAAAGTTTTGTGAGAAGCCTTTTCAGAACACTGGATGCTGTTATAGCTGCAAAGATCACACAGAGGTCATTTTGTTTTAATGCTGTTAGTTTTTGAAATGGGATGTCTAACAAGCTCATGATCAGGTGTCCAAATACTTTTGGCCATATAGTTTACAACTATTTGTTTATGACTGTTTGTTTTGATTAAGTCTTAAGCTTATGAGGCTCATATGTGAAATAACTGGTGGATTTAAATCGTAATTGTGGTTGTAAATTCATTTTTGTGCACGTCAAGTATTAATCATAAAAAAAGCAAAACAATTGTGTTTATTATTGTTTTTAGAAGGTAGTAAAACTAGCATCACAGTGATTTTTTATAATTGATCAATAATGAATTCAGAAAACATCACATTAACAGGATTTAACATAAATAAATAAATAAAATACAGCTTTAAATAGATCTAAATTATTGGATATTAGAGTTGACCTGTATTATTTATCATACATAATTTTTAATACAATGTGTGTTTCTTCAAAGTGATCTAGCTATCTAGCGATCTGTTCAATTTTGTTACATATTTCCCCTTTCAAAACTGGACTCGAAAATGTCTCATTTTTTGCTTACACCTCAAAATTTAATTGTGGAGGAAGTGTGCCTATGACCCAAACAATCAGGTTATTGGATAATTAGTGTTCGGTGCCGTCTGGCTTGCTTGGTTTTACAGCCGTAGCCTAGCACAAGGTGTTCATTAAAATGTTACTTAGTGACCTTAGGCCAGCACGTAACCTTCAGCACTCCAATTAATCTTCCAATCAGATAGTCTCCTAAGAGCATGGACCTCTGCTATGAGACCTGCTCCAACCTGCAGGCCATGGAGCCCCATCAAGTTTTTCAATCAGGCTGGAACACTATGTTTGAAGGTTACAGAGAGCAATTTTTAAAATAACAGAATAAAAGGGACAGAAAATAGGAGGGAAACTAAATAACATAAATAAAACCAGGAAATAGGACACAAATCCATTACAGGACATTATAGTCATTTAATCATTCAATTAATGGACAAATGTAGCCAATATACCTAAAGACATATTTTTAGAGGTTGACAGATAACCACCATATCCCCTTTCTCACAGACACACACAGAACCCCTTACAAAGACTGACCAGACACAAGGACCTAACTAAGATCTTCAAGGTCCATGCTGCTTCAAAGGCACTCACTCTAACAGCTGTGCCATCTTCCCAACTTTTATACTTCAATCCATTATTTAAAATGAAAGCATAAAAAATCAAATCACCATTTAACTCTTTAACTCCTTTGTTATTATACCAAGCAACTCATCATTTAGAGCACTTAATCACCCCACTGAAATGTTTTTGAAAGGTGTGAGGAAACGATTATAATTAATGGAAACTTTTCTCAACACTAGGACTTTTGCAGAACTTATTTTACAGACAGTGACCAGAGGTGACACTCAGATCCTGAGGTGCTATGTGGATGTGACCCTCATTCAACCCGAAATTCCCAAAATTCAACCCAAACCTTATCATTATGACCACACTTACACAACATCATGGCTTAATGCGCTGAGTAAAGCTACCAGTGTACTAGAACAATAACCATATACTTATAAATAGGTAACTGAGACATTAATATGGAGCACTTTATAGATTGTCTATGTAGTTATGCCAACTTGCTCTTTATAATATAGAAGTCATGGCACAAGATACACATGTTTGATGGATAAGTTGGATGGCTGGATAAGAGCATCTGTAGCTTAGTGGTTAAGATACTGGACTAGTACTTAGAAGGTTGCTGGTTCAAGTCCAACTTCTGCCAGGTTGCCACTGTTGGGCTCTTGAGCGAGGCCCTTAACCCTCAATTGGTCAGGTTGCTAAATGCAGAAAATGATCATTAATGTCTTATTTTATGTTGGGTCATTACATTATACTCAATACACATTGTAAACGATTGCTTTTAAACCTTACCTCTTTATTTTCTACAATCAGAATTTTATTGGTAATTTGATTACGGATCATTTAAATGTACACACTTCATGTACACAGATTTCTTACCATTTACAACCATAATATATAAATGTGAGCATTCCTAGCTAAAATATACTGTAGCTCATGCAGCTTTGAGCTGTTCAATACAGACAGGTTTACTTGGCATGTACCACTGAAATGAAAATCAATATATACTTTAAGAAGCAGAGAAACAAAAATCCTTTGTGGAATGGGAAAGGTCATGCACTGTATCAATGAGTCTTAGCTTATATCCACAACACATTTTAACACCGGGTAGAAATGAAAATTCCAAGTTTTACTTGGTCAGCATAGGATTACATATCCTCTCCTAAATGATTGATAGATAGATAGACAGATGGACGGACAGACAGACAGAGAGATAGATGACGTAAACAGAAAGATGGATGTATGGGTTTGGATGGACGGATGGACAGACAGCTAGATAGATGACAGACAGAAAGATGGATGTATGGGTTTGGATGGATGGACGGACAGACAGACAGATAGATAGATGACAGACAGAAAGATGGATGTATGGGTTTGGATGGATAGACGGACAGATGGACGGACGGACAGACAGATAGATAGTTAAACAGATAGACAGACAGACAGACAGATAGATAGTTAAACAGATAGACAGACAGACAGATAGGTACATAGTTAAACAGATATACAGACAGATAGATAAATAAACAAATAGACAGATAGATAGATAGATAAACAGATAGACAGACAGTTAAACAGATAGACAGACAGACAGACAGACAGATAGTTAAACAGATAGACAGACAGACAGACAGACAGATAGATAGTTGGTTAAACAGATAGACAGAGACAGATAGATAGATAGTTAAACAGATAGACAGACAGACGGATGAGTGGATGGATTTGTATGGATGGGTGGATGGATGGATGGATTTGGATGTTTGGATGGATGGTTGGATGGATGGATTTGGATGTTTGGATGGATGTTTGGATGGATGGATGGCTGGCTGGATGGATGGATGGGTGGATGGATGGATGGATGGATTTGGATGGATAGATGGATAGATGGATGGATGGATGGATTTGGATGTTTGGATGGATGGATTTGGATGTTTGGATGCATGTTTGGATGGATGGATGGATGGATGGGTAGATGGTTGAATGGATGGATTTGGATTTTTGGATGGATGGATTTGGATGTTTGGATGGATGGATGGATTTGGATGGATGGATGGATTTGGATGTTTGGATGGATGGATCGCTGGATGGATGGATTTGGATGTTTGGATGGATGGATTTGGATGTTTGGATGGATGGATGGATGAGTGGATGGATTTGGATGGATTTGGATGTTTGGATGGATGGATGGATTTGGATGGATGGATGGATGGATGGATTTGGATGTTTGGATGGATGGATGGATGGATTTGGATGTTTGGATGGATGGATGGATTTGGATGTTTGGATGGATGGATGGATGGATTTGGATGTTTGGATGGATGGGTGGTTGGATGGATGGATGGATTTGGATGTTTGGATGGATGGATGGGTGGATGGATGGATTTGGATGGATGGATGGATGGATGGATGGGTGGTTGGATGGATGGATGGATGGATGGATGGATTTGGATGTTTGGATGGATGGGTGGTTGGATGGATGGATGGATTTGGATGTTTGGATGGATGGATGGGTGGATGGATGGATTTGGATGGATGGATACTTTTTTATTCCGAAAGAAAATTACTGTAATTATATAATAAACAATGATTCCAAAAGTATTTTACTTCAGTATATTAATAATAATATTAATTATTATTATAATTATTTCTCCCTGATTTGATTACATTCAGTAATTTCTCACAAACCTGTCAGCTACTCTGATTTGCCAAACTCTTTTGTGCATTATGTTCAGAAAATCAGACTAGGGAAATACTGTGGGTTTCTATTGCATTGTGGTTTGATGTTTTTTAACCTCGGCTGATCTGTCAGTGTTTGCCAAACAGCAGGCTGGGATGAAAAGCATGTAGTGCCTGCTACCTCCACTGCCTGTATCTCAAGGAAGAATTAGCCACAGTTCCAGCATTGTTTGGTGAAGAGATGTGAAATGCATTTTTAACAAAAGACAAACATTTTGCTATAACTAATAACACAAATAATTCTGCTTTTAATTATTTAAAGACCAGGCTGGGAAGCGTATGTTAACTTATATTTACTACTGCTAGAACTTCCTTTAGTGTCTGTGGTGTTTCCTGTAGTAATTATGAGCAATGTTATTTGCGTTATGCCTTAGCATCCTGACTAAACTTAGTAAAGATCACATTTTTTCTAGTATTAATTTATATAATAATAATTTATTTCTCAGTTGTTTACTACTTGTCTTGTGTCAAAGCAGTATTTTCAATTCATGATGCTGTAACGAATTAGGGCTAGGACAAGACAAGAGAGGGCAAACACACACACAGAAACATTTAATAAAGTTTAATAATAACAAAACAAGACTAGACAAAAGTACACAAAACAGGATAAACTAACACAAGACACTTAGAAGCACATACAGGCTGGATACATGACAGATGCTTCCGTCAACATGCTTTACAGTTCGGATAAGGTTTTGGAATTTGTACACACTATATTGTTTTATTAACTAATATTAATAAAAAAATATTTATTTATTTTCTCTAATAGACTGCTGTGTATTTTCACATACCATGTCTTGGCCAATAATTTTATTTATTTATTTATTTCTTCATTTATTATTATTATTAATATTATTATTATTATTATTATTATTAATAATAATAATAATTATTATTTATTTATTTATTTTCTCTAATAGACTGCTGTGTATTTTCACATACCTTGTCTTGGCCAATTTTGGCCAATAATTTTATTTATTTCTTAATTTCTTATTATTATTATTAATAATAATTTATTTATTTATTTTCTCTAATAGACTGCTATGTATTTTCACATACCGTGTCTTGGCCAATAATTTAATTTATTTCTTAATTTCTTCTTTCTCTTCTTCTTCTTCTTCTTCTTCTTCTTCTTCTTCTTCTTCTTATTATTATTATTATTATTAATAATTTATTTTTTTATTTTCTCTAATAGACTGCAGTGTATTTTCACATACCTTGTCTTGGCCAATAATTTTATTTATATATTTATTTCTTCATTTCTCATTATTATTATTATTTCTTCTTCTTCTTCTTCTTCTTCTTCTTCTTATTATTATTATTATTAATTAATTTATTTATTTTTTCTAATAGACTGCTGTGTATTTTCACATACCGTGTCTTGGCCAATTTTGACCAATAATTTTATTTTTTTCTTAATTTCTTCTTCTTATTATTATTATTATTATTAATAATTCATTTATTTATTTTCTCTAATAGACTGCAGTGTATTTTCACATACCTTGTCTTGGCTTTGACCTTAATTAATTCTGCTGTGTAACCTAACTGTACTTGAGCTTTAGGTCACGAACTTCTGGGCAGACATTCTCCTTCAGGATTTTATGAGAGAGCAGAATCCATGGTGTTATCAGTTATGAGAAGTAATTCAGGTTCTGTGGAAACAAAGAAGCCTCAGACCATCACACTACCACCACCATGTTTGACTGTTGGCATTCTTATGGTGATATGCAGTATTAGCTTTATGTAATGAAAGTCTTGCAAAAAGTTACAGCTGTGATTCATCAGTCACAGAATATTATCCCAAAACACTTTGGGGTTGATATTGTGGTTGTGAGATTAACCTCTGTGTTCTTTTTTTGTCAGCAGTGGTTGGCACCTTGCAACTCCCCCATGGCTGCCACTTTTGGCAAGTGTCTTCCATATTGTGGAATTATACACATGAACCTTAACTGAGGTGAGGCCTGCATTTATTGACATGTTTATTTGGGTTATTGTGTGACCTCCTGGATGAGATGTTGAGTCAGTTCTGGGTGAAATATTAGTAGGCTGGCCACTCTTTGCAAGGTTCAGCACTGTTCTAAGTTGCCTCAGTTTGTGAATGACGGCTCTCATTGTGGTTGAGTGAAGACCCAGAGCCTAGACTCTTTTCAGTTACTTCGTTTCACTTGTGTAATTGAATCTCTGTAGAATGTGGCATCATGTGCTGCTTTTTGAGACCTACTTCACATTGTCAAACGCTCTAGTTAAGGTATGATTGTATTTCACAGGTCCGGCAGTAATCATGCTGGGTGTGGCTAATAAAACCCAGCTGACAACTTAATTCGGGTTAAATGATTGATTAGGTAGCTAAGGGGGCAATTACTTATTCCATTTAATGAAATTATAATAAATATTTAACATTTGCTTGCAGCAGTGCTGTTGACACTAAATGTGATATTTGAATTACTGCATTTAGTTTTAAAGGGCAAAGCAGAACATTACTGAGCAACCTCTACTGACACCTTTAACCCCCAACCTCACAAGCATTACACCTTCCCCTAGTACAGGATTTTTTTATTTTTTTATTTTTTTCTGAACAGCATCACAACATACAGAGTGCTCCTTCAACCCTCCTGCCCAAGCCAACACTTCATATAATACTGCTGTCTCCTACCACTGCCTCTTTCCCCTCACCCGAGTTACTGCTGCAGGATATACCTTTCACTTTCCGCTACTGTCTAGATGAGGTTCATAGGGAGTGAATTTTGTGAAGCATGGTTAGGCAGCATGAAAAAAAGGGTTTTAGCTTCTTTTCCCGCAGAGTATCCGCCCTCATTAGCCTTCTCCCCCACGAGACAATAGCATGATTTAACATGACAGGACAGTCTTTTTCAGCCATGTTCTGGTTGAAGACTCTGTGTAGTGGAAAAAATTGATTATTCAATAGGGTATTTTTCCTAGGTCATTTAATATGCTTGAATGAATAGGAAAATAGATTAGTAAAATGAACTATTTACATTTATGGCTTTTGGGAGAAACTTTTATCCAAAGCGTCTGACTACAACAATGGCAACTTAGTGGTGGTGGGGCTCGAATCAGCAACCTTCAGCTTACTAAGCCAGGATCTTAACCACTGAGCTACCACTAACTATAAATAAAAATGTCTGTGCAGCTTTTCAAGCCAAACCAAAACCATAAAGATTCTGATAAAAAGTTGAACTTAATTTAGTTTGACACTCAGTTACCACTAGTACTTAGAAGTTGTTGGCCAAATAGCTTATAAAACCGGACAAATGAGCTGCGTTGTTGTTGGTCCCACATGTTTTACTCTAAGTTTTATGAAAATACAAAAGAAAAATACACTGATCAGCCATAACATTAAAACCACACGCTGTCCATTTTATCAGCTCCACTTACCATATAGGAGCACTTTGTAGTTCTACAATTACTGACTGTAGTCCATCTGTTTCTTTACATGCTTTGTTAGCCCCCTTTCATGCTGTTCTTTAATGGTCAGGACCCCCACAGGACCACTACAGAGTAGGTATTATTTGAGAGGTGGGTCATTCTGCAGTGACACTGACATGGTGGTGGTGTGTTAGTGTGTGTTGTGCTGGTATGAGTGGATAAGACACAACAGTGCTGCTGGAGTTTTTAAATACCGTGTCCATTCACTGTCCACTCTATTAGACACTCCTACCTAGTTGGTCCACCTTGTAGATGTAAAGTCAGAGACGATCACTCATCTATTGCTGCTGTTTGAGTTGATCATCTTCTAGACCTTCATCAGAGGTCATAGGATGTACCAAGATGCCCTGTAGGACAAGTCACTTTGCAACATACATATGTTGAAGTACCTGCATTTACATAAGACCCACACACCTTAGGTCTCATTCAAATGTCTTGTGAAGACATCTCGGCTGGTCAGAGCAGTTTTAACATACTAGGTGGTGGTCCTAATGTTTTAGCTCATCAGTGTACATACAGTCCCCATTCTCTCTTTCACACCAAGCTGTGTAACAAAGGTTTCATACACACCACCTCCTTATAATTTCCCTGCTCGTAACTGACTCCTACACAATTTGTGTCTGCAGTAAAAGTAATAACTGCTTATAACTCCTGTCCAATTTTATTGTACCATTCTTTTTAATTATAATTACTTACCTTGTTATCATTGAAATGTTGTCTACACTCTCATATGAGTTAGGACAGCTTTATTTTTATTAATTGGCTATTTTCAAAGCAGGCATTTTATGACAGTGGAATGATGAAAGTCATTTTATCCTTTTCATTGTAACCTTTTACTCTCAATGTCTGTCTATGTTACTAATGTCTGTTACTAATGAGGGTGGCTGAAATATTCACTGATTAAAACAAGGAGTATACATTCATTTATTTATTTATTTTTTATTATTTGGTGTACTGTTTTATATACTGTTTATACTGTCATTTTTTTCATTCACCATGGGGCAAAGACATCTTAGGATGCTACATGTTAAAGATATTGTGTACCTTGCTAAACCTCAGTGATGCTCTGTATGCACTTTGCTGTCAGTTTGATTAATAAGTGAATCTGCATGGCTGGGACCTAACGACTGATGAAGGATGAGATTAGAAGGAGTAGAGTGATGAGAAAAAGCAGATTGAGGAGTAGATCAGACCAGGGAGTAATAGAGCAGGCCTTTTTTGTGGGAAAACAGGTTAGAAGAAGCAGATGAGCTACTGTTAGATTGGAAATGGTCTAAGACCCACTTGCTGGCAACCTGCCCAGAAAGCAAGCTTGGTCTCACAGGTAATCTGGAATCTTGATGGGTAGGCAAGATATACGGTCAGCAGATATCAGGAGTCAGAGGGAAAGTAAACCAGCGGGAGAGAAAGCTGTAGCAGGAGGAAGTGTCACTCCTCTTACTTGTTTATCTGGATGCCTTCCTCACAACCCATATCAATTCTCCTTCCACTCTCTTCCTCCCCTCTGCAGTCAATTCACGGGTTGGAGAAGCAACTTCTGGGGAATCGATCATGCATTCTTTTCAGGTCAAGTTAGGAATCGATTCGATTGTTTGACAGAAGACAGGTGGACTCAGACTCGCCATGAGTGGAGGGTCTCTGTGTATATGTGTTCCGAGTTTGGTTTGCTGTTTGTTTAGGATCAAACTGAGTCATTGACATGCATAAAACAGCCCCAATTTTATGTATGAGTGCTGTGAAGGTACACAGCGTCTGCGGCAGAAAACCTCAATCACGAACACTTGTGATTAGGCAAGATGAGTATCGATCTGTTTAGACACATCAGCATTTACCCACTGCTTGTCGTGATGCAGCAATCTTTTACAAACTGAGGCACTGCAGTAACTTGGGGGGGATTTGATTTAGTGTAGAAAGCCAAAAGGTACGTATGGATTTCTCATTTTCGTTGATCTCACTTTCTTCACTAGGTTCATTGCAGATGTGGCACTATGCCTTCAATAGTATTTGTGCTGCTGAGATCTGACATTATATCTTCGTGTAGAATTTTGATGTCTCTGAGTATTCGGCTTTAAACATGCTGCAGCCCCACAAGGTATTTTTTAATTTCTTAAACTGATCACCATCTGTTTAGACTTCCTTTCTTTCTTCCTTCCATCGTCCTTCTTTCCTTCCTTCTTTCCTTCAAAACTTCCTTCAAAACTTTCTTCCTTCCTTCAAAACTTTCTTCCATCCTTCCAAACTTCCTTCAAAACTTCCTTCAAAACTTCCTTCCTTCCTTCAAAACTTCCTTCCAAATTTCCTTCCTTCCTTCAAAACTTCCTTCCATCCTTCCAAACTTCCTCCCTTCCTTCAAAACGTCCTTCCAAATTTCCTTCCTTCCTTCAAAACTTCCTTCCTTCCTTCCTTCATAATTTCTTAAACTGATCACCATCTGTTTAGACTTCCTTTCTTTCTTCCTTCCATCGTCCTTCTTTTCTTCCTTCCTTCTTTCCTTCAAAACTTCTTTCAAAACTTTCTTCCTTCCTTCAAAACTTTCTTCCATCCTTCCAAACTTCCTTCAAAACTTCCTTCCAAACTTCCAAACTTCCTTCTTTCCTTCAAAACTTTCTTCCAAACCTCCTTATTTCCTTCAAAACTTCCTTCCTTCTTTCCTTCAAAACTTCCTTCAAAACTTCCTTCCTTCTTTCAAAACTTCCTTCCAAATTTCCTTCCTTCCTTCAAAACTTCCTTCCATCCTTCCAAACTTCCTTCCTTCCTTCCTTCAAAACTTTCTTCCTTCCTTCCTTCAAAACTTCCTTCCTTCCTTCCAAACTTCCTTCCTTCCTTCCTTCCTTCCATCCTTCCAAACTTCCTTCCTTCCTTCCAAACTTCCTTCCTTCTTTCCTTCCTTCCAAACTTCCTTCCTTACATCCTTCCTTGCATCCTTTCAAACTTCCTTCCTTCAAAACTTCCTTCCTTCCTTCAAAACTTCCTTCCTTCCTTCCAAACTTCCTTCCTTCTTTCCTTCCTTCAAAACTTCCTTCCTTCCTTCAAAACTTTCTTCCAAACTTCCTTCCTTCCTTCAAAACTTCCTTCCTTCCTTCCTTCCAAACTTCCTTCCTTCAAAACTTCCTTCCTTCCTTCAAAACTTTCTTCCTTCCAAATTTCCTTCCTTCCTTCAAAACTTCCTTCCATCCTTCCAAACTTCCATCCTTCCAAACTTCCTTACTTCCTTCCTTCAAAACTTCCTTCCTTCCTTCCTTCCTTCAAAACTTCCTTCCATTTTTCCAAATTTCCTTCCAAACTTCCTTCCTTCCAAACTTCCTTTCTTCCTTCCTTCCTTTAAAACTTCCTTCCAAACTTCCAAACTTCCTTCCTTCCTTCCAAACTTCCTTCCATGCTTCCAAATTTCCTTCAAAACTTCCTTCCTTCCTTCCAAACTTCCTTCCTGCAAAACTTCCGTCCTTCCTTCCAAACTTCCTTCCTTTCTTCAAAACCTCCTTCGAAACGTCCTTCCTTCCAAACTTCCTTCCTTCCAAACTTTCCTCCATCCTTGCAAACTTCCTTGCTTCCCTCCAAACTTCCTTTCTTTCGAACTTCCTTTCTTCCTTACAAACTTTTTCCTTCACTTCTTACAAACTTCCTTCCTTAAGAACTTACTTACGAACTTCCTTCCTTAAGAACTTTCTTACGAACTTCCTTTCTTACAAACTTCCTTTTCTCCTGCCTTCCTTTCTGTCCTTCTGCCTGCCTTCCTTCTGAACTTTCTTCCCTCTTGCTGTCCTTCCTTCCTTTCAAACTTCCTTCCGGACTTCCTTCCTTCCTTCCAGACTTTCTTCTCCCGAAATTTCTTCCTTTCGAACTTCCTTTTTTCCAAACTTCCTTCCCTCCTTTCAAACTTCTGTCCTTCCTTTCGAACTTCCTTCCAAACTTCCTTTCTTCATTTCAGACTTCCTTCTTCCGAACTTCGTTCCTTCCTAACTTCCTTCCTTACTTCATTATGAACTTTATTCCTTCCTAACGAAATTCCTTCCTCAAGAATTTCCTCCCCTTCTTACAAACTTCTTTCATTCCTTCCAAACTTCTTTCCTTCCTTCCAAACTTCTTTCTGTCCTTCAAAACTCCTTTCCTTCCTTCCAAACTTTCTTCCAAACTTCCTTCCTTCCTTCAAAACTTTCTTTCTTCCTTCAAAACTTCCTTACTTCCTTCAAAACTTCCTTCCAAACTTCCTTCCTTCCTTCAAAACATTCTTCCTTCCTTCCAAACTTCCTTCCAAACTTCCTTCCTTCCTTCAAAACTTCCTTCCAAACTTCCTTCCTTCCAAACTTCCTTCCTTCCAAACCTCCTTCCTTCCAAACTTTCCTCCATCCTTGCAAACTTCCTTGCTTCCCTCCAAACTTCCTTTCTTTTGAACTTCCTTTCTTCCTTACAAACTTTTTCCTTCATTTCTTCCAAATTCCTTCCTTAAGAACTTTCTTACGAACTTCCTTTCTTACAAACTTCCTTCTCTCCTGCCTTCCTTCCTGTCTTCCTGCCTTCCTTCCTTCCTGCCTGTCTGCCTTCCTTCTGAACTTTCTTCCCTCTTTCTGTCCTTCCTTCCTTCCTTTTTTCCAGACTTCCTTCTCCCGAAATTTTTTCCTTTCAAACTTCCTTTTTTCCCAAACTTTCTTCCCTCCTTTCAAACTTCTGTCCTTCCTTTTTTTCAAAGTTCCTTCCAAACTTCCTTTCTTCCTTCCTTTCAGACTTCCTTCTTCCGAACTTTGTTCAGTCCGAACTTCCTTCGTTCTGAACGAACATACTTTCTTCCTGCCTAACGTCCTTCCTTACTTCATTATGAACTTTCTTCCTTCCTAACGGACTTCCTTCCTCAATAATTTCCTTCCCTCCTTACAAACTTATTTCATTCCTTACGAACTTCTTTCCTTCGTTCCGAACTTCCTTCCTTCCAAACTGCCTTATGAACTTTCTTTCTTATGAACTTTCTTTCTTATTAACTTTCTTCATTACGAACTTTCTTACAAACTTTCTTCCTTCTGTCCACCCATCCAACAGAAGACTTGATTAAAATTAAGGAAAACTTGCTTTTTTGACACTGCTGACCTTGGACTTGATTTCCAGCTTTATTTCTAAAAAATGTATATATATATATATATATAATTAAAAAGTAAATATGTAAATGCTTCTATTTAACAATGAGCAGCTGTCATTCACTGTAGTGACTTACTAACACTTACTTACAGTACTTGATATTATGAAACCAAGCTTTAAAATCACTACATTTATGACTTTAACTCTTGTCCCTGCTTTCTAGGCCTCAAAGTGCTCCACTCTAGATTATCTAAAAGTTACACCTGCATGCTAGCTCAGATCTGTGATTTAAGTATGCCTAAGATGCACAATCTCAGTTTCAGTGTCCTAGCTATTTGTGGTAAAATTACATTCTGACAGTAGTGCTCATAAGAGTCTTAAGATCTGCCTCTTAACATGTGTTGTATTGATCATTCACCTAATGAGTCATTAGTTTGTGTAATTGGCGCACCTGCCTCGGAGATTGACAGTGGGCTCAAATTACAGAATCATGTCCATCTGGATGGGTAAACTGCCTCCTAAGGTGACAGGACCGCACCCTTTTGAATGGAGCCCAACAGACGAATACGTACTGAATGCTGGCTGCGTCACTGAAGGTGTGGCTGCTCTGCCCCTTTTTTACTGCTGCCTGGCATACACAGAGCTCCTCTCTCTTTTATAATTTTTTTTTTAGGAAACATGATTTATCACACCCCGGTGGTTGTGATAACTCAGTTTTCACCCTGTCCTTTTTATCTTATTGTTTCTACTTTCCTCTGTGGTCATGCATTTCACTGTGGGCGTGTCACCAATGTTCCTGTGGGAAGAGGGCATGGCCACCTGAGTTTTCCCACATAGGCTGAGTACAGCATAAACTTATGTTCCTTGTGGGCGAACATCTATTTGTATTGCTGGGTGAACATGGTGAATGTGAAAACACTATCTGTTTGATTGCCTCTTCGCTTTGCAGTGTTGATTTTCTTTGATAATTTTCCTCTAATAAATTCTGTTATTTTGACCACGCCTTATTTCGTAGTTTAATTTTTGGTTTGTGCCTCTTTAGCCACAGCATTGTTCCACCTTGGTTAAGCATATGCATGTCAGGTTCATCCTCCCTGTTCTTGCGAGCATAGGGCTACACCTGCCTCCATTATAGTGTGAAGTGTTTCGTCACAGGTTTTCTAAGGTTATATCTTTAGAAGATTTAGAATGTCTTTATTTGTCATATATACATATACAGGTGTACAGTAAAAAGAGATTCTTTTTTCGCATATCCCAGCTCATTTGAAAGCTTGGGTCAGAGCGCAGGGTCAGCCATTGCATGGCGCCCCTGGAGCAGACAGGGTAAGGGGCCTTGCTCAAGGGCCCAACAGTGGTTGAATGGCAGAGCTGGGATTCAAACTCTCAACCTTTCAATTGAAAGCCCAAATCTCTACCCACTAGGCTACCACTGTCCC
Source organism: Trichomycterus rosablanca (assembly GCF_030014385.1). Classification (NCBI taxonomy): domain Eukaryota; kingdom Metazoa; phylum Chordata; class Actinopteri; order Siluriformes; family Trichomycteridae; genus Trichomycterus; species Trichomycterus rosablanca. The sequence continues at coordinate 35,249,424 of NC_085991.1, read as the reverse complement.
AGGTGGTTGACACTAAGTAGTAAAATGCTGACAGAATATTTAAGTCTATCAGCTGTACTATAAGTTACTATGCTATTAGTATGCTATTTATGCCTATTTTTACCCTTACTCTGATTTGTTAACTTTTAGAAATGGATAACTGAGGAACCAATCATACTGCATTACAGGACACTTGCTTGCACAATAAAATGCTCACACTTTTACATTTAAAGCTTCACAGTTGTGACTCTAGCTAAGCACATGTTTCCTGGGTTTCACTGTTTGTAAAATACAATCAAAAATTGAGAGATAACTGTAGTAACTAAAATGTCTGTCTGTATACTGGTAAATATACACAGTCGAGCCACATTATTATGATCACTTCCTACTTTCACCGGTGGCAGCACGTAGCTCCTGAAGGAAGTCATGTTTCGTGAGCTGGCTTGGTGGGTATATAAGGTGTGTAACAGGCTGTCTGCACATATATCCCTAGTTGCTGTCATTAGTAAAAGTACCATGGGTAAAATTGTCTTCCCTGGGGTGGATGGGATCTTCCAGCAAGACAAAGCGACATGTCACATGGCTAGAAATGTCCAACATTGGTTGGAAAAGCATGACCAAGACTTCCAAATACTACCCTGCCCCCCTAATTCCCCATACATGAACTCAACTGAGCATCTGTGGGACCGCCTAGATTGCCGTGTTTGCTCTATGGATCCTCCCCCACACACCCTCCAGCAGCTGTGGGATGCACTGCAGTCAGCGTGGCTCCAGATACCTGTGACAACCTACCAGGACCTTACTGAGGCACTCTCAGCCCGCCTAGCTGCTGTCCGTGCTGCACGCGGCGGTTACATTAGATATTAGCTGGTGGTCATAATATTGTGACTTGACTGTGTTTATACCCTGGATATAAAGCTAACCAAAAAGGTTTAGGGCTTTCCAGTATTTTAAAATAATTTGCTTTCACTGTTCTAGATAATAATTGAGGAAAATAAAGCAAAATATAGAAACATGCTAAAACATAAAAAAAACCCACATAATTAGGCACCCACGGATCGATAATTTACAGTTTTGTTTATTGGAATAAACTCCATTGTGTCTTATTTTTATTATTATTATTATTAAATGCGACAGACATGGGTCAAATAAGTAATGATAAAGAGTGTGCCAAGTTTATATCAGAGCAGACCAGGACCATGTCAGAGGTCTTCCAATTATTGCACAGGCCTTGTAAAGCTTGCATGCATGACAGGACACACTCCAATACCAGCCGGCTAATGATGCTGGCAAGACAGCTGTCATACGTGTCACATAAATACATGAATATTCTTTACTTTTCTTTTTTCTAACTCATTATTTCTGTGTTATTGTTTTTTTTTTCTTAATGAAGCAAAAATAATGGAAACTTGCAACGGCATGATAATTATTGCAGTGAGAGAGGTCCTTTCAAGGTATTAAAAAAAAGTTGACTGCAGAAATTGGGATTTCAGATCCCACCAGTCAAAGACAGATGAAAAGATAAAAGAGGTGACAGGTTTGACCCTCATTCCCACATTATGATTTTGCTCAAAGGCCTACATAGGAACCCAAGTTCTTGTACATTTCTCTAAAACCTGTCTGCTAAGGCACTGCTTTTGTCTGGCTTGATTATTTAATTGCAGAAAATAATCCTACAATTATTTTTGTTAAATTTGCTGCATTAAAAAATAATAATACTATACTATAGGCCAGTGGTAGCTCAGTGGTTGGGGTAGTGGACTAGTATTAGAAGATAGACGGTATAAAGGCCACCACCATCCAAAGTTTTCACTGTTGAGCTCCTGAGCCTTTAACCCATGTTTGTTAGCATTGTGTTCTGTCATAGTTGTAAGTTGTAAGCAAGGGCTAAATTGTGATGGCTAGACGACTGGGTCAGAGCATCTCCAAAACTGGGGTGTTCCCAGTCTGCAGTGTTTAGTATCTATGAAAAGCGGTCCAAAGAAGGAACAGTGGTAAACCGGCGACAGGTTCCTGGGCGGCCAAGGCTCACTGACGCCTGTGTGGGGTAAAGGCTGGCCCGTGTGGTCCGATCCAACAGACGAGCTACTGTAGCTCAAATTGCTGAGGAAGATCATGCTGGTTCTGATAGAAAGGTGTCAGAATACACAGTGCATCACAGCTTGTTGCCTATGGGGCTGCATTGCCGCAGACCAGTCAGGGTGCCCAAGCTGACCCCTGTCCACCGCCGAAAGCGCCAATAATGGGCATGTGAGCATCGGAACTGGACCATGGAGCAATGGAAGAAGGTGGCCTGGTCTGATGAATCACGTTTTCTTTTACATCACGTGGATGGCGGGTGCGTATGTGTCGCCTACCTGGGGAACACATGGCACCAGGATGCACTATGGGAAGAAGACAAGCCGGCAGAGACAGTTTGATGCTTTGGGCAATGTTCTGCTGGGAAACCTTGGGTCCTGCCATCCATGTGGATGTTACTTTGACACGTACCACCTACCTAAGCATTGTTGCAGACCATGTGCACTCTTTCATGGAAACGGTATTCCCTGATGGCTGTGGCTTTTTTTCAGCAGGATAATGCGCCCTGCCACAAAGCAAAAATGGTTCAGGAATGGTTTGAGGAGCACAACAATGAGTTTGAGGTGTTGACTTGGCCTCCAAATTCCCCAGATCTCAATCCAATCGAGCATCTGTGGGATGTGCTGGACAAACAAGTCCGAGCCATGGAGGCCTCACCTCACAACTTACAGGAGTTAAAGGAGCTGCTGCTGACATCTTGGTGCCAGATACCACAGCACACCTTCAGGGGTCTAGTGGAGTCAATGTCACGACGGGTCAGGGCTGTTAGGAAGGTGGTCATAATGTTATGCCTGATCATTGTATGTGTGGATTTGAATTTAAATCAATATAATTGTAAATTTTTGTGCCTGTATAAATAAGTACATATAAGTATAGACAAGTGTTGTGTCGGTAGGTAGGTATATAGGTTACTAGCATACTCGCATTTTAGCACTGTCACAACATTTTTGAAACTGAGGTTTGTAGATGTAATGTATAGATTCCTCCTGTGGTGCAGTTGTTTTCTGGCTCATTGAGTTTTTGCTTACATTCTGAAAGTAACATTAGTTCAGGCAGTTGATACGTGCACTCTAATATACGAACAGCATTTCTCTGTAACACAATTTGTTGTTCAGCAAAAACTCAACCAAATGATGATGACGCTTGCTGTTCCTCATTGCTTTGCAAGGCAGGCAGACAGAGACGTACAACTTTAAGTATTTTGCTGGCTCCGTGTTTGCATTTCATGGCTTGTTACGACAAATGTGGATCTTTGTAAGGAGGGTAATATTTTGTGGCATTGACAGTTTCAAAAATCTAACTTGGGTAAATTATTTATATAATTCTGCTGCTAATAAGAGAATTCCAAAACACTTTTGATAAATTTGCTTGTTGTCCTATGTGCACGCTGATTGCATTTAATTATACACCTCAATTTTACCTCAGACATTACTCAAATAAACACATAAGAGAATGAAGTTTATGACCAGGTGAGAATAAATTCTTATTAGTGTAGGAATAAAATCAGGGTGAAGTTTGTGAACCAATCATATTGGGTGTAAAAGAAGGGCTCATATAACAAAGGATATTAAAACAGGCTGTGCCCCAAACTGCACTGCCTATGAAATGAATGCACACCCAATAGTGTAGTTCTAAATTATTTAGCGCACAGGTTGCTGTTTTGTACACAGCAGGAAATTACTTAGGTGTACTCGCACTGACAGCATTGCCTTTAGTTACCATGGATGTAAGCTCACATGGGTTAAAAAAACTCATTATAACATGCCAATTAACCATGTAGATGTGTGTTGTGAGTGTGAAGAATACTCTATATCACATGGAGTACAATTAAACAGGTTCCTTTCTAGTCATAAAGAGCCCAGTTAAATCAGAATGGGACCGCTCTGTACCAATAAAAGGGAATAACAGTGGAATAACAGTGGCTGTGTATATGTATATGGTGTTTATTAACAAGATGAAAATGTCAGAAAAAATATGTGAAAGTTAAATGCCATGACTGCTACCAACGTCCATAAAGAAGAATAAAGACTACAGTGAGAAGGAGACCAGTGCATTGAAATGTACACTTTAAGACCAAACATATATAGAGAGACAGGACTATGAACTTGTTGGACATCCTATTTCAAAATCATGGGCATTATGATGGTTAATTATAAGAAAAAGTCACCCAAATAAAACATATTTACTTCATATTTACCGCATATTTAACAGGGTTCAACATGGTTTATTTACATATTACAACATGTAACCTTAACAACTTTTTGTGTTTACAAATATGCATCTGCATGTTTAGTGTATCTTCCATTTCATTTTAATTAACCACTTCATCCTGGTCAGGGTTGCGTTGGGTCTGGTTCCAACCGGCATGTTTAGCATAGCAAAGCATAAACAATCCCTTGAAGGGGTGCCAATCCATTGCAGGACTTCATCTCAGACAAAGCCAATCCTGTCCACGTAGACACCTTTATGGTTATTAATTTGTTTGTTTCATTTACAGTTACTTTGTAAACTGCAGAAAGAAGAAACATTTATTTTAATTAAGAATGTTGAATGTGCTACTTAAATAGGCTTGCCAGATTCTTGTTTAGTGAAGATCCTGTATCAGAAAAAAGTGTCATCTCTAGACAGGAAGGCAATCAACTCACAGTCTGTTACAATGTGATTTTATTTACAAAAGTGTGCTTACATTAGTCAAAATAAAGCACATTGGTATGTATTTAAACATAAAAAATAGAAAAGTCGTCATCATATACGTATGTACAGTATATACAGTGGTACCTTGAAACTCGATGTCAACTGGTTCTGGGACTAGTGTTAAGTTTAAGAGGCGTTGAGTTTCAAGGTCTTTTTTTCCTATCAGGATGTATGAGAAACTCATTAATGCATTCCATGGTCCTGTGGAACTGCATATATTTTAGGCTAATGTAAAATAATGGGGTTGTTTTTGACACATATACACTGAAAATATAATATAAAAACACTGAAATACAATTGAAAACAGTTAAAAATCTATTATAAAAATACAATATAACCTGCACTTTACCTTTACTTCTTTATTGTTTCCTTACTAAAAAACTTAAAACTGAACATGACTTACTGTAGTAAAACAACAAGCGAGGAATTTCGTTAGTGGATAGAACTTATGAGAAGTAATAATTAAGGAAAGTTTAGTGTTTCTATGTTGCTCTTTTAGTACTTTAATCCACATTAAGCTTTATTTTTTTACCATAAGCGTTTTAGACTTGGAAAAGCTGATTCTCACAATTTCTCAGAACCCTGAGCTATAACACAAGTTTAAAAGTGAACCAGCTGAACACAGATACATGTGGAGCTTTCAGAGTGAATTTGACTGTTATTCTACACAATTGCAGATTCGTCTCATATTCGCACTTTGATGACGTTTTAAGGCACTGCTCAAGCCAAGCGCTGAACAAAGTGGCTGTTCACTGTTAATTTTAAATAAATGTAAAAAAGGGCTGAACATGTCAAATTTAAGGGAAACGTCGAGTTTAAGGGGACAAATGTGTTCCTGAAGTGCGTCGAGTTTCAAAGATTTCAAGTTTAGGGGACCAACTCTACAAGGTACCGTTGTAGAGTTACAAGGTACCACTGTGTATATGTATACATTCTTTTTATCTAATTTTCTTGGTTGTTGCATATTTGTTACACTGGTCTGTTTCACATTATTAAACAACAAGATCAACAATACGTGTTACACAAAAAAACCTGACTAAAACATTTTCTTTTATAAAACATTTATACATTATACATTTAAGGAACAAAGTTGTTTAACAATAATAGCACCCTTGTGAATACATAAATGTTCCTTTGTGTATTAGTGAAACACGTTGAGCAGCGATGGCTTAACATGTTCATGTATTTTATAATAGTCTGCTCATTACTACTCTCTTAGAATTGCTTAACCTTTTTCACTAGCTCAACACTTTTTCAAATGAAGTTTATGCTTCATTAATGCTTAAGGATCCCCACAAGTTTCCCATCTGCAACTAAGTGATTAAAATCAACCATACTCACAGACAAACTGTCCACTATTAATAATATCATCTGCTGTTATAATCATCTTCTTCTATGCATTTGTAATCCAGTAGGGCACTGCTAATCCTTTTTAAGCAATTTATATATTTTCTAAAGTAAACTGGCCTGATCTTTTCTCATTTATGTGTGATCAAAGCAGAATGTAGACTTTTTTTTTCAATGGACCCAGTAATTGGCATGTCTCTCACAAGGATCACTTTACACATTGTGATGATAAAGACTGAACAACTAGATCTGGCATCCAAAATAAGTGACGAAAATAACAGGCATTTACTCACAGAGGTCTGTTGGCTGCCTACTTAGAGCTCCTAAAACCTATTAAACGCTTCAGCAGATGCTATTAATGGTGGCAGCTCGTGAGGTCAAGGGTACAAACTCGATCTGGAATTGAGTCACGTTAAAGCTTGAGAAAAAAAGAAGAGGGGGGGGGGGTATCGTCCTCCAGGGTCACCTGAACATTTGAGGATAATTTAATAAGGAATGGGCAGATAAACTGGTAGAAGATCAAAACAACGATTGAACTGCAGTGTAAAGGAAGAACATATATACTGTATATATATACATTGTTTCTACACTCACTGTATATTTTTTCAGCTCCACTTACTATATAGAAGTACTTTGTAGTTCTACAATTACTGACTGTAGTCTATCTGTTTCTCTACATACTTTTTTAGCCTGCTTTCACCCTGTTCTTCAATGGTCAGGACCCCCACAGGACCATGAGTAGGTATTATTTAGGTATTATTTATTATTTATAGTGGATTTACTCAGCACTGCAGTGACAATGACATGGTGGTGGTGTGTTAGTGTGTGTTGTGCTGGTATAATTGGATCAGACACAACAGCGCTGATGGAGTTTTTAAACACCTCACTGTCACTGCTGGACTGAGAATAGTCCACCAACCAAAAATATCCAGCCAACAGCGCCCAGTGGGCAGCATCCTGTGACCACTGATGAAGGTCTAGAAGATGACCAACTAAAACAGCAGCAATAGATGAGCGATCGTCTCTGACTTTACATCTACAAGGTGGACCAACTAGGTAGGAGTGTCTAATAGAGTGGACAGTGAGTGGACACGGTATTTACAAACTCCAGCAGTGCTGCTGTGTCTGATCCACTCATACCAGCACAACACACACTAACACACCACCACCATGTCATTGTCACTGCAGTGCTGAGAATCATCCACCACCTAAATAATACCTGCTCTGTGGTGGTCCTGTGGGGGTCCTGACCATTGAAGAACAGGGTGAAAGCAGGTTAAAAAGGTATGTAGAGAAACAGATCGACTACAGTCAGTAATTGTAGAACTACAAAGTGCTCCTATACAGTAAGTGGAGCTGATAAAATGGACAGTGTGTGTAGAAACCGAGAGGTGGTTTTAATGTTATGGCTGATCGGTGTATATATATACAGTGTATCACAAAAGTGAGTACACCCCTCACATTTCTGCAGATATTTAAGTATATCTTTTCATGGGACAACACTGACAAAATGACACTTTGACACAATGAAAAGTAGTCTGTGTGCAGCTTATATAACAGTGTAAATTTATTCTTCCCTCAAAATAACTCAATATACAGCCATTAATGTCTAAACCACCGGCAACAAAAGTGAGTACACCCCTTAGTGAAAGTTTCTGAAGTGTCAATATTTTGTGTGGCCACCATTATTTCCCAGAACTGCCTTAACTCTCCTGGGCGTGGAGTTTACCAGAGCTTCACAGGTTGCCACTGGAATGCTTTTCCACTCCTTCATGACGACATCACGGAGCTGGCGGATATTCGAGACTTTGCGCTCCTCCACCTTCCGCTTGAGGATGCCCCAAAGATGTTCTATTGGGTTTAGGTCTGGAGACATGCTTGGCCAGTCCATCACCTTTACCCTCAGCCTCTTCAATAAAGCAGTGGTCGTCTTAGAGGTGTGTTTGGGGTCATTATCATGCTGGAACACTGCCCTGCGACCCAGTTTCCGGAGGGAGGGGATCATGCTCTGCTTCAGTATTTCACAGTACATATTGGAGTTCATGTGTCCCTCAATGAAATGTAACTCCCCAACACTTGCTGCACTAATGCAGCCCCAGACCATGGCATTCCCACCACCATGCTTGACTGTAGGCATGACACACTTATCTTTGTACTCCTCACCTGATTGCCGCCACACATGCTTGAGACCATCTGAACCAAACAAATTAATCTTGGTCTCATCAGACCATAGGACATGGTTCCAGTAATCCATGTCCTTTGTTGACATGTCTTCAGCAAACTGTTTGCGGGCTTTCTTGTGTAGAGACTTCAGAAGAGGCTTCCTTCTGGGGTGACAGCCATGCAGACCAATTTGATGTAGTGTGCGGCGTATGGTCTGAGCACTGACAGGCTGACCCCCCACCTTTTCAATCTCTGCAGCAATGCTGACAGCACTCCTGCGCCTATCTTTCAAAGACAGCAGTTGGATGTGACGCTGAGCACGTGCACTTGACGACCAACGCGAGGTCTGTTCTGAGTGGACCCTGCTCTTTTAAAACGCTGGATGATCTTGGCCACTGTGCTGCAGCTCAGTTTCAGGGTGTTGGCAATCTTCTTGTAGCCTTGGCCATCTTCATGTAGCGCAACAATTCGTCTTTTAAGATCCTCAGAGAGTTATTTGCCATGAGGTGCCATGTTGGAACTTTCAGTGCCCAGTATGAGAGAGTGTGAGAGCTGTACTACTAAATTGAACACACCTGCTCCCTATGCACACCTGAGACCTAGTAACACTAACAAATCACATGACATTTTGGAGGGAAAATGACAAGCAGTGCTCAATTTGGACATTTAGGGGTGTAGTCTCTTAGGGGTGTACTCACTTTTGTTGCCGGTGGTTTAGACATTAATGGCTGTATATTGAGTTATTTTGAGGGAAGAATACATTTACACTGTTATATAAGCTGCACACAGACTACTTTTCATTGTGTCAAAGTGTCATTTTGTCAGTGTTGTCCCATGAAAAGATATACTTAAATATCTGCAGAAATGTGAGGGGTGTACTCACTTTTGTGATACACTGTATATATATATATATATATATATATATATATATACATTATTATATTATATATATAATTTGTCAATATGTATATAATTAAAACTCGTATGCTTTGATGTAATTCTTGCTTTCAAGATTCTCTTGCTAGGAAACTTGCTGATCATGTTATGTTTTTGTTTTTCTCATTTGCTATATCTAATTACCATGCTTTCTTCCCCATCTGGGATTCAGGCCATTGTTTTAGGATTGCCAGCAAAAACCCTACAGGGTTCATCCCAAACAGCTCTTGCTTATTTTTATCATGGCTCCTACAGCAGCTCAGTTTCCCTGTGTTTCTCTGTCATTAGTGACAATAGTATATTGGTATTTGACTGAGAAGATTTCAGTATCAGAAGAGGCTTTAGAATTGACCTCTGATCGAGAGAAAAGCTTAAAACTGTTTTAGCAGACCCGAATGCCACTAGTACAGAGGTAGAGCCTCTGATTCTGACACTAGAGCCCTCACAGAGAGACATCTCTGCAACATAGCAATAAGGCTAAGCACCAGACTTAGCCTGCAGGTCCACATCTAGGTAGGTAGAACAATATCCGAGGCAGTAGTATACTGTGGCCTCTTACCAATTCAGCCCAGTGGATAACTGGCCCACTTTTGAGGGAAGACCTGGATGGTTTCCCCCCCCTCAATCGGAGGGTGCTGCTTATTTTTTGAAGCATAGCTGGTAGGCTTTATGGTGGTAGTGTAGCGGTAGATAGTGGTAACTATCCTATTTTTGCTGGACTGCTGAGGGTGATGGGAATTTATCCCAGCACAGACTGAACTGAAGGAATGATTAATTACTTTTATAAGGATTTTTATTAGTTTTAATAATTAACTTTATATTTATTTTTTCATTTATTTATTTATTTAATTCACCCAAACATCCTCTTGATCAAGCAAGGTGGATCGTAAATGTGCACCTGCATATTATATTAATTATATTATATTATATTATATTATATTATATTATATTATATTATATTATATTATATTATATTATATTAATTATATTATATTATATTATATTAATTATATTATATTAATTATATTATATTATTATATTACATTGTATTATATTATATTATATTATATTATGTTATGTTATATTATATTATATTATATTATATTATATTATATTTATTATATTATATTATATTATATTATATTATATTATATTATATTATATTATATTATATTATAATGTTATATTATTACATTATAATGTTATATTGTATTATCTCACTCTCACTCACTTTCTAAATCACTTATCCTAATCAGGGTCACAGGGGTGTTGGAACATATCCCAGCTCTCAATGGGCACAAGGCACACAGAAACAGCCTGAACAGGGCACTAGTCCATCACAGGGCAGACATACACACAAACACATTCATACACACATTCACACACATTTACACACACACACACACACACACACACACACACACACACATATCTAAGGGCAATTGTAGTATCTCCAGTTAACCTCACGAAACCAGAGCTCCCGGAGGAAACCCACACAAAAACAGGGAGAACATGCAAACTCCACACAGAAAGGACCAGACCGCTTCACCTTGGAATTGAACCCAGGACCTTCTTGCTGTGAGGTGACAGTGCTACCCACCAAGCCACCGTGCTCGTATTATATTATATTATATTATATTATATTATATTATATTATATTATATTCATTATATTATATTATATTATATTATATTATATTATATTATATTATATTATATTATATTATATTATATTCATTATATTATATTATATTATATTATATTTTATTGTACTATCTTACTCTCACTCACTTTCTAAATCATTTATCCTAATCAGGGTCACAGGGAGTGTTGGAACATATCCCAGCTCTCAATGGGCGCAAGGCACACAGAAACAGCCTGAACAATGCACTAGTCCATCACAGGGCCGACACACACAAACACATTCACACACACACACACACACATATCTAAGGACAATTTTACTATCTCCAGTTAAGCTGAGGAAACCAGAGCTGCTGGAGGAAACACACAAAGACAGGGAGAACATGCAAACTTCAGACAGACCGCTCCACCTTGGAATCAAACCCAGGACCTTCTTGCTGTGAGGTGACAGTGCTACCCACCAAGCCACTGTGCTCGTATTATATTATATTGTTCATTGTTTGGGGTGACTACATGGATGGATATAGTGATGAAGGGATGGATGGATTAATCAATATACTGATATAAATTTAAAATTTGAAGAAAAAGACTCAAATAAATCTTACACACATTTGTTTAAAATCAAGGTATGTTCACTTAGTGATAAACAGATGTTTGTTTGTTTGTTTGTTTCATATTTGCAGTGCGGATGCTGTGTTGCCTAGAGAAAGCTTTCCATGTGCCATGTTTCTCACAAATTTTGTCAGCAACCCAAATAATGCATGATTACTTTGCAGCCCTCTGTTGAGCCTGGGTCCTCAGCCATTTTTTAATCAATGTTTCATTAGGATTCCATTTCCAATTAGGCCTAATGCTCACTTGACAAAACCCCAACAAACAAACAATAAATTAGGCTAACGTATACCACTGTGGTAGCAGCCAAGCCATTGTTCACTGCTCTGCTCTGCTCTGCTTCTTTACCGTTGTTTATAAAAAAAAAATATAATAATAACAAACACAATTATTTAAAAAAATGCATGCCGCTCAGGTGGCGCAGCGGTAAAAAGAAACGCGCTGCAATCAGGGCTGGATTCTGAGAGCGTGGTATCGAATCCAGCCTTGCTTTACCGGTTTGAGTGGCTATATGAGCAACGATTGGCCGGTTGCTCATGTGGGGGGTGGGACAAAGAACCGGATGTGGGTCTCTCTCTGTCAGAATGCGATTGCGTTCTCTGCCGGCTGATTGGAGGCGCTTACACAGAGATGGGAGAGGGTGCCCTTAGGGTGTGTCTCTCCGCATGCAACGCTGGGTGGCGCCAAACTCGTCAATGTGTGGGTGGCAAAGATGCATCTGGCTGCTGCTCGTGTTTCGGAGGGGATACGGGTTAGCTTCAATCACCTCCGTCAGGGCAGGGTTCGGCATAGACAGAGAGGAAACACGATGCTAATTGAACAATTGGATGCGCTAAAAGGGGAGAAAAAGGGGTAAAAAAAAAAATAAAAAAAAATGCACGATTCATACTCAAATATGACTCTATAAGCACATTTTACAACTCATATCAGAATGTACTTTTCTGAATAGGTTTCGAATCTACAGAATCTAATTACAGAAATTGGTCAAATACAGCATAAGGTCACACATGACATTTTTTAACATATGCTACATCTGATTTCACTGCATTTACCTTTACCTTATCATCTTATTTTGTATATGTGATGACAGGAATATAATTGCTTCCTTTTTAGTGGGAATGCAGGTAAGAGCAGACATTGACTAATGAAATATTGTCAGCTGTTGCTGGTTTTGAACCTGAAAGTGGATAAATCCACACAATCAATTATGTATGTTTGTATATATACATGCATGGATGTAGGAGATTGCATGTTCTCCCATGTCTGCTTGGGTTTCCTCCCACAGTTCAAAATGAATCAGGTTAATTGGAGACACTGAATTGCCCAATAGGTAAATTAGTGTGTGTATGTGTATCTGCCCTGCAATAGACTGGGATAGGCTCCAGAAAACCCCCCCACACACACACACACACAACCCTAATTGGATAAGCAGTTAAGAAAGTGAGTGAGTGAATGGATGTATGGATGAATGGATAGATAGACAGATAGATAGACGGAATGCAATGTGGTCATCTAAATGCTTGATGGTCATCTAGATTTTCAGCACATGCAAGATAAGACTTTGGGTGTGTTCGAAAACCTAGTGAGCCCTCTACATAGACAGCATTTTACATCATCCTACGCTCGCTCCCGAGAAGAAAGCTGTTCGAATTCTTAGATGCCTTAAAATGCTGCCTAGTAAGGTACCCTAAATTTGAACTGTATTTTACTGAATAACGAGGGAGCATCCGATGCTTTCTTAGCGGTGAAGGCAATCCCAGAATTCAGTGCGGCGCAACTTTTCTCACAAAAAAATACAAATATGGCTGACGAATGCGGAGCAACAAGCGGAGCTCTTTTCAAATGTAAAAAAATTATCACTGATTTTTAATTTATATAAACATGTACAAGTGTTAATTATCTGTAAATTTGGGCTTGTCAGTGACAATTTAATCGTTTTTGGTACACGGGGGAGATGTTAGTTGACATGCTAGTGCATTGTGTCACCTCATCCCATTGGTTTAAATGTGTTAGCTTAGTAAGCAAAAATTGTGGTGTAATTGCTGTCTAAGTAGCACGTCCGAATAACCTGCCTTATGAGTAGATGACTTATTAGAATCCTCTTTACTTAGGCAGCTGCCTATGTAGGCAGTAAGACAGCAAAGGTTTTCAAACAGACTACGCCTTGCAACTCTTCTATAGATGCCATTTTTTGCCTAGTGTCTTTTTTTACTATGAACGATGAAATTGTGTGTGTGTGTGTGTGTGTGTGTGGAGATACAGGGCTTGTACTTTCTTAAATGTCTATGAGTACTGCCAACCTAAATTTACTAGATTTTTATGTCATCACTCACACATCAGGCTAACATATGCAGAATGTTCCTTGGCTAATGGTGAAGTTACCCAACAAAACTGCAGCAGAACATGCATTCCAAAACCCATCAGTTAAGGACTGATCCTCAAGTAAACCAAGAGTGGGAAAAACATGAAAAATAAGAAAAAGAAAAAAGAAAGAAAAAAAATGCATATATCTAAAGCCAAGCGATGTTCTCATTACTGTCACTTGAAGAAGCTGCATTCGTGGAGGAAAGGCTTGCAGGCTTCTGACAGATTTAGGTCCAAAGATGTGATGTGTTTTCACCCCTTTGGCAGAACAGGGAACGACAACTGCTGTCAGGAGTGCAGCAGCAACTTTATTCTCCTGTAGGAGTGAGAAATGTGTTGCAAATTGGGGGGATTTTTAGAGGAGCAAAGTTTTGATCTTTAACAAATTTTGATTTCTTTTCTTTTTTTAACCTTTTGGCAAAAAAATCAAAAGAAAATCACAGACAAGGGACACATTAGTGTAGGTAAACATTTGTTTGATCTTTTTTAAGGTCTTTTATCTTTGAATTCTTAATCATCTACTTAAACATGTTTTCATCTTGTTGCTTGACCAGTAATCAAAAAGTCACAGGTTCAAGTCTCACACTGCCAAGTTGCTGCTGTTGGGTCCTTGAGCAAGGCCCTTAACCCTCAATTGCTTAGATAGTATACTGTCACTGTACTGTAAGTCGCTTTGGATAAAAGCTAAATGCTGAAAATGTAAATGTAAGAGTCATATATACATATACAGGTGTACAGTACAATGAATTCTTTCTTTGCATATCCCAGCTTGTTTGGAAGCTGGGGTCAGAGCGCAGGGTCAGCCATCGTACGGCACCCCTGGAGCAGACAGGGTTAAGGGCCTTGCTCAAGGGCCCAACAGTGGCTGCATGGCAGAACTGAGATTCGAAACTCTCAACCTTTCGGTTGATAGTTATAAACAGTGGCCTGCACATAGCACTGACCACAACTTTATTGAACAAGTTCAGGAATGTCAGTTTCCAGCCAGGCCTTTTAATTTGCAATTCCTGATTTCAATTGTGTTAATTTAGCTAAATGAGCTCAAATTCCCACAGTAAAATCTTGCAGATTGAAAGTTGTTTAAGCCACAGAGAAGGCGGAGGCAACTCCATGTCCACAGTTTTGGAATTAGTCCTTGTCGCCAGTCACTGTCTACGAGGAGTTTCACATCCTTTCAGAATCCAGTATTTCCAAGTGTTACTAGACATACTCAATACTGACTAGGATAAGAAATAAGAAGAACAATGCCTTTATTTGTCACCTATACATACACTGAGCAGCTATAACATTAAAACCACCTCCTTGTTTCTACACTCACTGTCCATTTTATCAGCTCCACTTACCATATAGAAGCACTTTGTAGTTCTACAATTACTGACTGTAGTCCATCTGTGTCTCTACATACTCTTTTAGCCTGCTTTCACCCTGTCCTTCAATGGTCAGGACCCCCACAGGACCACCACAGAGCAGGTATTATTTAGGTGGTGGATCATTCTCAGCACTGCAGTGACAATGACATGGTGGTGGTGTGTTAGTGTGTGTTGTGCTGGTATGAGTGGATAAGACACAGCAGCGCTGATGGAGTTTTTAAACATCTCACTGTCCCTGCTGGACTGAAAATAGTCCACCAACCAAAAATATATCCAGCCAACAGCACCCTGTGGGCAGTGTCCTGTGACCACTGATAAATGTCTAGAAGATGACCAACTCAAACAGCAACAATAGATGAGTGATCGTCTCTGACTTTACATCTACAAGGTGGACCAACTAGGTAGGAATGTCTAATAGAGTGGACAGTGAGTGGACATGATGTTTAAAACTCCAGCAGCGCTACTGTGTCTGATTCACTCATACCAGCACAACACTCACTAACACACCACCACCATGTCATTGTAACTGCAGTGCTGAGAATGATCCACCATCTAAATAATACCTGCTCTGTAGTGGTCCTGTGGGGCTCCTGACCATTGAAGAACAGCATGAAAGGGGGCTACAAAGCATGACAAGAAACAGATGGACTACAGTCAGTAAGTGCTTTTATATGGTGGAGCTGATAACATGGACACTGTGTGCAGCAAACAAGGAGGTGGTTTTAATGTTATGGCTGATCGGTGTATACAGATGTACAGTACAATGAAATTATTTTTCTGCATATCCCAGCTTGTTTGGAAGCTGGGGTCAGAGCGCAGGGTCTGGAGCAGACAGAATTAAGGGCATTGCTCAGAGGGCCTAACAGTGGCTGCATAGCAGATGCTGAATTTAAACAGACGATCTTCCGACTAATAGCCCAAACCTCTATCCACTAGGCTACCACTGTCCCATAAATAATAAGTAAGCAATAAATAATAATAAATAATAATGAGGTGGTTTGTGTAAATACATGGGTTCAGGTAGGTTTCTTCAATATGTAGGACACTGCCAGCTTCAACCTTTTGCAACCCACATGACGTGCCACCAAATCTAAGTTAGAAAATGACACAGCTGACAAGAAAACAGCTGTATGAGCGTGTATACTTATATTTTATATTAAGTACATTACTCTACTGATGCCAATGTAAATATTGAGTTATTTAACCAGCACTGTCAGATCATGCACACAGTCTTATTTGTTTCTTCAAATCTTTTAAAGTTTTGCTCTTGTCATCATGTTCATCTCTTTTTATATTCCTCTTGAAGGTTAGCACCCAGGATTGTAGAATGGAGCTGTAGTAAAACTGATAATGAATGAATAATGTCTACTTTCTTTTGTGGAAATCAAATAATGGAATCAAATAATTCAACTAACCTAGCTGTCCTTGTATCGTGTAGCATGAAAAAGGATTTTTTAATGTAAAAAAGACTCAAATAAAGAACCTTTTTCATGCCTCCGGTCCATTTTTTCTCTTTTGTTCCACTTTTCTGTTCAAGTTATTTTTTGTGAACATCCAAAAATGTTCATATTTGACTTCATAGTTTCCTCCCCGAAATGTAATATGTAGGTGTAGGAAACCAATTTACCGGTGGAACTCAACCAAAATGAAACCAATAAATCAGTTACAGCACAGTGCACCATGTGATAGTTTGAGTGGATTATTTTCTGTCAAAGGACAGCCCATAAGGACACACATTATAGAAGCTGCAACAGATGCCGGACTCATTTTCTTCCTAAAGCCTATGCATCAGCGCCCACCGCTCGGGACCACACCCATACAATCACGTGTACAGAGACACACACACAAACACACACAAACACACCCACACCTTATTGAGAATGGCCACTGTAAATTGTCTCCGATGACTACCATTAACATGCCAAAAAACAGATGTTAATGTCTGGTTTGGCTGGGCTGGCATTTGTAACATGTTATTACCCTAGTCCAGCTGTCTGAGGAGGAAAGGACTCTTATATCTTACCTCTCTCTCTCTCTGTCTCTTTCTCTGTCTCTCTCTAATCTATTTTAGATCTACAGTTTAGGTCCATGATTTTAAGGGGAAATTACTTTTGTCATTAGGGGTACATTCCACATAGTGCCCTGATCTGAGTACAGTAGACCCTTGAGTTACGAACGGTTTACCATATGAACATTTCGAGTTCTGAGCGATCTGTTTCAACTTAACGTATGAACTAATTTCGGATTACGAACCAAAATTTGCGAAGCACGTGACGTCACAAACAAGTTCACTCCAAGTGTCGCTCTCTATATTTATATATACAGTGAGCGAACATTCGGACAGTGGACGGTGTTTTTCCGGTGTTTTCTTTATATTTTGTAAAATTCAATATTAAAATGGCCCCAAATAAGGTGCAGAGAGAGCGCAGTGTTAAGAAAATGAAAAAATCTATTATTATTTAGTGTTGTATAATTACTCCTGCCAGTCACTGTGTATCAGACAGAAGGGACAGTGAGTGAGAGAGAAGAAGGAATTCGGCTGAGTAAAGTATTCTTTCTTTCGTGCAATTACACCTACAAAATACAACACTACTGAAATAAAGGAGATAACAGAGAAATATGAGAGTTATTGTTGTTTCTGGTAGATACATTTTATAAAAAAAGAAGAATATTTATTATGATGTATGGTACAGCACACGTACTGTACTGAAATGTAACGTGTTTTTTTATGTACAGTACAGTACTACTGTGTATTGTTGTTTATTATTGTTTATTACAGGAATGTCTATTCTATAATTTAAGATTTAAGGGAAAATATACTTGTATTTATAACAAAAAAGACCATTTAAGACATTAGAAAGGTTAGGTAAGGGGGTGGTTTGGGAGGTCTGGCACAGATTAATTCTATTTACATGATTTCTTATGGAAAAAACATTTTGACTTAAGAACAGCCCTTTGGAACCAATTAAATTCGTAAGTCAAGGGTCTACTGTATATGCATTTATGTAGACATTTATTATTATTATTATTATTATTCAAACAAACCCCTGGCCAGTCCAGGTATTTAAAGTGTTTATCTCAAGCACACCTGATGCAACTAATGAAGTCCTTGACTAGTTACATCAGGTGTGCTTGAGACAACACCTGACTTGCAAATATATGCTCTCATGAATGATTCTATTTAGGGGGTTGAATAATAATCATGAGACTGCAGTAGTTAATAAAAGTTACATTTTGTGTTGAATTTAGAGAAATCCTTTGTTTAATTAGTTGTTTGAGCTATGTAAATTAGTCTTGTTTGATTGGTTTATTGCAAACAGCTAACAGTTTGTATATTTTGCTAAGAAACACATAGAAATTGTGCGTTTTTCTTATATCAAAATGTATTAATTAAGAAATAGTGCCTGTGTGTTCACCATAATCTCTCTTTTCTCATAATAAGAACTGATGCTGTTTGGTGTTTATGGCAGTGATAGCTTAGTGGTTAAGGTACTGAATTTGTAACTGAGAGATTACTGGTTAAAATACCACCACCACCAAGATGCCACACATTGGATAAAATCATCTGCTAGAGGCGGCCAGGTGGCGCAGCGGGATATTCCTTTAGCACACCAGCGCAGAGATTCTGAACTCCACGGTTCGAAACTCGGCGTTGCCACCGGTCGTCTGGCAGTCCTCAAACACTGTGTAAGGACCCTGATGGGTGGATAGAGGCGCCTGTGCAGAGTGCAAGGGTGGAAAAGGGGTCCGTTGAGGGCTGCGCGTGGGTCAGAGGAGGCGTGAGCAGCAATATACCCTCCTCAACTGTTCAAACGCTGTGTAAGAACCCTGATTGGCACATAGAGGCGCCTGTGCAGAGTGCATGGATGGAAAAGTGTTCCGTTGAGGGCTGCGTGCGGGTCAGAGGAGGCGTGAGCAGCAATATACCCTCCTCCAAAAAAAATGGGTATCCCCCCAGCAGCGGAAGACAAATTAACTATACTAAATTAGGAGAAAACGCATTATATTAGATTAGATTCAACTTTATTGTCATTATACATGTACAAGTACTAGGCAATGAAATGCAGTTTAGCATCTAACCAAAAGTGCAATAAGCAGCAAGTGCAGGATAAACGGTAGCTACGATATACATTATTTACAGGATATGGGCAGTGGTATGAACAAGATATACAGGTGAATATTTTATTGAATGTACTATAAACAAGATATATAGCTAAAGACAATAATATACAGACTAAGGTGCTATGCAGATTAAGGTGCTATGAACATAATAGAGGAATGTATATATAAAACATAGTAAACAAATGTATACGGTATAGATGGAAATTATGAACAAATGAGATATGTACAAATGAGGTATGAGGTATGTACCAGTGATATATTATATTATATAATTCTAATATTATATATGTTAATTATAAATGTTAATGTAATACTGTAAAGTACCATCTAAGGTTTATGTTATTATTGTATTATGAAACTGACAACTGAGCTGATAACTGACAAATCAACAATTTATTTTTTTTGCTCTTTAATATAAAACAGGTCTTTTATGTCTTAATGTTCTTGTTAATTTACCAAAATGTAAGGCTCTTCTTGGCCGAGCGTTCATGAAATGATTAGAAGGGTTTGCATGTGTTTGCAGCCAGCAGCGCTGTAAGAATCCCTGGGCTGGGTAGAACTGAATCAGTTTGTTGATAACAGAGAGTGGAATGAGATTAGGCTTTACATTAGTGACTTCAGAGTGATGCTTCTCCCCACAGCTCTGACTGCGCCTCTGGCAATACAGCCCCACTTTCCCTACACACACACACTCACACACACACACACACACACACTATTCAGTGCAATGGATGTTATAACATTTTGGAAGCGTTTAGACATTGAGTACAGCTGACGGTCTGAAGTTAAACATGTTTGCTGGTTAGTACCTTGATTTTTTTCCCTCTGCTTTTATGGGAACTAAAGACAGTATTCAGTACAGGAGGTTAAAGCAGCTTTCTGTTGTACAAACAGATCGTTATCCTTTGAGTCTGAAAAGCAAATCAATTTGGGCCTTCTTTGTTTGTCTGATTGATTCATG
This sequence comes from Trichomycterus rosablanca, assembly GCF_030014385.1. NCBI lineage: Eukaryota > Metazoa > Chordata > Actinopteri > Siluriformes > Trichomycteridae > Trichomycterus > Trichomycterus rosablanca. Next base: position 35,229,154 of record NC_085991.1, on the reverse strand, counting down.
CAAGGTTTTAAGCATATGCGCTCATTAGTGCAACATGTAATTACTGCTGTTAAATCAGGCAACTTTTACCATAAATCCAGGAAACTGAGAAGCTACCGCAATCCTTGTGCAGAAATATGGCTCTGATTGGGTGTTGTAGTTTATGGAAATGGAGTATGTGGGAAATATAGAAAAAAAAATACTATTAGATTTGTAAGATATATACGTAGTTACACTGTTAAGTGGTAAATTCGTTTTGCTTTGATCCTGTAGACATTACCTGTTATGTTTTTTTTTTATTACTACCATTTCAGGATATAACAAATAAAAATGCAGATGGATTTATAATTATTAAAATAAACTTTAAACTGCAATAGAAGAAAAAGATAGAAGAATATATACTTTATTTGTCATATATACACATACAGGTGTACGGTACAATGAAATTCTTTTTTCACATATCCCAGCTTGTTTGGAAGCTGGGGTCAGAGCGCAGGGTCAGCCATTGTACAGCGCCCCTGGAGCAGACAGGGTTAAGGGCCTTGCTCAAGGACCCAACAGTGGCTGCATAGCAGTGCATGGATTTGAACCGCCAATCTTCCGGTTGATAGCCCAAAGCTCTACCCACTAGGCTACCACTGTCCCATAGTGTTGTATTATTTTGTATTTGTGTAAATCAATTCTTTATTTATAACAGCCTAAAACTAGACTGCCAACATACTTTACTGTAATAAATGATGTAATGAAACAACTTCTGACTCCTGCCCAGTTCATTTTGGGCAATTTTCTAGCAATTTAAGACAACAACATTAGTTAACACTGCTATTAATGCTACACAAGCTGCCCTGGTAATAAAATCAGAATAAAGATTTAAAGCAAATTAAGAGTCATAATATCTTAGGTGCAAAAGCCAGGCATTTGGTTTTATTGTGGGCTTAGTGTGGGACTAATTTCTTTCTTTATCATCATTATTTATTTATTTTCCATTTTTATTTGTGCATGACCCCCTGTTTTTTAAATGCATTTTCTCCCCATTTTCCTCCCGATTTAGTGCACTCGATTTGTCTTCCGCTGATGAGGGATACCTGTTTGCATCCAAGGAGAGCACATCGCTGCTCACGCCTCTTCCGACACGTGTACAGCCCTCATCTTCTCGCCCCTGCACTAACGTCTCTTCTGCCAATCAGGGTCCTTACACAGCGTATGAAGATCCCACCCACACATAGTCCAGTCGTCCCAGCCTAGCAGATATGATGGCCAATTAGTTTCTGCTGCAGGCACTGCCCATTATGTCCGCCAGATGGCGCCCAGCCGACCGGTGGCAATGCAGAGTGTCGGACCGAGGAATTCAGAATCTCGGCGCTGGTGTGCTAGCAGAATATTCCACTGCGCCAGTGCATGACCCCTTCTCATTTGGCCATCCTTCGGTGGATTTAAGAGTGACGCCACTTCTGTACAGGTATCTCTGGCTACTAACCAGGGTCCTTACACAACGTTTAAGAGCCCACCCTCTTATTAGTCTGGTGTTTTTGCACCCAGCAGACTTAGTGGCCAATTTTGTCTGCTGCAGGCACTGCCAACAAAATATGCTACAAAATATATAAAGATATATATTTATATAAATATATAAATAATTAATGGTAATTCCAAACTACACACTGACAACTGACTCATAAAAAATCACTACACAAATTAACTGAACAATCACAGCAAGGGTAACCAGACTCCTTTAAAAACATAGCACAATGTTCCACTCTACTCTGTACATATTTATATTTACTATGACTGCACTAGTATTTCTAAAGTGTGCAATATATTCAGTGCAATATCTTCTTAGTTACTTAGGGCATGTGCAATACCCCACTGCTACCTCACTGCGTTTTTGTCTATTGTCTGTTGTCTTTTTTTATAATGATAGTTTTAGACTTTATTCTTTATATATGAGATTTTCTTTTAGGCATACCACAGTTTTTATTTATTTTTATGTTTAAGATTTTTTATGCAAACATACTGTGTATTGTGTACATGTATTTACATCTTGTTTTCATGTTTACTTATTGTATGTGTAAGCGCCATTGGATTGCTGCTCAATTTCGTTGTACACTGTGCAATGGGGTGGCATGGTGGCTAAGTGGGCAGCACTGTCGCCTCACAGCAAGAAGGTCCTGAGTTCGATCCCCAAATGGGGCGTTCTGGGTCCTTTCTGTGCGGAATTTGCATGTTCTACCAGTGTCTGCGTAGGTTACTCCGGGTGCTCCGGTTTCCTCCCACAGTCCAAAGACATGCAAGTGAGGTAAATTGGAGATACTAAATTGTCTATGACTGTGTTTGATATAACCTTGTGAACTGATGAACCTTGTGTAATGAGTAACTACCGTTCCTGTCATGAATGTAACCAAAGTGTAAAACATGACGTTAAAATCCTAATAAACAAACAAACAAACAAACATTGTGCAATGCCAATAAAGGCATCTTATATTATCTTATCTAACTACATTTACATAGCTTTAACACCTAAACATTATAATTTACTTTGGTTGGATAGTTATTTTAGTAGTTACTGTATGCTAATAGGTAATGTCAAATAACTACCCAGGAGTGGAAACAACTGGTTATTTGCTATTTTACAGTCAGTTTATGAGTGACAATAATAAACAATAAAAATAAGCCTGTATTAATCCAAATGCATGGATTATTAAGCTGCAAGCAACAAGCAACACCCACATGATGTTAATATTTCTAAATCATTGTTGTCTTCACTACTGTTATACTTTCGTATTAAGGTCAACATTAAACACTTATTAAGGTATATGAACATTTTATTTATTTATTTATTTATTTTAGTCTATAGAGAGAGTTGGCATTCTGCCTTTCTTTTACTAGCTTTCTCTCTTACACCTGCGGTGCATGAGACGACCGGGCACGAATCATAATGCAACAGAGGCAGCCAAAACAATGCGAGCTGCCCATGTTTCTATAAACGCATTCTATGACAGATGGCACTGCGTAACCTGTGGCCCTGACAGATTGCTGTCTCTGCTCATCCTCTGAGTTCTATCAGTGCATCCAAGTAAGAGAATTTTAGATAGAAAGAAATGGGAAGAGTGAAACTAGCGACCAATAAACATTAGGCATGTCTTTAACTCAAAGATAACTAAAATATGAAGGTAAAGAGTTCCTTTATGAAAGCCAAAAAGTCCAGCAATGGATAGGCGCCCTGTCCAGGATGTGTTCACGACTTGCGTCAATAAATTCCAGATGGAGCTGGCCCGGCTGTGACCCTGACCGGGATGAAGCGGTTGATAAAATGAACTAAAAAACATAAAATAAAAACCTCCTGTTAGCAAGCTGTTAATTATGAATGGGCTCCTCGGATAACATGTCGTTTATAATTCAGCAGTGAGAGAAAGTGAGCAGCTTTAATTAGCTGTGCAGTGCTGTAGTGTAACCTTGCAGCTCTTTGTGCAGTGATGAGGGAATGCTTCGGGTCGACATGACACCACTGGCATTTCAGCTGGCGATGACCAATTATGAACAATGACAGAGCCCTGCCTGCTTGAGTTGAGATATTTAGTTCTAGTCTTGAAGGAGTCACATGGTGGGAGAACAGGGGTGGCTGTAAAAGGGGGAGGGTGATTTCTAAAGCAATGGAATGAATATCTGGAATGGAAAAAATACAGTAGGAGGCAGATATTTACTTTACAGTATGTGCTGCAGTGTATTTATTCATTCATTCATTTTCATGTTTTAACATCTACAGTGAAACCTTCATTTAACAGACCACAATTTAATGGATTTAACTGACAAAATCTGGAAAACCAAATGTCCGGTCCGACCTTAGTGCTGTGTTTTCGTATATTTTCTCACCCCCGGGAAAAAAACTCGCTGTTTCCGACAATCACATTTTACGGACCAGTGATTCCCACTTTTAGTCCGTTAAATCTAAGTTCCACTGTATTTATCCTTTTTTAATTTATTTAAAAAAAAAATTCAGTGGTAAAACACGCTAGCACACCAGAGCTGGGATTTCGAATACATCGTATCAAATTTCAGCTCTGCCATCCGGCTGGGCTGGGCGGCTGCATGAACAAGGATTGGCCATTGTTCATAGGGTAGGTACGACCTCTGCAGGCTGGGTAATGGCGTCTGCACAGAGTCGAGGAATAATGCTGATCAGGGTGTGGCTCTCCTTGCACACAGCTCACCTTGTGCAGGTGAAAAGATGCAGTCGGCTACTGCACACGTATCGAAGGGGGCGTGTGACAGTCTCGCTCTTCTCAGTCGGGGCGGGGGTCAGCTGCAGTGGAGAGGAAGCATAATGCAATTGGGTAAAAAATTGGACGCACTAAAAAACGTGAGAAAAAAGGGACAAAATGCATTAAAAATAAATAAATAAATAAATTTCTTTAGTCAACCTGCCTTTTAATATTTGTCACTTTTATGCTGACTTAATAGTACCTAGTGAAGTCTCATTAAAAATAGAAAAAAAAAAAATAAGAAAAAAAAATTTGGTTATGCTTTCCATTAGCTGACAAGAATCGCAAAACAAGAAATATTCATTTGTATAAGTATTCACATGATGTCATGTGAATGTCATTTTAATGTCATGTTTTACACTTTGGTTACATTAATGACAAGACAGGTAGTTACAGGTTACACACGATTCCTCCTCAGTTCAAGTTCAATAACAAACACCGTCACAGACAACTTCTTTGTATTTCCAGTTCACCTAACTCACATGTCTTTGGACTGTGGGAGAAAATCCACACAGACATGAGGAGAACATACAAACTCCACAAAGAAAGGACCCGGAATGCTTTACCTGGGCATCGAACCCAGGACCTTCTTGTTGTGAGGTGACAGTGCTACCCACTGTGCCACCCATCATTTGTATTGTAAGATGGCATCAACCGAATAACCTGTTTCTTTCACTTTCATCTTTAGATCAATATTCTTAGAAGTAACATATTAAGAACACACATAATATGAGTCTGTTAACATCATTAAAGAGAAAACCTTCACTCTTAATTATAAAAATTAATGACACCTAAAATTTTCATTTCCTTCAGTGTGCCAGAGACGACCTTATACAGATGTAGTAAAGTGCTTATTTCCTCTGTCTTCATTGTCACTCACTGTCCAATTTTTAATTGGATTTTGATAATGAGTCATTGACATTAAATATGGTTTCTGATTTCAATGTAGTTCTGCTTAAGTAAATCCCTATTCTTATTCTTTACAATTATTCTGCATGGGGCTCACTGCATAAAATAATAATAATAAAAATAAAAAAAATAATAATAATAACAACAACAACAATAATAATACTAATAATAACAATAACAATAATAATAACAATGGTAATAATAGTAATAATAATAATAGTAATAATAATAACAACAACAATAATAATAACAATAACATAATAAATAATAATAACAATATAAATAATAATAATAATAACAATAATAATAATCACAATAACAATAATAATAAAAATAATAATAATAACAGTAATAATAGTAATAATAATAATAAAAATAATAATAATAGTATATAGTAATAATAATAATAATAATAATAATGACAATAATAATAATAATAATAAATTATAATAATAATAATAATAGTACCAAACAACAACAAAATAATAATAATAATTAGGGATGCATTGATACCATTTTTTCCCAACTGAGTACAAGTAAATGTATTTTTGTACTTGCCGATACCGATACCAATACCAATACCAATACATATTTACAATACCGTTTTTTTTTTTAAACAAAAACACACTTGAGAAGTGACGAGAAGTTTAATGATACCACGTCCAAAAATGCACGTCAACAAGTAGCGAGTGATCAAAGTGTTTGTGCGCTGACGTGATGAAATCAAGGAGGAAAAATAAATAAATCTGAGTGGATTTGGCAACACGAATAGCATGGATTGTTCTGTAGTGAGTTGGAGGTTAATAAATATTTTTGCAATGTTGGTGTTTTGTTGTTATGTTTTGTAAGGCAAGGCAAGGCAAGGCAAGTTTATTTGTATAGCACCTTTCATACACAGTGGCAATTCAAAGTGCTTTACATAAGGAAAAATTAAAAATTAAAAGCATTAAAACATTCCTGAGATCTAGAACCTCAGAAAGACTTCTTGCAAACATTTAGTTACAATTAAAAACATGAAATGCAAACAAGAGAGATAAAGATTAAGAACTTGAAAAATTAAAAGAAAATATTGTAAAATATACCCTACAATTTGGTAAATACGAAATTAAAACAAGAGAAATAAGCAAATAAAACATAAAAACTAAAAGAAAATATAGTAAAATATACCTTACAGTTTAGAGATTATGGAATTAAAACAAGACTAAAAGAAATATGGTAAAATGAGGATGATAGTAAAAATATCGAGCTCAATCATAGGCACAAGAAAAAAGAAAAGTTTTTAACCTGGATTTAAAGATTTCTATGTTTGAGGAACATCTAATATCTCCTGGCAGTCTGTTCCAGTTATATGCAGCCCAACAACTAAATGCTGCTTCACCATGTTTAGTTTGGACTCTGGGCTCTACTAGCTGACCTGAGTCCATGGATCTAAGAGATCTACTGGGTTTATATTCTCTGAACATTTCTGAGATGTATTCTGGGCCGAACCCATTCAGTGATTTATAGACCAGTAGCAGCACCTTAAATTCTATTCTGTAACTAACCGGAAGCCAGTGTAGAGATTTTAGAACTGGAGTGATGTGCTCAGTTCTCTTTGTCTTGGTTAAAACTCTTGCAGCAGCGTTCTGAATGAGCTGTAACTGTTTAATGGTCTTTTTGGGAAGTCCAGTTAAGAGACCATTACAATAGTCCACCCTACTGGAGATAAAAGCATGGATCAGCTTCTCTAGGTCTTGTTGGCACACTAGACCCTTGATTTTGGCTATATTTCTAAGATGGTAGAAGGCTGTTTTGGTGATGGTTTTAATATGGCTGGTGAATGTAAGATCTGAGTCTATTAGAACGCCAAGATTTCGGACTTGGTCTTTGGTTTTTAGAGCCCGGGAACTGAGGTGTTCAATGACACTAGACCTCTTTTCTTTGTTGCCAAACACGACAATCTCTGTTTTGTCCTTATTTAACTGTAAAAAATTCTGGCTCATCCATTTATTGATGTCCTCTAAACACTGACACAGTGAATCTATTGGGCTGTAATCATCTGGTGAGAGAGCCAGATATATCTGTGTGTCATCTGCATAACTATGGTAATCAATGTTGTTAGCCTGTAGCATTTGGCCTAATGGCAGCATATAAAGATTGAACAGGAGAGGTCCGAGAACTGATCCCTGGGGGATTCCACATGTCATAGCCACTCTGTCAGATTCATAGCTGCCAATAGTGACAAAGTAACTGCGGTCTTTTAAGTAAGACCTGAACCAATTAAGGACTGTTCCGGAAAGTCCAACCCAGTTTTCCAACCTGTCCAGCAGTATTCTGTGATCTACAGTGTCGAAGGCTGCACTAAGATCCAGTAAAACCAGAACTGATATTTTACCTGAGTCACTATTCAGCCGTAGATCATTTAACACTTTTATGAGAGCCGTTTCAGTGCTGTGGTGAGCTCGAAAGCCTGACTGAAATTTGTCAAAAGAACCACTGGAATTCAAAAAACTGCTGACTTGATTGTAGACAACTTTCTCAATGATCTTAGCTGTGAAAGGAAGATTTGAGATCGGCCTGTAGTTGTTTAACACAGACGCATCCAGAGTTCTCTTTTTTAGGAGTGGTTTAATGGCAGCTGTTTTAAGTGATTTTGGGAAAACGCCTGATGATAGTGAGCCATTAACTATTTGTTGCAAATCAGTTTTTACAGAGTTAAAAATAGTTTTAAAAAATTCAGATGGCAGCATGTCGAGACAACATGTCGATGATTTAAGATGCTGAACTGTTTTCTCCAGAGTTTTTTGGTCTATTGTATTAAATTGTGACATAATAGTCATGTTATTTGTAGGTGTCTGTAGGGGCAGCATGGTTTTATTGTTTGACTGAGTGGAGTTAATGGTCAGTCTAATAGTTTTGATTTTTTCACAGAAGAAATGAGCAAACTCATTACATTTCTCTGTGGACAGAAGTTCTGGCGTGATCTGTTTTGAAGGATTTGTAAGCTTGTCGACCACGTTGAATAGAGTGCGGGTGTTGTTGATGTTCCTGTTAATGATCTTAGAGAAGTGCAGCTGTCTAGCCCTGCCTAACTCTGAGTTAAAACTACAAAGGCTTTGCTTATAGAGATCATAGTGGATTTGAAGTTTAGTTTTCCTCCACTTACGTTCAGCTCTCCTGCATTCTTTTTTCATAGCCATTACCATCATTGTGTTACGCCATGGTGCTTTCTGTTGTAGAGAACGATCAGGTCAGAAATACTGTAAAACGCGTGTGTGCCGGTGTATTCTGATATAAACTATATTATCCCCCTGTCCCACCTTTTTACACTCCTCTCCTGCGTTTCCCCTCACACCGTATCCTGCGTTCTCATTGGCTGTTCGACATGTCACTCATTCCCAGTCGCACATCTGAGATCAGATATCTGACGTGCTAGAAAACTCGAGCGCTCGGTGAGCCGGTCGGATCGAGTTGTTGGATAGTTCACACTTAGCGATCGAGAGCCGAGTTTTGATTGCCGAGCGAACGCCGAGTTGCTCCCGAGCCGGCAAATCTAGCGTCGACCAGTCGCCGAGCGAAAATCAGGGCAAAAATCGTGTAGTGTGAACTAGGCATAACGCAGCAACGTGCACTAGGCACACGGTATCGGATGTTTAGTATCGGAGCCTCGTTTGCGAGTACGAGTACAAGTTAATAGCAATATGTTGCTATCGGGCAAATACCCGATACCAGTATCGGTACTCATGCATCTCTAATTATAATAATAATAACAATGATGATGATGATGATGATGATGATGATGATGATGAAAGAAGAAAAAGAATGCAGTATCATTACTCAGAAATACTCATACTCAAAAATATAATTAACATACTACTTTGGCTTGTACTGTATCAGGCGGAGCAGCAAACCTTGGCTTTGCAAATACTGTTAACACCTTCTGACCTCTTGGTCAGCACATTGCTAGTATACAGTTAGAGATTATAATTTTCATTGCTGGACGGTTTAAAATCACTTTCAACAACAAGATGACATTGACTTTATATATTTAGTACTATTGTCTACTCTTAACATTGACACTGGTGTGTTTTAAAATCCCAACAACACTACTGTACCAAATAAACTTGTACTAGTACAAAACACAATGTTACTACCATGTAACTGTAATGTCACTGCAGTGCTGGGAACGACCCACCACCCAAATAATATTTGGTCACTAAGAGTCCTATAATGAATTATTCTGTGGGATTAAAGGCAACAGAGTGTATAAGGGAACTGAAGTGCTATGGTCAATAATTATGCTCATAACGTGCATCTGTGTGCTAGGTGTAGATGTATTAATTACCATAAATACTGTATATAGGCATAATGAAGGGCAGTCTTACGTTACAAAATATCTATTGTTTTAATAAAGGACTTAGTGTATGACAGTAATATAGTTATTATTAAATAGTATACCCTATGAGGTGTACATAAAGACAGTCAATAATGAAAATAATAATGACATTTACAGTCTATAAAACACTGTTACACTGTACAGTATTTAATTTAGTAATTTAATTAACTTTTAGTCAATATTTGCATCTACATTTGTTGCTTTAAATACATATTGCTATTGTGATTTTGAATCAATACAAATATAATAATTATTATTTACTTTTATGCTTCATATGTTTTGCTGTCAGTATGATCTTTTACTCATAAGTGCAGTTAAAGGAAATAAAAACAGCATGGTTGCCATTGAAAGAATAATTTCTGAATGCAGGTACAGATGAGTGAATCTATCAGTGTGAATAGGGCAGATCTGAGCACTAGAGAATGGCATGGATCAATATGAAATCAAGTACATTTCTGAATGTGGAGTATTATCAGAGAGGCAGCTGAAGTAGTGTATTACTGTTCAAGGATGAATTAGCAACATCAACAACATCAATCATATCTGCCTCCCACGCCACAATTCCATCATTTACGGATGCATCAAAAAAAGGTGAAGAGTGAAAACACTGAATTAAAAAGTTTATTTGCATATTTACTCTTTGTGCATAAAGAAAATGAACAAAGAAAAGTTTTAAAGGATTTATTTTTATATTGTTTTGGCCTGGGGCAAAATTTATATGTAACATTTTAACAGCTTTATATATAATATGAAAGTGGCATGGTGGGTAGCAATGTCACCTCACAGCAAGAAGGTCCTGGGTTTGATCCCCAGGTGGGGTGGGCCAGGTCCTTTCTGTGTAGAATTTGCATGTTCTTCTTCTGTCTGCGTGGGTTTTCTCCGGGAGCTCCAGTTTCCTCCCACAGTCCAAAGACATGCAAGTGAGGTGAATTGAAGATACTACATTGTCCATGACTGTGTTTGACATTAAACTTGTGAACTGATGAATCTTGTGTAATGAGTAACTATCTGTCCTGTCATGATTGTAACCAAAGTGTAAAACATGACGTTATAAATAAATAAATATACACTGATCAGCCATAACATTAAAACCACCTCCTTGTTTCTACACTCACTTTCTATTCTATCAGCTTCACTTACCACATAGAAGCACTTTATAGTTCTACAATTACTGACTGTAGTCCATCTGTTTCTCTACATGCTTTTTTAGCCTGCTTTCACCCTGTTTTTCAATGGTCAGGACCCCCACAGGACCACCACAGAGCAGGTATTATTTAGGTGGTGGATTATTCTCAGCACTGCAGTGACACTGACATTGTGGTGGTGTGTTAGTGTGTGTTGTGCTGGTATGAGTGGATCAGACACAGCAGCACTGCTGGAGTTTGTAAATACCGTGTCCACTCACTGTCCGCTCTATTAGACACTCCTACCTAGTTGGTCCACCTTGTAGAAGTAAAGTCAGAGACGATCGCTCATCTATTGCTGCTGTTTGAGTTGGTCATCTTCTAGACCGTCATCAGTGGTCACAGGATGCTGCCCACAGGGCACTGTTGGATGGATATTTTTGGTTGGTGGACTATTCTCAGTCCAGCAGCGACAGTATGGTGTTTAAAAACTCCATCAGCATTGCTGTGTCTTATCCACTCATACCAGCACAACACACCACCACCATGTCATTGTCACTGCAGTGCTGAGAATGATCCACCACCTAAATAATACCTGCTCTGTGGTGGTCCTGGGAGAGTCCTGACTATTGAAGAACAGCATGAAAGGGTGCTAACAATGCATGCACAGAAAAAAGATGGACTACAGTCAGTAATTGTAGAACTAAAGAACTGTAGATAAAATGGACAGTGGGTGTAGAAACAAGGAGGTGGTTTTAATGTTATGGCTGATCGGTGTATAATATACTATATATTGCATTTATTTCTTTACTTTTTTTAAGAAGTAAGCTGATAGTTATTTTGTTTGGCCATTTTACTGTCTGTTAGACCATAAATCAAAATGTTAGCATTAATTTATGCACATTTACAGATACAATAGGCAAATAAATTAATAAAGTAATTTAATATAACTGACAAATTTTCCTAATCAGTATTTACCTGCAAATCATGACTGATATCATTTCAACTTTTTTATAAGTTACCAAACTAAGGATTCTAGTGGAGCAAAAGTGATATGGACAAAAATGTAACTGTGTTGGGGTGGCTGAAGCCCTGCAGTGGAGTGTCACCCTGTCCAGAGTGTTCATGCCTTGTTTCCTTGTGGAATCAGACCTGCTGAGACTCCAGCCATGATACAGCATTTGATGAGAAAGTAATAAATGGAAACTTTGGTTGAGAAATCAGCCCTGGAAAAAAACCAGGATTTTTTCAGCCTTCAGAATTAAATCTCTTAGTACAGTAAATCTTTGGTGGGATTTAAAGAAAGCAGCTGCAGCACGAAAGCCATCAGACCTCAATGAGCTGGAAGCTTCTGTGGGAGAGGAATTGGTGAAAATTCCACAAGAAAGGTGGCTAAAGCTTTTTGGATTATTAGAGGTTATCAAGGCAAAAGAATGTTCCACCAAGTACTGATACTGCTGGCTGAATGATGTTTGTCAAGAGAACTAGATGTTTTTTTATTTAACCTAAAAAGTGTGTCGCCTAATGTATCAATGTATCAATAAATACTCTTTTCCCAATATGTTTCTGTTTACAGAGACTTTACTATATTATCCATTTTAATTAAAGGTATATACAGGCAACTGCATATACCTTTATACAAATATACAGATACAGGTATGCATACAAAAACAGAACCTTTGTTATAGAGCATTAATCCAATAGTGTCTACAATGCTTATATGAGCAGAAATTATAAGGCACCTTTTTTTTAAGTAACGTTAAGCAGGTTACACAGATTCCCAAATTCCCTTGCTGTGCACTCACTGTATATTTTGATTACAGTATTCTGATTTAGGGACAGTGGTAGCCTAGTGGGTAGAGCTTTGGGCTATCAACCAGAAGATTGGTGGTTCAAATCCAGGCTCTGCTATGCAGCCACTGTTGGGTCCTTGAGCAAGACCCCCTAACCCTGTCTGCTCCAGGGGCGCCCCGTTAAGTTGGCTGACCCTGCGCTCTGACCCCAGCTTCCAAACAAGCTGGGATATGTGAAGAAAGAATTTCATTGTACTGTACAACTGTATATGTATATATGACAAATAAAGTATATCTTCTTCTATATTGTCTTTTAGTTATTTTAATATTTTACTAAACTATTGTCGTGTTTTTACTTTTGTTATCACCACATTTTACCGCTAGCATTAGCCACTTGCTACTAGAGGGTCATATACAAAACTAACTGCAGAACAGCCCAACGCACATGTATAAACCAGGTGCTGCATTCTGATTGGCTGTGCTGAATGTCACTCACATATCGCCGCTACAATATTGTAATATAATAATAACGACCTGGCGGATGCAGCCAATGAGTGCGGTGGGGGTTGAGTTCATGTCGTGGAGGCCCCCCCTCCACGCCATGGGCCCCGCCCCGGAAGTTACGCCCCTGCTACACAGCACTATTCACTAGAAAATACATTACATAATATATGAGGCATCTTCAAAAAGTTTCCACACTTTTATATTTTTGTTGGACACTGTGAGGGTGGGAGGAGTAGTAATTGGTCGTGTCTGAGAGACTGAGAGAGGGCTTATAGTCTGGATTTAGCGCCATCTGATTTCCACCTTTTTGGACGCTCAAAGAAGCTTTAAGGGGAAGAAGATTTTCATGTGATGATGATGTGAAAGCAGCGGTGCATCAGTGGCTACCACTGATGGTCAGTAACGCGTTACTCTAATCTGACCACATTTTTCAGTAACGAGTAATCTAACGCGTTACTATTTCCAATACAGTAATCAAATTAAAGTTACTTATCCAAGTTACTGTGCGTTAATATTTTTGTCATTTTCCTTAGTAAAAAGATATATTTTTGCTTTCTTCTTGCGTCTCGGGGAGTGACGTCTGGCCTATGCGACAATCAAGTCACGGGCTATGTCCAGAATCGCATACTTACAGAGTATGCACTAGACTGGAGGAAGTATGCACTACTCGGCCGGTCAAGTGATGACGTGAGGACGTGATGACGTAATGACGTAATATCACCATAGTTACAGACTCATTACAAACCCCACTCGCCAAAATTTAGGATATTTATCGTCTTTTTGTTATTTATTTGTCTTAAAAAAAATTTATTTTATTTATCTTACTTACACTTGTGAACAGAGGACTCCGTTTTCCGCGTCTTTCTTGTTTCTTATTCCGCTTCAATCGCCTACGCAGCTCCAGTTGCATTATGGGATACATTAGCGGATCGCATTATGTAACTAATAAAGTAACTTGTAATCTAACTTAGTTACTTTTAAAATCAAGTAATCCATAAAGTAACTGTTACTTTTTAAAGGAGTAATCAGTAATCAGTAATCAGATTACTTTGTCAAGGTAACTATGCCATCACTGGTGGCTACACGCTGAACCAAAAAATATTTTTGCTTATGGCATCAAAAAGTTGGTACAACGCTGGGAATAATGCATCGTAAGGTAACTATGTAGAAAAGTGATGTTATTTGTTTTTGAAATTCTTAATAAATAGAGTTGAAAAAGTGCAAAAACGTTTTGAAGAACCCTCGTATAATCAGGTAGTGCAGCAGTGCTGACATCTCAGCTCTGCTAATGATTGGGACACCCCTCCAAATAATAAAATATATAAAATAACTTAAACTTAAATAAATAATAAATTATATGCCGCCCACTTTGCAGCAACAGTTTAGTGAGGGCCCATTCCTGTTTCTACACAGTCAAGCTCTATAAAGACATAAAGAATATCTTGGTTTAAAAAAACAGAACTCTGACCTCAGCCCCACTGAAGCGCTTTAGGCTCATCAACTGACCTACATCAGTGCCCAGCCAGACAAATGCATTTTTGCATTTTTTCTCATAGACATATTTCAAAGTTTTGTGAAAAGCCTTCTGTAACAACTGGCTATCGTTATAGCTGAAAGGATCACCTAGAGGTCACTATTTTCAAAGCATTTTTTAAATGTGATGTCTAACAAGCTCACGGTCAGGTCTATACTTTTATTTCATATAGTGTATCTACCAGTTGGCCCTGACATACCACATTGTTTCTTCATTAGTGTGTTTGGGGTTAATGTCCTTCAGCAGCATGAAACATTGAGCAATGAAAACATAAAACCTATTTGGAACAGCTAAGTCAAAGAAAGCAATCTAGCAGGGGATGCCAGGGAAGGATTTCTAAGCTAAAAGCAGAACAAAGGAAAGAGAGGGAAAAAAAATACAGAAAGATGGATAGTCAGACGGCAAAGAGCAGAGAGTGCCAGGAAGCATGAAGGGCCATGGCAAGGTGTGTTCCATCATTCATGAGCATCTCACTGGGTGAAGGATCAGCCTAAAGCCTCAACCCTAACACACACACTTCAAGTCGAAACACTAAACTCTCTCTATCTGAGCTTTACTTTCTTCTTCACTAGTTTCTCTTCTCACGGCCAAACCGCTCTGTTTTTACAGCTATGTGAAATCATTTCAAGTAAAAGCTCATACACAAACACAAGCACGGTTAAAACCTGGGAAGTAATTTTAGCCTCTGAGATCTTTGCACTGTCTGGTGTCTACAGACTTTTTTTTTCGACTTTATATTCAATGTCTAGACTCAAACCAAACAAAAGAAAAAAAAACTATAGTATATGTGTTTTTATTATTATTTATGTTCTGTTATTAGTCAGCTTTGGTCAAGATGCGCTGTAAAAGATTATGGGTTTATCTGAAAACCTAGTGAGCTCTCTACATAGACAGCATTTTACATCCTGCTATGCACGCCCCCTGAGAAGAAGGGTGTCTTAATTTTTAGATACCTTAAAATGCTGCCTACTAAGGTGCCTTTTTTCAAAACTGTAAACTGACTGAATAACAAGGGAGCATCCGATGCTTCCTTATCGGTGAAGGCAATCCCAAATTTGCAAATATTATTATTATTTATTAGGATTTTAATGTCATGTTTCACACACTTTGGTTACATTTATGACAGGACATGTAATTACTGGTTACACAAGATTCATCAGGTCACAATTTTAATGTCAAACACAGTCATGGACAATTTTGTATCTCTAATTCACTTGCATGGCTTTGGGCTGTGGGAGGAAACCAGAGCACCCAGATGCAGACATAGGGAGAACTCCACACAGAAAGGGCCCAGACCACCCCACCTGGGAATCAAACCCATGACCTTCTTGCTGTGAGGCGACAGTGCTAGCCACCGAGCCACCGTGCCGCCCAGATTTGCAAATAAATTCTCATTAATGTTTAAATTTGTATAAACATGAACATATGTAATTATGGGTTAGCTGGGATGCTAACAGGTTGTTCCACCTCAACCCATTGGTTTGAATAACTGTGTTAGCTTAGTAATCTTCTGGAAATCAGATGGCGATAAATCCGGACTATAAGCTCTCTCTCAGTCTCTCAGACACGAGCAATTACTACTCCTCCCACCCTCACTGTTTCCAATGAAAATGTAAATGTGCAGAAACTTTTTGAAGATCCCTTTTATTTTAATAAGGATGATGCAGACTGCACAGAGCCCCAACTTTAAGAAATTAAAATACAGTATCAATTGTAAGGAAAAGTGGTACAGTGGGTCAGTTGGGAGCACTGTCACCTCAGAGCAAGAAGGTCCTGGGTTTCCAGGTGGAGTGGTCCGGGTCCTTTCTGTGTAACGTTTGCATGTGTAATGGACTGGCAACCTCTCCTTAGTGTTTCCTACCACTGTACCCAACGTGACCCAGACCTGGATAAAGTGGTATTAAAACAGACAATGACTGAATAAATGAAAACGTTTTAAGGCAGGCCTTCTTGTCTAAAATCAGCGCCCGACCTTATAAATACCCTTAGACTAATGGGGCACAAATTCCCACCGACACACACCAAAATCTTGTGGAAAGCTTTCTCAGAGCTGTAAAGCCTGTTATAGCCACACAGACCAACAGCTATTATGCTGAATAGTAAGTTGATATAAAGTTAGTGTTGTTATTGTCGACAGACTTGTTGACATCTTTATATCTTTATAACTGAGATCCCTAAAATAATTTTGCCACTCCATCTATCCTCTACAGGGTCCCTGAGTGAATAATATACAACTCCAATTCGAAAAAAAGTTGGGACACTGTGTAAAATGTAAATAACTGTAAATAAAAGTTCTAAATGACTTTTAACATCTAATATGCGATCTATGTACTACTGTGAATAAAGTATGAGTCTATGAGATTTGCAAATCATTGCATTCTGTTTTTATTTACATTTGTATACATTTTACACAGTGTCCCAACTTTTTTGGAATTGGGGTTTTACTTGTGTTCTCCTGTCAGGTTCATTACAAACTTTGATTGTTTTAAGCCACTGCATTATTGCAAGAACACTAAATACAGACATTTTCAGAGGCTAGAGCTGCACTATATGGACAGAGGTATGTGTGGCCCTTTCTGGAAACGGCTTCCTACAAGATCTTGGAGAGTGTCTGTGAAAATTTGTGCCTATTCATTTACAAGGCTAAGATTTGATGCTGAACAAGAAGGCCTGGCTCACAATTAATGTTGTAGTTCATCCACAAGGTGTTTATTGGGGTTAACATTGTAAAACTCTACCATATAATCCAATACTGGTAGACCTCCTGAAGCATGTGTGTTTGTTCGTGATTATCTGGTGGATTGAGAATCATATAAAAAAATCAGCAGAATATAAAACATAACAAAATATGTTTTTGCTGATGCACTTTCATCCACACTGCCCTCTTTCTCCTTCTACTGTTTATTTCCTGTGAAATCCAGCAAACTTAATTTGCCGGACGAAGCCAACCTGAACTAAGCAGCTTAGATTAATAAACCTATTTTCCATTTAACGCTTTGATTTCCTCCGAAGCTGTTCACAGCAAGCGAATGATCTGCCGGTGCGCTTTAAAGCATGTGCATTAATCTTCTTAGCCACACATAAATCTATTATCTGGTCATCAACACCAGATTTGTGTGCTCGTGTGTGTTGTGTTTCGCCGTGACTGCCTCTGTTCTGCTGCCTCATAGCTGACAGTCGTGTTAATTCGGCACTTTGGCACTCTGCGTTCCTGCATGCCAACAAAACTGAGCTTAGAAATAAAGAAATAAAGAAAAAAAAAATCATAGATTTATGCTCAAAACAAATGTGTTCGTTTTGTTTGGCTTTATGTACAAAGAACAGATTTGATTCCGGGATTAGATTCCGCTTGAGGCGCTCAGGAGGCTGTGGATTTTGAAAATGGAAGAATCAATTTGAATTTCTTTTAGCCCTTTCATTCTCTTTGGTAATTGAAATTGCATGGTCCATGGACTGCTTTAATGTTGTTCTTGAGCCGTCGTGTTTCTTGGCACGGCTTGTGCCTTAGAGAGGCTAACTTGTAGAATTTACTCTGACTTGATTAATTTCCACTAGGTTGATGGGGACAAAACCAGTCGGTGTAAAACTTTTTATCCCTACCTTCTATTAAGAGCTGTAATTAACTTAATTACCTTATTACAGGCAATTTGCATGAAAAGTCTAAGATGAACTTTTTTTTTCTTCCTCAAGACATGTGAAATAGAAAGAACTAATTATAAATTATAGTAATTAATTGTTATAGTATATAATTTTATGTGGTTTCATAATTTTACATACACTGTATGGCCAAATATATTTGGACACCTGACCAAGAGCTTGTTGGACTTCCCAATAATAATAAAAAAGATAATAAAATACCTTGATCTTTTCAGCTTTAACAAAAGCAAGTCTTCTCAATGGGAATGTGTGCCCATTCAGTTAAAAAAGCATTTGGATGGCTGGGCACTGATGTTGGTGATATATATATATATATATATATATATATATATATATATATATATATACACCTATTAGGCATAACATTATGACCACCTTCCTTATATTGTGTTGGTCCTCCTTTTGCTGCCCCATATGCAACAAACTGTAATGCACTGTGTATTCTGACACCTTTCTATCAGAACCAGCATAAACTTCTTCAGCAATTTGAGCTACAGCAGCTCGTCTGTTGGATCAGAGCACACGGGCCAGGCTTCGCTCTCCATGTGCATCAATGAGCCTTGGCCGCCCATGACCACTGACCACTGCAGACCGGGAACACCAAACAAGAGCTGCAGTTTTGGAGATGCTCTGACCCAGTTGTGTGTGTGTATATACAGTGTATCACAAAAGTGAGTACACCCCTCACATTTCTGCAAATATTTCATTATATCTTTTCATGGGACAACACTATAGACATGAAACTTGGATATAACTTAGAGTAGTCAGTGTACAGCTTGTATAGCAGTGTAGATTTACTGTCTTCTGAAAATAACTCAACACACAGCCATTAATGTCTAAATAGCTGGCAACATAAGTGAGTACACCCCACAGTGAACATGTCCAAATTGTGCCCAAATGTGTCGTTGTCCCTCCCTGGTGTCATGTGTCAAGGTCCCAGGTGTAAATGGGGAGCAGGGCTGTTAAATTTGGTGTTTTGGGTACAATTCTCTCATACTGGCCACTGGATATTCAACATGGCACCTCATGGCAAAGAACTCTCTGAGGATGTGAGAAATAGAATTGTTGCTCCCCACAAAGATGGCCTGGGCTATAAGAAGATTGCTAACACCCTGAAACTGAGCTACAGCATGGTGGCCAAGGTCATACTGCGGTTTTCCAGGACAGGTTCCACTCGGAACAGGCTTCGCCAGGGTCGACCAAAGAAGTTGAGTCCACGTGTTCGGCGTCATATCCAGAGGTTGGCTTTTAAAAATAGACACTGAGTGCTGCCAGCATTGCTGCAGAGGTTGAAGACGTGGGAGGTCAGCCTGTCAGTGCTCAGACCATACGCCGCACACTGCATCAACTCGGTCTGCATGGTCGTCATCCCAGAAGGAAGCTGACGCACAAGAAAGCCCGCAAACAGTTTGCTGAAGACAAGCAGTCCAAGAACATGGATTACTGGAATGTCCTGTGGTCTGACGAGACCAAGATAAACTTGTTTGGCTCAGATGGTGTCCAGCATGTGTGGCGGCACCCTGGTGAGAAGTACCAAGACAACTGTATCTTGCCTATAGTCAAGCATGGTGGTGGTAGCATCATGGTCTTGGGCTGCATGAGTGTTGCTGGCACTGGGGAGCTGCAGTTCATTGAGGGAAACATGAATTCCAACATATACTGTGACATTCTGAAACAGAGCATGATCCCCTCCCTTCGAAAACTGGGCCTCATGGCAGTTTTCCAACAGGATAACGACCCCAAACACAACCTCCAAGATGACAACTGCCTTGCTGAGGAAGCTGAAGGTAAAGGTGATGGACTAAACCCAATTGAGCACCTGTGGCGCATCCTCAAGTGGAAGGTGGAGGAGTTCAAGGTGTCTAACATCCACCAGCTCTGTGATGTCATCATGGAGGAGTGGAAGAGGATTCCAGTAGCAACCTGTGCAGCTCTGGTGAATTCCATGCCCAGGAGGGTTAAGGCAGTGATAATAATGGTGGTCACACAAAATATTGACACTTTGGGCACAATTTGGACATGTTCACTGTGGGGTGTACTCACTTATGTTGCCAGCCATTTAGACATTAATGGCTGTGTGTTGAGTTATTTTCAGAAGACAGTAAATCTACACTGCTATACAAGCTGTACACTGACTACTCTAAGTTATATCCAAGTTTCATGTCTATAGTGTTGTCCCATGAAAAGATATAATGAAATATTTGCAGAAATGTGAGGGGTGTACTCACTTTTGTGATACACTGTATATATACCACTACAGAGTAGGTATTATTTGGGTGGTGGATCATTCTCAGCACTGCAGTGACTCTGACATGGTGGTGGTGTGTTAGTGTGTGTTGTGCTGGTATGAGTGGATAAGACACAGCAGCACTGGTGGAGTTTTTAAACACCTCACTGTCACTGCTGGACTGAAAATAGTCCACCAACCAAATATATCCAGCCAACAGCGCCCAGTGGGCAGCATCCTGTGACCACTGATGAAGGTCTAGAAGATGACCAACTCAAACAGCAGCAATAGATGAGCGATCGTCTCTGACTTTACTTCTACAAGGTGGACCAACTAGGTAGGAATGTCTAATAGATTGGACAGTAAGTGGACACGGTATTTAAAAAACTTCGTCAGCGCTGCTGTGTCTGATCCACTCAAACCAGCACAACACACACTAACACACCACCACCATGTCACTGCAGTGCTGAGAATGATCCACCACCTAAATAATACCTGCTCTGTGATCCTGTGGGGGGCCTGACCACTGAAGAACAGCATGAAAGGGGGCAAACAAAGCATGCAGAGAAACAGATGGACTACAGTCAGTAATTGTAGAACTACAAAGTGCTTCTATATGGTAAGTGGAGCTGATAAAATGGACAGTGAGTGTAGAAACAAGGAGGTGGTTTTAATGTTATGGCTGATTGGTGTACCTATTAGACTTTTACATCTCTAATCACTGAGAAATGAAATAACTATATTTTGATCATGATTGTAAGATAAACCAAAGACCATCTTATTAAATAATAATAACTACTAGGATTCTTAACATTTTAAAGTTGCTGAACATGCTGTTAATTACATGGAGAATAGCAAAACATTATCAAATATTAAACTTTTTCGGGCAGTGACCTTCCATTGTACTTTGTTAAGTTTACATTATATTGTATCGTAACGTATATTGCCACTTTTCAAATGCATATTGAGATATGCGTATCGCCCACTCCTACTTCCACAAAAATTTAATATTATACAACATACTTAATTTTTTTTTTCTGTGTGTAACACAATGTTTTGTTTGATAATCTAAAATAATGTAATGCAAAAAAACAATCATAAGGGTGTGATTTCTTTTTCATCCCACAATAAATTTCTAGATAATAATGTAAGACATTTATTGTCTGTAACACACACCAAGGTCCATAAGGTGACAACTATAAAAAGCATACTGCAGCATGTTGTGTACCTATGTGCTCCAATAGTACACCTTCATCCACTTCAGCCGTCAAGCAAGAGGCTCTGTGGTAGGTCATGACAGAAATTTCTCTCAATTTAAAGCAGTGAAGTGGCTTGTTCAAAGAGCAAACATATCAATTCTGTTCTTTTGGTTGAAAAAGGATATTTTGACCCATAAAGCATCATTCACAATATATCAAGATGTTTTTACAAGAGGATTCGACCTATTTCTGACATTTTCAGCATGCAGCATTTCCTGCGTCTTGGTATCATAAAATTCTTCATGGGCCAATCCGTCTAGCGTCACCTGCACTGTGCCGGTTGTTATTTCTTCAAATGCAGTGCACACAAATAGTGGTGGAGCTGTGGAACAACAACTGATCAGGACATAGTGTTGATATACAGCTCCATCCAAAACAAAAATGGCCCTATAAAGAATAGGGCTGTGAGGTCTAAATGGTCTGAGGAAATGGTTTGGACTTGGATGTTATACCCATACTGTTTTCAATCATTTTGATATGCAGTGAGCACTGAATTAATGCCTAAAATGCTGCACTGGGTTTATTTCTTAACTTTTGTTTAATTTATTAATATAATTTGGTGTGAATAACTTGGATCCCAGCCAACTTCTCACCTTAAAATGCTGTATTTTTAATAGCTTTGCAACCACAAGAGCTTTAAAACCCACTTCTGAAACATTGTGGAACATTGTGTACAATAAAATAAATAGAAGAATCTGTGGCATGGTAATTATCTTCAATCATTTGTATTTTGTAAATAGAAACATTTAGATGCCTGCAACACACTCCAAAAAAGTTTATGCAATATTCATTTTCCAAAATTAGCACATGAATTGGTAACAGGGAATCATGATTGGGAATAAAAGGAGGATCCTCCAAAGTCTTTATAGTCTTTATATGCTATGATGGGTCACCACTGTTAAATTTGTGTGTGAACTTTGATCTCTCAGATGGCATTGCATGAGAAACTGTCATGCTACTGAGACAAAATAGCAACATGGAGTACTTCAGAAAGCCATTGTCATTTAACACAGTCCGCCGCTACATCAACAAATGCAACCTCACTCTATTACACAAAAAGAAAGCCATATATCAGTGCTATGCAGAAATGCTGCAGAATTATCTAAGCCAAGCTCATCCCAGATGACCTGAGTGCATGCAATTGATGAATTAATGTTAATATTGACACATCAATGTAGTTTATTATTAATATAAAGGGGCCTTTATACTTGAATAAAAGAAAAAAAAAGACTAAGATGCTAAACAAGCTCATCCCTTTACTAAAAGGCTTACTGTGTTTAAGTGTGGTGTGGGTAGGTGGGAGGTGGCACCTGGAGGTTTTGGTATAAACAGAGAGAGTGTAAATCAAATGTCAGTCTTCCTACAAGCATTAGCAAGTCAGACAGATAAAAAGCAGATAGATTAGATAGATACTATTACTATTAATTTTTTATTAGTTTAATAGATAGATAGATAGATAGATAGATAGATAGATAGATAGATAGATAGATAGATAGATAGATAGATAGATAGATAATGCAATAAAAACTGTAATTTATTATCTTGTACCTTCATGCAACTGTTTCAGCTTGTCCCTGTTGTATGGAAAGGAGGAGGACTCAAAATGCAGTGTAAAATAATATTTATTAAACAGAAATATAAATCAAACACTCAAAAGAATGAATACAGGGAACAAAAAAACAAATCGGGAGAACCCCGATTGATGCCGCTGGCAACTGGAACGAAAAAGGGAAATACAAAAAAAAAAAAAACACCAAGGCGAGCCACGAACCCCGGTCGCTTGCTTGCGAGGCGGTTGCGCTCACCTTACACCACTGAAAAGAAGTAACTTAAGAGTTACGAAGCGCCAAGCTGCTATGAAGCTCTGGCTTGTATGCCAAACAAAACCACGAAATGGTTCAGAAGCAAGACCCTGATCTCACGTAGCGCGAACAGGGAACTCCAGGATTGGCCTCGCCTGCCGGTGGGAATCGCTGACACTCGGAGCAGGCCAACCTGTAATACAAAGAGAAAAAAAACAGAGAACAAGAATATTTTAATCGGGAGCGGATTCGAACCGGGGTCGCTCACGCCAGAGGTGAGCGCTTTCCTAGAAGCACCACTCTGGAACTCACAAATTATGCTCCTAACGGTTAGATACACCATTAGCATTCAGCGGTGGCTACCGGAAAACCACCAAAAGCAAATACAGCGCGAGGGCTGAGTGGAGTCACACCACACTTTCCCTGCAGGAGGAAAATAATAAAACTATTTACCTCGACCTTGAAGTCTACACACCCGACTGATCTTTCACCGCCCGGGGTAACCAACTGACCCTAAAAAGAGAGAGGACACCGCTGCCATGCCAGAAAAAAAAAAACCAAAGGTGCGACGCCCGCTGCTGCACTATGCAGGCTTAAATAAGCCAGCTGCAGCTGCGGGTCGTCAGCCCTAATTACCAGGCCTCTTATTTAAGGCCTTAGTTTTAGTGGGTCTGTGACGCCTGCTTCGCTGAGAACCCGGGGTAAGTTCACCATCTACCGCAGGCACCCTAATAGTCCCAAGCTGTTTGGAAGATACATTTGTATAATTCCTTGTTAAATTATATATTTCTTTTCTATCTAGACATAAAATAATAACAAAAATGAATAATAAATAAATAGTTATGTAAATAATAAAATAAATACTAAACTTCTTTATTATTTTTTATTAGCTCAATTTATATTGCTGTCCATGGTACTGAAATCAGTTCCCTTTACTAAAATAGGCTGTTAAATATATATTTTTAAAGAACTGAATTCATCTCTTAGATTTTAGATCTTAGATTTTTGTTTTCAATACTTTTCCAATAGTTTAATATTTCATAAACAAGGTGACATTACCTGCACAATATGCTTTCATATGTAGAGCACATACATAAAGGTGGAGCTGTGGAACAGTCACTGATCAGGACATAGTGCTGATATACAACTTCATCCAAAACCAGAATGGCTCCATAAAGAATAGAGCTGTGTGGCCCAAGGAGCAGTTTGGAGTCATATATTATTTCCACATTGTTTTTAGTCCTCCCCGTATGCAGTATAAGCTGGATTGATGCTTGATGTATAGTATGCAGCAGGTTTATTTATTCATTATTTTTTAGAAAGACACCCATAAAAGTCAAAACAGGTCCTAAAGGATTTATGTTTAGGTACGCACATTGGAATAACATACAGTATGTGACTTTATTTGGAAGAGTAAAATTTCATTAATGTAATGTTATTGTTTTTTTTGTAGCCTTATCTAGACAACAGCAACTAATGTGACTCACATATGTTCTTATTTAAAGCTAGAGTAGCCAATATCCCATCTGCATGTTTAGAAATATATTGTCAAATCTTTTGGCTTCTCTGAAAGAAGATAAATAAATAAATAAATAAATGAAAAATAAATAAACATTACAAATGAAAATAATATATAAATAAATAAAAATAATAAATAAATAAAAACACATCTGAAAGCATTTTAGCCTTACCCATACACCAGCAACTAATGTGACTCACGTACTTTCTTATTTACAGCTAGAGTAGTCAATATCCCATTTGCATGTTTAGAAATCTCTTGTCAAACCCAGGCTTCTCTGAAAGAAAATTAAATAAATAAATAAATATTAAAAATGAAAACAATATAAAAACAAATAACAATACAATAATACATAAAAAATAAATAAAAATAATAAATAAATAAAAACACATCTGAAAGCATAATTCTAGCCTTTCCTATACACCAGCAACAAACCTGGCTCATGTACTTGCTCATTTACACATTTACCATATACATGTTTAGAAACTCATTGTAGACAGTAACCAAAGAAAAGGTCAAACCCAGATCTTCCTGTAGCTGTGCGTGCAACACCCACTCTACCAACTAAAAAAATAAACTGTTTACACATTGCTAATGTGTTTGTCTTACAACTGGTTAACTGGCTTTATGTAAGAGTTATGTCCAGATTTCAGCCAACTCTTTCTGTGTTATTTAAAGCATACACACTTAAATCTAGTCATAAGATAAATAAATGAATAAATAAATTATTATTAAATAAGTGAATAAATAAAGTAATAATAAATAAATACATTATTAATAAATAAATAATTAAATAAAGTAATAATAAATAAATGAATAAATATATTATTAATAAATAAATGAATGAATAAAGTAATAATTAATAAATTAATAAATAAGTAAATAAACAAATACTAAACGTCGTTATTCTTTTTTATTAGTTTCATTTAAATCGCTGTCCATGGTACTGAAATCAGTTCCTTTTACTGTAATATACAGTATTTTAAGGAACTGGATTCATCTGTTTTGCATATTATAGACATTTCCTACAAATCTGTCTACAATTAATCCAGAAAACCCTAATTCATCATTTTGTCTATATTGCAGAGTTTTTAACTGCCGAACAACTTTTTCCCCTATGTCTGTTTAATTACTCTTTATCCATACACACTGGGCAGACCTAATGGGTACTGCAAGGTCATAATTGATCGAATTGCATAAAAAGAAACCTTGCACATGCAGGTTTCACTTCCTGCTCTCTCAGCAAGCACTGATGTAATTAAAGGCTGTGATTCTATGTGAGAAATTTTAAAGCAATATGTGCAGCCGAAATGTAATTACCCTTGTAAATACAAACTGCGGGCAAATTAGACTAAAATTGCACAAATTAGTACATTCAGTGATGTGATCATTTTAAAAAATAGATAGAATATGGCAATGCTACGACATTGACTTCACAGATGGTCAATTAAACATATAATTCTTAATTAAATCATCTATATGGATGGCTATTTTACATGAGTTGGCACACATTATATAAATAAATATATGGGTTCATGCATTTCTCATCGATAGGCTTTTATTAAACAATAATTAAAGTCTAGTAGGGTAAATCTAATCTAATTTATATATAATTTTGCCCCTTTATCTCAATAACATAAACAAAACATTTACAGTTTTTTAAAGCTACTATGCTTGATCATTATACATCATTTACATGGCAGCATCCCAA
This sequence comes from Trichomycterus rosablanca, assembly GCF_030014385.1. NCBI lineage: Eukaryota > Metazoa > Chordata > Actinopteri > Siluriformes > Trichomycteridae > Trichomycterus > Trichomycterus rosablanca. The sequence continues at coordinate 35,202,505 of NC_085991.1, read as the reverse complement.
CACTGTGCACTACATATGGTACATTTTTTATATCCTTTTCTACCTTTTGTAGTGCTTATTGTATCCACACTTACATGTACTTTTAAGGAATATGTAGCTTAAGGATGTGTTGGGATTTTAATGATTTCTGCAAATACTCATTTTTGTGACTATAATTTTACAAATCTGCTGAGTTATTTGCTGTTATTTGATGTTGTAAAAATGTATATAATGCAATTTAGATTTGTAGCATGGTCGTTGTCAGTGATTATAATTACTGAAATAGTGCTACCTTGACTGCACCCATAATCAAGTACATCAAACCCTGGTCTCTTGCCAAGGTTAAAAAAAACCAAACTTTTTGTTTGGATGAGCAGATGTAATGCAAGAAAAAAGCCACTTTCTGCACTCTCAATATCTGTGTGATCAGCAACACACTTAAGCTCTGAAGTGCTGTTTTTAGAGCAGGTTTTTCTTTTTGCTCAGCAGCCATTAAAACCTAATGATGTAAAGATTGCTTGACTGTGGATAATGTCACCCATGCTTTAGCTGCTTCTGTTTCAAATTCATGATGCATGCACAAGACTACTTTTCCATGTATTTTTATGTATGCAATCAAACTAGCCCCCTTTATAAGAGCAGAGAAAGAGTCACCAGATTCAGTCATAATTATCAAAGAATTAGAAGACATGAACAAATTAAATTTCATTGTAAAATTGTAGTTTACACCGTTTTCAGAAAACCATCAATACACGTTTTTCATGTTTAACTAGTTATTAGCTATTTATTTATGTTTTTAATACATTTATTTATTCATTGTGAGATTAGGGTCAAAGAAGGACACGTGCAGATGAGGCTAAAAGGGTTTATTACAAAATCACAGTCCAAAGGCATAGTCAGAACCAAGCAAAAGCTTGATAACCAAATAAACATACACAAAAAGGAGAATCCAAAGACAAAGTCAAAAAGAAGGCCAAAAGTCAAAAAGTACAAAGAGCAATAATAAGGCTTGGTATGCACTGTGAATCAGAGACGACAGTTTGCAATGAACTGAACAAAACAGCTTAAATAGACTAAGAAACAGGTGAAAACAATCAGTAATTGGGTGAGGCTGATCTGTGATAGGTTGTCAGCTGCATGCTAGAGGTCACATGATCACCCAAGGTACCCTGGGAAATGGAGTTCCCAAGGGCTAGGCTCAGTACTGAGCCAGAGGGATGCGTGACAGTCATCAATGTCTTCATTGTTATAATTATTATTATTAATTATAATAATAGTACAAATAATAATAATAATAATAATAATAATAGTAATAATAATAATAATAATAATAATAATAATGATAATAATAATAATAACATAAGATTCAAGTGCCCTTTTAGAGTAAGAACTAATTTACATATTTGACCAAAGCAAATCCAATCATCCATTTATTGTCTGTTTTACCACCACTTTATCCTATTCAGGGTCACAGTGGGTACAATTTACAGAAAGGTTGCCAGTCCAACACAGGGCACACACAGAAACTGGGAGAACATGCAGACTCTGGACAGAAAGGATCACTGGACCGCTTCACCTGGGAATCAAACCCAGGACCTCTTTGCTGTGAGGTGACAGTGCTACACACTGAGCAAGCATGACACTCAGAACATATATACAAGTGTAAAATATTTGTAAATTAACCAATGATCAGAAACTTCAATATACAGTCAATTAACAGCTATATTCAAATCTGAAGGTGCCCCATAAATGGGCTCAGGGAGTGACCTGGTCACACCTACATTGTCTTTGGTTTTGCATTCACTCTTTATATATGTTTGTTTGTGCGTGTATGTCTGTGTGTGATATAAATGCACACCAGTGTATTGTGATGACTAAACTAATTTTAGAAGTTGACAGGCTATAGCATAAAAGTGTGAAATATTGCCTGAAAGTTGCCTGATTTGTTTGTTTGCATATTTTGTCCTATTTGAAATAACTAGCTGGAACTAGACAGCAAGGTCACCACCATTCACTGCTTACAGGATGTCTTGCATTTCTGATGCTTGATCTGATTAAAAAATGCCAGAAATATACACGTGCGTTTCATAGGACCTGTCAAAGCTGTCTGGTATTTTCTAGCTGATAGCTGAATTTGCATAAATATGTTAAAAAGGTGCATAAAAATTGCAGTTCACAATTTTAAGTTACTATTACTATACACTTAAGAGCTAATGTGTCATTATTTGTTGTTTTTTGTAATTGTAGCTTATTATACAAATATTTAAATAAATATTTGTACTGCATTCTAATTTATTGTTCATTTTTGGGCATTCAGCAGATTTTTATTAAATGTAATGCTCAGGTGGCGCAACGGTAAAGCACGCTAGCACACCAGACCTGACATTTCATCTATTCATCTATTGCTGCTGTTTGAGTTGGTCAAAATTCTAGACCTTGATCAGTGGTCACAGGACGCTGCCCACCACCAATTTTTGGTTGGTGGACTATTCTCAGTCCAGCAGTGACAGTGAGGTGTTTAAAAACTTCAGCAGTGCTGTGGTGTCTTATCCACTCTTACCAGCACAACACACACTAACACACCACCACCATGTCATTGTAACTGCAGTGCTGAGAATGATCCACCACCTAAATAATACCTGCTCTGTAGTGGTACTGGGAAAGTCCCGACCATTAAAGAACAGGGTAAAAGCAGGCTAACAAAGCATGCAGAGAAACAGATGGACTACATTCAGTAATTGTAGAACTACAAAGTGCTTCTATATGGTAAGTGGAGCTGATAAAATGGACGATGTGTGTAGAAACAAGGAGGTGGTTTTAATGTTATGGCTGAGTACCTTGTAACTTAGCGTCCCCTAAACTCAAAATCTTTGAAACTCAACGCCCTTCGTCGAGAAATTTGTACCCTTCAACTCAACGTTTTCATTAAACTCAACATGTTCAGTTTCTATGATTTATTTAATCTCAAATTAACAATAACCAATAACTGCTTTGTTCACCGCTCGACTTGAGCGGTGCAGTAAGACATTATCAAAGTGCGCATATGAGACAAATCTGCATTTGTGTAGAATAACCGTTAAATCCACTCTGAAAGCGTCCACATGTATCTGTAATTAGCTAGATTTTTTCCTGTTTCACTTTTAAACTTGTGTTATAGCTTGGGGTTCTGAGAAATTGTAAGAATCATCTTTTTTTTTTGAGAGTCTAAATCGCTTATCGTTAAAAAGCAGCGCAAAAACTATTGTGCCGCTTCTCATATGAATGTACCTTTACTGAACGGAATACAGTATTCCAAGATCAAGCATCTCCGCGATTATGAAGCATAAGGAAACAATTAAGAACTAAAGGTAAAGTGCAGGTAACTGTTTTCAATTGTATTTCAGTGTTTTTATATTATATTTGCGTTATTTTAAGTGTATAACTATCAAAAACAACCCCATTATTGTACATTAGCCTAAAATATATGCAGTTCCACGGGACCATGGAACACATTAACAGGTTTCTCATACATCCTTAAGGGAAAAAAATACCTTGAAACTCAATGCCTTTTAAACTCAACGCCACTCCCAGAACCAACTGATGTTGAGTTTCAAGGTACCACGATATATATTCACTCACACACACACACACACACACACAAACACACACACACACTATGCTATAAAAGAGGCAATCAAAATGGAAGCAATTACTTTTTCAGAGCACTATATTTTAAATAATAGCACTATAGAACATGGCCTGTACAGAGCTTAAGCCTCATGTCTATTAAACATCTGTGTTATAATTAAAAACAGCCAGCTTGAACCAGTGTGATGTCCAACAAGGTCATGGTCAGACATCTGTATACTTCTGGCCATACACTGTCATCTACTGTATATCTCTCTCTCCTTCCTTCTTTATTTATTTATTTAGAGAAACATCTTTAAATGATTTCTGCATTGCATTGTTCTGCATTGCCTCAAGTGCAAAAAGCATTGTTATGGTCTATCCATACAAAGCAAGTAAAACATTTCACTAGGGATTTTCCAGACTCTTGACCAACATTTCCATTTTAATAGAACGTTCTTTATGTTTCCTGGGATTACTTCTACAGGTAAAAAATGTAATCTTGTCACAGTAACTGTGTAGTGTGTAATAGCAACTGTCACGACAGATTTGGACTAATGTCACAGATATACTTCAGTATTAATTATATTATTCCAGCCCTAATGCAAAACTAATCTCATATAATTTAGACAGGGAACCCAGGTGCTGCAGTGGGATATTCCACAAGCACACCAGCGCTGGAATTCTGAACACCCCAGTTCGAATCTCGGCTCTGCTACGGGTCGGCTGGCCGCCATCTAGCAGGCACAACTGGCAGTTCCTGCAGCAGGCAAAATTGGCTACAGAGTCTGCTCAACGAAAAAACACCGGACTTAGTGGGTAAGGTCGGAAGAGCCACATGTGCGAATCCACCCAAGCACGGGCGAAAAAGAAGGGGTTGAGGACTACACTCCTCGGTTCAAATCTCGGCTCTGCTACGGGTCGGCTGGCCGCCATCTAGCGGGCACAATTGGCAGTACATGCAGCAGACAAAATTGGCCACAGAGTCTGCTGGGTGGGAAAAGGCTGGACTAAGTGGGTAAGGTCTTCAAACTCTGTGTAAGGACCCTGGTTAGCAGACCGAGGAGCGTGTGCAGAGGTGGAAGAGCCACATGTGCGAATCCACCCAAGCACAGGCGAAAAAGAAGGGGTTGAGGACTGCACTCCTCGGTTCAAATCTCGGCTCTGCTATGGGTCGGCTGGCCGCCATCTAGCGGGCACAATTGGCAGTGCATGCAGCAGAATCTGCTCAATGAGAAAAGACCGGACTAAGTGGGTGGGGTCTTCAAACACTGTGCAAGGACCCTGCTTAGCAGACCGAGGTGCCTGTGCAGAAGTGAATGAGCCACATCCACAGGCGAAAAAGAAGGAGTTGAGGACTGCACTCCTCGGTTCGCATCTCGGCTCTGCTACGGGTCAGCTGGGCATCATCAGCGGGCACAGTTGCCAGTGCCTGCAGCAGACAAAATTGGCCACAGAGTCTGCTCAATGAGAAAAGGCCGGACTTAGTGGGTAAGGTCTTCAAACGATGAGCAAGGACCTTGGTTAGCAGACCAAGGTGCGTGTGCAGAAGTGGATGAGCCACATATGCAAATCCACCCAAACACGGGTGAAAAAGAAAGGGTTGAGACTGCACACGTGTCGGAAGGGGCAATGAGAAGGGAAATATACCCTCCTCAAAGGCATTCGGGATCCCTGCAGCAAAAGACTAATTGGCTACACTAAAAATTGTTCATATACAGTATACTTACTCTCTTCTTCTATAAATCAAAGCTTTATAAGAGAGTAGCTACAGCTATGATTAATGCCCTCTTCTGCTAATTACAAATAACAAACCAAAAAGTTGCTTAACAACCACTTAAGAGTGCCACTGAGTACAGCCAGCAAATTGAGTTGTTGATCGTTGTTATACAAACACTGTAGCTGCAGTTTAGTTGTAAGTGTAGTTATATAATGTGTGTGCTATTAAGGAGGCAGGAGCATCTTCCTAGCTTCTTACAACATGATGATCCGGTAGAAATTGGACCCTCTGGCAGTCATTATTTAGATTTGTTTCACTTAATCCATGAAATACTGATTATGAATCCATTCCAGATTTTCTGTGTTCAGTAGGTCAGAGGCAGACAGTTGACTCATTAGCAGCAGTAACCTTGAATTAAAAAAGCCTCCCACCTACCAACCAAAAATACAAAAAATATAATTATATTGCTACTACTTTTAAGCCACTTGATTTTATGAACGTTACCACCTTCTTTCAGACATACACCAATCAGGTATTCAAAATGTTGTGTTGGTCCCACTTTTGCTACCAAAACAGCCCCACAGCCATCAGGGAATACCCTTTCCATGAAAGGGTGTACAGTACATGGTCTGCAACAATGCTTAGGTAGGTGGTACGTGTCAAAGTAACATCCACATGGATGGCAAGACCCAAGGTTTCCCAGCAGAACATTGCCCAAAGCATCACACTGCCTCCCCCGGCTTGCCTTCTTCCCATAGTGCATCCTGGTGCCATGTGTTCCCCAGGTAAGCGACGCACACGCACCCGGCCATCCACGTGATGTAAAAGAAAACGTGATTCATCAGACCAGGCCACCTTCATCCATTGCTCTGTGGTCCAATTCCGATGCTCACGTGCCCATTGTTGGAGGAAAGTATGTAGGAAAGTAATCCGGTGTAGAATTAGCCTCAGGTGTGTGTGATCAGGTGATGCTGTGTAATGAGCATGATGTGACTTGTAGTTTATTGCAAAACTGGCAACCCACAGCCTGCTTTGCCACAGTTTTTACTGAATCAGCACAAATTCCCACATATGATTTAAGACTGAACACTGTAGCCATAATGTTAAACACACCCCACTGTTTTCAAAGCTTAAATAAATCCCAGCCTGGGTGCAACTGCGAGTATGTTTAAGCTATAGCATAAAATAAATGAACATGTTTGATCAAAAGTGCTGTTTTTTTAATGTACATTTTGTTTGTGTGTGTAAACACACCCAGCACTCAAAGTGGATTGAGTGGCTAGTAAACTCACACTGAAACACTGTGGGTAATGTAGCTGCTGGAAAACACAGCTCTTTGCAAGAGCAATAAAATAGAGAAAAAAGAGAATGTCAGTATAGTGTCTCAAGAACAGAAAGAAAGATGACTGGCAGTCTCGTCACATCTTTTCAAGGTCTGAGAAAGTCAACAGGCCACACTAAAGCCATCTTCTTTTTTTTAGGAGCAGTCAAGGTGCTGCTACTTTCATGAGGATATTCTTTGAAACAATGTATCAAACAAAAGCCACATAAGATGTCAGGGTCTTTTTGTGTGGAGATTCTTACAGATCATTATACAGAATCTGTAAAAAGGTCTATTTTAATAGGAAAAATTGTCATGTGTATTTACATTTACTCCCTTTGCAGATGCTGTTGTACAAAGCAACTTGTGTTTGTGATTGAATACATTGCATGCAACTGAGGGTTGGAAACTGGGCTGTGGTAGGGCTCGAACCAGTGACCTTCCAATCAATAGGCCAGTACTTAAACCACTGAGTTACGATTGCCCTCTGTCATTAACTACAAACCCTGGAGAATTAGAGCTATCAAATGCTTCTTTTAAGACATACACTGATCAGCCATAACGTTAAACCACCTCCTTGTTTCTACACTCACTGTCCATTTTATCAGCTCCATTACTGACTGTAGTCCATCTGTTTCTCTACATGCTTTGTTAGCCCCCTTTTATGCTGTTCTTCAAATGGTCAGGACCCCACAGGACAACCACAGAGCAGGTATTATTTAGGTGGTGGATCATTCTCAGCACTGCAGTGACACTGACATGGTGGTGGTGTGTTAGTGTGTGTTGTACTGGTATGAGTGGATCAGACACATGGTAAGTGGAGCTGATAAAATGAACAGTGAGTGTAGAAACAAGGAGGTGGTTTTAATGTTATGGCTGATCAGTGTATATAACAGTCAAAATTTCAATGAGTGATATAATTGTTTAGCTAAGCACATGTGGAGGAGTTTTTTTGTGATATCTTTAAATATAATTTAGCTTTATTAAACAGAGGCCTTTCATATCAATGACGTGAACAGTATTTGCTGTGTTTCAGTAGGTCAGTTGTTAATGCTTCTTAGATAACATCTTACCCCAGAATTTGACTCTTCAGAGTCAGTTTGTAAAGCCCAGGAAGGAAAACATCACACTCTACCTTGAAGCTTAGGATTGTGACATTGACCAGAGGTGAACCTGCAAACCTCAGTAGTTAATTTTACAACTAATATCGATTAACTCCTATGATGAAGCCAAATTAGACACTTGATTGGCAAATAATCAATTGCTATCTGACATAGGCATTTATCTTCTCTTCAAAAGGATTTTCTTAAACTTTTTAAGATTACATTTCAAGTAAAGGACAGTGGCTTTCACCCTTCATTGCTTATCACATTATCTAGAGGACCATAGACTACCTGCTGCCTTACTGACTTTGTCCCTAGTGTCTAGTTTGTCTTTCTCTTACTTAATATTCATCAACACTTAAAACTTTCTTAATGACGAGTGTTTCCAGTCACTACTTAAGATAGTATTTAGATAATATTGAGTAGTATGTTTTAGCTGTCCATCATACTCAATGATGGTTTAATTGACACACTGATTAGCCAAAACATTAGGACCACCAACTAAAATGTGAATGGCAATGACAATTTCATACAAACTGTGCACTTCACATTCAGGGATATAATAAACATTAGGCAGGTATAAACACCTGAGTGGCTTTTATTAGGACCATATTATTATGGCCAAAGAAATGGGTTGAAGCATTTGGGAGTTGGGACAAGCCTCTGTGAACAGGACTCCTTGATGCTAGAGGAGATAAGGGCTGTGGTGTCTAGTACAGACAAACAAAAGAACTACTGAGGCCTGAATTAAAGATATACACCAATCAGCCATAACATTAAAACCACCTCCTTGTTTCTACACTCATGCTGTTCTTCAATGGTCAGGACTCTCCCAGGACCACTACAGTGCAGGTATTATTTAGGTGGTGGATCATTCTCAGCACTGCAGTGACACTGACATGGTGGTGGTGCGTTAGTGTGTGTCGTGCTGGTATGAGTGGATAAAACACAGCAGCGCTGCTGGAGTTTTTGAAAGCCTCACTGTCATTGCTGGACTGAGAATAGTCCACCAACCAAAAATATCCAGCCAACAGCGCCCCGTGGGCAGCGTCCTGTGACCGCTGATGAAGGTCTAAAAGATGTCCAACTTAAACAACAGCAATAGATAAGCGATCGTCTCTGACTTTACATCTACAAGGTGGACCAACACACTAATAGAGTGGACAGTGAGTGGACACGATATTTAAAAACTCCAGTAGCGCTGCTGTGTCTGATCTACTCATACCAGTACAACACACTAACACCACCACTATGTCAATGTCACTGCAGTGCTGAGAATGATCCACTATCTAAATAATACCTACTCTGTGGTATTTAATATTAGTGGTGAAGTCTGTTGCCTGGCCAGTGATAGCTCAGTGGTTAAGGTACTGGACTAGTAAACAGAAGGTTGCCGGTTCAATCCCTTATACCACCAAGTTGCCACTGTTGGGTGCCTGAGCAAGACCCTTAACCCTCAGTTGCTCATCGTGTTCTGCTCACTGTGTAAGTCGCTTTGGATGAAAGCGTCTGCTAAATGCTGAAAATGTAAATGTTGCAATGATTGGCTGTTGTTGAGGGGTTGGGGTGCTGGAGGGGACCTCATAACTGATGCAATTACGACCTCTGCTGGCTGATTGATGGCACCTGTGAGGGAAAATCAGGAACAGGGTGTGTCTCTCTGTACACAAAGCTGATCCACATATGAACTCGCCTTGTGCAGGTGAAAAGATGCAGTCGGCTACTACACACGTGTCGGGGGGGTGTTAGTTATGGCTTTCCTCAGTCAGGGTGAAGATCAACATCAGTGGAAAGGAAGTGCAATGCAATAGGGTAATTGGATATGACTAGATTGGAAGGAAAAAAAATTTAATAAGTAAATAAATAAAAAATTAATAAATAAATGCAGGTGTTAAAAGGCAGCATCAGTCAGGTCTTATTTGTTCTTAAGAATATAAAGGGTTTACCATATTTTTTATCCTACATTTAAAGAGACATTCAGGTTAGAGGGGGTTAGGAGGATTCTGTCAGTGATTCCTTCTGCTAAGCACTGTTGAGCACCTATTGTCTTTCCTCTAAAGTCTGAGAGGAATTTGTGAGTTGAGTGTGCTGTGGTGAAGAGGATCACTGTGGTTAGTGTTTTACAGATAAAAGTGTACATAAAGCTTGCAATCGTAGAGTGAAGGACATAGCCTACTGCAAAGAGGCCTGGCCAATTGACAGAAGAGGAAAAAGAGCCGAATAAAGAAGAGGAAACTGCAGGTGTCTCTCTATAGGTGCACCTAGTATAAGTGACAGTCTGCAGATTTATTAAAACCTTCTGCATTTACTGCTTTCATCTCAGCACCACTGTAATACTTCAAGGCCTGAAACTTTCTATCTCCCTTATCTCACTTCCTTCTATCCCAATCTCAAACACTGGCAGAGCAATATGATTATCAGCATGTGCTTTACTAGCGTGCTAACATAGAACACATGTACAGTAAATGATCAAAAGCTCGAAATACCCAGCAGCAATATTTTATAAAGATTCACCTTTGAAAAGTTTCTAAAACTTTTAGTTGCATTTCCATGTTAATGACATTACTCAACTCCCACTTCTCTTCAAATCAAGACAATTTTTTAAAATATATGTCTCCTACAGCAAACTTATGTATGTCACTACTCTCTGCATCAGAGGAAGCCATTTTCCACTTATTGCATTATAGATTGGGAAGACAGACTCAATGTCCAGAGGCAATATCCAGCCGGAAAGGAAAAGAATGTCCAATGAGCCACATAATGGTGTTTACACACACATGCACACAAAATTTCACAGTTAGTGTCTGTCTTCAGTTCTACTATCCATCTGTCCATCTGTCCATCTGTCCATCTATCTATCTATCTATCTATCTATCTATCTATCTATCTATCTATCTATCTATCTATCTATCTATCTATCCGTCTATCTATCTATCTGTCCATCTGTCCATCTATCTATCTATCTATCTATCTATCTATCTATCTATCTATCTATCTATCTATCTATCTATCTATCTATCTATCTATCTATCTATCCGTCTATCTATCTATCTGTCTATCTGTCCGTCTATCAATCTATCTGTCTGTCTGTCTGTCTGTCTGTCTGTCTGTCTGTCTGTCTGTCTGTCTGTCTGTCTATCTATCTATCATCTGTCTATCTATCTGTCTGTCTGTCTGTCTATCTATCTATCTATCTATCTATCTATCTATCTATCTATCTATCTATCTATCTATCTATCTATCTATCTATCTATCTATCTATCTGTCTGTCTGTCTGTCTGTCTATCTATCTATCTATCTATCTATCTATCTATCTATCTATCTATCTATCTATCTATCTATCTATCTATCTGTCTAGCTATCTATCATCTGTCCATCTATCTATCTGTCTATCTATCTATCATCTGTCCATCTATCTATCTATCTATCTATCTATCTATCTATCTATCTATCTATCTATCTATCTATCTATCTATCTATCTATCTATATATCTGTCTATCTATATATCATCTGTCCATCTATCTATCTGTCTATCTATCTATCTATCTATCTATCTATCTATCTATCTGTCTGTCTGTCTGTCTGTCTGTCTGTCTGTCTGTCTGTCTGTCTGTCTGTCTGTCTGTCTGTCTGTCTATCATCTGTCCCTCTGTCCCTCTGTCCGTCTGTCTGTCTGTCTGTCTGTCTGTATAATCTATCTATCTATCTATCTATCTATCTATCTATCTATCTATCTATCTATCTATCTATCTATCTATCTATCTATCTATCTAACTATCTATCTATCTATCTATCTATCTATCTATCTATCTGTCTGTCTGTCTGTCTGTCTGTCTGTCTGTCTGTCTGTCTGTCTGTCTGTCTGTCTGTCTATCATCTGTCCCTCTGTCCCTCTGTCCGTCTGTCTGTCTGTCTGTCTGTATAATCTATCTATCTATCTATCTATCTATCTATCTATCTATCTATCTATCTATCTATCTATCTATCTATCTATCTATCTATCTATCTATCTATCTATCTATCATCTGTCTGTCTGTCTGTCTGTCTGTCTGTTCGTCTATTTATCTATCTGTCTGTCTATCTATCTATCATCTGTCTATCTATCTATCTATCTATCTATCTATCTATCTATCTATCTATCTATCTATCTATCTATCTATCTATCTATCTATCTGTCTGTCTATCAGTCTATCTAAATCAATCTATGCCTGTCTGTCTGTCCATCCATCTAAAGGCAAACTAAAAATATAGTTGCTTGATTTGCAGACATAGTTTGTGTCAACAGCTGGTGTTGGTAGTGTTAGCCATATTTTTCTGGCTAATGTTTTATCATATTAATGCTATTGTTGCAGACCTTTTCTTGCTTTTAACATGCTATCACACATAAGCTGACATTTTAAACTCACAAATTTAAATCTCAGCTCTGCTACTAAATGGACAATGATTGTCCTTCCCTAGGGTAGGGCTTGCCAGAGGGGATTTCATATAACTGCTGCAATTATGGCCTCTGCTGGCTGATTGATGGCAATTGATACACAGAGACGGGGGATAACGGAGATCAGTGTGTGCCTCTCCATACCCGATACTGATCCACATATGAACACACCTTGTGCAGGTCAAATGATACAATACACACTTCCACTGATTAGAATCGATTAACTTGCACCACCCTTAATAGGGTGCAAAACAAAATGTGTGTTTAAGAATAATTCACCAGTATAATTTCACTGTATTACCGCTATATTAGTTAAAAGACAGATAATAAGCCAAATATAAACACAGCTCCATGATAACAAGTGCATGCTGGTTGTCCACTTTACTAAGTCTCTGTGAGTGAGAATAAAAGAGTAAGCACGCTAACGCCTTCATGCTTGGTGTCTACCCAGACAGGCTTTGATGAATGCGCCCCTTTACATTCGGTAGCATAAACATGATTACACTGCTGCCCTTCATTCAGAGGGAATAATCTGCGGTGACAAAGTTAGATTTATTTTCCAGAGCCATTCCCTTTACATGAGCTGTTGTAATCTCTGGATGTAATGAATGAAGGTGAGATGCTAACATTATGAGGTAAGATTAATGCAGTTATTGTTTTGAACCAGCGACTTCAATTGATGTGTCTGGCGATTAGCCTGAGTATTTATGATTCAGTTTGACTGTAAATAATTCTGGAGTTTGAACTTGTAACAATGATTTTAGCCTCACTGCTCTGGCTATGCTATATAATTTCCATATCTCTCACCTTGAGTCTGGATTGATGGTTGTTTAATTATTCAGAGCTAGTGTAGATCAGGCCAGGTCACATGTTCAGGCCAAGGTAATAGAGACAGATGGGCTTTTATAGCAGTAGCCTCAACAGTGAATTGAAACATCTGCCCATAACTTTAGTTAAAATTAAGGATATTAACTGCCCGTACAGCCCAAACATGGGGAACATGAATGAGTTTTTGGATTTTATCGCAAAGAGTTGGAAAAGCCATTTCATTTGTAAGTGGACAGCGATATTAAAGAAAATTATAAGACATATACAAAGGCTATTTTTTGCTGTTGGATACTGTTTTCTAGAGTCCACTATTAACTACAGCCAACTCTTACCTCCTCGGTCCTACTGTAGCTGCTTCTGCCACTTGTATTTGTCTGGGCTTTGCTCCAAAATATCCATTAGAAGTTTGGCATGGAGGCCTAGCAATTAAACAAGTAGCATAGCTTACTCAAACTGCTGACTCAACTTTTGCACTTGTGTACACATTTGGCGCACACCAAACCGTTACCTTTAGCTTCAAAATGTGCTCCCTGGGTTACACTCACTGGCCATAAAAGCAAAAATATGAAAAGGATAAAATTGTAGTGCCAATATTTTATATGCTGAAAGGCTAAAAATAGCAACACGTTTGGGACAAATTTAGTTAGGTAGGTGACATGTTGAGTACAAATTTGCACATTACTCTTTTTATATATCTGCTGCTATATGAACCCTACAGTGCTAACTGTATATCAGAATATGTTTTTTACCTCACTTATCATTTACTCAGTACCATGTCAAAACAACTCATCTCTAGTCTTGTCCTCTTCATTCATTTTAGATTAGAAATGTCTGTTGTATTTATTGTAGGTCTTTGTATTTATTGTACTGTTGTTCATCTGCACTGTGTACACCGACTAGGCATAACATTATGACCACTGACAGGTGAAGTGAATAACACTGATTATCTCTTCATCACGGCACCTATTAGTGGGTGGGATATATTTGGCAGCAAGTGAACATTTTATCCTCAAAGTTGATGTGTTAGAAGCAGGAAAATGGGCAAGCGTAAGGATTTGAGCGAGTTTAACAAGGGCCAAATTGTGATGGCTAGACGACTGGGTCAGAGCATCTCCAAAACTGCAGCTCTTGTGGGGTGTTCCCGGTCTGCAGTGGTCAGTATCTATCAAAAGTGGTCTAAGGAGCCGCTCAGGTGGCGCAGCGGTAAAAGACACGCGCTGCAACCAGAGCTGGATTTCGAAGGAGCGTCGTTTCGAATCCAGCTCTGCCTTCACGGTCGAGGCTGGGCGGCTATGGACAACGATTGGCCTGTTGTCCGGGTGGGGGGCGGGACTTGAGACCGTAGGGGATGCTCTCTCAGGAACGGGGCGGTTGCGCCCTCTGCTGGCTGGTTGGTGGCGCCTGTATGGAGACGGAAGGGGGTGTGGCGGAGTGTGTGATCCTCCGTGCACAGTACTCTGCCACGCTACACTCGTCAAGTGTGGGTGATAAGACAGTCGATTGGCTGTGCACGTTTCGGAGGAGGCGTGGAACGGCCTCGTCAGCCCCAATCAGGAGCAGGAATCCGCACTAATGAGAGGATGATATATGGCTTTTGGCAATGTTCTGCTGGGAAACCTTGGGCTGCCATCCATGTGGATGTTACTTTGACACGTACCACCTACCTAAGCATTATTGCAGACCATGTACTGTACATCCTTTCATGGAAACGGTATTCCCTGATGGCTGTGGCTTCTTTCAGCAGGATGATGCACCCTGCCACAAAGCAAAAATGCTTCAGGAATGGTTTGAGGAGCACAACGAGTTTGAGGTGTTGACTTGGCCTCCAAATTTCCCAGATCTCAATCCAATCCAGCATCTGTGGGATGTGCTGGACAAACAAGTCCAATCCATGGAGGCCCCACCTCGCAACTTACAGGAGTTAAAGGATCTGCTGGGTTACTATCAATAAGTTATCATCAATAAATGTTAATGGCGACACAGATGACTGTACAAATGTAATTTACAAACCTTCCTGGGAGGCACTGGGACAGTGAACGACTGGCAAGTTTGTGTTTATTTTACATGTTTTACAATAGGAAAGGTCATACAAGAATTTAAACAAAGCTCATGGCATACAGAAAGTAGAATTGTCAGTACCTGTCTATCAAATGCTATTCTATTTAACATACTGTATTTAACATTTTCATGCTGGTGACAGGTTGAGTGTGGTTTAGCTCAAGCATGCAATTGGAGGGCGAGGATAAATAAACTGTGGGGTTGATTAGTGGTTACACCTGTCAGGGGGTAATTAACCTGTACATTTAAACCTGTTTTGTGGTTCCCTTTGTGTGCCTTCTAGGGACAGTGGTAGCATAGTGGGTAGGACTTTGAGCTATCAACTAAAAGGCCCACTGTTGGGCCCTTGTGCAAGGCCCTTAACCCTCTCTGCTCCAGGGGCGCCGTACAATGGCTGACCCTGCGCTCTGACCGTAGCTTCCAAACAAGCTGGGATATGCAAAGGAAGAATTTAATTGTTTCTACACTCACTGTCCATTTTATCAGCTCCACTTACCATATAGAACCACTTTGTAGTTCTACAATTACTGACTGTAGTCCATCTGGTTCTCTACATACTACACACATAACCTCTTTTACTCTGTTCTTCAATGATCAGGACCCCCACAGAGCAGGTATTATTTGGGTGGTGGATCATTCTCAGCACTGCAGTGACTCTGACATGGTGGTGGTGTGTTAGTGTGTGTTGTGCTGGTATGAGTGGATAAGACACAGCAGCGCTGATGGAGTTTTTAAACACCTCACTGTCACTGCTGGACTGAGAATAGTCCACCAACCAAAAACATCCAGCCAACAGTGCCTCGTACGCAGCGTCCTGTGACCACTGATGAAGGTCTAGAAGATGACCAACTCAAACAGCAGCAATAGATGAGCGATCGTCTCTGACTTTACATCTACAAGGTGGACCAACTCGGTAGGAATGTCTAATAGAGTGGACAGTGAGAGGACACGGTATTTAAAAACTTTAGCAGCGCTGCTGTGTCTGATCCACTCATACCAGCACAACACACACTAACACACCACCACCATGTCAGTGTCACTGCAGTGCTGAGAATGATCCACCACCTAAATAATGCCTACTCTGTGGTGGTCCGGTGAGGGTCCTGACCATTTAAGAACAGGGTGAAAGCAAGTTAAAAAGCATGCAGAGAAACATATGGACTACTGTCAGTAATTGTAGAACTACAAAGTGCTTCTTTATGGTAAGTGGAGCTGATAAGATCTTCTTTGAAGAACTTTTTTGTAGTTTTCTCTGGTTTGGAATGAACTGCCAGAAAAAGGTGAAATTTCTTACCTGAGTTCTGAGTTCTCTTGGGCCTAAACAAACTTTTTACAGTGGTGTGAAAGAATGGCAAAGTTAGTTGATCCTCTCACAAGAGAACTGGCAGAGGGTCCAACAGCTTTTGGACGTTCTCTATCAAGTGGTTTAATTGGCTGAGAAAACCTGTTCATCCTTTAACTAGGGCGTACACCTGTCAAATCGTAACGCAGGTGTCCTGAGGCGAGCTTGGGGAGGACAGAAACCCCCCGTAGAGCAGAAGGGTAAAAGCTTGCTTGATCTTGATTTTCAGTGTGAATACAGACCGTGAAAGCGGAGCCTCACGATCCTTCTGGCTTTTTGGGTTTCAAGCAGGAGGTGTCAGAAAAGTTACCGCAAGAATAACTAGCTTGTGGCTGGCAAGAGTTTTTGTCACTTTTTGACCCCCCCCCCCCCTCCCCCCCACAGTTCATCCCTTCATCTCCTTCCTCCTATCTCACAATTGAAGTCAACTACACCCCACCTGTCACAGTGCACCAGTAATTAAAATTTTTTTTTAATGTAGTGCAGATTCAAAAAACACAACATGGGAGGCAGCAGGTTTTAATTATTTTTATGTACTTTTTATTCATAGATATGTAATGGAATTTAAAAAATTTAGCCGCTCAGGTGAGGCAGTAGTAAAACACACTAGCACACCAGAGCTGACATTTCAAATTCGTCGGGCTGGGCTGGGAAGCTACATGAACAACGATTGGCTGTTGTTCTTACAGGACGGGAAGCCGGACGGGACCTCATAACTGATACAATTACGACCTCTGCTGGCTGGTTGATGGCACCTGCACGAGGGATAATGTGGACAGGGTGTGGCTCTACATACACAAAGCTCATCCGCATATGAACTCGCCTCGTGCATGTGAAAAGATCGGCTACTGCACACGTGTCTGAGGGGGCGTGTGACAGTCTCACTTTCCTCAATCAGAAGTGAAGATCAGCATCAGTAGAGAGGAGGCGTAATGCAATTGGGTAATTGGATACGACTAGATTGGGAGAAAAAAAATGGAACAAATGCCAAAAAAGATTTAAAAGTACTATTACTAGTTTGTCCGTTTGATGTTCTCCCTGTGTTTGTGTGGGTTTCCTATGGGAGCTCCGGTTTCCTCACACAGTCCAAAGACATGCAAATGAGGTGAATTGGAAATACTAAATTGTCCATGACTGTGTTTAACATTAAAAACTTGAACTGATGAATCTTGTGTAACGAGTTGCTATCTGTCCTGTCATGAATGTGTGTAAAACATGACGTTAAAATCCTAATAAATAAATAAACAAAATACTATTACTACTACAAGACTACTCAATATGTTTAAAATAGTATAGGCTTATTTATTAGCATTTAAATGACTTCTATAACCTCAGTATTTAAGTGAATGAATCATATGCCCAGAGAGAGAGAGAGAGAGCAGGTGTAAAAAACAGCAGTTGTGCACCCATCTAGCTCAGCCACACTTGTTAAAATGAAAACATAACTGCCCTGTGTGAGGTCCATCAAAAATGCTTTAGAAATGTGACCAGTGTGAATTGCTCTATAGCCTGACAGCACGTTTCTGGTGTGACTAGGGCTTAACAATAAGAGCAAGTGCATACAGCGACTATGTGAAAGATGAAATGAGTGTGTGTGTGTGTGGTTGTGTGTGCGTGCATTTCTCCAAACCACATGACTGACCGTTAGCAGCTGGGTCTCAAGAGATTAAACAGAGTGCTGAGACTGCAGCCAGCAATGATTAGCGGGCTGCAGTCGAGCCTAATAATCAATCTCAGCGCCACGCAATTTCCTCCCCCCAATTCCAGCTTTGATCGGAGGGCAGGAGGAGAGCGGCCGGCTAAAGGCGTAATGGAGTTTCACACTAATGCGACGGGATCTGGCCATCTACAGACATGCAGGAAAGTGCGCAGGGCAATGAACAGAGCAGGATGTTTGTGTTTGTTTGTGTGTGTGTGTGTGTGTGTGTGTATGTGTGTGTGTGTGGGTTAAAGGCTCACTAAAATCTATATAAGCACTGAATGGTAAGACGAACAGCCTTAATAGGTGAGGAAGGCACCAGCTTTAAAGCCCTTGGTGATGTAAAGCTCTCCTGACTGGACAGTTTCATTCATGTTCCAGCGGTATTCAGGGCAGAATTAATAAGTGGTTGTTGGTAGATTACATCTGACCATCTGGACAAATCTTCCTTTCAGCGTAGGGTGGCATTTCAGGTTTTTCTCCTGACCTTGGTAAAAGATCACATGTACTTTTTGTGAACAGAGTCAACTTACCAGCTGCAGTCTATCAAAATCACTAACAATAAATTAGAAGGCCATTCCACACCATTTAATAAAAATATAGTAGTTTTTTACACTGTACAATCTCATTAATTCCATAACATACATGTTCCTTACATGTCAGTGTAAATAATAATTATCCACACACACACACACACACACAGGCGTACATTTTAAGTGTAATGTGTGTATGTGTTTTCTATGGGTTCAGTGATGCAGAAAGGAAAACAAATACAGAAAAGCAACTCTGTCTATGGTTGTGTAGTGTGTGTGTGTGTGAGTGTGTGTGTGTCCAGTGATGCAAAAAGGAAAAACAAATCGCCTTGACTTTTTTTTACTGTTTGTTTATTAACTCATTTACTAATAGATAAAAGTAACTGCTGGGAATAAAATGAATATGACTATATAATAATATAATAATAATAATTACTATTATCATTATTATTATTATCATCATAGTTATTGTTATTATTATTACTATTATTATTATTATTATCATTATTATTATTATCAATTACTATTATTATTATTATTATTATTATTATTACCATTATTATTATTATTATATTATTATTATTATTATTAATTATTATTATTATATTATCATTATTATTATATTTATTATCATTATTATTATTATTGTTATAATTATCATTATCACTATTATAATTATTACTATAATTATTATTATTATTGTTGTTGTTGTTGTTGTTATTATTATTATTATTATTATTATTATTATTATTATTATTGTTATTATTATCATTATTATTATTATTATTATTATTATTATTATTATTATCATCATTATTGTTATTATCATCATCATTTTCATTATCATTATTATTGTTGTTGTTATCATTATTATTGTTATGGCAACAAAACAACACCAGCAAATAATATAATAATAGTAATAATAACAATAGTAATAATAATAATAATAATAATAATATTAATGAGATTTGCAGCTTTAAAAACTACATTTTCTTTGAACTTTTATTTTATAAAATGTTATTGGATTTGAAAGGGCAGTAATGAGCTCCAGCTGTTACTAAATAACTAATGAGATAGGAAATATAAACTTTCAATTTGAACAGGTAACTCAATAGAGTTGTTGACATTTTCATATTTAAAACGATGTAATTAAATTAACAGGGGTTAAGAGGAAGGGAAACGGTGAGAGAGAGGGTGGATGTTGCCTCTCTCCTACATTTAATGTAATTACATGATTCATGCAAGCAGCGTGGCGTCCCAGTGACGGAGAGATGCTGCTTTTCTCAGCATGTAGGATGAGATTACATTGACTCAGCCTTCCTCTCATGAGCCATGTTACGCAGAATTATGCATTTATTACCGTTGTTATTTTCTGCAGTGTATTGTCAACATGGGTTATTATAGCACATCAAGGATATTAAATATTTAGTGCTGGTGTGTATAAAAGAAAGAACAGCGCAGATGGAGATATGCAGGGTTTTGTTTATAAAGCTGATCAGAAACTATCCACCTTTTTATTTTCTCTAGAGATGTTTGAAATAGAGTGATGTACTGTTTACATAATACATAGCAGGTCATGTTTTTTGACCACTGCTGGGATGCACTTACACCAGTTGTCACATTTTTACTGGATTGTGTAAGGTACGTTTGTAGATTGACTGAAATATTCCAGACCATCGAAGGTCACCTTTGCATAAATGCTCACTTTCTTAGTTCTACCCATTTCTTAGTTCCTGTTATGAGACCACCTCCTGTACTACTGCATTTGTGTTAATTATTTGGCATTAATTAAGTTTGGCATGTTCTCCATTTGGCTGTGTGTGTTTCTTCTGATTTTTAACCATAAAAAATCCATATGCAGTCACTCAAGTGGTGCAGCAGTAAAACACGCTAGCACACCAGAGCTGGGATTTGAATACATTGTATCTGGGAATATATCCGGTTGGGCGGCTGCATAAACAAGGATTGGCTGTTTGTTGTTCATAGGGTAGGATAAGCCGGATAGGGACTTCTCATAACTGAGCGAATTACGACCTCTGCTGGCTGGTTGACGGTGTCAGCACAGAGTCGAGAAATAATGCTGATCAGAGTGTGGCTCTCTGTACACAAAGCTGATCAGCATATGAACTAATGTAGCATCTATTTGTCTTAATTCTTTGTTGCATGTATTTAACAGTGTTGGTAACATTCCTTTGAGATTTTGGCAGATGTTGAGATGATTGCATCACATAATTGCTGTAAATGTGTCAGCTGCACCTTGAGCTGCTAATGTTCTGCCTTACCACCTTCCAAAAAGAAAATTTTAGATCTGCCTATTGGGAAGACCATTACAGTACACGACTTATTGTCATGGTTATAAAATCAGTTGAGATGACTTTGTGGTGCTTTGTGGCATTTGAACGGGCAGATGGGTAAAGTGGGGTTGTAACGAATGTATGTGACCAGCAACAATAATCAGATACAGTCGTTGTGCCATATACTCACTCTGTTTTGACTGTTAAAAATATATTACAAATGATCAGTTAGAATAACTTTTAACTAGTTCAGTGACCATTTAATCTAATGGGACAATTGGACCCAATCACTGTTACAAAACACCACCATGGGAGCAAAGCTATTCTACCATCTTACTGTATTTAGTCAAGCATTCAGATAAACTGTTCTCTTGGTGTACATTACAATTACACCAACTTATCTGGAATATAGAAGAAGTCAACACATTACATTTATATTTTCAGCATTAAGAAGACACTCTTGCAAAAGTGCTTCCATAGTGAACATTACCTTAATCTAGTTTAATTAGACAACAGTCCAAGAACATGCAATAAATGAGTGCATTAGATAGTACGTCAGCTTAGGTAAAGAGGTGGGTTTGTAATTGTCTTTTGAAGACAGTGAGAGACTCAGATGTTCAGACAGACAAGGGAAGCTCGTTCCACCACTTGGGTGAAAGTACAGTGAAGAGCCTTGATGCGTGTCTTCCTCGAGTCCTGGGTGGAGGATCAAGTCGAGCGAGACTAGTGGCTTGGAAATTGCATGGTACAGAGCAGGGTTTTATTAGACCTCGAAGGTAGCTTGGGGCTGGTCCATTTTTGGCTTTGTAGGCGAGCATCAGTGTTTTAAACTGAATGTGTGTAGTTACAGTAAGCCAGTGAAGAGAACGCAGCAGTGGGGTGATGTGGCAGTGTTTAGGTTGGTTAAAAACCAGGAAGGTAGCTGCATTTTGAATGAGTTGCAAAGGTTTAATAGTGGACATAGGAGCACCCCCCAGCACGGAGCTGCAGTAGTCCAACCGTGAGATAACAAGTGACTGGACAACACTTGATCATATTGTCCAGTGCATCACTGAATTTAATTAATATTAAATTTATAATTATTAATTATTAATAACAGTAATTTAATTATTAATTAATAACTGAATTTAATATTTTCTTTTGGCATTTTATTCCAAAATTAAGTTTAGTATTTTATACATGATGAAGAGAATCACATTAGTTGTTCTTGTATTACTTTCTTTAATAATTTTAAATCTATTGTATTATATGTAATTTTTTATTTTTACTTTTTTTCAGTCACAAACATGTCAACTTATAACTGCAAGGTAGCTCAGCAGTTAAGGTACTTCACTATTAATCAGAAAGTTGCCAGTTCAAGCCCCACCACAACCGAGATGCCACTGTTAGGCACCTGAGCAAGACCCTCAACCCTCAGTTGCTTGAATTGTATTCAGTCATAATTGTAAGTCGCTTTAGAGAAAAGCATGTGGGTCATTCCTACAATTTGGTGCCTTTTGTGTCCCCAGTACTGATCACCGTATTTATTAAGTACATTTTAAACAATACAATTTCTAAACATCTAACAAAAAAAAAAAAAAAAGACTGTATACATACTGTTTTCCCATGTCCCCAGAGCTGTACATTCTGATTTAGTGATGGATATATGAGGTTTAATCATGAAAATATCTCAGTCTTTCAATACTGTTTAAAAGGTTTGCTTAAGTCCCTCTAAACCTTGGATTTTTATTTTTTTTTCATTTTATTGCTGATTATAAGGGTTTTTCACACGTCCCTCAAGTTGCTGTCCACCCTGTTATTTCTTACTACTGTCTCTTAAAATGAAGAACTGTTTTGCATACTGACATCATTTCCTGAAGGAAAATTTACTGTGGAAGATCAGTGGCTAACTCCTCATTTTAACGTGGTTTTTTCCACATTTTATCCTAAAAGTCTTGTATGTATGGTTTAAAGATAATCATACTAAAAAGCAGAGAATTCAGTCTGAATTCACTTTTATGCCAGCATGGTTTTGCTCACTCGCTAGCTAATGGCTAATTTTATGTCAGAATGTCCACCCTGTTATGGTCCACCCTGTTACGACCTACTACGTAACAGTGTGGACGTCACAGTGTATATGAGGTGCATGTGTAATTTAGCTGGACCAATATTAGTTTGGAAAAGTATAACATGTGCGTTTTTATAATAAAACAAAAACAAATAAAAACAGTGTTTCATTTTCATTGGCACCCAATCCCAGGAACGACCCATATGCTACAATGCAGCAAAAGTAAAATTTGTCCACCAAAATGCAAATCAAAAAATATACTCAAACATTTAGATTTAGCAGGCATATGTATGAGTTATTTTATTAAACTATTGAACTAGTAACGTAGCCTTTAAATAATGACAGATGATCAGTAACCTGGTTCTCACATTGCAGCCAGGTCGCACTTTACACCAAATGTTTTCTCATAGACTGTATATACATGTTTGTGCTGCATTTTAGATTTAGACCCTTTATGTTTTTAACCCATGTACACTACCTGTATAGTCAAGCGTTAATATAACCACTGTTTGGGTGCTTTGTTTCTCATATTTACAGGCTGTGAGTTAAAGTTTAAGGACTGCTATGGGAGCAACCACAGCCGAGAGCACCAGCAGACTTCTCTGTTACAATCGAGCCAGCGGATCAAGGCCAGTTAGGCCCCGTGCCAAGCCTCGTCTGGAGAAGCACTGTGCTGCAACCAGATTAGCAAGATCACGCTGAGCCCCAGCAGCCAATATCTGGCGTATCAACAAAACTTCAGCAAATTAATCCTGGCCTACACTCGTAAAGTAAGGGAAAGAATGTAGATCATTCCAATGATTTAAAGTTTAACTGTTGTACTTTGTGTGCTGATTCAATTGATTTAATTTAGCAAAGCTTTTACTTTAAACTTTACATTCTAATTAAAATGACACATTTGAAAATAAAATAAATAAATAATATATTATTAAATGCAGTCGTATGTACACCGACCAGGCATATGAGCACTGACAGGTGAAGTAAATAACACTGATTATCTCTTCATCATGGCACCTGTTAGTAGGTGAGATATATTAGGCAGCAAGTGAACATTTTATCCTCAAAGTTGATGTGTTAGAAGCAGGAAAAATGGGCAATCGTAAGGATTTGAGCGAGTTTGACAAGGGCCACATTGTGATGGCTAGACGACTGGGTCAGAGCATCTCCAAAACTGCAGCTCTTGTGGGGTGTTCCCGGTCTGCAGTGGTCAGTGTCTATCAAAAGTGGTCCAAGGAAGGAACAGTGGTAAACCGGCGACAGGGTCATGGGCGGCCAAGGCTCATTGATGCACTTGGGGAGCAAAGGCTGGCCTGTGTGGTCCGATCCAACAGACGAGCTACTGTAACATCTTGGTGGCAGATACCACAGCACACCTTCAGGGGTCTAGTGGAGTTCATGCCTCGGCGGGTCAGGGCCGTTTTGGCAGCAAAAGGTGGACCAACACAATATTAGTAATATTAATTATGTTATGCCTCATCGGTGTATTATTTAACTTAATGATTTGTTTTTAATTGTATTTTTATCTCTCCAGTGCACTTTCAGAGAATTGTAAAATTGTATCCAAAGTGCATTAAAGCTGTTCTGGTGGCTTATGATTAATCCAGTAATTTATTATTAATAGATTTATATGCCTTAACACTCAGGGAATTTTATTGTGTTTTGGATGTGGTTTTGAATGAATATAAATGTCATTTTTAACCATTAATATAGTACAAATCCCATTTTCAAAAAAAGTCCCGGCATTGTCAAATTCAATTAAAACAAGAACTGGTGATTTGTTAAGTCTCTTGTACCTTCATTAACTGACAAAAGTATAATTATCTGTAGGCTGTTGTAGCCCAGTGGTTAGGGTAGTGGACTAGTAATCAGAAGGTTGCTGGTTCAAGCCCCATCACTGGCAGTTTGCTGTTGTTGTGCCCTAGAGCAAGGCCCTTAACCCTCAATTGCTCAGACTGTATTTGGTCACAGTACTGTAAGTCGCTTTGGATAAGAGTGTCTGCTAAAAGCTGAAAATGTAAATGAAAAGATTGCAGTTGTTTTACTGACCAACCTACTTGTATTTTGTAAATATAAACAAATTTAGAATTTGATTTTTGGCCAATTTTGTTTCAGTCCATATGAAATGTGCTTGGGCACAGAACACTAAGAACAGTGACATTTCTTCATAGAACTGATGTATGGATTGCTGTTTGCATAATAGAATTTAAGGCAAGGCAAGGCAAGTTTATTTGTATAGCACCTTTCATACACAGTGGCAATTCAATGTGCTTTACATAAGGAAAAAAAAAAATTAAAAGCATTAAAACATTCCTGAGATCTAGAACCTCAGAAAGACTTCTTGCAAACATTTAGTTACAATTAAGACAACATGAAATTCAAAGAAGAGAGATAAAAAATTAAGAACATGAAAAATTTAAAGAAAATATAGTAAAATATACCCTACAATTTAGGAAATATGAAATTAAAACAAGAGAGATAAGCAATTAAGAACATGAAGACTAAAAGAAAATATAGTAAAATATACCCTACCATTTAAGGAAATATGATTTAGGGAATTTAGGGAATATGAAATTAAAACAAGAGAGAAATTAAGGTTGCATTACTTATGATATAGCAAACCCATGTGACTCTATTAATCACAGTAGCATGACAGTTTCTAATGCAGGGTTTGTCTGACAGAGATTGTGATCTCTTTAAATTTCCTAAATCTTTTCCCAATGTTATGTACAGTAGATGGTAAAAGACTAATCCTCCGTTTATACCCTGACACCTTACCAATTAATTTGCTTACTGTGTAATTTGTGAACATGGTGTAAATTAAATATTCTATAAACTATTTACTCTTATTTGGGGCAGCAGCACTGTCGCCTCACAGCAAGAAGGTCCTGGGTTCGATCCCCAGGTGGGGCGGTCCGGGTCCTTTTTGTCCAGAGTTTGCATGTTCTTTCCGTGTCTGCATGGGTTTCCTCCAGGAGCTTCAGTTTTCTACCACAGTCCAAAAACATGCAGTCAGGTTAATTGGAGGCACTGAATTGCCCTATAGGTGAAAGGGTGTGGGTATGTGTGCGTGTATGTATGTCTGCCCTGCAATGGACTGGCACCCCGTCCAGGGTGTGTGTTACTGTGTGCTTTGCGCCCACTGAAAAGCACCCCCCCATCTCGACCCTAATATGATAAGCAGTTAAGAAAGTGAGTGAGTGAGATTCTTGTTTTTATCGTCTTAGTCACAGTGTCCCAACATCTTTGGAAATATGGTTTAATTAAAACACTTATATACTTATTTACATTTTCATCATTTAGCAGTTGCCTTTATCCAAACTACATTACAGTATACAGTCTGAGCAACCGAGGGTTAAGGGCCTTGCTCAAGGGCCCAACAGCAGCAACCTAGCAGTGGTGGGGCTTAAACCAGCAACCTTTGGATCATTGTGCCCTAACCACTAGGCTACGGCTTGCCCTTATAATGATGAAGAAAAAAAAAAACAGCATAGCATGATGCTACCACCACCATGTTTTACTGTAGGCGTGTTATTAGTCAGGTGAGGAGCAGTGCCTGTTTTTACCAGACATAATGCTTACTATTTTGCACAAAAAGGATAATTCCTGTCTTATCAGATCACATTATCTTTTTTACTCTTGTTGACGAAGTGTTTTACACACCATCATATGCCTTATATCTAACAAGAGTCAATCTTACCACTAGTGGTGTGCGATAATGCGAAATTTGGTATCGATCCGATACCAAGTAAATACAGGGCCAGTATCGCCGATATCAGTAGCAAGTAGCTGCTATCAGTAGGGTTGTAAATAAATTCAGTTGTTCTGGTGCTTTACTTTCTCACAACATTATCATCATGGTGTATCAACACCTAGCAGCTAACTCATAGTTGTTTGCTGGGTGAATACATTTGTAAAATTTTAATAGTGACCAAATACGTGTCCTTGTTCATTTAAAATAAAAATCGATGCTATTCTGTTTACATTTATAAGCACAAATTCAAAAGAAAAGAGCTTTCATTCACCAAAATGCGGAATAAGAGCCTCACTGCGCATGCTCCGATTCATGTGCATAAGGTGTGTCTGTACTTTATGTACGTTTAGTTTACACTGTTATTTCCGTAAAATCGCCCCTATTATTGTATCTGCAAAGCAAAGTATTTAAAAACTTCACAATCTTCCAATGCCTACCAGTGTACTGATGTCTGTTAGGATTTAAACAACATGACGTGACGGTACCACAACAAAACCCATCACACTAGTATCGATCCGATACCAACACCAACGTTGGTATCGATAATATCGATATTTGGATCGATCCGCCCACCACTACTTACCACTCTTTAATACAGACCTGATTTATGGTGTACTACAGACATAGTTGTCCATCCAACATGTTCTTTCATCTCTGCAGGATTTATTGTTTAAGTTCTTTAGAGTGACTGTTGGGTCCTTTCTTATCTCCTAACTGAGGCTTTTCTTGCCCAAATGTGCAATTTAAACGGATGGCCAACTCTAGGAAGATTCAAGGCTGTGCAAAGCCTATTCTCTTTCAGAATTATTGAGGGCACTGTGGTCTTGGAAACTCATAAAGCCTTAGATATTGTTTTATATCCCTGCCCTGATGTACACCTTGCCATAATTTGATCCCGAAGATCCACAGGCAGTTCCTTGGACTTCATGGCTTTATTTTTGGGTTTGACGATGTAGGGGAAATTGTGGGCTTTTATAGAGTCAGATGTGTGGGTGATTAGATTGATGGATAAAAATGTCAGATACATCCAGCAAAATCAAATTCACAAAACAATAAATTGTGCAAAAAGTCAATTAGTCTGGGAACTTGTCTGAATCCTTTGTTTAAGAGGATTCATATTTATTTACTCAGGCTTTTGATTAGTCTTTTCAAACTAGGGGTGTGGCTCCGGTCCTGGATGTCTAGGGTCTGGGCAGTCTGGTGCTCTCATGTTTGTCAGATTTACTGGCGCTGCGTGTTGGCTTCTGGCTGCATCTGGCTTCTCGCCTCTAGGGCCAGAGCTGCCCACCCCAAATATAGACAAAGGTGAAGGGCTTGGGGGTTCTTGGTCATAGAAACTGGTAATCAGGGATGTTGGGTTGCTATCGTTCTGTCTATCTTGTCCGATCACTCAGGTTTGATGACGGTGAGGGAGGTGGGCACTGATGTCCTATGAAAGCCTTCATGACCTTGTTACCTGCTCGTTCTCCCTGTTAGTTATGCTGTAATAATTAGGGGTGCCGGAGTCTCATGCTACTCTCTGTAAAACTGACATTTTACTCTTAATAATTTTACATTTCACATTTTAACTACATCTTTTGTTTTACCCCTAGGTGGTTCTGACGGAAACCTGTTTAGCCACCTGAGGTTGAAGACTGCACGTCGAGACTGCTGTGCCAACAACGCTGCTCCTGCTAGATGTGACAGACACCTGGCTTGTTTGCTCCAAAAATGTCAAGAACTCACTATGGACTTTATCACAGATGAATAATGAATAACTAATTGTTTACATCGTTTTATTTTTTGCTAGTTTTAACTTTTAGTTAAATTTAATTTTGTGTTTGTATGATTTGTGTAAATCCTATTTATTCAAATTATCCTCCAGGCCACCCAATGAGGATGGGTCCCTGCTGAGTCTGGTTCCTCTTAAGGTTTCTTCCTGTAATTTTAAGGGAGTTTTTCCTTGCCACTGTTGCCCTTGGCTTGCTCTGTAGGCCCTGGATTCTGTAAAGTTGCTTTAAGACAATGTTCATTGTAAAAAGCGCTATACAAATAAAAGTGACTTGACTTTGTTTAAGGGCAGTGGTAGCTTAGTGGTTAAAAAAAATTTTGGACCCTTAAGCAAGGTCATTAACACTCAAGTGCTTGGATTGATACAATACGCAGTTGTAAGTTGCTTTGGATAAAAGCCTTTGGATTCTTAATTAATTTGAATTAAATAATGTCCATAATTTATCATTTTGTTGATGATGGTTAAGAGTCGAAGTCATGGTAGGTCTGCAGCTCTGTGCACAGGCCAGATACACAGTCGACATATGGCAAAGGGCAACACACACTTACGCATTTACTTGCTCACTGACAGCTAGGGTCAATCAGTAACATGAGATGAGACTAAAGTACACAGAGAAAACCCATACAAAAATATGCCCAATATTTCACAGACAGAAACCAGGGGGTCAAGACTCGCCCCAGGTCCATAGGTCACATGTTTCTAGGCATAACACAATGTACCAGCTGCACCACCATACCAACTTTAATGCTGGTGTTCAATGTAAAAACAGTAGCCTGTTCATCACAGTATGTGAATTAACTAACTGGTAAAACCAGCTTTCAAGGTTTGTTGTTGTTGTTGAGTTGAATGTGTCAAAAACAAATTCATTTAATTCTGATCATGTCTTCTGGCTGACAATCGATGTTTCAGATGAGGTTTCAGTTGTGTGGATCAATAGGCTATTGCAAATGCTTTGATTGCTTATTGGGTTTTTCATTATTTTTAAATCAAATATATGGATATATGTTTGATTCAGCAGACCAGCCCAATGTGCAATTCTTCAACCAGTCTGGATTTACACTGGCAGCTTTAAATAAGTGTCAGCACAGTAGTATGTGAATGTTACAGTCCACAAACAAATGTAAATATGACAGTTTAAAATCATGCATTTTAACAAATAGGGGTACCTTGTAACTTGACGTCTCCTAAACTCAAAAGTTGCTTTTCGTCAGGAAATTTGTACCCTCAAACTCGACGCGTGTGCGACCGCCGCTTTAAAAAAAGAGCCAATTATCAAAGAGCGAATCATCAAAGATCGAATATGAGACGAATCTGCATTTGTGTGGAATACCGTCAGATTCACATTGAAAGCGTCCACATTTATCTGTGCTTAGCTGAATTTTTCTCCTGTTTGACTTTTAAACTTGTGTTATAGCTCGGGGTGCTGAGAAATTGTGAGAATCAGCTTTTCTGAGAGAGTATAAAATGCTTATAGTTAAAAACGGCTTAACGTGCCTAGTTGTATTAAAAGAATCTCTCTCAATTATTAATGGTCATAAGTTCTTTCCACTAATTAAATTCACGTTAAGCTTTGTGCACCGCCACACTCTATAGAAAATATTGGCACAGCCAGCGCAAAAGCTATTTTGCCGCTTCTCATGTGAATGTGCCTTTACTGAATGGAATACGGTATTCCAAGAACAATAAAGTGCAGGTTTTATTGTATTGTTATTTATTTTTGAACTGTTTTCAATTGTATTTCAGCGGCACGGTGGCTAAGTGGGTAGCACTGTCGCCTCACAGCAAGAAGGTCCTGGGTTCGATCCCCAGGTGGGGCGGTCCGGGTCCTTTCTGTGTGGAGTTTGCATGTTCTCCCCGTGTCTGCGTGGGTTTACTCCGAGTGCTCCGGTTTCCTCCTACAGTTTAAAGACATGCAAGTGAGGTGAATTGGAGATACTAAATTGTCCATGACATGTTTGATATAACCTTGTGTAAACTGATGAACCTTGTGTGTAATGAGTAACTACCGTTCCTGTCATGAATGTAACCAAAAGTGTAAAAACATGACGCTAAAAATGTAATAAACAAACAATTGTATTTCAGTGGGTTTTTTTTATATTATATTTGTGTTATTTTCAGTGTATAAGTGTCAAAAACAACCTTAATATTTGACATTTGCCTAAAATATACGCAGTTCCGTGGGACCCTGGAACGCATTAACAGGTTTACTATACATCCTTATAAGAAAAAAAATACCTTGAAACTCAACACCTTTTAAACTCAACTCCACTCCCAGAACCAATTGACGATGAGTTTCAAGGTACCACTGTATTGTTGTTATTATTGTTATTGTTATTGTTATTATTATGTTTTGGTTACTCATTCCTTATGCTGATTCCATCTTGACCCGCACTGCACTGAATAAACTGGATGATGCGCTTTCCAAGAACTGCTGCTTAATAACCCTTTTAATTCCCTCATTAACACTGTTTTCCACTCACTACTTCTAACATTTACATTTTACAACTCTTCTGTTTAATATTTTTTTGCAAAGTACTGTATACTTCTCAAAACCTATTCTCACTTGCCCAGTGTTTTCTAGAGGGGTGATTTCTTCTTTACGCATTCGTAAGCTCTGTTTTTAGACACATGCATTATATTCATACGATTAAACTAATTTAAATTGAACCATCTTATCTCATATTGTCAGCTTTTTCCGGTGAGCATCTTTAGGCCAGCAAGCTAAAACCTCAGCCCAAACATCTTTGTCTTTAACCAAAGAGTCCAGTTCCTCGTTAAGGATCCCCAGGTGCTTACTAGCTATTTATTACTAATAGTAAAGGGACATTCAATTTAATTTAGCAAAACTGGCCGATAGAATGTCTTCTAAAGTTCCTGGGTCTGCCCTGTAGGCTGTGCCCAGTAAGCGGGATTGCCCGAAACAGCTCCACTAAAAGCTGACCAAGGGGATCCCTGTAAGATGCCCAAATCATGTTACCATCCCCTGATACCTTTACCTAGTAACTTACAACTAGGGGCAAATTATTCATTCAACCTACATGAATGTTTTTGAAAGGTGAGGATTAACTCAGGTTGGAAAACTGATGCTGACACAGGGAGATCAAAAAAGCATTTCATTTTTGTATGTATTAACAATTAATCATTTATTATTCGTAAATATCAACTGTAACAGGGCAGGTCACACCTCGCGAGTGAATTCCCACACCTGCAAGAATTAAAAAGAACCCAAGTAAAGATATTTAACCAAGGTAGAACAATACTTTGGCTGAAAAACTACTTCCAACAACAAAGTGCCCAAAATAACAGTAAAGTAACAGATGCTAGACAAAAACATATACAGCCCACAACAAAGTAAGTGGATAGAACAGGGATAGCACAGAACTGTAAAATGGTTGTCACTATATGACAGGCTGCTCCGGTTGTCTAATACCCCTTTTCCACCAACGCGGATCCGGCTCTGTTCCGGTTTGCGAACTTGATTTTGAACCGGTTCGGCGTGTTTCCACCTAAAAAAAGAGGTTCCAGACAGCGAACTAGCATTCTAATCTGGCACCACAAAATACTTGGTTTTTCAGCGTGAACCGTGACGTCATCTGTGGGCATGTCACAGGCTTGGTTCCCAAAAACTTCAGGTCGGTTCTCTACAAAACACCAAGGTTCGAAGAAACCCGAACAGAACCGGTTCAAAAACCAGAGTTATTTTGGTTGAAAAGCGCTATACGACAACTCAGTTCTTAAGAAAAAATGAAAAGATAAGGACAGGTAATGAATGAGTGAAACCCCAACCCCACTATCTGGTGCACTCAGCACATAATGTGGATTTTTTGGTGGGGTCCACTCTGGAAACAGGTTCCATCATGCACGCCAGTGAACCAGAGCAAAGCCGTGTGTCATGGCTTCAGAGAAATTGCAGGTTTGTCAACAGAGGAGCTGGCAAGTCTGAGAGTGAGAAACTGTAATATATAGAAAAAAGTGCCACCTGGAGCAAATTAATGCTCACAAGGCTCATGATGACATCAATCATATGCACCTCCGTGCCCCATCTGCTGGCCAAAATGGCAATGCAGGAGGGCACTTAACATGGCTTACTTTAGCAGCTGAGCCATGTTACAGTCAACACATCATAATGCATCTAATTATCTCAGTTATATGCACTAGAGAGTTGTGTGGTGTGACTTTGGTAAAACAAGTGGCACATTGCACAACATTTACACAACAACTAGCGACAGCCTTACCTTATCTGCATGGGTTGAAACCTCATGTGCTGCAAGATTTATATTTCCATCTAGTACTGTGGGTTCTTCCCAGCCCCTAAAACATACAGAAGGTGCACTGGCTACTAAATTGTCCTCAGGTGTGAATGAGGGAGTGTATAATAGAGTTGTAGTGCCCTGCAAAGGTTGTGCACCCTGTCCCTGTCTTGCACTGCATTTTCAGGTGACATCCCACCTCTAAACTAGATAAAGTGGATATTAAAAATCAATAAATGACTATTATGGACTTGCTTTTGAAAACTGGGTGTGATCTTGGTTTAACAAGCTTTCCATCTGTCAGTTTATGCAGCTAGCTCATAGACCAAGGAACTAAAGAAAGACAGGTGGCTTGACAACGGAGTCTCGAACAGGACTTTTGAAGGTAAAATAAAAAGAAATAAAGAAACAAATGCTGCAAGAAGGCATTCCGAGACTAACAAAATAGAGCAAAATGTAAGAAGTAACAGATGGATAAAGAAATGGAACATACAACAAAAGGGTTGAGATTGAGAGAAAAGTAGATAAATAGAAAGAGAGATGGAAAGAGAAGGCAGCGGAGGACAGAGGCACTTTGAGTGCATGTGCTGGCAGATGGTGTTCACAGAAGCGTGATCATTTGGCATTTGTTCATCAAAGTGCTCATGGGGAAAGCGAGAGAAATAAAGAGAGAGTGGCAGTACAGTAATGGTAGTGCCCTCTCTCTCTCTTCTTTCTGATTTTTCTGTCACACATGAGGGCACCACGAGCTGGTGTGTTACCTTATAATTCACAGCCTCTTTATTTGATGTGTGGCCTCATGGCAGATGCCCAAGTCAGGCACTGCATGTGCCGCCTGGCATGTCCACAGGCCAGCTCAATCTACCGCAAATGATCACGCAGACACAGAAAATGAGAAGTCAAACGCACGGACCTTGGCTAAAGTTCACAAAGAGCCACAGATTTGCGTTATCGACTGCAACATGCTCCCAGAAAGCGCTCATTTTCCTGAAATATTTTAAAGTGCTGGGTGATAGGAAAGCTTCCCAGATGGTACAGGATCTCGTTTATTTTGCTTCCATGGTACTTTATTACTTTCACAGAATATTACAAGATTGGATTGGAAACATGACCTGAAATAAACGAATAGAATAGTGGGTCCAGAGCCAATATGTTTAAAACCAAACAAAAACAGATATTGGTTTGTTAGCAACTGTGATAAAGGCTACAGTGTTAGGGTGCCTGCGACGTCTGGTGAACATACCACCAGTTCCCAGCGTTGCAGGCGTTACAGAACAAAGAGCAGCATGGCCTCAAATAGGAGGCCAGCTGATTAGGGCAACGACCTGCAGCTGTCAGCTCCCTATTTAAGGGGGCGTCGCCAGTCTGCAGGCGTCGCACCTTTGTTCTGTGTTTGTCACACGGCTGCTCTGCACCAGCCATTCCTTTTATCAGGGCAAGAACGGTTACCCCAGGCGCTTCCTAGAGCGGTTGGGTGTGTAAGCTGTAAGGCTGAGGTAACTAGGGTTTTTGTTTCACTGATTAGGGAGAGCCGGTGCGATTAGGTGCAGCCCTCGCGCTGCGGTTGTTTTGGCTTTGCCGCTTGTTCCCTGCTTGCCAAGCTAGCAGCGGGTTAGCTTTGGGCTAACAGCCACATTCCGCAGGCCATTAAAGGCGTGTGTTTTTCCCGGGCTATTCTCTGCCTGTTTGGTGCAGCGGTAACTCTCCGCTCCTCCACTCGAGAATCCCCGGTTCTAATCCACTCATTTGAACCTTGTGTCAAAGTAAATATCGGTTTCTTCCCAGCCTCTAAATGCTGGTGACACAACCGATTTGCTGCTGTTAAATAGCACCCTTGTGTTAGTTTTGTCTCTGTAACGGATTATTTCCATATTTCCCCCTCTTTTCAACTGCCTCTTATTTAGTAGGCGAGCCTGTTGTCCTGGCTACACCGTAGCTTAGTGGGACTTACCATTGCACTGCGAGTGCGCGACCCGGGATCGCGCCTCGCTTCAGCTCCTTTTCTATTTCTTTGTTTTGTGTTTCCTTTTCAGTTGCCAGCGACACCAGCGGCCTCGTTCGGGATTTCCCGAATTGTCTTCTGTTTGAGTTTTGTTTATGTTGTACTGTATTTATATTATTTATTGTTAATAAATATTATTTTTTGCTCCGCACCTTTGGGTCCTACGCCTCTCTCATTATAACATACAGAGCTTAAAAACATTTCTTTGTACAACACTTGGATAGAAAAAGCTCATTGATGCACGTGGGGAGCGAAGGCTGGCCGTGTGGTCCGATCCAACAGACGAGCTACTGTAGCTCAAATTGCTGAAGAAGTGAATGCTGGTTCTGATAGAAAGGTGTCAGAATACATAGTGCATCACAGTTTGTTGTGTACGGGGCTTCATAGCCGCAGACCAGTCAGGGTGCCCATGCTGACCCCTGTCCACCACCAAAAGCGCCAACAATGGGCACGTGAGCATCGGAACTGGACCACAGAGCAATAGAAGAAGGTGGCCTGGTCTGATGAATCAGGTTTTCTTTTACATCACGTGGATGGCCGGGTGCGTGTGCGTCGCTTACCTGGGGAACACATGGCACCAGGATGCACTATGGGAAGAAGGCAAGCCGGCGGAGGCAGTGTGATGCTTTGGGCAATGTTCTGCTGGGAAACCTTGAGTCCTGCAATCCATGTGGATGTTACTTTGACACGTATCACCTGCCACAAAGCAAAAATGGTTCAGGAATGGTTTGAGGAGCACAACAACGAGTTTGAGGTGTTGACTTGGCCTCCAAATTCCCCAGATCTCAATCCAATCGAGCATCTGTGGGATGGGCTGGACAAACAAATCTGATCCAAGGCCCCACCTCGCAACTTACAGGAGTTAAAGGATCTGCTACAAACATCTTGGTGCCAGATACCACAGCACATCATCAGGGGTCTAGTGGAGTCTATGCCTCATCACATGGAAATCTTCTTCACCTTAAAGCTTCTTTGAGTGTCCAAAATGTATAAATCAGATGACGTTACATCTGGACTATAAACTCTCTCTCAGTCTCTTGGACGCGACCAATTACTACTCATTCTGCCCTCATCAATTCCAATGAAAATATAAAAGTGCGGAAACTTTTTTAAAATCCCTCGTACAAAAAATTATAAGTGGAACGGTGGCTTAGTGGGTAGCACTGTGTCCTCACAGCAGGAAGGTCTTGGGTTCGATCACCATGTGGGGCGGTCCGGGTCCTTTCTGTGTGGAGTTTGCATGTTCTCCCTGTGTCTGCGTGGGTTTACTCCGGGTGCTCCGGTTTCCTCCCACAGTCCGAAGACATGCAAGTGAGGTGAAATGGAGATACAAAATTGTCCATGACTGTGTTTGATATAACCTTGTGAACTGATAATTCTTGTGTAATGAGTAACTACCATTTCTGTCATGAATGTAACCAAGGAGTATAAAACATGACGTTAAAATCCAAACAAACAAACATACAAAAAAATTATACCTACAATTATCTATTAGAACGAGTAAATGTTGAAAATAGTGATAAAAGAATTTATAAGTAAGAACCTCACATGACCACTAGTATGTTTTAATATATAATGAATCTACATACATTGAAAGTCAGAAAATTGGTCTGAGATTTCTAAATTTATTATTTTTATTAGAAATGATGTAATTAGCAAAACAATCTGAGTGAAAAGAAGTGCCAAGCATTAGTCTTTTGTGCAAAAAAAAAGGTGAATTGATGCTTGAAATGGGTGCAAGGTAGCAAACGTTCCCATAGTCTATTTGATTGCAAATACGAATTAGTACTATATTTATTTAAAATATGTTTAAATCAGACTTTTAGCGCATAGACTGAAATAGAATTTAGATAAGCAACACTTCAGAAATGATTTTTTAAGGAGGGTCTTAAGCAGAACTAATGAAGGTCATTTTCTACAATCAGGCATCTATTGGAGTAAAGGTGGCAGACCTGTTTGGAATGTAAAAGCAACAGGCTCCTGTGTTTTCAGCTGTGAATCTCTTGCTGATAGGGACACACACCTGCTTCAGAGACCAGTCTGTCTCTCAGACCGGCAGTGCTGTTAATGCCTCTGCATTGTGCTGAGGAAAGAGGGCTTATTACGAGTGCTCTTCAAAGAGAGGATAAGCACAGCCACTGCTGAGCATAAAGTCTAACTGAAATAAGAAGATCCAATGCGGCATTAACCGGAGTGTTTTCCACTGTAGGGGTGCGGTGGCTCGCGATGATAACTAAAAATAAATGATATTGTAGTGGATATATATACAGTAACATTATGACCACCTCCTTGTTTCTACACTCACTGTCCATTTTATCAGCTCCACTTACCATATAGAAGCCCTTTATAGTTCTACAATTATTGACTGTAGTCCATCTGTTTCTCTACATACTGTTTTAACCTTCTTCCATGCTGTTCTTCAATGGTCAGGACCCCCACAGGGCCACTACAGAGCAGGTATTATTTAGGTGGTGGATGATTCTCAGCACTGCAGTGACACTGACATGGTGGTGTGTTAGTGTGTGTTGTGCTGGTATAAATGGATCAGACACAGCAATGCTGATGTGCAGCGTCCTGTGACCACTGATGAAGGTCTAGAAGATGACCAACTCAAACAGCAGCAATAAATGAGTGATCGTCTCTGACTTTACATCCACAAGGTTGACCAACTAGGTAGGAGTGTCTAATAGAGTGGACAGTGAGTGGACACGGTATTTAAAACTCCAGCTGCTGTGTCTGATCCACTCATACCAGCACAACACAAACTAACACACCACCACCATGTCAGTGTCATTGCAGTGCTGAAAATGATCCACCACCTAAATAATACCAGCTCTGTCGTGGGCCTGTGGTATTGTAGAACTACAAAGTGCTTCTATATGGTAAGTAGAGCTGATACAATGGATTCTTAATACAAATAAATAAATATATAAATAATAAAATTAAAAAAAAGACATTTATGTGCGAATTGATTCTGAATGGCTTAAAAATGAAACAATTCTAAAGATATAGGTTTTATTAGGTATAAATTGTAAAGCTAATGCATAACAATAATCAGACCCTGTTTGCTAAGTGCTTTATTGATTATTTATTTATTTAATTAATTAATTCCTTTTTTTTTTACACAGGTTCTTAGTAAACTAGGGTAATATTCCAAAAAAATCTCTCAAATGAAATAAGTAATAGCATAAGTGAGACAGG
The DNA here is from genome assembly GCF_030014385.1 of Trichomycterus rosablanca. Taxonomy (NCBI): domain Eukaryota; kingdom Metazoa; phylum Chordata; class Actinopteri; order Siluriformes; family Trichomycteridae; genus Trichomycterus; species Trichomycterus rosablanca. Next base: position 35,164,564 of record NC_085991.1, on the reverse strand, counting down.
GGAAATCTAAAGTGCTTTCATCGCTGGAAGTCCTGCTAAAAGCTCTCATTAAGCGGTCATGACTCTGAGCCTTACTGTCATATGACAAATTGACTACAATAGGTTTAACTCTTCTTGTCATACATAATGTATTCACTTTTATTCTTCCTTTTGCTTCTTTTCCTCTCTTCTGTGCCCTTAGGCCTCAACAGTGAAGTCATATTGTACGTCAGATGAGTTTGAGTGGATGAGTTTTCTGCCTGCTCGTCACTTCAACATCTAAAGCAAACATCTTTTTAGCTAAAAAATGACGTCACACTAAATGGATTATTATGATACAAAATTGAGGACATGAGAAAATCCAAAACTATTTTAAATACCAATTTTATTTTTCGAAAGGAAAAAAAAATGCACCTTCAATATCACCAATGTTAAAAATAAATAAACAAATTAATTTACATTTACGGCATTCAGCAGACGCTTTTATCCAAAGTGACTTACAATTATGATATGAACATGATTTTGAGCAGTTGAGGGTTAAGGGACTTGCTCAGGGGCCCAACAGTGACAACTTGGCAGTGGTGGGGCTTGAACCGGCAACCTTCTGATTACTAGTCCAGTACCTTAACCACTGAGCTATCACTGCCCTGAGCTATCACTCCCCTAATTAATAATGTCCCTACAAACCAATCGTGGGGCAATTGAGGGTTAAGAGCCTTGCTCAGGAGCCCAACAGTTGGGACTTGAACAAGCAATGTTCTGCTCACTAGTTCAGCAGTTATGTTATAGCTTTATTTCAGAAGGAATAGAACCTATATCTTCCAAAAACTTTCACTTTTCAATTCATTAGTTCACAATACATGAGTTCAAATAAAAAACACATGCTGGGTCTTCAAGTAGTGGCTGAAGTCAAGGATTGCTGTACAGGGCTCACACTACCTGCTGGGCTAATTAAAAATTGCTTAAGTAATGCAATAAAGTGAATGGAGTACAGCGTGGCATAGCTGGTATTACCGGTGTTCGTGGCACATGGGAAAAAGTATTACTGAATAAATAAATGAACTACTACTATTTTTTTTTTCAATTTTAAACTTTGGAAGGTTCATTTTACCTTTAAAAATGTATTGGAAAATGGGGCGGCACGGTGGCTCAGTGGGTAGCACTGTTGCCTCACCGCAAGAAGGTCCTGGGTTTGATTCCCAGGTGGAGTGGTCTGGGTCCTTTCTATGTCCGTGTGGGTTTCCTCCTGGAGCTCCGGTTTCCTCCCACAGTCCAAAGACATGCAAGTGAGGTAAATTTGATATACAGTGGAACCTCAATTTAACAGACTACAAGGGGGGGGGAGCACTGGTCCGTAGAAGGCGATTGTCCAAAAGCAAGATTTTTTCTCAGGGGGTGCAAAAATATACAAAAACACAGCACTAAGGTCCACAAACGTGCTAAACATGCACATATTGCATGCACATAAACAGTAAAAATAAACAACGTAAACAGATATGTAAATATATAATGTAAAACCTGTAAATAAATATTAAAATTGGTGTACTGTACTACTGGGGAGAAATTTCATTTACCTTATGTGGTGGAGGAGATGTATTTTTGCCATGATCATATAGTGGGGAGTATCTATTATTCTGAGTCTGAAGCACTGCTGGTGCCTACTGGAGCAAAAATTAATCATAAAACCGAAAAAAGGCGAGAACAAAGCGAGCCTCCCAACATAATAATGTCACCTATAATAGCTTACCACTCATGTAAACAGAGAGACGTGCGCTGACTAGCAGACACTACTGAACTACTGCTTCTCGTGGGACATTAGGTCTTCCAGATTTCCAAATCCAAAATCCGTTAAAAGGAGGTCAGTTAAATCGAGGTTCCACTGTACTCAAATTGCTCTTAGATGTGAATGTGTTTGTGTGTCTGCCCTGCAATAAACTGCCGTCCTGTCCAGGGTGTTGCTGTGTGCCTTGCGCCCATTGAGAGCTAGGATAGGCTCCTGCACCCCCCACGACCCTGATTAGGACAAGCAGCTTGGAAAGTGAGTGAGAAAGTGTATTGGAAAATCATTCGCCATATTAGAACATGTACAGTAACATGTCATGGTCATCTGTGGCCATAAGTCCCAGGTTTCTTGGTGGAATAGATTAAGTCCCTGTCTCCACTATCAATCAAAAAACAGTAGTTAATCCTGGATGTTTCCATGCTCATTTGTACAGAAAGACAGTAAGGGGAGGGGGTGCACCCTATTCCAAATGCATTGATCTCCTGTTGCATGAGCTGCAGTTTAAAATAAGGCAGGTAGCTTCATGTGCCTGAATAGATTCAAATACTAGCCCTGCAACTCCTGAAATACTACTAAAACAGTGTAAATGGCATCATATATCACATTTTATGCCTTTTTATGACTTTCTTATTGTCCTACTTCAAGATGCACATGCTGACTACATTTAAATCATCCTGACAGCCATTGGTCAACTGCCTGCAATTCATTCCAGGACCCGTTTTTGCATTTGATGTAATGCTGGTACACGATGAATTACTGTTCAAGTTGAAATGCTGCTAGTTAGAGCAGGGTAAAAAGAAATCGATGATGAGCCCGTACACCCTTTTTCACTTTTAAACATGTGGAGACATATGCTCACCCACTCACGGCCCAAAATCAGCGGTTACAAATCGTCTTTCTGGCTCCCATGCATCTTGTGTTTATAATTATTTCTCCTTGCCATCAGCACGAGCACATTGCAGGTTTCCCGCCACAGCTGTACCGATGCCAATCTCTCTCACCCCCCCCTTCCATCCCTCTTTACCCACTAGCTCTTCCCCCCTTCTTTCCTTCTGCCTCTGGAGCTAAAAGCCAATTATTCTCCACAGATCCGCAACAACATTTCCATGCATCATTCTGTTAGAAATTTCCTCCCGTGCCAGAAAATTAAAGTCATATTGAACCAGATAAAGGGCAAATTATCAACCATTTTGGATTTCCTCATGGTTTTTGTCTTTGGATTTCTTGCAATTTCCCCGCCTTTATTGTGTCTGATTTTTTATTGCCAATTAGAATTTGGTTTGGCACATGGTTCCAGCACCTGTGTTGGCAGGGATGTAAAAATGAAGCGATCAAATGTGCACATGCACACACATGCACATTTGCTTCCTCACATACTTCCATATTTTTATAAGTATCATCCATCTCCACTGCATGGCATCACCAACTAGATTATGTTTTATCAGCTTTGGCTTGTTTTTCACTAACATCCAGCACAACATGAGTCAGCAGAACTCTGGATTTCAATAGAATACATTAATGACTCACTTTAGATCAAGTGAAAATTACTGTGCTGGTACACTATTTAACATTTGTATTACCAAATACACTCATGTATCAATTTATATTAAACACACATGTCAAAACTTTACATACACACTTTACATACTAATAATTTATGTAGCTTTTCTTAGTCTGTGACTTTAAAAACAATTTTAATCCATTTTAATTAATGATTATAATTATTGTAAGTCGCACACACAGCCACTTCAGACTCGATTCGGACTCGTTTCAAATGAATCGAACTCGACTCATGACTCACAAAAAAATGACATGTACACAACAAGAGTCCCTAGTGTCAGCATGTGTTAACATTAGTTACGTGTGACAATTTATATATATATATAAATATATATGGCCGTCTTAACCTGCAATAAATGTTACAGCCAGCTTTCGGCGTAGTGATGAAGCCTCGCTCCCTACACAGTTTAACATTCACCTCATTTAAACATTTTCATTACCTTCTGCATTGGAATCTCACTTAAAATGGTGGAATACCCTACGTAGTGCTCTTCACAGGACAACTAGGGTGAATGGAACGCTCCTACAGAATTGGCGCTAATGGTTGAAAGACTGCATTCTGAACCAATCAGACCTTCTGATTATAATTTTTAGTAAGAAATGCTGTCATTTGCATTTATTCAGTTTGCGTCACACAGATGATGTGTCAATGAAACGCTTGATTGGCTTTCTAACGAGTGTTTTATTTCACAGCCGGGAAAAGTTTGGAGGTTTTTAACACATTTACAAAATAACAGATTATATTCCTAATGGGACAACACACGGTTATGAATTTAAAAGCATCTGGAAGAACATAAGCTAAGGTAAGCAGTGGTTATGCTTTGGTTTTTTGCTGTGTTTTGGATTTTGGCCACTGTGCCGTGATTCATTGCACACTTTTGTTTTGCAATAAAAACAAAACGTATCAGTTTAAGCCTTTAACTGGTACCTTCTTGTTATGGAATTTACATTCATTTGCACAATGACTAGGAAAGTAAAGGCACTAAGTAAAACAGCAAAATACAGTTGCTAATCTGTTTTTTTTTATCGTGACCTGACTCGGACTCTAGCCTAAAGACTCGTGACTTGACTCGGACTCTAGCCTAAAAACTTGTGACTTGACTCGGACTCTAGCCTAAAGACTCGTGACTTGACTCGGACTCTAGCCTAAAGACTTGGGACTTGACTCGGACTCTAGCCTGAAGACTCATGACTTGACTTGGACTCTAGCCTAAAGACTTGGGACTTGACTTGGACTCTAGCCTAAAGACTTGGGACTTGACTTGGACTCGTATTTTGTGACTTGTGAACATCTCTGGCAGTCAGTACTGCACACATGTCGGAGGGGGCGTGTATTAGTTATGGCTCTCCTTAGTCAGAGTGAAGGTCAACATAAGTAGAGAGGAAGCGTAATGTAATGGGGTAACTGGGATAGGATACGACTAGATTGGGGGAAAAAATTAATTCAGTGGTGTTCTATGATGTCATTTACCTTTTCATTGTTATGACTACAGCTGGTGACTTATCTGTGCCAACTTGTGATTTTACCGCACCTATTACAAAATGCATGAAGCAGCAGTTGTAAAGGGACCGACTGCCATAGTGACCAGAGTTTCTCTTAACTGGCAGTCACCTGTGCCTCATTGTGCATTAATCACTCAAAAAAAAAAAATGCGGTGCTGCTGGCCCTTCTGCTGGTACCTGTTGAAACTATAATGCCAGGCTTAATCTGGTCTGGTTTTCCGCTGGCACAGATGCCAACACTCTTTATCTTTTCTGTGACACAGAACCACCCTGGACTGGCGAGTTGCCTTTAGAGGTGGCGTGACAGTTCTTTCTGAAGTGGGACACATATTTGAATCCACATTGAGCACGAGCTGTGCCAGTTGGTGGAGTGGCTGTCCCGCTGAGTTTATTGCGGTCCCCAGATTGTTCTGGGTTTTATCTTTTTACTCCTTTTTTGAGAACTTGGTTTTCACAGGCTTGTAAGTTGAGCCTTATTGTGACAACCAGTAATCATTCTTAAGCTTTTCTTTTTATTTACTTTCTTACTTTCTTTCTTCTGTGGATGTTTGTGAAAATGCCAGGTTTTTGTGAAAATAAATAAATAAATAAATAAACTGAAATAATAATAATAAATTCAATGTGGTTGCATAAGTGCATACCATCTTACAATGGGATTTTTTTGTTGAATTGTACAAAATGTATGACACATCTCACATTAAGGGTGGAAATAATTTTAAAATGATTCAAGTTGGTCTCCCATTTATTTATAAAATTTTTTCTAATATTTTTTATTCTAATATTTGATGTGACATTACATCACTGATGCAGTTGATCATGTGTATGTATGATTTTATTTATTACGATGCTGCTACATGACTGGCTGATTGGATAAATACATGAAAGAGCAAGTGTATAGGTGTCTCTAATTAAGTAATCAGTGGAAACAAAATACAGTGAACCCTTGAGTTACGAACCGGTTACAATAAGCTTATAAAGCTTAGTGGTGAGAAAATGAAAAAATCTATTGCTATTTGTTGTATTGCACAATTACTCCTGCCAGTAGATGCCACTGTGTATCAGGCAGAGGGGACAGTGAGTGAGAGAGAAGAAGGAATTCGGGCTGAGTAAAGTATTCTTTCTTTCGTGCAATTACACCTACAAAATACAACACTACTGAAATAAAGAAGGAAATAATAGAGAAATATTAAGAGTTGTTGTTTCTGGTAGATATATTTTATAAAAAAAAGAAGGAAATGTATTATGGTGTATGGTACAGCACACGTACTGTACTGAAATGTGATGTGTGTTTTTTAATGTACTACTGTGTATTGTTGTTCATTATTGTTTATTACAGGAATGTCTATTCTATAATTTAAGGGAAAATATACTTTTATTTATAACAAAAAAGACCATTTAAGACATTAGAGAGGTTAGGTAAGGGGGTGGTTTGGGAGGTCGGGCACGGATTAATTCTATTTACATTATTGCTTATGGGAAAAATAGGTTTAACTAACGAACATTTTGACTTAAGAACAGCCCTTCAGAACCAATTAAATTCGTAAGTCAAGGGTCTACTGTATTTGAATTAATGGATTCAACAACTTTGCAATAAAATAATGCATCAGAAGCAGTCACATCATTATTATACAATGTCTTCCATATTTCTAAAATCAAACTGCTGCTGCTGCTGCATGACTCTCTGGAGTTTAGAAAAAAAGCTCTCTAAATGGCTGAAGAAAAGGTCAGAGGTCAGCAGTAACAGCACATTGGATGATCGACTTCACTACTGAATCCTCGCTGGCAGTTAACAGCCTAAAATGCATCGTGCATGTAGCGGTTGCCATGGAAGCGGTCTGGCAAGCAGCCTGCTTTGACATAAGAGCTGGGGTGGACACCCATGGACAGGTCATTCTACAAATCAGTTTTAACCAGCTATTAAAGATGTGGAACTAATTAATAAGATGGTTCCTTAAAGTGATGGTTTCAGAGTTGTTGCAATTGCATGTAAGTAAATGAATGTGTCTCAAGTTGTCAACCAAGCACAGCTATGGCTGCTTTTAAACATATAGTGAACGCTTTCCCTTCTTTTCCCAGAGTTTAATTTATACCATAGGTCCGGACACTCCCAAATTAGAAAACGTTGGAACAATGTTTTACATTTATTTGGCTTTAATTTTATTTCAGACAGTATGAACCCAAGTCTTGTCTGATTAACTTACTTTCATTTGTATACATCCATTCTTGCATTTTAGACCTTCAGCACATTTCAAATAAAAAGGATAGGGGCAATTTAAAGCTGGTAATAAGGTATTTATTTATTTATTAGGATTTTAACGTTGTGTTTTACAACACTTTGTGTACATTCATGACATAAATGGTAGTTACTCATTACTCAAGATTCATCAGTTTACGAGTTTAATGTCATTACACAGTCATGGACAATTTTGTATCTCCAATTCACCTCACTTGCATGTCTTTGGACTGTGGGAGGAAACCGGAGCACCCGGAGTAAACCCACGCAGACACGGGGAGAACATGCAAACTCCACACAGAAAGGACCTGGACCGCTCCACCTGGGGATCAAACACAGGACCTTTTTGCTGCGAGGCGACAGTGCTAGCCACTAAGCCACCGTGCCGCCCCTGGTAATAAGGTAACAAATTGAGGTGGTTATTGATACACAAAAGGCAGAGTCTTTGATGAGCAAAGATCAGAGGATCTCCAGTTTGTCAACAAATGCATGAGAAATTAATTGAAATGTTTAAAATCAGTGTTCCTCAAAGAAAAACTGGAAGGGATTTGCATATCCCCCCCTCTACAGTGCATAATATTATTAAACCATTCAATAAATCTAGAGAAATTTCTGTGCATAAAGGGCAAGGAAGACGAACTAAGCTGAACACCCATGATCTCAGATCCCTCAGATAGCACTGCATCAAGAACCATCATTCATCAATAGCTGATATAACCTCATTCACAAATGCCACTGAAAACCAGAAGCAACGTCAAGGTAAATAGGATGGATTCATTACACAGTGGAAAATGTGTACTGTCTTTAAAGGAAGCCAGGGTCTGTCATGGGCCTAGTATGGGGTTGTGTCAGTGCCCTTGGCACTTCTGTGATGGCAGCATTAATGCAGAAAAGTACATTGAGATCTTAGAGCAACATATGCTGCCTTCAAGACGTCATCTTTACCAGTGACGTTCATGCATTTTTTAACACATGCATTTTTTAAGACAATACGAAATCACATGCTGCACACATTACAAAGGCATTGCTACAGAAGAAGAGTGTATGGGTACTGTAATGGCCTGCCTGAAGTCCTGACCTGTCCACAATAGAAAATGTGTGAAGAATGACAACGGCGATTCTGCACTGTAGCACATGTTAAGACGTGTTTGCAAGAAGAATAGGACAAAATAACACCTGAGCACTTAATCGCTTGAGATTAACCTCTTGGTGAGCAATGCATCATTGAAATGAAAAATAGAACCAAATGAGGACCATTATTTTCAGTTTCTATAATATTGTGACAGGCATGCATCTAGGTGGGACAGAGGTGCAGCAGATAAATAGATACTACACAGTAACGGGTTCTAAACACCTCCATTCTACCTCTCTAAAATGCAGAACTAGCAGCTCTAAATGCTGTGAGCACAACATGAGAGTGATGCTTATAGATGGATTGATGCCCTCTCCAAGGTAGAATTTGGCCTTTGACTAGAGGATCATGCAGTTAGTGAAAATAAATGCACAAAACCCATATGTGCATGTTCGTATATTTACATTCATTAATTCATAAGCCACCTCTCTGCACAACATCATTTCCTCCTGTTTTTTTTTCTCCCAGAAGTACGTATCGCATAGCATTATAACTATGACAATATGCACTTACTTTAAGCAGGATTAATGGAATAGAAAGAGAGAGTGAACTTTAAACAGCATCAATCTTATTCTCCAGTGTGCCTCTCATTGGTTGTGCATACATTCTGCTTTCACAGCTTTCAGCACTTAACATTTGGATGTTTACAATTTTTTATATGGCTGGCTGTTAATGTTTCTCCTGTATGCATGTGACAAATTCCACACACAGTGGTACCTTAAAACTTGATGTCAATTACGCCTGGCATTGAGTTTAAAAAGCGTGAAAGTTGTTTCAAGGTACAGTAGACCCTTGAGTTAAGAACCAATTAAATTCGTGAGTCAAGGGTCCATTGTATTTTTTTAACATAAGGATGTATGGGAAACCTGTTAATGCATTCTATGGTCCTGTGGAACTGCATATATTTTAGGCTAATGTAAAATAATGGGGTTGTTTTTGACACTTATACACTGAAAATAAAATATGTATAATATAAAAACACTGAAATACAATTGCAAACAATTAAAAATCATTATAAAAATACAATAAAACCTGCACTTTACCTTTACTTCTTTATTGTTTCCTTATGCTTCTTAATCGTGGAGATGCTTGATCTTGGAATATCGTATTCCATTCAGTAAAGGCACATTCACATGAGAAGCGGCAAAATAGCTTTTGTGCCTCTTTGCTTTTTTCCACGTTAAGTTTTGTGCACCTATTGTACTAAAACAATGAGCGAGGAATTTTTTAAGTGGAAAGAACTCATAACCAGTAATAATTAAGAGAGGTTTAGTGATCCTATGTAGTTCTTTTAATACATTAAGTCACATCAAGCTTTTTTTAACAATAAATGTTTTAGACTCTGAAAAGCTGATTCTCACAATTTCTCAGCACCCCGAGCTATCACACAAGTTTAAAAGTGAAACACTGAGGAAAATACAGCTAAGATACATGTGGTACTTTCAGAGTGAATTTGTCTCATACGAGCACTTTGATGACCTCAAGCCGAGCAATGAACAAAGCGGCTGTTCATTGTTAATTTGAAATTAAATAAATGATTTTTTTTTTTCAAATAAGGCTGAACACATCGAAATTTAAGGGAAACGGGTTTAAGGGTACAAATTTATCCATGAAGTGCATCAAGTTAAAAAAATTTTGAGTTTAGGGGATGTCAAGTTACAAGGTACCAGTGTACCTCAAGCAGTTCTATTTATTTATTATTACTAATGTTATTATTATTATTACTGTTTCATTCAGCTCAGGGTCACAAATAATAGCAACACACACTGGACAGAGTGCTTATTCAATAGGCGCAAGGCACACAGTAACACCCTGGACGGGCAGACATACATACACACACAAATACACACACCTATTCAACTATAGGGCAATTCAGTGTCTCCAATTAACCTGACTGCATGTTTTTGGACTGTGGGAGGAAACCGGAGCTCCCGGGGGAAACCAACGCAGAAACGGGGAGAACATGCAAACCCCGCACAGAAAGGACCTGGACCACCCCACCTAGGGATTGAACCCAGGACCTTCTTGCTGTGAGGCAAAAGTTCTACCCACCGAGCCACCGTGCCACACTTTTATTTATTTATTATTACTAATTTAATTATTAATATTAATATATTGTTATTAATAATAATGAGTGTTATTATTATTAGTAGTAGTAGTACTATCATTACTGTTTAATTCAGCTCAGGGTCACAATTAATAGGAACATGCTGAGAAGTGCCAATCTACATGCTCTTACAAGGTGAGAGAAAAGTCAAGCAGACACAAGGAGAACATATAAAACATCTGACAAGACAGATCCTTATATTCCCATATCTCATGTTGTTCTGCAGCATTCACTTTTCCAGCCATGTGTACAGCATATTACTATCATTATTATATTTTTAATTATAAATAATTCATCTTAAACATTTATAAATATTTAATCCTGATCAGGGTCAGTGTAGATCTTTTTCAGGAATAAATCTCATTCACAATCATTCACATTTGAATTCACTTGCATCTATAAGAAATTCTATAGGAATGCTTTATTAATAAAGGAAATCAGAGAAAAAGGAACTAATTCTGAGCTTGATCATGGAGTACTAACATGGAAGGTACTAACATGCTTGCTGTGCCACCAGATTTTACATAATTTTATTTAGCTTATAATAATTACCCTGTCCTCATGTATATAAATTACACTGGAAAGGTTTAACAGATACTGAATGTTTTAATGCTTCCACTTAACTGTGTCTTGCACTCTTCCCAGCTAATCTGACCTTAATAGACTGAATGATACTAAAAAAATACATCTCTCTCTCCCTCTCTCTTTTTATATATAATTTATACATTCTATATTATATTTTATACATCTCCAGACCCCCATCCTTCTAGTCTATGGCTCTGACCATCTGCTGTGATTTTTCTCCGTGGATGAGGATGTCTTCAGCACAGCCCTGGCATCTGGCATAAGTTTGGATCGTGTTGAAACAGCATGTACTTTCTGAGCGGCAACAGATAGGCAGGACTTAAGGAACTCACGCATGAGTGGTCTGAAGAGGATATGAAGTCTGATAACAATCCTGGTACAGGCTGACCTGTGAGACGTTCTGGTGAGAAACGCTTTGTAAATTCAAAAGTGGGATTTAAGAGGATTTCTGTCATGTCACTCTGACTTACTTCTTACATGTGTGACATTTTATTTTAAAATACATTCATCTTTAATTCTGATGTAATAAATGTTTACAAAAGGTTAATCTAGTGGTTCTTTAGATTTTACTGCAGTATGTTAGTGCTTTACTTTTAGGTCTCATCTTTTTGTATTGTAATGTACTGTAGATGTTATGTCTGACCTATTTACTTAAATTTTTTTCTCCAGAGCTGTTTTGGCTTTTATTAATACATTTCTTTATTATTATAAACATGTAGCTATTTCAGACTATTTATACTATGTCAAGCTAAATTACTGGTTTTACATATTACTACAGTAGCTTGCATAAAATCGAGTAGAAAGCTCAGCAATTTTCATTGACACTGGAATGTGCAAACTTCATTTCATTTTGTTACATTTCTACCCCAATAAAGCAAATCAGTCAACATTATGACAAATTGTGCTGCTTAAAGGTTAATTAATAGTACCTTGAACTGACCCATACAGACATGTAAAAACATGGCAAAATTCACACCAACAGTAACCAGGGATTAAACAGGGACAGGGGCATAAATACCTCGGGGGGGGGGGGGGGGGGGGGGGGGTGCACTTGTCAGGTCGCTATTATTATATAACAATACTTTCGTTAAGTAAAATATTAAAATAACTAAAAGAAAATAAAATCTCAGAATCTATGTCATTAAAATATATATTATTATATAATATAATAATATATCTAGTCCCCCCCCTTAATCTAGTCATGTCCAATTACCCTGACTGCGTCCTCTATACTGGTTCGACCCTTCACCGCTGACTAAGGATGCCTCTCAACTGACATATAGAGTCAATACAGACTGCATTTTTCACCTGCACGAGTCAAGTTCATACACTTCACGGGCACTGTGTATGGAGGGCCACACCCCCATCAGCATTATTCCTCAGCCCTGTGCAGGCGCCATCAGTCAGCCAGCAGGGGCTGCAGTTGCACCAGTTATGAGGACCTATGATCCGACTTTCTTACCCTCTAACCCTGAATAACAGCCAATCGTTGTTCATGCTACCGCCCAGCCCAGTCGGAAAGGCAGAGCTGAGATTCGATACGATGTATTCGAAACCCCAACATCTGGTGCGCTAGCGTACTTTACCACTGCGCCACCTGAGCGGCTAAGTGATCCTTTTCTAAACTAAAACTCATCAAGACCTACTTGAGAAGCAGCATAGGACAGGAGATGCTTAATGGTTTGGCTGTTCTGTACATTGAAAATACCAGAGCCAGAAATTTGGACTTGAAGTCTACTGTAGATGATGATTTGCTGAGCACTAGGTGTGCAGCATGAACTTCTGAGTGAGTACTTTTATATCATGTTGATCATATCAGATATACAGTATATACAGTGCCTTGCAAAAGTATTCAGCCCCCTTGAACTTTTCAACCTTTTGCCACATTTCAGGCTTCAAACATAACGATATGAAATTGTAATTTTTTGTGAAGAATCAACAACAAGTGGGACACAATCGTGAAGTGGAACGAAATGTATTGGATATTTTAAACTTTTTTTAGAAATAAAAAACTGAAAAGTGGGGCGTGCAATATTATTCAGCCCCCTTGCGTTAATACTTTGTAGCGCCACCTTTTGCTGCGATTACAGCTGCAAGTCGCTTGGGGTATGTCTCTATTAGTTTTGCACATCGAGAGACAGAAATTTTTGCCCATTCTTCCTTGCAAAACAGCTCGAGCTCAGTGAGGTTGGATGGAGAGCGTTTGTGAACAGCAGTTTTCAGCTCTTTCCACAGATTCTCGATGGGATTCAGGTCTGGACTTTGACTTGGCCATTCTAACACCTGGATACGTTTATTTGTGAACCATTCCATTGTAGATTTTGCTTTATGTTTTGGATCATTGTCTTGTTGGAAGATAAATCACCGTCCCAGTCTCAGGTCTTTTGCAGACTGCAACAGGTTTTCTTCCAGAATGGTCCTGTATTTGGCTCCATCCATCTTCCCATCAATTTTAACCATCTTCCCTGTCCCTGCTGAAGAAAAGCAGGCCCAAACCATGATGCTGCCACCACCATGTTTGACAGTGGGGATGGTGTGTTCAGGGTGATGAGCTGTGTTGCTTTTACGCCAAACATAACGTTTTGCATTGTGGCCAAAAAGTTCGATTTTGGTTTCATCTGACCAGAGCACCTTCTTCCACATGTTTGGTGTGTCTCCCAGGTGACTTTTTATAGAGATCTTTGAGAAATGGCTTTCTTCTTGCCACTCTTCCATAAAGGCCAGATTTGTGCAGTGTACGACTGATTGTGTCCTATGAACAGAGTCTCCCACCTCAGCTGTAGATCTCTGCAGTTCATTCAGAGTGATCATGGGCCTCTTGGCTGCATCTCTGATCAGTCTTCTCCTTGTTTGAGCTGAAAGTTTAGAGGGACGGCCGGGTCTTGGTAGATTTGCAGTGGTCTGATACTCCTTCCATTTCAATATGATCGCTTGCACAGTGCTCCTTGAGATGTTTAAAGCTTGGGAAATCTTTTTGTATCCAAATCCGGCTTAAAACTTCTCCACAACAGTATCTCGGACCTGCCTGGTGTGTTCCTTGGTCTTCATGATGCTCTCTGCGCTTTAAACAGAACTCTGAGACTATCACAGAGCAGGTGCATTTATACGGAGACTTGATTACACACAGGTGGATTCTATTTATCACCATCAGTCATTTAGGTCAACATTGGATCATTCAGAGATCCTCACTGAACTTCTGGAGTGAGTTTGCTGCACTGAAAGTAAAGGGGCTGAATAATATTGCACGCCCCACTTTTTAGTTTTTTATTTCTAAAAAAAGTTTAAAATATCCAATAAATTTCGTTCCACTTCACGATTGTGTCCCACTTGTTGTTGATTCTTCACAAAAAATTACAATTTCATATCGTTATGTTTGAAGCCTGAAATGTGGCAAAAGGTTGAAAAGTTCAAGGGGGCTGAATACTTTTGCAAGGCACTGTATATATATATATATATACATATATATATATATATATATATATATATATACATATATATATATATATATATATATATATATATATATATATATATATATATATACAGTGTATCACAAAAGTGAGTACATTCCTCACATTTCTGCAAATATTTCATTATATCTTTTCATGGGACAACACTATAGACATGAAACTTGGATATAACTTAGAGTAGTCAGTGTACAACTTGTATAGCAGTGTAGATTTACTGTCTTCTGAAAATAACTCAACACACAGCCATTAATGTCTAAATGGCTGGCAACATAAGTGAGTACACCCCACAGTGAACATGTCCAAATTGTGCCCAAAGTGTCAATATTTTGTGTGACCACCATTATTATCCAGCACTGCCTTAACCCTCCTGGGCATGGAATTCACCAGAGCTGCACAGGTTGCTACTGGAATCCTCTTCCACTCCTCCATGATGACATCACGGAGCTGGTGGATGTTAGACACCTTGAACTCCTCCACCTTCCACTTGAGGATGCGCCACAGGTGCTCAATTGGGTTTAGTCCATCACCTTTACCTTCAGCTTCCTCAGCGAGGCAGTTGTCATCTTGGAGGTTGTGTTTGGGGTCGTTATCCTGTTGGAAAACTGCCATGAGGCCCAGTTTTCGAAGGGAGGGGATCATGCTCTGTTTCAGAATGTCACAGTACATGTTGGAATTCATGTTTCCCTCAATGAACTGCAGCTCCCCAGTGCCAGCAACACTCATGCAGCCCAAGACCATGATGCTACCACCACCATGCTTAACTGTAGGCAAGATACAGTTGTCTTGGTACTTCTCACCAGGGCGCCGACACACATGCTGGACACCATCTGAGCCAAACAAGTTTATCTTGGTCTCGTCAGACCACAGGGCATTCCAGTAATCCATGTTCTTGGACTGCTTGTCTTCAGCAAACTGTTTGCTGGCTTTTTTGTGCGTCAGCTTCCTTCTGGGATGACGACCATGCAGACCGAGTTGATGCAGTGTGCGGCGTATGGTCTGAGCACTGACAGGCTGACCTCCCACGTCTTCAACCTCTGCAGCAATGCTGGCAGCACTCGTGTCTATTTTTTAAAGCCAACCTCTGGATATGACGCCGAACACGTGGACTCAACTTCTTTGGTCGACCCTGGCGAAGCCTGTTCCGAGTGGAACCTGTCCTGGAAAACCGCTGTATGACCTTGGCCACCATGCTGTAGCTCAGTTTCAGGGTGTTAGCAATCTTCTTATAGCCCAGGCCATCTTTGTGGAGAGCAACAATTCTATTTCTCACATCCTCAGAGAGTTCTTTGCCATGAGGTGCCATGTTGAATATCCAGTGGCCAGTATGAGAGAATTGTACCCAAAACACCAAATTTAACAGCCCTGCTCCCCATTTACACCTGGGACCTTGACACATGACACCAGGGAGGGACAACGACACATTTGGGCACAATTTGGACATGTTCACTGTGGGGTGTACTCACTTATGTTGCCAGCTATTTAGACATTAATGGCTGTGTGTTGAGTTATTTTCAGAAGACAGTAAATCTACACTGCTATACAAGCTGTACACTGACTACTCTAAGTTATATCCAAGTTTCATGTCTATAGTGTTGTCCCATGAAAATATATAATGAAATATTTGCAGAAATGTGAGGGGTGTACTCACTTTTGTGATACACTGTATATATATATATATATATATATATATATATATATATTATATGAACAGTCTATAATTTTTATGGAAGGTTTATTTTAACAGAGAGAGACAGAGTATAAAAAAAAAAATCCAGAAAAAAAACATTAAATAAAAGTTATAAATTAATTTGTATTTAATTAAGGGAAATAAGTATTTGATCCCCTACCAACCAGCAAGAATTCTGACCCCCACAGACCAGTTATGTGCCCATGAGGCACACAAATTAGTCCTGTCCCTGTATAAAAGACTCCTGTCACAGAATCAGTTTCTTCCGTTCAAATCTCTCGACCACCATGGGCAAGACCAAAGAGCTATCAAAGGACGTCAGGGACAAGATTGTAGACCTGCACAAGGCTGGAATGGGCTACAAGACCATCAGCAAGAAGCTTGGTGAGAAAGAGACCACTGTTGGTGCGATAATTCGAAAATGGAAGAAATACAAGATCACAGTCAATCACCCTCACTCTGGAGCTCCATGCAAGATCTCACCTGGTGGGGTAAGAATGATTCTGAGAAAGGTGAGGTCAGCCCAGAATTACACGGGAGGAGCTTGTCAATGATCTCAAGGGAGCTGGGAGCAGAAAAATGCTGGATATGACCCCAAGAACACCATCCCCACCGGGCATTTCTTTGCCTCCAAACACGGCGAGTGGAGTTGATGCCAAAGAGCTCAATTTTGGTCTCATCTGACCATATCACATTCTCCCAAGCTTTCTCTGAATCATTCAGGTGTTCATTGGCAAACTTCAGACGGGCCTGTACATGAGCCTTCTTGTTTCAGCCCTAGATAAAAAATTTTAATTTTAGATAAAGTGGTGTTCATTGTTTGGGCAATCAATCAAAAGGTTGAGAGTTCGAATCCTGGGCCCTTGAGCAAGGCTCCTAACCCTCTTTGCTTCAGGCGCTCTGACCTTAGCTGGGATATGCGAAAAAAGAATTTAATTGTACTGTATACACTGATCAGTCATAACATTAAAACCACCTCCATGTTTCTACACTCACTGTCCATTTTATCAGCTCCACTTACCATATAAAAGCATTTTGTAGGTCTACAATTACTGATTGTAGTCAATCTATTTCTCTACATACCTTTTTAGTCTGCTTTTACTTCTTCAATGATCAGGACCACCACAGGACCACCACAGAGTAGGTATTATTTAGGTGGTGGATCATTCACAGCACTGCAGTTACAATGACATGGTCGTGGTGTGTTAGTGTGTTGTGCTGGTATGAGTGGATCAGGCACAGCAGCGCTGCTGGAGTTTTAAAATACCATGTCCACTCACTGTCCACTCTATTAGACACTCTTACTTAGTTGGCCCACCTTGTAGATATAAAGTCAGAGACGATCGCTCATCTATTGCTGCTGTTTGAGTTGGCCTTCATCAGTGGTCACAGGACGCTGCCCACTGGGCGCTGTTGGCTGGATATTTTTGGTTGGTGGACTATTCTCAGTCCAGCAGTGACAGTGAGGTGTTTAAAAACTCCATCAGCGCTGCTGTGTCTGATCCACTCATACTAGCACAACACACACTAACACACAACCACCATGTCAGTGTCACTGCAGTGTTGAGAATGATCCACCACCTAAATAATAACTACTCTGTAGTGGTCCTGTGGGGGTCCTGACCATTAAAGAAAAGCATGAAAGGGGGATAACATAGCATGCAGAGAAACAGATGGACTACATTCAGTAATTGTAGAACTACAAAGTGCTCCTATATGGTAAGTGAAGCCGATAAAATGGACAATGTGTGTAGAAACAAGGAGGTGGTTTTAATGTTAAGGCTGATCGGTGTATGTATTTATAACAAAAAAAGGCATTCTTATTTTTTCTTCCTATAAGAAAAAAAAATCTAACACTGAGTGTCAACACTATCAGAAACAATAAATAAGATATGGCTTCACAAGTCAAAAATGAAATGGACCACCAGCCATGTGTGCTTTGCTGTGATGTTCCTTCAAATGAGAGTTTAAAACCAGTCAAAATAAAGAAGCATCTTAAAACGAGAAATGCTGATGCAGTTCTTTTAGCAACTTCTTACGCCAAAGACTGTAATACATGGGCATGCCACTTTACCCACCAAAGCCTTAGCAGCTTCATATGAAGTGGCACACTTGATTGCAAAAGCATACAAGCCACACACAATAGGTAAAACCTTCGTCCTTCCTGCTGCAATTCCAATGACAAGCGTGATGTACAGTGATAAGATTATGTGCGTGTGTGCATGTCTGTTTGTGTGTGTGTGTGCATGCTTTTTTCCTCTCTTCTCCTTACCCCTTCATACACTACAGATTGTGTGCTCTGACATGCCTGATCCACACAAGATGTGAATGCCTGACACATACATAGACCATATGTATGTGTGTCTGTATGTATATACGTATATAGAATAGAACGCCTTTATTTGTCATGTATACATATACAAATTGCCAGTACAACAAAATTTTTTCTTCACATTTCCCAGCTTGTTTGGAAACTGGGGTCAGAGCGCAGGGTCAGCCATTGTACGGCGCCTGTGGAGCAGACAGGGTTTAGGGCCTTGCTCAAGGGCCCAACAGTGGCTGAATGGCAGAGCTGAGATTTGAACTCTCAACCTTCTAGTTGATAGCTCAAAGCTCTACCCACTAGGCTACCACTGTCCCAGTATGTCCCAGTAGGTATTTATTTGTTTATTTATTGCATTGCATTTCTTGTCTTAAAATTTAAAGCTTTGTAATTGCTGTATCTTAGCTTTTGCTTTCTTTTTTTATATGCTGTGGTTAATCAGTGTATTGGGAAAGAGGGGAGTACTGAGACTTGACGCAAAAGTTTAAGAGCCACTGCATTACACTACTGTGTCACTCAAGTAAACAGATTACATGTACATTTTGACATTTGGCAAAAGAAAGAAAGGGATGGACGGATGGATACTGTAGATAGATATATAGAAAAAATTAGGGAGGGAGGATGGATGGATGGATGGATGGATGGATAGATCCTCTCCAAAACCCAGTTATGGCTGATTCAGACCAGTTCATATGCTAACTGTGGAATCTTCCACTGTCCTACAAGGTCACCAACAAGATATATAAGGGTGTTTATTTCATCAGTTGTTATCGCATTCACAGAGCCTCTGTGTAAGACTCTGTCGGTGTGATCCTTCACAAGATTAAAACTCTTTTCTACTTACAAGTCAGTCTTTGAGGTATTTTATTAAGGAATTTTTCCACCACAGGTTGAAAGCGAAAGTCCTTTTATTTAGCATTTTCTTCTGTAATATATTTTTTTTCAAGTCATAAAATCAGCCAAACAGTTTAAATCAGGTCCGGTTTCATATACAATAAAATTTTACAAACCAGCGGAGGGGTGGGGGTGGGGGGGGGGGGTTCAAAATAGAATAACTATACTGCTCACAAATGAGCTTTTTTCGCTGCAACGAGATGCTGCTTCCACCTGGGGGTGATATGAGATGATAAACACCCGTTTATCCGCGGCCCGGTGATTGGGGACCACTGGTTTAAATGAAAGGTTCAATTTTTCAAAAACAAAACAACAAAATAATTGCATACATTTGTTACACTGATCATGTTAGTCCCTCGGTTTAAAGGTCAGATTATCTTTAATGTTATCGTTTCCATTAAAACACATGCTGGGTCGACTAAGCATGTGTATTTAATCGTCAGAAAATCGTTAACATATTAGCCATTGATTTCAGGGGCGGCTCGTTCATTAGGGTGATTGGGCGACGCACCACCAAAGGGCGAAAGGGAAGAAATGTTCATATTACATTCAACCAGTGTTAAACTGTCTGTGACTGTTCTGGAGTCTGTCTTGTCTCTGAATATCGCAGTCCAATCAGCGTCGAGTTGTGTTCCGTACAGTACCGCCCCTTTCGGGGCGATCAGGCTCGGATTCAGAATCGCCCCAGATCGCTCTCATAGACTCTCTTTTTTTCGTATTGCAGGAGCTGTAATGCATTTTGAATGACTTCCGGGGGGGGGCACACACTTATGTGCCTGCCTCACATGTAATCGTTCCTTATTTGGAAACTGAACGAGGTGTTCCGTATTTTTATCAATGGGAGAGAAACGCTGCAGATTAGACTGAGACCGGTCGATGTGAATGAAACAGAAGAAAACTGCTGCTACCGTGGGAATTAAAAGGGGTTCGGTTATTTTTGTAAGTAGTGTACACTTTTAGTCTTAGTAACGCCGTGTGTAAGGCGAAAGTAAAGTAACAGGGTTGGTACTTTTCTCACTGCCCCCCTAAGCAACGCAGTCCAGAACCGGGGCTGCATGTCAGTGTGATGGATCATGTAAAAACGTTGTTTACACTATTGAGAAATTTTTTTACATGATGTTCTTTATGCATGTTGTTTTGCCTAAAATATGGTTTTGATGTATTATTATAAAGAATACAAATAATAAATGTTAAACAGCCTAAATAAAACTGTGTATGACTCGTTATATTTTGGGTTGCACAGTTCTGAAAGTTGGCAACCCTAGTTGGAGCAGCTAGCACCTAAAATAATATGCTGATGAAGACTGAATTAAATTGTTAGTGTGAAGGCTTTACTTAATTTTATGATTAATGGTAAAGCTGGTCTCTCTCCATGTTCAAAGTTATTTGTGAGGGCAAACTGACAGATGACTTAAGATGTTAATTATTTAAGCATTAATTTACCCCTTAAACCGGTCACCTTGGCCATCATCGCAACAATTGCCCCCCCTAAGAAATTTGGCAGGAGCCGCCACTGATTGATTTCCTATTATAAATATGGCCATACCAAGTTGATTAGATGATTTGTAATTAAAACATTGTGTTAAATGCAAGAGTAATGTAAACAAGAAACAATCTTTATACTGTAGGGCCTACTGTGTGTTCACTTACCTCTTATTATCTTTTTTGTCAACATACACAGACATTATCTTTCACTCATCAAGTGAAACAGATTACCCATGTACCAACGGTTCCCATCATTCCTGCCTGTTCATGCATTCTTTTAAAAACCTGATAATTGCTTACTCACTGTACCAAGTCCCTACACTGAGTTGGGTTGTTTATTAAATATTAAATGCACAAGAAATCACACAGGCTTGATCTTTACACAAGCCAGCACACACCCCTCCTGTTCGGTACACCCCTTCATCCTTGAACAGCTTGAAGAGCAATTTTCTTCTCTTCACATTTGCATATAAACATTTTTCTTCTGCTCCCATAAATTCAGCTGAAACACTTCCTTCAGCACAAATGTAAAATATATCGAGCGCATTAAGGATTAAGACTAAAAGTCTTCATCAGCACTCTGCTAGTGATGCAAACGCCCAACGTGCCCTGACAGCTGGCTTGATATGTAATTAAGTACACACCTGCTTTAGCTGATTTCCATACCTACGCTAACAGGCTTTATTTGCGTTCACATTAGTATGTTTACTATCGTCGTAACAGTGTTGTTGTTCTTCAGTTTAAAGCCCATTTCGTGATATTTATTGTGCCACATTATGCTAACACCAGTGCCATACATAATACATGCACATCATCTAACCCTTCGCTGTGAACCATCCTGCATAATATCATAAATTAGCGAAAAGTCCAATTTGCATAAAAGCTGACATCACTGTGTAAATGTAAACACAATTATTTGGCCTGTTTTTCTCTCTGAACATAGCAGGGTCCTTCTCTTATGAGCCACCACAACTGCATGGACTAAATAAATGACTTTAATAAGACACATGGCTCCCATGCTAGTTACGCTATTTGCGACTTTAAGCTCAGACACACATTACCGACAATCTACTGACACTGTGTTTGTGCATGTGTATGCATATATTAATGAAACCCGCGCAATAAGCTGTAGAGCTGGGCTTTGAAGACGTGTCCACTAAACATGAATATTCAGATGTTTTTCCAGACAGGTTTGGTAATAACACATTCGCTAAACACACAACTGCCACACCACCAGAGTTAAAGAAGAAAATATATATGCCCCAGGATGCCGAGGAGCAACGTAATAGCCGCTCCATGTATTATTTTCTGGTTTCCTAATAGGACCAGGGATGTTGTGTGACAGTTTCAGAATGTTCTATTAGCATCCTGGGGACCTTCTTTGGGGATTGCAAATGGTAACTAAAGCATGAATAAATAATAATTACACTGATATAACAACAGTCTGTCTCAATTGCTTCATCTGTTCTCTGCTGGGTATCAGTAGGCACTGCATCTAAGTAAATTAAACCCAGTGTAGAGAAAAAAGGAAAATAACATTTTCCTGTATCTGAAATAGTTCCTTTTTATTGAATGTTAAAAATGAATTGAGTTACATTAAAACACAACTTATTTGTTTATGTGTATCTGTGTAATTTCAGACTAGGTTGGCTAGGTAGGTAGAGAGCCACAATCATAAGGGTGATAGACCATAAGCTCGTTGGAAGCACTGTTTGTAGCCATAGCGTTAACATTCACATTTTCGGTACTTATCAGATGCCTTGATCCAAAGCAACTTATGACCACCTTGTTTCTACACTCACTGTCCATTTTATCAGCTTCACTTCACCATATAGAAGCACTTTGTAGTTCTACAACTACTGACTGTAGTTTATGTTTCTCTACATACTATTTTAGCCTGCTTTCACCCTGTTGTTCAATAGTCAGGACCACCACAGAGCAGATATTATTTGGGTGGTGGATGATTCTCAGCACTGCAGTGACACTGACATGGTAGTGGTGTGTTAGTGTGTGTTGTGCTGGTATGAGTGGATCAGACACAGCAGCGTCAGAGACGATCGCTCATCTATTGCTGCTGTTTGGGTTGGTCATCTTCTAGACCTTCACGTGGTCACAGGACGCTGCACACAGGGCGCTGTTGGCCGGATATATTTTTGGTTGGTGGACTATTCTCAGTCCAGCAGTGACAGTAAAGGTTTAAAAACTCCATCAGCATTGCTGTGTCTTATCCACTCATATCAGCACAACACACACCAACACACCACCACCATGTCATTGTCACTGCAGTGCTGAGAATGACCCACCACCCAAATAATACCTGCTCTGTAGTGGTCCTGACCATTGAAGAACAGCATGAAAGCGGGCTAACAAAGCATGCAGAGAAGCAGATGGACTACAGTCGTCAGTAACTGTAGAACTACAAAGTGCTTCTATATGGTAAGTGGAGCTGATAAAATGGACAGTGAGTGTAGAAACAAGGAGGTGGTTTTAATGTTCTGTTATAGACAGAATATAACCTCTTAAATACAACATGGCTTTAGTAACTCTTGCTTTAACATTTCTGTGAATAATTATCCAGACATAAATATAGAGACTATTACAAAAAATGCTGAAGATAACAGTTTTGTTCCATCGTCTCGCATACTCATGACCTAATAGCTAGAGGTCAGCCATTGCCAGACTCACCAGAGGAAAACACAGATGACCTCTATAATGAGAATTCATTGCTCTTGCTACACAAATGCACATCAGCCTTTTTTTCTTTTTTACATCTACCTACTGGCCACACCATTATAAGCACCTGCTTATGTAAAACAACAAAAAAATGGTTGATAACAATGGTCAAAGAATAAAGTGCAGACTGGTCCAAGATGACATGTAGGCTACGGTAACTCAACCCCAATTTTGTTTTTATAGTTTGGAGAAGTAAAGCATATCAGAATTCACACAACCCACCTGAACTTGAAAGGCTACAACAGAAGAACACCTCACCAACTTCTGCTTCTGTCACTTAATAGACAGACTCACTGAGAGTCAAAAGTCAAAACAGAGTGAGAATATGGCACAACAACTGTATCTGAGTATTGTTGCTGGACACATACATTCATTACGGCCCCACTTTACCCATCTGCCCGTTCATCTCAACTGATTTCATGACCATTACGGTGAGTCAAGTGTATTATAATGATCTTCCCAGCAGGCAGATCTAAATTTTCTAAAGTTTTGGAGGTTGGTAGAGCGGAACATTAGCAGCTCAAGGTGCAGCTGACACATTTACAGCAATTATGCGATGCAATCATCTCAACATCTGCCAAAATCTCAAAGGAATGTTACCAACACTTTGTTAAATCCATGCAACAAAGATTTAAGGCCATTTTAGTCTTATATTGGTGTTTCTAATAATGTGGCTAATAAGTGTATGTATATCTTAAGTTGTTAATATTTCTATTAGCAGCTTTTAGCAGATGCTTTTATCACAAACGACTTAAATTATGACAATACAGTTTGAGCAATTGATGGTTAGTTGTCAACAGTGACAACTTGGCAGTGGTGGGTCTTGAACAAGCAACCTTCTGATAACTATTCCAGTATTCTATAGTATCTTAACCGCTAAGCTTCCGCTGCCCTGCACTATTGACATAATGTTGCCAGTGACAATGACATGGTGGTGGTGTGTTAGTGTGTGTTGTGCTGGTATGAGTGGATCAGACACAGCAGTGCTGCTGGAGTTTTTAAATACTGTGTCCACTCACTGTCCACTCTATTAGACACTCCTACCTAGTTGGTCCTTGTAGATGTAAAGTCAGAGACGATCGCTTATCTATTGCTGCTGTTCGAGTTGGTCATCTTCTAATCCTTCATCAGTGGTAACAGGACGCTGCCCACAGGGCGCTGTTGGCTAGATATTTTTGGTTGGTGGACTATTCTCAGTCCAGCAGGAACAGTGAGGTGTTTAAAAACTCCAGATCCACTCATACTAGCACAACACACACTAACACACCACCATCATGTCATTGTCACTTCACTACTCTGTGGTGGTCCTGTGGGGGTCTTAATCATTGAAGAACAGCATGAAAGGGGGCTAACAAAGCATGCAGAGAAACAGATGGACTGCAGTCAGTAATTGTAGAACTACAAAGTGCTTCTATATGGTATGTGGAGCTGATAAAATGTACAGCGAGTGTAGAAACAAGGAGGTGGTCATAATGTTATGCCTAATTTGTGTATCTAAAGCACTTTTAGGGGACTAGGTGCACCCTGTGGTGCAGACTATTGTTCTTGATAATATTCCAACATAATAATAGCCTCAAAACATCCTGCTAAAATTATTTAAGATTACATCAATGCTGAGAGCTTAAGCTTAGAAGTTTGACTCCCACAGAAGGTATCGACTGGTGTGACCCACACAAATACAATTGGCTGTATGTGAGGAAAGGAATGGTTATAATAATTCCTCACTTCTGTTTGCATTTACAGCATTTGTAGTAGTTTGTGACTTTCCATACACAGTGCCACTCTCTGTAAGACTCCGTCTCCGGCTGGTAAAAAGATGGTGTCACAGACTACATGTGTGTTGGAAGGGGCACATGACAGTATGTGGCTCACCTTGGTCATAGTGGGGGTTTCAGTGCCTGAGGAAGTTATATTTGGGAAAGTGGAAATGACTATATTGGGCATATGGGCCTCTACTCCATGCTAGATGTTAAATTTTATATATGCTTTAAAAATGAAACGCCATAAAAACCAATAGCATGTTTTAAACTTTATTTTTTAAGAACTGTATATTGTATATTCATGTTTTACGTATACCAGAGGTGTAATTTGGGATGATTCTTGTTTCAGATGTAATTTTCATTGGCTATAAGATGAAACTGCTGAGCATCTGCTTAGCCTCTTTGGATCAATTCAGTAAGCTGCCACATCTCTGTTGTGGGACAACTGGGAAATGCAGCAGTTTATGATCGCTGTAATACTTCATACTTCATACGCTGTTTTCTTCATAAAAAACAAGCACACATTTTGTCTATTTTTAATTTATTCAATTTAATTTTTATTATTTTATCTATTTATTTTAATATTATTATTTTATCTATTTATTTATCTATTTATTTTTATTTTTATTTTTTATTTTTTGCACTCAGTATTTACTAGTGGTACCAGACCCGGTGATTCCGATCAGAAAAAAGCAGTTGTAGAAGCTTTCATGACATTACATGTTAAAACAAGGTATTTTTAACATTGCTGTACTGTTAAGGCAACTCATGACAACATTTAATGTATGGCATGACAGGTTTAAAAAAAACTCATATTTTAGCGTTATAACTAAGGGCTTTTATGACATTTGAAATCATTAATACAATATGCTGTATGCATCAGTGATTTCTCCTTACTGGATTAAATCATTCACTCAAGTTATTCTGCCGTCTGCTTATGCAATTGTTTATGCCTTTTTTATGTTAGTGTCTCCCAAAAAAGGCAGAAGCATATTTTGCTGCATACTGCCTACATGAGTTTAGTGGGTTGTTAGTGGGTGGGATATATTAGGCAGCAAGTGAACATTTTATCCTCAAAGTCGATGTGTTAGAGGCAGGAAAAATGGGCAAGTGTACAAGTGACAAGGGCCAACTTGTGATGGCTAGACGACTGGGTCAGAGCATCTCCAAAACTGCAGCTCTTGTGGTGTGTTCCCAGTCCGCAGTGGTCAGTATCTATCAAAAGTGGTCCAAGGAATGAACAGTGGTAAACTGGCAACAGGTCATGGGTAGCAAAGGTTCATCGATGCACGTGGGGAGCGAAGGCCAGCCTGTGTGGTCCGACCCAACAGACGAGCTACTGTAGATCAAATTGCTGAAGAAGTTAATGCTGGTTCTGATAGAAAGGTGTCAGAATACACAGTGCATCACAGTTGCAGGGCTGTTTTGGCAGCAAAAGGGAGACCAACATATTATGAAGGTGGTCATAATGTTATGCCTCATCGGTGTACATCACTTCATACAAAATAATGGCTACTATACCCCAAATAGCCAAGAATATGTGTCATTTGGAAGGCTTTATTGAATCATTTGCCTACTCATTAATGATAGGATAGGATAGGATTGGTTGAGAAACAAAAATGTGAATAATTTAACAGTTTAAAAACAGTTTAATAAGCAGTTGTAAGAATATCAAGTATTTCACCTTCTAGAGTGCAGAATATCAACAAAAGAGTAAGGGAATCTGGAGAATTATCTGTAACTAAAGGATAAGGCACAAAACCAGTACTGGATATTTGTGATGTTTGATGCACAACTAGCAAAATTATATGATAAATAAAATCACATGACCTCTGGAATACTTTAACTAAGGATTGGCATTAAGCCTAACACATGCCAGTTAAGAATGCATTGTTTTACAGCAGAAGCCATGTCCTAACAATATCCTGAAACACTGCTGAATCTGGCCTTAAGCCCATCCAAAATAGATTGATGCAAAGTAGAAACATACTGAGTATTGACAGGTCAACCTTTCAGTTCATGTAAACATTAGACATCTTGTTCTCTAAACCAAAAAAAAAAAGATTAAGACTGTACTGCATGTTACTATAGTTGAGTTTAAATGCCACAGGACATCATTGTAACAAGTTTGTTTGGACCAGCAAGGAGACTCAGTCCTGTACGTCCTGTCAAGAAACAAATGATAGCACACAAGGGTGTGGAGATGTAGCATTTAAATAACCAATATAATTAGTCTCAGGTGTGACCACTGATTGACTCTCACATTTATTCCCAAATTTCCTCCCCCCACTGCAACCCAGATTTACAGGTATATTAGGGGTGTTTATATTTCATTTGTAATGTATAATGACAACACCAAGCCACATTCTGCATGTCTTACCAATGATGGACTGCCCTGTCTGCAGTCAAAATTTGTCTTCCATAAATTACATAAAAAATAATAACATTAAGTAATAAAAGTACATAATAAATGATTAACAAAAGATTGTTGGTGTGACGTGGCATAGTGATTAACATGCAACTTCCCTAACGATTGGCAAAGGAAGACTTCATCATATAACACATTAAATATTGTGTTTTATTTGTACTGCTGTTGTTAGAGGTTAGATTAGGATGGTTTGGACATGTGCAGAGGAGGGATGAGAGTTATATCAGGAGAGGGATGCTGAGAATGGAATCACAAGCAGGAGGAGAAGAGAAAAACCAAAGAGAAGGTTTATGGATCCAGTAAGGAAGAACATGCAAATGGTTGGTGTGACAGAAGAGGGTGTTCAGGACAGAGTATGATGGAGATGAATAATCCAATGTGGCAACAAGATAGGTTGATTTTCTATAGGTCACAAAAACATTGGTATTTGATTTTCTAAGCATTTTGCATACTATCCTATTTTTAAACCAAGGTTTGTACTTTAAACATTGAACAAATGGTGTGAAAAAATGAACAGAGAATCTACTGTAGTTATATTGTGTTAGATATTTTAAGTGTCCATATACTTATGGTGCTGGACCTTTTGACCGTTAGGCTGAGCGTACCATTTTACAATGGTCTTTTTATCTCAACTAAACGTTAAGCCTACTCTACAGATATCTGTGTCTATATAAGCTCTTGTAGTACACAGAATGAAGATCTCTCTGAACAAACAAAGAACAACTCTTTTGTGTAACCCAGTTTCATAATTTTAAAACTATAGATTTCAAGGGTTAGCTGACTTCACATACCCTGATTTATTCCTAATACATTAAAAGATCTGTTTGACATAAAATATTTTATCAAATATGAACAAAATGCATGTCTATATGAGATAAAATTCCATTATTGATCACCATGGGGGAAATTTAAGTGTGTTACAGCAGCTCCAGCACAAAGTAAATACAGTTAGAGTGAATAAAATAGGGAAGAAAAAAATTAAAATATTGACTACAATATTGCAGTTACTATTATACAGTAGTATGACAAATTACAACTATGTAGGAAAACATGGATATTGAAATTTTTTTATTTAAACATATCAAGCCTCATATAACCAACTGAATTTCACACGTCTGCAGCATAGGCCGTCAGATTGTTTTAATTGGAGATGATTTGTCTCCCTGCACATTTTTAGGAGACAAAAAATAAATATAAAAAGCTTTTCTTTAGACATTGCATGTGTCACTATTCATCAACATTTAACGTTGCCGAGTAAAACTTCACCATCTGTTCACTGGCCAATGAATCTTAAGCACTTGAATTTATTTTTTATACACCAGTGGAATTTATTCCCTGCACAGTTAGTCAGATCTGATGGCCTGTTCTTAAAAGGCTTTTTTTCCTTCAACATGATGCTGATATGAGAGTTAAATACTTATTTCTGATCTCACGCTAACCTTGTCAAAGTAGCCAGATTGCCGTGTTACTGATTTCTGTTGCTATTTTATTGTGTTTCTGGCATAGGGTTAGCAGGCCTTTATGACCTCTATCATAAGATGAAAGTGTTACTACTAATACATAACCACAAACAAGAGGAAGACTCCATATAGTTTTTTTATATATATATATATATATTTTTGTTTATGCATTTTCTTCCTTTTTCTTCCAACTTTTAGCATATCCAATTACCCAATTGCATTATGCTTCCTCTCTACTGATGCCGATCCCCGTCCTGATTAAGGAGAGCGAGACTGACACACGACCCCTCCGACATGTGTCGAAGTTCATCAGCTTTGTGTACGAACAGCCACACCGTGATCAACGCATTACCCCTCAACTCTGTGCAGGTGCCATTAATCAGCCAGCAGGGGTCGTAATTGCATCAGTTATGAGGAGTTTCCTGTCCGGCTCCCAACCTGTGTAAACAACAGCCAATTGTTGTTCATGTAGGTGCCCAGCCTGCCGGATGGCAGAGCTGAGTTTCGAACCGACAAGTTCGAAATGTCAGCTCTGGTGTGCTAGCGTGTTTAAGCATGTTTAAGACACAACAGAGCTGCTGGAGTTTTTAAACACCTCACTGTCACTGCTGGACTGAGAATAGTCCACCAACCAAAAATATATCCAGCCAACAGTGCACCGTGTGCAGCGTCCTGTGACCACTGATGAAGATCTAGAAGATGACAAACTCAAACTGCAGCAATAGATGTGCGATCGTCTCTCACTTTACATCTACAAGGTGGACCAACTAGGTAGGAGTGTCTAATAGAGTGGACAGTGAGTGGACACTTCAGCAGCCCTGCTGTGTCTGATCCACTCATACCAGCACAATACACACTAACACACCACCACCATGTCAGTGTCATTGCAGTGCTGAGAATGACCCACCACCCAAATAATACCTACTCTGTGGTGGTCCTGTGGGGGTCCTGACTATTGAAGAACAGGGTGAAAGCAGGCTAAAAAGATATGTAGAGAAACAGATGTACTACAGTCAGTAATTGTAGAACCACAAAGTGCTTCTATATGGTAAGTGGAGCTAATAAAATGGACAGTGAGTGTAGAATCAAGGAGGTGGTTTTAATGTTATGGCTGATCGGTGTACTCCATGTTAAAAGACATGGCTTAATACACTACTAAAGGGCTGTGTAAGGTGCTAAAAAGGAAAGCTTTAGAAGAAAAGTCAAGAGGTTTTTAGAATAAAACGTCCAAAAAAAAAAAAATAGTGGAAAGGAATGTGTAGTCGACTAAGAAAAATGTAAAACATACTAAGCCTGCAACTAGACTTTATTGGCCCTGTATTCCATCCATTATCACCTGGTGACTTTCCACCTTTACACAAACACCCACATGCATTTAGGGCTGTTGGGATCACAAGCTAGGTCAGTGAGATTGCTTAGAATGGTCTGTCAAATGAGTAGCCGTATATCAGCGGTATGTCAGCAATATCCATGATTACATGACAGTGGAATTATGATTTACTATGAATATTTCCACAGTTGGAGATTGTGGGCATTGTTTAATGCTGTGGTGGATGAATGGATTTGATAAATGGACAGATGGATGGGTGGACGCTGTAGCGCAGTATCACAGGAGTTGATAGCAGCCCGGTGCCAGCACTGCTCTTCTTAGCAGAGAAGCAAATATGGGCTGTTTTATCACTCCCCTATTGCACAGATGGGATCTTTTAATTTTCACTGTATGGAGTAACAGTGGTGATTTTCTGCATGTCAGGTTCTGAGCCTGTTTTTTTTCTTCTTTTTTTTTTTGCCTGTTTCTACATTTTTTCCCCAAACAATTACGTAGTAACAAGAATGTAATGGCATTTTATTCTGTTTGAATTATTTATTTGTTTATTGGTTAGTTGACTGAAGGGATGATTTTGCTGGTAAATTTGTATGTCAATGTAAATTTACATTTAAGGCATTTGTCCAAAGTGACTTACATTACAGTTACAGTATACAGTCTGAGCAATTGAGGGTTGGGCGGCACGGTGGCTAAGTGGGTAGCACTGTCGCCTCACAGCAAGAAGGTCCTGGGTTCGATGCCCAGGTGGGGCGGTCCCTGGTCCTTTTTGTGTGGAGTTTGCATGTTATCCAAGTGTCCGTGTGGGTTTCCTCCGGGTGCTCCGGTTTCCTCCCACAGTCCAAAGACATGCAAGTCTTTGGTGAATAGGAGACACTAAATTGTCCATGACTGTGTTCGATATAAACTTGTGAACTGATAAGTCTTGTGTAATAAGTAACTACAATTGCTGTCATGAATGTAACCAAAGTGTAAAACATGACATTAAAATCCTAATAAACAAACAAACAAACAATTGAGGGTTGTTTAAGGGCCCAACAGCAGCAACCCTGGCAGTGGTGGGGCTTGAACCAGCGACCCTCTGATTACTAGTCCAGTACCTTAACCACTAGGCTAGACTCAAACTATCACATTTTTAAAGATATTCGCAAAATATGTCAAAATACTCAGATATAATCAAAGAGCTACCAATAAAGAGGTGCACTAGTTTAAAACCAGCTGCTGGAACATACAGGGTGACATTGGCCACAGCAAAGCAAGCTTTATATAGCCACAGATGTTTTCTACAATGCTTTATGCTTGGCCTAGGATTGCTGCTAATCACATATAAGAAAAAGAAAGACCTGGGGCTTGCTCTAATGCCATAATAATGTTAGGCTTGTCCAACATTTAAGGGTGAACAGTCGTCACATTTAGCTGCTAATCACATTTCTAATTTCTAAGTAATTTTAGTACCTTATTGTGCACTTGTCTGACCAAGGCAAGCCTTTTAGGTGATCTAGAGAAAGGACCATGATCTGGTGGCATCATGTTGACTATAGTCATTTGTTTTGGCAAGAACAGTTGGTAATGCAAGCTTTCTTTATGTTTATATGCTATCCTTGAACAGTGTGTTATCTCAGTCAGAACTGTGGTGGGTCTGGAATGACATAGACACACTGAGCCTAGAGCAATAAACACACTGGATAAATTGCCAATACAACATAGGGCATGACACACACACACACACATATCTTCCCATTTTTTAGACAGTGACTGGAGGTCAAATTTGAACCCAAGGTTCTTGGTGCTGGCACACACACTAGCTTGTGTACTATTGTCTCATCCTAGGTTGAATCATCCTATTTATTTATTTTTTTTAATAAAGAAGATGAAAACCAAAGCATAGGCTGGTGACAAATCTGGAGAAGCAGACCTCTAAAACCTCCTGTCATGCAGCCATGGTTGGATCCTTGAGCAAGGCCCTTAACCGTGTGTTAGTGTGTGTTGTGCTGGTATGAGTGGATCAGATACAGCAATGCTGATGTGGTTCTTAAACACCTCACTGTCACTGCTGGACTGAGAATAGTCCATCAACCAAAAATATCCAGCCAACAGCACCCTGTGGGCAGCGTCCTGTTACCACTGATGAAGGTCTAGAAGATGACCGACTCAAACAGCAGCAATAGATGAGGGATCGTCTCTGACTTTACATCTACAACGTGAACCAACTAGGTAGGAGTGTCTAATAGAGTGGACAGTGAGTGGACACGGTATTTAAAAACTCCAGCAGCACTGCTGTATCTGATCCACTCATACCAGCACAACACACACGTCACTGTCACTGCAGTGCTGAGAATGATCCACCACCTAAATAATACCTGCTCTGTGGTGGTCCTGTGTGGGTCCTGACCATTGAAGAACAGGGTGAAAGCAGGTTAAAAAGTATGTAGAGAAACAGATGGGCTACAGTCAGTAATTGTAGAACTACAAAGTGCTTCTATATGGTAAGTGAAGCTGATTAACTGGACAATGAGTGTAGAAACAAGAAGGTGGTTTTAATGTTATGGCTGATCGGTGTATGTGGCAAATAAGAATATTCCATCTGCCCTAGATTATAATAAAATGATAGTTTTGTGTACTCAAGGCAGTTGGTTCATAAAAGCAGATAAGCTCAAAGATGCTGATGTAAAGGAGAGAGTATAATTTGTTATAATGAGATAAAGGAGAAAAAGATATTGCCGTAATGAAAATGTTCAAGTGTCTGTGTGTTTCTAAGGAAGGGATGAGTTAAGATGTGCTGAGTGACTATCACTGATACAGTGAGTCATGATCCCTCCTGATTACTACACTCCAAAAATGTCATCCTGCTCCTTCTCATCTATTTTCTATTAAAAAATGAGGCAGTCTGTTGAACACACAGGTCCTGGTCAAGATAACCTGATGCATTTCAGTTGTGTTAATAATCCTGTTCAATTACAGTCCCAAGTCCCAAGAAGAGGCAACAGCAGGCAACAAGAGGAACCTTCTTAATTTGATGATGTGGTTTTGTTTATTTGTTTCATCATGGATTAAAATGAATCACCCTAG
Organism: Trichomycterus rosablanca; assembly: GCF_030014385.1. Classification (NCBI taxonomy): domain Eukaryota; kingdom Metazoa; phylum Chordata; class Actinopteri; order Siluriformes; family Trichomycteridae; genus Trichomycterus; species Trichomycterus rosablanca. The sequence continues at coordinate 35,131,049 of NC_085991.1, read as the reverse complement.
ATCCATTTATTTTAGTTATCATGTGGACATGATTATTAATACGTAATTACATTTAAAATTATATCCCTAATTAGATTAGAAACCCTTAATGTAGCATGTGCAGGTGCAGCTAACAAGTAATACACCATTGTCTATGTAATGATGAGTCTGTAGTAAAGGCAGTAAAGGCAAGTATGCTTTATGACTCAGATAAACCGCCTTTGTTATGCTGTTATTATTATTATTATTAATGTTATTATTATTATTATTTAATTGCCGTAGAATTATAAATAGAAAAACCAGTGTTTATTTTCTTTATCTTTGGTCAGGAATAAGTATTGTTAACAAGTCCATAACATAAAAAAAATGTTAAAACCAGTCATTTACATATTCACACTATAAGTCACACCTAAGACTTATGTACTATAGCCAGATCCCCTACCAGCATGTTTTCACAATCCATTCGCTCAGTGGTCCCCAACCAGTACTGGTCCTTGGGTCATTAATTATCGGGCTGTACATGAAGAATAAATAATTAGATACAAAAGCAATGAAAACACTGCTTCCATTGCAAACATTCTATCTTTGTGTTCTGCAGTGATGGCAACCAAAACTAAGTTAGGAAGAACTCTGATCAGGCATAACATTAAAACCACCTCCTTGTTTTTACTCTCACTGTCCATTTTATCAGCTCCACTTGCCATAAAAAAGCACTTTGTAGTTCTACAATTACTGACTGTAGTCCATCTGTTTCTCTACATACTTTTTAGCCTGCTTTCACCCTGTTCTTCAATGGTCAGGACCCCCACAGGACCACCACAGAGCAGGTATTATTTGAATGTTGAATAATTCTCAGCATTGCAGTGACAATGACATGGTGGTGGTGTGTTAGTGTGTGTTGTGCTAGTATGAGTAGATAAGACACTCACTAAATACTGTGTCCACTCAATGTCCACTCTATTAGACACTCCTACCTAGTTGGTTCACCTTGTAGATGTAAAGTCAGAGACGATCGCTCATCTGTTGCTGCTGTTTGAGTTGGCCATCTTTGAGACCTTCATCAGTGGTCACAGGACACTGGATGTTGGCTGGATATATTTTTGGTTGGTGGACTATTCTCAGTCCAGCAGTGACAGTGATGTGTTTAAAAACTCCATCAGCATTGCTGTGTGTGATCCACTCATACCAGCACAACACACACTAACACACCACCACCATGTCAGTGTGACTGCAGTGCTGAGAATGATCCACCACCCAAATAATACCTGCTCTGTAGTGATCTTGGGAGAGTCCTGATCATTGAAGAACAGCATGAAAGGGGGCTAACAAAGCATGCAGAGAAATAGATGGACTACAGTCAGTAATTGTAGAACTACAAAGTGCTTCTATATGGTAAGTGGAGCTGATAAAATGGACAGTGAGTGTAGAAACAAGGAGGTGGTTTTAATGTTATGGCTGATCAGTGTAGACTGGACATAAGGAACACACTTTGGGTGTTATTGTCTCTTATCACCCCTAAGTGGGAGTGTCTCATTGCATTGAAAAAAGCTCAGGGTTCTCACTGATTTTCCATCATTGGTGAGTAGTGTTGTTATGCACTTTGTGTGTTTTCTATTATGCACATTGTACAATTGTATTTAAAATCCTCCCACCCCCGCCGGACCGTGAAATTATATCTTATATGACACCGCTCTGTGGTGCAAAAAAGTTTGGGGACCGCTGCTTTAGCTACAGTAATAGTGCATGCTTGTTATACACCATTGTTGGTCCACCAGACTTCCCATACTTATTTATTTATTAGTTATGTAGTTCTAGAAAGGTGGACTAGAATTCAGAGCTGTACAAGCTTAAACAATCAGCATCAGCCTAAGTTAAGAGTATAAGATAACCCCACACTACATTCATATTTATACTAATTATTACAAGATATTATAATAATTGACCAGGCACCAATGTCTACTGTAAAATTACATACAAGGTTATAAACCAAAAAATAAACTGACTACATATAAATGAGATGATTTAAGTTTTGCAAACATAGGCATTCAACAAGCATGCACTGTAAGTCACATTGTGATTCAAACTGTGTTGCTTTGATCTGTTATTTATATATCTGCTGACAGAGACAATATAATATTTACCATATTGTTTATATTTATATCATAGAAACACTGTGACCCTGAACACGATAAAGCAGTGGTAAAAACAGACAATGAATGAATATCTTAGAAACCTCACCCACTCAATTTCTAAGCTGCTTATTCTCACCAGGGTCACAAGGGGTCCTGGAGCACATCCCAGCCCTCAGTGGGTGCAAGACACACAGAAACACCCTGGACATTGCAGGGCAAACATACAGTACATACACACAAACACATTCACACACACCTTAACTCACACACACATACACATAAGAGCAATTTCAGTACCTTCAATTTACCAGACTGCATGTGTATGGACTGTGGGAGGAAACCGGAGCAGACACAGGGAGAACATGCAAACTCCACACTGAAGGGACCCAGACCACTTCACCTGGGAATCGAACCCAGGACCTTCTTGCTGTGAGGTGTCGGTGCTACCCATAATTTCTCCCCGCCTTGTTTACATAAATAAATCACTATTATATTTGACATGAATTCACAATGAACCTCCATTATTGAGGCAATGTAAAATAGAACGATAACATTGTTGGACATCTTACAGGTCATTACAGGATATTCACTTTAAACAGCAGAGGGCACTGGTGCCATTTACCTCGCCTGGTTGACAGCACTTCTCAAAGTTGCCAGGTAGGGGATTTTCCAGCCAAATGTATTTATGTGAGGATACTTTCTTTATTTGTATTATTCATTTATTTATATAATGTTGGATTTGTTTTAAAGTTTCATTTCAGCTTTTTTACACAATAAGCATTATTTGGCATAGTTCGTACCAGTGGTGGCTGCTGGTCTTTCAAAGAGGGGAAGCTCATTGTCGGCTTACATCATAAAATTTGTCAATTTATTTACACATAAATTCTGCCCTCTGTTCCTTTTACAAGAAAATGGCCTGAAATGGGTTGCAGTTTGTCTTTCGACTTCACTCGCAAAATCCGCGATGGGACTGAAGCTCCCAGTGATTAAGTGACTAATGAAGTGTATTGCTTTGGCAATACGAATGTCCCTATTTGTCATGCCAATAAAGCTTCTTTTGAGTTTGAGTTTGAGAAGTGACGGTGTAGCGCTCAAACTAGCTGTCAATCAAAACGGGATTCAGCCTTTCCACTGATCCTCCAATCATCTTGCAGAAGCTCAGCGTCCAGACCCGCCCACAGCTCCATTCACCCCCAGAGACGCTCAGCGTCCGGGGGCGGGACAAAATCGAGGCATTTATCCAATGACTAGCGAGTTTCGGAGCATAAAAAAAAAAAAACTCAACGCAGTCCCATAGAAGTTAAGAGACACTCAGCTTCTGCGGGCAAATGCATTGACGCTCCGGGAATGTATGAGTTAAGTTAAGAAAATCGAGTCGATTTGTGATAATTAGCTGATTCTGAACGAACTCGTCTTCGAGATGAACGTGTTCTAACGCATTTGTAGTCAATGAAATGTTAACACAACTGTACTGTACATATTTGACCATTTAATTTTGGACATTTTAGGGGAAGCTGAGCTTCCCTTGCAGTCTTAGAGAAATCGCCACTGGTTCGTACCTACCTCAGAGATAAAAGGGCATTTATTATTTAGATAAATAAAAGATAAGCACAAATACGGTATTTTATTTTTTTAAGAGAAATAATAAAAGGAAACTTTGGGAAAAAATCATACCGTGAACTCAGTATTGTAAATCGCATCGTGGGTAGTGTTTCGTTACATCCCTACCACATACTGGTTGCCAGCTTTTAAATTCAGAAATCACAGCAAAACTTTGGTTGTATTGTTCAATGCTAAGGTATAAAAACATCTACATGTGCATAAGGGAATACTTATAGCCACGATTAACTGCCATTTTTCCTGTAACTAGATCTGGCTGTAATGTGATCTACTCTCTGCTGCAGGAAACAGGCTTAATTAAGTGGAATCCCTTTTTCATGACATTGCCCATAAGTGAATTAGCCACGGAGCCCTCTGCCAGGCAGCATTTGTTTCGGTTATCTTATTTGTGTCTCTCCTGAACAACTACAGTGCTTCATTTGTTTTTAAACAGGTTAGTCTGTAAGAATAAAACAAGACGATTTTAATAAAGTCTTTTTTTTTATTATTTGTTTATATTCATGTTCTGTGTCTGCATGTGACATGCACATCAACAACTTGTGAACAGTCATACAGTGTGACATATCTCTATTTAATGTGCACACGGAATGTGTTCGAGTGCATTTTATGTTTACATGGTTTATGAGGACTTTATCTAAGGCCATGCGCATGTAAATCTGAGCTGTAGGATCCTTCAGGTTTTACAGTTCTGTAAAAGCTAAGTAAGATTTACTTCCTCTATAATGAGAAACTGGAAGCAGGAGGGAGAGAAAAGGATGGAAGGAAGGCTGACACTGCCATAGCCTCCCTCTCTCATTACAGCCATGTGCTATAAATATCAGCCCTTGGACAGCAAGTCCATCTCCACATACTGCATTCCCTTCCGACTAAGAAGTCGAGTTATATTTGACCAGCACTGATAACAATTGTATAAAATATTTTATTTTACACAACCAACACAGTAATTATTATCAGTAATTATTGGCTGATATGTGCATAGTTAAAAGATTACTGTATATTAAGTAGACTTTATATTGAATCTAGTACAGCAATACAGAAATAAATACAGCATTATCTCTACAGTGTTGTGGGAAAAAGTCCCCTTTCTGATTTACTTTTCTTTTATCTATTAACAAATGCACTCCAAAAGAACACAAAAGTCGTCATTAAATTCAAATTCTGCTTTAAAAAAGTGGCACCAGCCTTATTCCAACCAGAATTATACCTTAATTACAGATTAATGATCTAAGACCTGAGGTAAAATTCACATATTCATGTACTTAATAACAGCTTTTAAAATGATTATAAAATTCTGGGCATTTTGCAACAGTTTTTTTCCTAAAAATTGGCTAAAAATTAGATTTTAATTAGACCAGGCTCACCAGGCTTTACTTATTAAAGTACTGAAGTAGGCTTTAAGGTTTGTAAGACTGTTCCTAAGGCTCAAGAGAACCACGCTGAGAGCCATTATTAATAAAAAAAAAATGGGGGAAGAGAGAGAGAGCTTAGCTTCCTTCAAATAAGGTCAGCTTCTATTATTCCACCACCCATAGCAGATTTGCAGTGTAAAAAACTACTGCTAACGTTGAGAACCATAAAGTCTCACAATGACCCCAAGACACCTTGTGGATCCCCAAAACTTTTAGAACGTTCTGTGGACTGATGAGTTAAAGGTAAATTTTCTCTACAGGATGTAAAGGACTCAGGCAGGGGCGTGACTACCGGGGGTGCAGGGAGAGCAGGTGCACTGGGGCCCATGGCGTGGGGGGGCCCTCCACGACATGAACTCAACCCCCACCGCACTCATTGGCTGCATTTGCCAGGTCGTTATTATTATTACTATATTACAATATTGTATCGGCGTTTTGTGAGTGACATTCAGCTCAGCCAATCAGAATGCAGCACCCAGCTTAAACATGTGCGTTTGGATGTTCTGCAGTTAGTTTTGTATATGACCCTCTAGTAGCAAGTGGCTAATGCTAGCGGTAAAGTGCGGCAATAACGAAAGTAAAAACACGACTATAATTTCGTTAAGTAAAATATTAAAATGACTAAAAGATAATATCAGAATACATGTAATCAAAATATACAGTGAGTGCACAGCAAGGGATTTTGGGAATCTGTGTAACCTGCTTAACGTTACTAGACCAATATATGACATTTGTTGAGGGGGCCCAAATTTCTTTGTTTTTGCACTGGGGCCCATGAGCTCCTAGTTACGCCACGGGACTCAGGTATCTGAAGTGTTTAATTTAAGCTCCCAAAGATGGCACAAGGTAGAGTGTGGTAAAGTCAGAGACGATCGCTCATCTATTGCTGCTGTTTAAGTTGGTCATCTTCTAGACCTTCATCAGTGATCACAGGACGCTGTCCACGGGGCGCTGTTGGCTGGATATTTTTGGTTGGTGGACTATTCTCAGTCCAGCAGTGACAGTGATGTGTTTAAAAACTTCATCAGCATTGCTGTGTCTTATCCACTCATACCAGCAAAACACACACTAACACACCACCACCACGTCAGTGCCAGTGCAGTGCTGAGAATGATCCACCACCCAAATAATACCTACTCTGTAGTGGTCCTGGGAGAGTCCTGACAATTGAAGAACAGCATGAAAGGGTGCTAACAAAGCATGCAGAGAAACAGATGGACTACAGTCAGTAATTGTAGAACTACAAAGTGCTTCTATATGGTACGTGGAGCTGATAAAATGGACAGTGAGTGTAGAAACAAGAAGGTGGTTTTAATGTTATGGATGATCGGTGTATGTAAAACTGTGTTTTGTATTAGTATGTTTTGTCTAGGCTTATGTTACAGAATGTATAAATCTATGAAAACATGATATGTGTAACCCTAACCCTACCTTATTCACAGCCATGAAAATCGTGTCACAGACACATGTTCTCGTGAAACATGCAATTTGCTGTGAAATTCAAAATATAAGGTTTGTGTTTAGCGATTTAACTAGAAATGTTGCCTACCCAACTGTTGTCTATGCCCAACAGCCTTTCATCAGTAAGAAGAGCAGTGCATTAACACACAACAGTGTTTGATGGGGAGTGGTTGGTGGGTACATTCTAGTACATAGGCCTACAAGAGTAGTGGGATTGTATTGGATTGTCACATGACAAGATGAACAAATCAATAGTCATATGCATTTTTTATGACGAGGTAACAGTTGACTTATTGAGAGAGTCTTTATATTGGTTTTAGCATGAAAGTGTCAGTGTATAACTAGTTTAACTTCTGATGTAGTACAATTCACACAGTTAGCTTCAGGATCAGTAGTGGTTTATCTGGAAAAGCAGTATATATATATATATACTCACTCACTCACTTTCTTAACCGCCTATCCAATTACAGTCATGGGGGGTGCTGGAGCCTATCCCAGCTTTTCAATGGGCGCAAGGCACACAGGCACACCCTGGACGGGGCGTCAGTCCATCGCAAGGCAGACACACACACACACATTCACCTATAGGGCAATTCAGTGTCTCCAATAAACCTGACTGCATGTTTTTGGACTGTGGGAGGAAACCAGAGCTCCTGGAAGAAAAGCCCCGCAGACACGGGGAGAACATGCAAACTCCACACAGAAAGGACCCGTACCGCCCTGCCTGGGGATCGAACCCAGGACCTTCGTTCTGTGAGGCAACAGGGCTATATATATACAGTATATATATTACACAATGGCAATATACACAAATGTATAACCCCATACAGTATAAACACTGACGCATTAACAAATGATTTTGATAATTTAATTAATGGCAGAAAGCCATCCAGGACAATGCTATAATAACCCCCTGCCTCTGGTCTAAGAATGATACATGGGTCCAGTGCTTTTCCCAAAAACACTTTTATGTAACAGTTTTATCTCTCAAGCAATCAGACTTCTAAACTCAGGACTGTAACAATTTCCTCCGGAAATTTTCTGCTGCCACACACTGAACTGTATTGACTATGTTACTTGCATTTTTTGCACACCTCCTGGAAATGCACAATAATTTCTGCACCTTACTTGTATTTTGCACCATATTTACTTTTTAGGCACCTTATCTGCATTGCCAATTTTACGCTGCTAATGTACAACATGTCACTACCTCATGAAACCATTGTACCATCTATTCACCATCATGTACTAACACTTGTCTTTAGTCCTGTCTTCTAATTACTTGTTTAGATTAGGGATAATTAGGAATATCTTTTGTAGTTATTTATTATAGGATTTTTTGTATTTATTGTTGTATTTACAGTGTTTTGTATTGTCTTGCACTTTTTGTACCGTGTTACACCGTGATCCTAGAGGAACGCTGTTTCGTTTCAATATGTACTTGTATGTAGCTGAAATGACAATAAAACCTCTCTGACTCTGACTCTGACTCTGACTTGGTGCAAAGCAGCACCTTGGACAGGGCACCAATCCAGTCACAAAGTATCATACACTCACAAATTCACCTACACCTATGGGCAAATAGGAGTTGTCAGGTCACCCACTTGTTGTAAAAAGGAGAATTCAATTGAACCCAACTTCTAAGAAGCCTGGAGCGGTGTGGCTTCAAAACGACCTGCCAGGACTATTTATAAAATGTATGATTAGGCCTTGGTCTTTGTGTTATTCTTACTAATTTACCCGCTAATTCCCAAAGTTCCCCTTGAGGGTAGCCTATCTGTCTATGTATCTATAAAACAGCTCTGACTTGTACTGAAAGAATGAGCAATAGAAATGCATGCTAGTTCAGCTCATCCCCTAGCGTAGTTTGTACAGGGTCTGTTGACACACAAGGGACACATGATTGCAAGGAGTTATTTTGCCATTTCCTTTCCTTCTGACTCAATTTTTTAGATGTGAGTGCTGTTCATCTTGACTTGGCAGAAGGCATCTGTTATATCAGCCCTCAGGCTGAGTGAATATGTGAGAGGTCAGAGATATAGACTGCCCCAAGTCTGAAATCATGCGACTCAAAGAGTTCAAGAGATGTTTTTTCCTCTCACTTTAAACAACATATTTGCTATATAATATTGCCATCAAACACATAAATAAATAAATAAATAAATAAGTACATAAATAAATAAAATGTAAATTGCTGTCTGACATTCTGTGTACTTCAATTACAACCTATTTTATTGAGAATAATAGATTTCATTGTGAATGGATATATTTTCCATTTGAATCACCAATCAGCTTACCCTTAATTACCCATGATGACAAAGCAAGCATTTTTAAACATTAAGTAAAAATAAAAATAACTGAAGTCTATTATTCACCAAAGATTTCAAAACCCTGTTGTGACACACAAATCGTGGTCAGATATGTCTTATTTATTTTCATTATAACTAAGATTTGAATTGTTTGATAGTTTGAAAAGACACCCGCGTCTACAAGGGCCAACAGTTTACTCTGCATTATCTGGACAAACCATTAGGTCCGATGAACTGTCTGTGGATCTCTGAAATCAAATTGTGCAAGGTATAGATCAGTGAAGGGTATAAAACTGTAGTGAGCCCATCTGCCATAGAGATGGGCAGAGGGTGCGGATTACAGGATTATGCCAATGCCATGTTTTTGGCTAGAAGAAGGCATGGTGACACAGATGACAGACAGTGATGTTTCCTTTAATCAGAAAGTCTATGCACCTCATCAGCGTTAATTCATTGCAGCTGGAAGAGCCCTTTACAGAGTGGCTTTACTGGCCCTCACACTACTCTGGACAATAATCAGACCTACTTAACCTGGTCAGTTAATGAATAGAAACCTCCACATGTCTACCTCTGACCAAATATTTGTTCAGTAGTGGTCTGTTCTCATCAAAACAGTGATGTTTCTCTGATGTGTCTGTGCATTCTTTGTTCACATGATCAGTGACATACTTTAATTGAATTTAAGATAACACATTGGTAACAGTTTGTTTGTTTATTAGGATTTTAAAGTCATGTTTTACACTTTGGTTACATTCATGACAGGACAGGTAGTTACTCATTCATGACAGGACAGGTAGTTACTACACAAGGTTCATCAGTTCACAAGGTTATATTGAACAGTCTTGAACAATTTTGTTTATCCAATTCACCTCACTTGCATGTCTTTGAACTGTGGGAGGAAACCGGAGCACCTGGAGGAAACCCACGTGGACACGGGGAGAACAAGCATGTACAGTATAGTGTACAAAATATAGAAACAAGAGAAACAAACATCACTGTGAAAAAGTACTTATTTTTATTTCTTAGGGTCTGGGTGACTTGGTAAAATCAACACTTCCATACATTATTTTCTCGACCAGAAATTCCTGTAGAAGAATAACTGCTGATCATTCTGTGATCCAAAGCTTAAACACAATTGCGTAAGAATAAAATACCTTGATTTGTCATACATATACTGTACATGTGCACAGTACAATGAAATTATTTTTCCTCATATCCCAGCTTGCTTTAAAGCTGGGTTCAGAGCACAGAATCAGCCATTGTACAGCATCGCCGGAGTAGAGAGGGTTAAGGGCCTTGCTCAAAGGCCTGACAGTGGCTGCATGCTGGGATTCAAACCCACAATCTTCTAATTGCTAGCACAAAGCTCTACCCACTACACGGCAATCTGAATTACAAGATCAAATCAATCCTCTAAGAGCTTAAATAAAAAATAAATAATAATATATTTAAAAGGACCTAGTCACAGACCAGACATGAACACCACTTAAGACCTTAAACAGGCAGTTCATGCTTAAAAGCCTTTTAATGTGGTTGAATTAAAGCAGCTCTGCAAAGAGTGGGCTAAAAATTCCTCTAAGCAATGTGAAATTCTGATCTCTAGTAATTGGATACATTTAGTTCCAGTTTCTGCTGCTTAGGTGGCACAACCAGTTTTCATGCTCGGGTGAAATATTTTCACATGGCTGGAATAGGTGTTTGTTTGTGAAAAGTTAATAAGAGCATTGTTACACTTCTGGTGTGGTAAACCTGATTAAATGACCAGAGCATGTGATGCACAGTTGGGGACCTATAAAAATAGCCATTTTGGTATGAATTGTCTTTTTGGTAATATGACCGTCTGGATACTCTATAAAGTTGCAATGTATATTATAATCCTGTACTTTCTGACAAGCAATTATTTCTCTTTTCAATTTCTTTTTCTCATTTTCATCTTAAAAATGGCATATACGACATATTTATGACATGTAATTTAAGATAATATATGATTTAAGATTTTAAATTCTCTAGAATGGTTAAACCAAACAGCTTAAAGAGTCTCTACATCAAGCCACACTATGTCATTATATTATGACTTCTCACTTTAAACAACATTGTTGCTATATTCTCATCAAACACAATAAATAAGTAATAAAAAATAAATAAAAGGTAGATTGCTGTCTGTGGTCAGATATGCAATCTACCTGACTAAATAGGTCAAATCTGAGAGACAGAGACGCTGGACAAAACAGGTCAGATCTGAGAGACGGAGACGCTGGACATAACAGGTCGGATCTGAGAGACGAAGACGCTGGACGAAACAGTTCAGAACTGAGAGACGGAGACGCTGGATGAAACAGGTCCAATCTGAGAGACAAACACTAAATGAAACAGGTCAAATCTGACAGACAAACACTAAATGAAACAGGCCAAATCTGACAGACAAACACTAAATGAAACAGGTCAGATCTGACAGACAAACACTAAATAAAACAGGTCAGATCTGAGAGCCAGAGACGCTGGGCGATACAGGTCAGATCTGAGAGACAAAGACGCTGGACAATACAGGTCAGATCTGAGAGCCAGAGACGCTGGGCGATACAGGTCAGATCTGAGAGACAAAGACGCTGGACAATACAGGTCAGATCTGAGAGACGAAGATGTTGGACGAAACAGGTCGGATCTGAGAGACGAAGACGCTGAACGAAACAGTTCGGATTTGAAAGACGAAGACGTTGGACGAAACAGGTAAGATCCGAGAGATGGAGGCGCTGGACAAAAAGTTTAGATCTGAGAGCTGGAGATGCTGGACGAAACAGGTCAAATCTGAGAGACAAACACTAAATGAAACAGGTCAGATCTGAGAGCCAGAGACGCTGGGCAATACAGGTCAGATCTGAGAGACGAAGACGCTGGACGAAACAGATCAGATCTGAGAGACGAAGATGTTGGACGAAACAGTTCGGATCTGAGAGACGGAGACGCTGGACAAAAAGTTTGGATCTGAGAGATGGAGATGCTGGACGAAACAGGTCAAATCTGAGAGACAAACACTAAATGAAACAGGTCAGATCTGAGAGACGGAGACGCCGGACGAAACAGGTCAGATCTGAGAGACGGAGACGCTCTCGGAAAGCGGTGCCAAAGCGTCTTTTAAGTGTGGTGAAAAGGAATGGCAACATTACAAAGTGGTAAATACTGTACTGTCCCAACTTTTTTTGGAATGTGTTGCAGGCCTGAAATGCAGGAATGGATGTTTATTAATAAATTAAATGAAGTTGAGCAGATAAAACATGAAATATCTCAGGTTCACAGGAACACTGTGTTTTTTTATTATAATTATTTGTATTTTCCATACTGTCTTAACTTTTTTTCTGATTTGGGGTTGTATAATGCTATAAGTCTATACATTAAGCCACACTATGTCATTTTTCAATGACAATGAGAACTAGACAATTTCTACATGAGAAATGAGTTCAAGTCTTGCCAGACTAAAATATTATACAAAATGTTTGGATAAAAAATGTGCTACCCTGTGATTTTCTTCATTTCCACATTTACAGACAGACCCACATAAACGTGAAATGATTATTTCTGGCTGCAGTTTTATTATGCTTCATTATTTAGAGGCTTGGAATCTACGTACATTGTGTCTACCACTAAAGAAGACAACAAAGGTTACTGTTGACATTGTGGGTTTAACCAATACTGCTTCACTGTAGAGCCTGTATCACTGTGACATTTAGCCACTCACCTCTTGCAAAGAGCTGAAAACATGTCAGGCTACTTTGTTATCCCTTGCAGACATAAAACCTATAAATGGGGCAGCATTCGAGATGCTTTCAGTGGAGATGGTGTGCAGCAGTCTTTGTTGTAAGAAAATGGATTGTAAAGAAAGTGGAGAAAGGAAAAAAAAAATCAAGCTTAGTCTGTCATCAGTATGGGTGTTGAATTGTTATTTAGCAGCCTTACTGATGGAGTACAATGGACATTTGGTAGTATGTAGCTTTATGTTCTTGTAGGCAAGTAGTTGTCCATTAGGAACAGTCCCATATTCTATTGTACCACAGTATTAGGGTCAGTATTTTAAAGATAGATAATGGAATCAGGCACAACAAAAATGCATATGGATATGTTCCTTACATTTAATTTGACTTTTATTTGATTGGAGACAGTTTGAACCCAAAGTATTTCATGTTTTGTCTGCTCAACTTCATTTCATTTATTAATAAACATCCATTCCTGCAATTCAGGCCTGCAACACATTCCAAAAAAATGGGACAGGGGCAATTTAGTGAAAAAACTAAATAGGTGATGTCAACAGGTGATCGTAATCATGCTTTGGTACCATGATCAGAGGATCTTCAGTTTGTCAACAAATAAGTGAGAAAATTATTGAAATGTTTAAAACAATGTACCTCGAAGAAAGATTGGAAGGCATTTGTATATTTCTCCCGCTACAGTGCATAATATCATTAAACCATTCAAGAAATCAGAGGAATTTCAGTCCATAAAGGCCAAGGGCGCAAGCTGAAGCTGAACACTCGTGATCTTCGATCCCTCAGACGGCACTGCATCAAGAACCGCCACTCAACAATAGCTGATATAACCACATGGGCAAGGGATTACTTTGGCAAACCTTTGTCAAGCTCTACAATACCACTTAAAACTTTACTGTGCAAAAAAAGCACCTTATGTTAACCATGTCCAGAAGCGGCGTCGACTTCTCTGGGCTCGGAGGCATCTAGGATGGACCATCACACTGTCGAAACCTGTATTGTGGTCAGATGAATCAGGATTCCAGATCGTTTTTGGAAAAAATGGACGTTGTGTGCTTTGGACCAAAGACGAAAAGGACCATCCAACCAAATGATATCTGGTAAATAGGAGTCATAGAGTGCCCTTTTAGTAGAAATGGATATAGCATGACAAATATAACTGTGATTATTGCTGTAATTTGCAGATTAAATTGATCATATCAATAAACGATTACAAAGTAGCTGAAGCAGTTAATACGAATAGGATGGATATGTCATGGCCAATAAAATATAGTCAACACATTAAACTGTGTGTGTGATGTTTGCTGAGATATAAGGCAGTTATGCAATGCATGATGACAATCATTAAATAACATAACATAATGTTTCACTTCTTTACATGAGCCATTTGCATGTAATGAACCTATTATATTTATTTATTAGGATTTTACTGTAAGTCCTGTTGTACACACTTTGGTTATATTTATGACAGAAAAGGTAGTTACTTATCAGTTCAACAGTCATGGACAATTTCGTATCTCCAGTTCACTTCACTTGCATGTCTTTGGACTCTGGAAGGAAACCAGAGTTCCCAGAGGAAACCCATGCAGACACTGGGAGAACATGCAAACTCCACAAATAAATGACCAGGACTGCTCCACCTGGGAATCAAACCCAGGACCTTTTTGCTGTGAGGCGACAGTGCTACCCACTGAGCCACTGTGCCGCCCGAACCTATTATAACATTAATTGTAAATCCTACAGTACTGATGTAGGTTTAAAAGGAATTAAGGGATATAATCATAATATATCTCACAACATTATATTTATAGAAAAAGATTAAGTGGTTAGATTTAATTTGTTTTTATTTATTTATTAGGATTTTAACATCATGTTTTACACTCTTTGGTTACAGACATGACAGAAGCGGTAATGACTCGTTACACAAGATTCATCAGTTCACAAGTTAAATGTCAAACACAGTCATGGACAATTTAGTATCTCCAATTCACCTGATTGTATGTCTTCTGAAGTGTGGGAGGAAACCCACGCAGACACGGGGAGAACATACAAACTCCACACAGAAAGAAGGTCCACACAGACCTTCTTGCTGTGAGGCGACAGTGCTACCCACTGAGCCACCGTGCCGCCCAACTTGTTTTCAAATTAGTTCTCTCACTATCAAGACCTATCAAGGGCTGTTTATAAAATTATTTCCCCAATGCCACTAGTTTCATTGTTCTAACTAGCGCAAGTAAACTTTACATATAAAAGCAGCATTTTAAAAGACAAGAGCCAGGCTAGAATACATTTACATTCATTCTGCTAGTCCTCCAAGAGCCTTTTACTCCACCGCAATATTACATTCTCATAAACACCCAGTGCTAAATGCTAAACATCTGCTGCTGTAGTTAATCCTGTAACCATCAGAGCCAAATTCTAACCTATGCCCATTTAACATTTGAATGCTGGCTTGCAAATCAATAAGAACCTCTTTAATTTGTTGTTGTAAACTGTTTGCCTTGCTCATGTCATATAATCACCTTCATTTATCCTTGTCATATACAACACATTCATGGAACGAAATCTCCCTAGCCTTGATAGAATTCCTATTTACAACTTGCTCAGACTCAAATGTAAGTTAACTACAGTAACTAATGCCATTCACAGCCAAAAATCAATGGCTTTGGAAACACATAGAGCAGTAGACAGTGTGTCATGGTCACAACATGACTTTCATTTATTGATCTCTGTGTCTGTGGGTAAAATTGCTGGCAAAGCTATACGAGGTGAAAGAATGATGAAAATAGCATCACATTTACTACTGAAAATCTTTTCCATATACAAGTGCAATCAAGTAATCAAACAAATTCTAGACTACAGACAGACTGTGTTCAGTAAACATATGGTCAAACGTATGTGGACACCTGACTAAGTCCTGTAGTGGCTAAACAAGCATCCACTTTTCTGGGTAAGCTTTTCACAATATTTTGGCGTGTTACTGTGGTGCATTTGTAAGGTCAAGCAATGACAATGTGCAACAATGCTAGAGTCTCAAAAGCCTACTTTTAATTAATTTCAATGGTGATTAATATGGTTCCTCTACACCAGTGGTCCTCAGCCACCGGGCCGTGGACCAGTACCGTTCCGTGGGTCATTTATTACCGGGCCGCAAAGAAATAATAAATAATTAGAAATCACTACATCAGCAATGAAAACACTGCTTCCATTTCCAACACACGAGTGTTCATCGTCTCATATCACCCCCAGGTGGAAGCAGCATCTCGTTGTAGCGAAAAAAGCTAATTTGTGAGCAGTATAGTTATTCAATTTTAAATCCTCCCACCCCCGCCGGTCCATGAAATTATATCTCATATGAAACTGGTCCGTGGTGCAAAAAAGGTTGGGGATCGCTGCTCTACACCACACCTCAAATCATGTGTTTATGGACCTTATTCTGTGCACAGAGACACAGTCATGTTGAAACAGGCACGGTTCTTCCCCAAACTGTTACCATAAAAATGGAAGCATATAATATACAAACATAGTTTTCAGAAAAGTTGGGCCATTGTGTAAAATGTAATTAAAACAAGAATATGTGACCAGCTTGATTGATCTTTTTTTTTTGCATTTTCTCCCCTTTTTCTCCCGCCTTTTAGCGCATCCAATTACCCAATTGCATTATGCTTCCTCTCTACTGATGCCGATCCTCGCCCTGATTGAGGACAGGGAGACTGACACACGCCCTCTCTGACACGTGTGCAGTAGATGCCTGCATCTTTTCACCTGCACGATGCTATTTCATATGCGGATCAGCTTTGTGTACGAGGAGCCACACCCTAATTAACGCATTATTCCTCAACTCTGTGCAGGCGCCATCAACCAGCCAGCAAAGGTCGTAATTGCCTCAGTTATAAGGAGTTCACTATCCGACTCCCACCCTGTATGAACAATAGCCAGTCGTTGTTCATGTAGGCTCCCAGCCCAGCCGGATGGCAGAGCTGAGTTTCGAACAAACGGGGTTCGAGATGTCAGCTCTGGTGTGCTAGCGTGTTTTATCGCTTTTTTTTAGATTTTGAAACATTCCACAATA
Source organism: Trichomycterus rosablanca (assembly GCF_030014385.1). NCBI lineage: Eukaryota > Metazoa > Chordata > Actinopteri > Siluriformes > Trichomycteridae > Trichomycterus > Trichomycterus rosablanca. The sequence continues at coordinate 35,114,309 of NC_085991.1, read as the reverse complement.
AGAAGGTGGATTGTTACCAGGTAAGGGTATCATGATTGAGCCTTTGGTGGATCTTCTTTGCAAGCAAAGTTGTCATGTCTTATCACTTTGTACCAAACTTTGTGACACAGTTGTTGAAATAGAACATTGGTCAACACCGGTGTCTACTATAATGTGAGGGCAAGCCTAAAAACACAGCATTGTACAAGAAACCGTCACACAACTGTGATAAATAGTCACTTTGGAGCTTACGAGTACTTAGGAGAATGCTGCCACCTAACACAATTTGACAGTAAATCAAAAACGCAACCTGAAATACAAAAATAAAGTCATACATGAATTCTATGTAGTAATGCCAACATATATTTTGGGCCCAAGCTCATCTCAGATGAACAAAAAGACAGAACATGTGACTACTCTGTCAAAACTGTAAGTCATTACATTGAATCTGGGTATTGTTTTAAAGCTTGCACGCTCAAATGCATAGCGAGCAGAGAGCGGTTTTGCCGTGTATTATGTGAGAGGCGTAAGTGCAGTGGTAGCTTTGTGGTGAGTGAAGCACAACATGCTTATCATGTGAAAGCAGGCTGAATGCATGGCATTGTAAATAACCGTGTGTTGGTACCAGTGTATTGTTTTTTTAAGTAGTACGTAAAAAGTACAAAGTGGACAGAATTATTCGGATTACGCCCAGTACTTGGGTCTTTAGCTTTAAAGCAAGGCACAACATAATGATATGTCATGGCTCAGACACTTGAGCATGCTATACACTTAAAATGTCCATAAAATAGCCTAGATTTTGCCACACACACACACACACACACACACACACACACAGTAAGGGGAATTGTTAAAGAGACAAGAATTCCTCCAAGAATCATGGTTTGAGGTTTGGTCCTTTAGATTTACAATCAGATGTCACTTTATTATCAATAAACTAGTTAAAGGAATCGGAAACGAGACATTTCAATAAATATATACACAATTTGTATGTAGTGAATCTTTTTACAAGCATAAATGACTGGTGGAACAATTAAAATAATAAACATAATATAGATCAATTAGATTCATTTAAATACGAGACAAAATGCTCTCTGCTCTCATACAATGTTAGTAATTAAAGGAAACAAAATAAACATGATTGAGCTTATTCAATTTTTGTTGTTTCCGAATGAAAAGAGCAATTTACTTACTAAATCAGATTCATTAAAACTAAAAAGTAAAATAGTTCATTTATTTCTTATCAGAATACATGTATAGTATAATTACTGCTCTTTTTAAGAATGTAATCATGAGCAATGTTTAAAAGGAAGCTGTTAATCTTAAAAAGCAGTCTGCACACTTATCAACCCTCCACCTAAAATGTGACAGACCAAAATCAACACATTGTAAAGGTAATAATGCAAAACCCACACAGAAATAGGAAGTACATTTGCAACTCCTTAAAGACAGTAATAAGAGGTAAGGATTAAACAGAAGGGTCCTAAGGGTTTCTGTGGGGCATCCACTGTGCCAGCTGTGCCAACATGTTGCTGCTGCAAACATATGATAAAACTAGGGATGTCCCGATCCGATCTCAAAGATCGGAATCGGGGCCGATCAAGGCATTTCTTAACTGATCGGTATCGGCTTTACTAATGTCGATCGTAATCCCGATCTTTTGTTTTACACCGGTTTACAAAACAATAACTTTTAATCCGAGTATGAAAACTTCAGGACCATAACATGACTTGAAAGAAATAAATACACGCTATATTCACAAATTGTCGGGAGCAGAACACTTTATTAACTTCTTCTGTTACGGTACCGAATAGCGGACAGCTAGAGCCAAGCACGCTATTCCATGCACTATGGAAGCCCCAAAGGGTCAAAACTCACTCACTTCGCATAGAAACGTCCATCAAACCATTGTCACAATACAAGCACTTTAAGAACTGGCTTTCCTTCATAACAAAAGAGTGACTTTCCATTTTATTTTGGTATTCAGGTTTTACTGTAATGCTGTTAAGTAACTTATTTGGGTTTTTTTTATATTCAAGTTAAGCTGCTACACCACTTCTGAGTGGAGATTTCTGTTCATTTTTAGTGCATCACTGCATTAAACAAAATTATGTTCTTTTATTGTAAAGTTCAAAATGAAACTGTAATTATCTCACCCATTTTGAGTGTTCTAGTTTTACTACTACAATGCTGCACTACGTTTGTTTACTTTTATTTTGTAAAAAGAAAAGAAAGTTAAGCAATAGCTTAGATGCAGGCAATTTTTTTTCCCTACAGCACTGCAGAGCTATTCCGTTGTTAAACATATGCATTGGATTAATTTGAATAACTATAATGTACTTGAAGTGTGCACTGTGTGAACAGTATTATCTAGTTCTTATCTAGACAATATCTAGAAAATAAAAGTATCGGTTTGAGACTCGGTATCGGATCGGGATCAAAATTAATGATCGGGATCGGGATCGGGAACAAAAAACGTGATCGGGACATCCCTAGATGAAACACAATGTATTATATGTAATAAAGCAGGTTCCGAACTAGTATTTACACATCAAGCATCAATCATGATATTTGCTGACAAAACACTATATTGTTTAATTTCCTTCAGGTTCAATAGAGTATCTATAATTTAAAATGTTTAAAATGCCAAACAAGCCTTGAACTCAACCCTACTAAACGAATTTGGGATGAATAAAACTGCAAGCCATGAATTTGCTTACAACATTAGAGCCTGTTAGCCCACGAAATTTATCAAAATGTCATGGAATATCTTTTCAGAAGAGTGGAGACTGTTATGGTCATGATTTGGGGGGTGTTTCTATAATCCACATAGTCTGTAGATAGTCTATTTTGCCACACACACACACACAGTAAAGGGAATCGTTAGAGAGGCAAAAATTCCTCCAAGAACCATGATTTGAGGTTTGGTAAATCTTTTAGATCATTTATGGTACCCTGTAAACCAAAATGGTCCATAAAACTGGTTTAAAATGTCAAACAAGTATTGAACTCAACCCTACTGAACACATTTGGGATTAAACAAAAATGGACTGCAAGCCAGGAATTTGTTTCCAACATTAGCACCCGTTAGCCAAATAAATACATTAAAATATCATGTAATATCTTTCCAGAAGAGTGAGGTCATGATTGGTGAGTGTTTCTATAATTCACATACTGTAGTCTGTGTTCCACATACAGTGTATCACAAAAGTGAGTACACCCCTCACATTTCTGCAGATATTTAAGTATATCTTTTCATGGGACAACACTGACAAAATGACACTTTGACACAATGAAAAGTAGTCTGTGTGCAGCTTATATAACAGTGTAAATTTATTCTTCCCTCAAAATAACTCAATATACAGCCATTAATGTCTAAACCACCGGCAACAAAAGTGAGTACACCCCTAAGAGACTACACCCCTAAATGTCCAAATTGAGCACTGCTTGTCATTTTCCTTCCAAAATGTCATGTGATTTGTTAGTGTTACTAGGTCTCAGGTGTGCATAGGGAGCAGGTGTGTTCAATTTAGTAGTACAGCTCTCACACTCTCTCATACTGGTCACTGAAAGTTCCAACATGGCACCTCATGGCAAAGAACTCGCTGAGGATCTTAAAAGACGAATTGTTGCGCTACATGAAGATGGCCAAGGCTACAAGAAGATTGCCAACACCCTGAAACTGAGCTGCAGCACAGTGGCCAAGATCATCCAGCGTTTTAAAAGAGCAGGGTCCACTCAGAACAGACCTCGCGTTGGTCGTCCAAAGAAGCTGAGTGCACGTGCTCAGCGTCACATCCAACTGCTGTCTTTGAAAGATAGGCGCAGGAGTGCTGTCAGCATTGCTGCAGAGATTGAAAAGGTGGGGGGTCAGCCTGTCAGTGCTCAGACCATACGCCGCACACTACATCAAATTGGTCTGCATGGCTGTCACCCCAGAAGGAAGCCTCTTCTGAAGTCTCTACACAAGAAAGCCCGCAAACAGTTTGCTGAAGACATGTCAACAAAGGACATGGATTACTGGAACCATGTCCTATGGTCTGATGAGACCAAGATTAATTTGTTTGGTTCAGATGGTCTCAAGCATGTGTGGCGGCAATCAGGTGAGGAGTACAAAGATAAGTGTGTCATGCCTACAGTCAAGCATGGTGGTGGGAATGCCATGGTGTGGGGCTGCATGAGTGCAGCAGGTGTTGGGGAGTTACATTTCATTGAGGGACACATGAACTCCAATATGTACTGTGAAATACTGAAGCAGAGCATGATCCCCTCCCTCCGGAAACTGGGTCGCAGGGCAGTGTTCCAGCATGATAATGACCCCAAACACACCTCTAAGACGACCACTGCTTTATTGAAGAGGCTGAGGGTAAAGGTGATGGACTGGCCAAGCATGTCTCCAGACCTAAACCCAATAGAACATCTTTGGGGCATCCTCAAGCGGAAGGTGGAGGAGCGCAAAGTCTCGAATATCCGCCAGCTCCGTGATGTCGTCATGGAGGAGTGGAAAAGCATTCCAGTGGCAACCTGTGAAGCTCTGGTAAACTCCATGCCCAGGAGAGTTAAGGAAGTTCTGGGAAATAATGGTGGCCACACAAAATATTGACACTTCAGGAACTTTCACTAAGGGGTGTACTCACTTTTGTTGCCGGTGGTTTAGACATTAATGGCTGTATATTGAGTTATTTTGAGGGAAGAATAAATTTACACTGTTATATAAGCTGCACACAGACTACTTTTTATTGTGTCAAAGTGTCATTTTGTCAGTGTTGTCCCATGAAAAGATATACTTAAATATCTGCAGAAATGTGAGGGGTGTACTCACTTTTGTGATACACTGTACAAGTGTATTTTGCCACACACACACACACATACACAAACACACACACACAGTAAGGGGAATCGTTAGAGAGGCAAGAATTCCTACAAGAACGATGATTTGAGGTTTGGTAAATCTTTTAGATAATTTATGGTACCCCTGTGCACCAAGCTCAGCTCATAAAAACTTTTTTTTGAAATGCCACACAAGCCTTGAACTCAACCCTACTGAACACATTTGGGATTTGACAAACATTGACAGCAAGCCAAAATTAGCACCTGTTAGCCAAAGAAATACATTACAATGTCATGTTTGTTTGTTTGTTTGGATTCATTGTTTGGTTACATTCATGACAGACACGGTAGTTACTCGTTACACAAGATTCATCAGTCCACAAGGTTATATCGAACGCAGTCATGGACAATTTTGAATCTCCAGTTCACCTCACTTGCATGTCTTTGAACTGTGGGAGGAAACCGGAGCACCCGGATAAAGACACGGGGACAGCATGCAAACTCCACACAGAAAGGACCCGGAACGCCCCACCTGGGGATTAAACCCAGGACCTTCTTGCAGTGAGGTGACAGTGCTACACACTGAGCCACCGTGCCGTGTCATGGAATATCTTTCCAGACGAATGGAGACTGTTATGGTAATGATTTGGGGGTGTCTCTATAATCGACATAGTCTGTGTTCCACATAAAAAAGGCTTACTCAAGTTACTATGCATTTTCACCTGTCATCCATAAAAGTGTAATTTGCATAGTGAAGTGAAGCTTACAAAACATTGGAAGCAGTGATACAGCATACGTTTATGATTGCTAGGTTTAGAGGTGTACAGACACACATCATAGGAATCATCTCTCAGATGGAAATTATCGAACCTGAAGCTGAGTGACACCGTACTAACAGAGCCATAATTACCAGTGTTAGCTGCATACATCTGTCTGCACTACCATGTCTAAATAGATTTGTAATGATACGCTTCTTGACATGTCAGTGATGGTAAAATGAATTGCTGATGTTTGACCTATTTGACTTCTGTTATTACAGTCAGCACATTCATATTGGAATGTGTGTTTAGAGAGATGGCTTGGCTGCTGTTGTTGCTGCCTGTTGTTCCCCTAGTGGCAAAATACTTGATAATTGGTCATAAGGGGGATGGTTGACCTTTGCTAAGGCAAATAACTTTGCAGGTCCCTGTGCAACTCCACACACTGCCCGATGCCATCTGCTGTGTTTATCCGCACAAGTGTGTGTGTGGTTTGAGGGGTGGGGTTTGAAAGTGTACAAGCAGTGTTATAAGCAGTATACAAGTCAGCAGTTCTTTTGCCAGGACCACTAGGATGATTCTCCTGGCCCCTAGGAGAGGCTCTCTAAATGCCACAAGCTGATTTCCTAATTGTAAATAATTGCTTACTTGCATCATCTGACCTACATATGATCTTCATGGGATGCATGTTTTGGATGGATGGATGGATGGATGCATGTTTTGGATGGATGGATGGATGGATGGATGCATGTTTTGGATGGATGCAAGTTTTGGATAGATGGATGGATGGATGAATGCATGTTCTGGATGGATGGATGCATGTTTTGGATAGATGGATGGATGGATGGATGGATGCATATTTTGGATGTATGTATGTATGTATGTATGTATGGATGGATGGATGGATGGATGGATGCATGTTTTGGATAGATGAATGGATGGATGGATGCATGTTTTGGATAGATGGATAGATGGATGGATGGCTGAATGCATGTTTTGGATGGATGGATAAATGGATGGATGTTTTGGATGGATGCAAGTTTTGGATGGATGGATGGATGGATGGATGCATGTTTTGGATGGATGGATAGATGGATGCATGGATGCATGTTTTGGATAGATGGATGGATGCATGTTTTGGATGGATGTATGGATGGATGGATGATGGATGGATGGATGGATAGATGGATGGATAGATGGATGGATGGATGGATAGATGGATGGATGCATGTTTTGGATGGATGGATGTATGGATGGATAGATGGATGGATGGATGGATGTATGGATGGATAGATGGATGGATGCATGTTTTGGATGGATGGATGGCTGGATGCATGTTTTGGATGGATGGATAAATGGATGGATGTTTTGGATGGATGCAAGTTTTGGATGGATGGATGCATGTTTTGGATGGATGGATAGATGGATGCATGGATGCAAGTTTTGGATGGATGGATGCATGTTTTGGATGGATGGATAGATGGATGGATGGATGCATGTTTTGGATAGATGGATGGATGCATGTTCTGGATGGATGGATGGATGCATGTTTTGGATAGATGGATGGATGGATGCATGCATGTTTTGGATGGATGGATGGATGCATGCATGCATGTTTTGGATAGATGGATGGATGGATGGATGCATGTTTTGGATGGATGGATGGATGGATGGATGCATGCATGTTTTGGATGGATGGATGCATGTTTTGGATAGATGGATGGATGCATGTTTTGGATAGATGGATGGATGCATGTTTTGGATAGATGGATGGATAAATGCATGTTCTGGATAGATGGATGGATAAATGCATGTTCTGGATGGATGGATGGATGGATGGATGGATGCATGTTTTGGATAAATGTATGGATGGATGCATGTTCTGGATGGATAGATGATGGATGGATCCATGTTTTGGATAGATGGATGGATGGATGCATGTTTTGGATGGATGGATGGATGGATGCATGCATGTTTTGGATAGATGGATGGATGGATGGATGGATGCATGTTTTGGATGGATGGATGGATGGATGGATGCATGCATGTTTTGGATAGATGGATGGATGGATGGATGAATGTTTTGGATAGATGGATGGATGGATGCATGTTTTGGATAGATGGATGGATGGATGCATGCATGTTTTGGATAGATGGATGGATGGATGGATGGATGGATGCATGTTTTGGATAGATAGATGGATGGATAGATAGATGGATGGATGAATGCAAGTTTTGGGTAGATGGATGGATGGATGGATGGATGGATTAGACCACAGCTGCATCAAGAAATGCAACCTGAAACTGTATTACAGTAAGAAAGCCATACATCAGTTCTATGTAGCTGAGTATTATGGGCCCGAGCTCATCTTGGATGGACCAAAGAAAAAAAAATTATGCCAAAGTCATAGTATGAGGGTCAGTGCCAAGGACAAATGTCAAGTCAAATTAAATTCATTTGTATAGTTCATCTTTACAATAGACATTGTCTCAAAGCAACTTTACAGAATCCAGAACCAACAGACCAAAAACCCTTCGACAGTGGCAAAGAAAAACTACAGGAAAATAAAAAATTACAAGGACAAAAACCTTGAGAAGAACCAGACCCAGCTAGGTGTGCATCTGTACATGCAGACTGGAAACACATCAGGTTAAATATAATATTAATGCATTTGCTCCCTCTTTTCTCCTGACTTTTAGCGTATCCAATTACCCAAATGCATTATGCTTCCTTTCTACTGATGCTGATCACCGACCTGATTGAGGAGAGCGAGACTGACACATGCCCCCTCCGACACGTGCAGTAGCCGACTGCTTCTTTTTACCTGCACGAGGCAAGCTCATATGTGAATCAGCTTTGTGTACAAAGAGCCACACCCTGATTATCCATCGACTCTGTGCAAACACCATCAGTTAGCAAGCAGAGATCGTAATTGCCTCAGTTATGAGAAGTCCCTGTCCTACTCCCACCCTGTATGAACAATAGCCAATCTTTGTTCATGTAGGCTCCCAGCCAAGCCAGGTGGCAGAGCTGAGATTCAAACTGACGAGTTCGAAATGTCAGCTCTGGTGTGCTAGCGTGTTTTGCGCCACCTGAGCGCCCAGATTTAAGAAAGAAATATGCTGTCATCAAAAATAAATAAATAAATAAATAAATAATTTTCTGGAATGTCCATGGTCATTGTCAGGCAGTGTGCTTTAACAGCAAACGGTTGAGCAGCTAAAGCCCTGTATCAAGCAATAATAGGCAAAATTCCACTTGCAAAACTCAGTTCCTAAATGATTTAAAAGTCTAATTAATAGGAAAAGTGATTTAACACTGTGCTAAGTATGTCTCTGGTCAAACTTTTTAAAGTGTGTCACAGGTAAATTTTCTGAAATTCTTAGTTTATAATTGCAAAATACAGTTAAGTTGGTCAGTAAAACCACTGAAAATCTTTATGTTGTACTTTGTCAGTCTAATTAAGGTTCAAGAAAATTAACAGATCACAGATTTTTGTTTTTAATGTATTATACAAAATTTTCTGAAATGTGTTTTGAAGTTATTTAGAGCCATAAAGGACATTAATCTAAAATAAAATTAAAGTGTTCGTCTTTGTTCCACTTCATTCTATATTCACCATGGTGCTTTTCCCCTATTTCCTACCTCTTGCTGTATTTATTTGTATTTGCTCATAGCTCTTCATCTTTTTCTCAGTGTTTATTAGTGTGAGTTATGAAGTCTGGCCTGCCACCATATGGGAGGGGTTAAATTGAGGCGCTTCTGTGACTCCAATCCTTTACAGCACAGTGGAGCACAGATCTCTTAATCAGGACTCTCATCACTGCTGTAGCACATTAAGGCCATTAGAGAAGTGTCTGATTGCACTGTGAATGCATAATCAAACGATAACACCAAACCTCTCACCAGATGCACACAGACTTTCACTTTTCACACAATATAAGACCTGTAATTAGAGGCAACAGGAATACATTTCTTATGAATTCTTGGGTGGTTGCTTGCAACAGTAAACAGTAAATGTTAAGACTTTCTTGTAGATGTACAGGAATGTAATTCATTTTATTTAATTATTTAGTTACTTTTTTATATGTAGTGTTTAGGATTAAAACAGGGTTTCGTTGTTGTATTGTTGAATGATTTCTTGGCGAGAAATATGGTTGCTATCAATGTAAGCTTAGTAGACCAGCAATATCTGGAGGTCTACAGCATACATAACCTGAAAATCACTACTCTGCCCGTGTATTCTTCCTTTTCTACTCTGGCGAGGGTGCATTCTGGCATCCTAAACAGGAGCCTTCAAGGCCCATAAAGCAGCACTCCAAGCGTAAATTAAAATATCAGCCTAAAACAGAGGAAGCCAGGTGACAGGATTATGGTGAAAATGGGCACTCTGAAATGAGAGGGACAAGCTGGAAAATGCAAAGAAGCAAAGAAGAAAGAACTGAATATGCTCTTCAGCTTTATGTGATATACTGTAGTGTACAAATAAACTTTAAACTATTTGACATGGAAAATGAAAGAAACCAATAAAATTTTGGTGTACGAACAGTGATTATAGAAAATGGTGAAATCCTATCAAAATCCTTGCCTTTTGTCACATTGTACCATGAAAATGAAAATAAATTTGTAACAAATGGGCTGGACTTGACAAGAGGGGGGCGGACACATTTTAATCAACTCGAACTATTCTGCAAAGAAGAATGTGCAAATATTAACTAATCTACAAACGGTAAATTAAACCACCCAAGGAAAATAACTGTTCATAACTCTGTCTAAATTTGCTTTACATCAGGCATGTGGCCCGTCAGCACAGTCAAACAGAAAAAAATGAATAAATTATCGTCACTGTCTGATTAAAAACACTTTTTGCGGTTTTCACTTTTTGACATGTGTTGATTGTGGGTATAAATCTCTGTCTGTCCATAGCAGCGAATATCAAAACGACCAATTAAAAGATGAATGAAATCACGCAATCTCTTTAACGAGTATCTCCATTGGCTGGTAGACCTGTCCATCAAACCGCATATCTCCACCTCCTTCCCTCCACTACTGTTTGAAAAAGAAGCAAAACTCGTTTGCTGTTGTAATGTTTCATCTCTACAGTTTATTCAGGTTATTTTATCACATGGTTGTAAACGTGATTTATATTTGTGATGGTTGTAGTGTTTTAAAACCACATTTGTATCTGATATTTATATGGACTAAGCATTTACATGAACTGTATTAATTAACACAATTGAACTTTTTCATAGCTACAGTGAATAACTTGATTTACAAAGTAAAGATAATGTCTGGTAACTTGACTGTTTCAGGTATTTATAGGTTTTTAAATGGTAATGTAGAACAGTATTTCCCAGTCTTGTTTCTGCACATTACAGTATTAAAAGGTTTTCTAAATAGATCTATGAAATAATCATATCTGTGTTTTGGTGCTTTATTGATGCACAATATTAGATCAAAATATTTTGAAAAGTATGATTTCTGAGTTAACTTAAGATAACTTAAGCACAGTGTCAAGGATTGTTCAATATGAACATCTTTTTTCTTTTTCGTCTTAAGTTTATGTATGCCAGGAAATACTCCAAAGGTAGCCATGCATTGTTATAGTTTAAACCCAAACCATGTTTGGCACCTGAATGCTTACATTCGGTTGTTGTTCGCTGTGTGAAAATAAAATGATTAAATAACAGCGCATTATATGCATATTTTATTGTTTAAAATAATGTCATCAGGGACTGTTGGCCCTCGGGCACTTTCACATAATCAAATCTGGCCCTCCTAGAAAAAAGGAACCACCTAGAGATGTGTACATGGTGTGTTGCAAACATGGTGAAAATTAAGGAGTATAACAAAATTTCTAAGACCTTGAACATTTCTAGAGACATCCTTGGAAGTATTGTCTGGAAATTCCAAACTTAAGATGTAGCAGTAAACTTTCCTGGCCATAGGAGAAAGCCCTTTTCATCCACAGGCCTTAGCAATATAATCAGGTCAGTGAAGAAAAACCGAAAGATGACCTGATAAAGATTGGGAAAAGTGTGTCGGTGGCAACCATAACATGATCACTTAACAACAAAGGACTTAATGGCCCAAATCCAAGCCGCATGCCAGCCTTGACCAAGAAGTACAGGAAGGGTTGACTAGAATATGGCAGAAGAAGTTTGGATAGGCCTGCAGATTTTGGGACACAGTTCTAGGGTGTAATGAATCAAAATTGGAATTGTTTGGTACTTTGTCTGGTAGAAAGGTGAGGCTTACGATCAAGGTCAAGCATATAGGTGAATGATGATGCTGGAATGTTCTTCTGCTGCAGGAACTGGCAATCATGACCATGTGACTGGCATCATGGATTCACAGAAATACATTTTGAGGAGGAGTGATATGTCTTCTGTAGTGAAAGACAATAACAATCAATCCCAATCACACTTCCAGGTCAACCAAAGCTTAGTGAAATGAATCAGTCATAAAATATCCTGAAGTGGCCTTCACAGTCTCCAGATTTAAATCTCACAGAAGGCTTTTGGTGAATTTTAAAGAAAGCAGCTGCAGCACAAAAGCCATCAAACCTCAGTGAGCTGGAAGCTTTTTCACAAGAATAAGATTCCACAGGAGAGGTATCAAAAGCTTTGTAGCACCTGTAACCGCTAATAAGCACTTGTTAGCTGCTTATTAGAGGTCATCAAGGCAAAAGGCTGTTCCACCAAGTATCAAGGCTTGGTGGGAGTTGAATAACAGCACACATGAACATTTGTCAAGAGAACTAGATGTTTATATGCGTCAATAAATATTATTTCCATGTTTACTGAGACTCCCCATCATATAATTCCATAATTCATTGTATAATTCCATTTAATTCTATACATATCACTTTAATGCTTTTAAGGGTGAAAAAAAAAAAATGTTTCTGATTGCAGCTGTATGAAAGCTCATGTAAATTCCAAATTCAGTAAGCATAAAATTGTTACAATACCTGACTTTGACTGTTATGACCACTCATTAGGGATGTAACGATACACTCTACTACCCACGATGCGATATGATTTACGATACTGGGTTCACGATACTGAGTTTTCCGATTTTTTAAACAAAATGAAATTGAAGACAAATTATGACAACGTTTCCTTTTATTACTTCTATTTAAAATAAAATACTGTATTTGTGCTTATATTTAATTTATCTAAATAATGAATGCCCTTTTATTTCTGCGATAGGTGCAAATTGCAAAAAAATGCTGCACATTTCCCTTATTGTGTTAAAAAAAACATAGTGCCACCGCTCTCTACTGTTTAAAGTGAATATCAGATCAACTTAAATGGTTAACCGATTCAAATCGTGGCACATGCGCACCAATTTTTAACTGTTTTCCGGTGCATCGTTACATCCCTACCACTCATGACAGTAATATTTGGCATTAAAATAGAGGGGCGGGATATTCCGCTAGCACACCAGCACCGAGATTCCTTGGTTCGAAACTCGGCGTTGTCACCGGTCGGCTGGGCGCCATCTAGCGGGCACAATTGGCAGTGCCTGCAGCAGACACGTTTTTTTGCTATGGCAGGATGACCGGACTATGTGGGTGGGGTCTTCAAACACTGTGTAAGGACCCTGATTGGCGGATAGAGGCACCTGTGCAGAGTGCATGGGTGAAAAAGGGTTCCGCAAAGGGCTGTGCGCAGGTCAGAGGAGGCGTGAGCAGCAATATACCCACCTCGACTGCAATCAGGGATCCCCCAGCAGCGGAAGACAAATTGACTACACTAAATTGGGAGAAAAAATAAAATAGAAAAAAAAGCGAATAGAGAACAGAATGCCTTTATTTGTCATATATACAGTACATATACAGATTAAATTATTTCTTCTCATATCTCAGCTTGTTTGGAAGCTGGGGTTAAAGTGCAGGGTCAGCCACCATATGGCGCCCCTGGAGAAGTGAGGGTTAAGAGCCTTGCTCAAGGGCCCAACAGTGGCTGCATGACAGAGCTGGGAATCAAACTCTCACCTTTTCAGTTAAGAACTCAAAGCTCTACCCACTAGGCTACCACTGTCCCTTACAGTATTAGTCAATGTCATAACATGTCCTTGGGTTCAGGTAAAATGTAAGTGGAATATTTAATCATGTGTGTATTTATTAAAATGAATGTATTAAACAGAAACACAAAGGTATGGTATTCCTGGCAGGGTGAGTGCTGCAGGGCAACAATATTTCGACTCTAAAATGACTATATAATATTTGCAATCACATCTGTGCAGGTGAGATTTACTGAGTTGATTACATTTAGCAGCAGTTATCAGCTATAACAGAACTATAACAACAAACAATTAGCGCTGTATGTGAGATTGTAAAGCAGCATGAAGCAGTAAAAGAGTTTCAATGAATCTTTAACAAGCTAAAGTCTTAGAAGTCAAAATTGGACAAACATTATTTGAATTAAAGAACAGTGTTATTATATAGACAATTCTAAGGACTTTTCACTTTCAGAAACCTATTTTAAGACCAATCTTGGAATGGAATAACATAATATGGTCTACAAATTGTTTATTTACATTTTTACATCTGGACATGCTTTGTTTGTCACACAATTTATGCAGATAGCTGTTACCTACAATACAGGAGTAATAATTTAGTATAATAATTGCACCATAGGGAGCACCTGAACCTGAGAAATTGCTTCATATTTGTTGGCCATTCGACAATTTTAAAGTAATCACTCTTTCTTGATTAAGTTTCAGTATTTCATATTAATAAATCATCCATACATACTGCTGCAGTTATTTTAGATTGATTTGATGAAAACCAGTATTATGTCAAGCATTTTTCATGACTACCTTGATCACCAAACTCATTAAATTTAAAGCAGCATGAAGCAATACCAGAGTATCAATGAATACAAGTAGTGGATCCTTTAACAAGCTAAACAGTCTTAGTTATAGTAGTATATGTCAAAACTGGACAAACATTATTTGCATTATTTGCACTTCTCAGGATTACTTACATTTAGAAAGCTTATAAGACCAATGTTTTGTTTGGGAAATGTTTTAATTTTACCACTGCTTTTTCAGGGTCACGGAAGGTCAGGAACCATTATGTGCAAGGCAGGAACACAGACCTGACAGGGTACCAATCAGTCGTTTGTCTTCTGCTGCTGGGGGATCCCTGATTGCAGTCATGGTGGATATATTGCTGCTCACGTCTCCTCTGACCTGCGTGCATCCCTTAGAGGAACCCTTTTTCACCCATGCATTCTGCACAGGCGCCTCTCTATCTGCTAATCAGGGTCCTTGCACAGCGTTTGAAGACCCCACCCACGTAGTCTGGTCATCCCCCCTAGCAGAACCATGCCTGCTGCAGGCACTGCCAATTATGTTCGCTAGATGGCGCCCAGCCGACCAGTGGCAACATCGAGTTTTGAACCGAGAAGTTCAGAATCTCAGCGGAATATCCCACTGTGCAACCTGAGCACCCTATCAGTCTTTTTTTTTTTAAATAGTTTTCCCCTGCCACTATTGCCCCCAGTGTTTATTTATTTATTTTATTTTTACAGTGGTAATCATACCACTAAATCATACAACAATTTATCAGTTTTATCAGTATATAATTCATTTGTTAATCTGTAATTTATTAATTAATTAATTTATTTATTTTATTTTATTTTTACAGTGGTCATCATACTATTAAATCATACAACAATTTATTCGGAACATCCTCCCAATAAAAAAGGTGTTCTGGAGAGTAGGTCATATCAGTTTTATCAGTATATAATTCATTTGTTAATCTGTATTTTATTAATTAATTAATTTATTTATTTTATTTTATTTTTACAGTGGTCATCATACTATTAAATCATACAACAATTTATTCAGAACATCCTCCCAATAAAAAAGGTGTTCTGGAGAGTAGGTCATATCAGTTTTATCAGTACATAATTTATTTGTTAATCTGCATTTTATTAATTAATTAATTAATTAATTTATGTATTTAATTTTATTTTTACAGTGGTAATCATACCAGTAAATCGTACAACAATTTATTCAGAACATCCTCCCAATAAAAAATTTGTTCTGGAGAGTAGGTCATATCAGTTTTATCAGTATATAATTTATTTGTTAATCTGCATTTTATTAATTAATTTATTAATTTATTTATCTATGTATTTATTTACTTTATTTTTACAGTGGTCATTATACCACTAAATCATACAACAAAATATTCAGAACATCCTCCCAATAAAAAGGTGTTCGGGAGAGTTAGTCATATTATTTTTATCAGTATATAATTCATTTGTTAATCTGCATTTTATATACATTTTTATTTTTATTCTATCCCTTTAAGCACATTTTGTGCTGTTTTGTGATTAAATTAGCTGCTGCACCACCGTATTGCCCATGCTCTACAAAAATGCGTGGATCTTAATTCAGTTCTCTTATCCCTATGGACTGCTGATCCTTATGAGGTGATAAATACTTTTTTAATAATGAGCTAAAGGACTGCATAGGCAGCAAAAAAAATTGTTATGGAATAAACAGCAAATGAAGTTTACATACTCATTACACTTGTGGGCCTTTGTTCTGCGTGCTTAGCATATTTTTACTTCCCACAGCCTCATCTTAGGAGCACACGGCATAAGACAAGAGGCTATGTAAATTTTTCAGACAGCAGTGTATGCTAACTGCACTAGATGCTACTAACTTGTATAGATGCTTTTCAGCATGCATAAGGCAGAAGCCAAGAAATGAGTAGTTCATGTATCCAATGTATCCATGTAAGTGTATCCAATTACCCAACTGCATTATGCTTCCTCTCTACTGATGTTGATCTCCACCCTGGTTGAGGAGAGACGAGAATGTCACACGCCCCCTCCGACACATCTGCAGTAGCCGACTGCATCTTTTCACCTGCATGAGGCGAGTTCATACGCGGATCAGCTTTGTGTACGGAGAGCCACACCCGATCAACACGTTATACATCAATCAGCCAGCAGAGGTCATAATTGCATCAGTTATGAGGAATCCCTGTCCGGCTCGTAATTCGTGTAGGCACCCAGCCCAGCCGTATGGCAGAGCAGAGATTCAAAACGATGAGTTCAAAATGTCAGCTCTGGTGTGCTAGCGTGTTTTACCACCATGCCACCTGAGCACTTTTTATTAATTAATGCAATTAAAACATTGAAACTGTCCTGCCTGTCCTGTCCTGCCATACCCAGCAAGACATACAGTGGACTCTGGAAGTATACAGTTAATTCTTGAGTTAATTATGAATTAATATAATTGATATTTTTAGCCATCAATCTACACTTAATCTTCCTGAACAGTCAAATTAAAAAAAAAATTACAAAAATATGTAAAACATTATTAATACATCATTGATAAAAATATTTATTTATTTATTAGGATTTTAATGTCATGTTTTACACACTTTGGTAATATTCATGACAGAACAGGTAGTTACTGGTTACACAAGATTCATCAAACACAGTCATGGACAATTTCATATCTCCAATTCACCTCACTTGCATGTCTTGGTACTCTGGGAGAAAACCGGAGCTCCTGGAGGAAACCCACACAGAAAGGGCCAGCTGTAGCCTAGTGGTTAAGGTACTGGACCAGTGATCAGAGTGATCGCTGGTTCAAGCCCCACCACTGCCAGGTTGCTCAATTGCTCAGACTATACTGTAACTGTAATGTAAGTCTCTTTGGATAAAGGCGTCTGCTAAATGCTGAAAATGTAAATGTAAAAAGAACCTGAACCGCTTCACCTGGGAATCAAACCTAGGACCCTCTTGCTGTGAGGTGACAGTGCTACCCACTGAGCCACCATGCCGCCCTAATAATAATATGAATTACAAATTCAAAAACTAAGACTCTTACTTGTAAAATTATTCAGACCCTTTGCTGTGGCACTGCAAATTGTAGTCAAATGCATCATGACTGCTTTAATCCTTGCAATGGGTCTAGAAGGCACACAATTTACACTCCATTGTAAAGGACTAAAACCAAGCCTTGACGTTTAAGAAACTGTCTGTAGATCTCTACAAGCAAACTATAGCAAGGCATTTATCAGTGCAAGAATTTTAAACAATATCTAAGACTTTGAGTGTTCCCAGAGTCACATCACCCTTAATAATTTAGAAATGGATGAAGGCCGGCAAACCTTGAACACTGTTACCTCTCTGAGTAATGCCTTTCCTGCCTGGATGTCCAATTTGCCAGATGGCCAACTCTAACAAAGAAAAAAGCTCCAATAATGTAGAGGTGGGAGAACCTGTTGGACAGACAACAATTTATGCAGCACTCAGACCTTTATGGCAGAGTGGCAAGACAGGAGGCATGGTTGAATAAAAGGCATGTGACAGCCTGTTCAGGGAAAAAAATATATATCTTATTAGATGATTTTTTGGAAGAATCAAAGAGAACAGAGATCAACAGGGGGCACAGGCTTTGTTGGCAAGAAGACTGCATGATTAAAGGAATCACCACTTTTAGTCATCCACACCATTGCACCCCCTGCTGGCTATAATGGCATGGTAGGTAGTCATGGTTCTGTAACCGTTCTCTCCTGTCGATCTCTATGAAAGGAGAGCCTCGTTACAGTATGTCTGGCAGAAAAATAAATAAGTAAATCATGTTAATATAAAAAAAATGAATATAAAGTATATTAAACATATGTCTAGAAATTAATTTGATGATTGAGGTTCATAGCTTACCTACCAGTCAGATAAATAAATAAGTAAATAGCCGCATAGGTGGCGCAGCGGTAAAACACGATAGCACACCAGAGCTGACATTTCAAACTCGTCTGTTCAAAACTCAGCTCTGCCATCCGGCTGGGCTGGGTGGCTACATGAGCAACGATTGGCTGTTGTTCATACAGGACGGGAAGCCGGAAAGGGACCTCATAACTGATGCAATTATGACCTCTGCTGGCTGGCTGATGGCACCTGCACAGAGTCGAGGGATGATGTGGACAGGGTGTGGCTCTCCTTACACAATGCTAATCTGCATATGAACTCGCCTCATGCAGGTGATGCATGATGCGAAGATGCAGTCGGCAACTGCACACGTGTCGGAGGGTTTCTGACAGTCTCGCTCTCTTCAGTTAGAAGTTGGGATCAGCATCAGTAGAAAGGAAGCGTAATGCAATCAAGTAACTGGGAAAAATGCAAATAAATAAATAAATATATACATATATACATAAATATAATACAGTTTGCAAAAAGTCAGAAAATGCCCAGAATCCACAGCACTCGCTCTCCTTGGCAAACAGAAAAAAGTAAGTGGTTTTTAAATCCCAATATTTATGCTGTAACCTAGTGTGGAGCCGGCTAATGAAATTGCAATCTGTACTAAGGAAGTCGGTCTGTGCTTTTCAGCTTCTCGAAACAGGGGTGGCTTTGAAGGTGGCATTGCAAGTTAAGTTACATTCCAAGCCTGGTAGCTGTCTTCTTTTGCACCTACAAGAAATATTGGGTGCCCTTTCAGATCTCAACATGCTGTGAATACACCAGGTAAAAGAAAAAGAAAAAGAGGAATTGAAAAACGTTGATAGGGTATTACTAGAGTAATTGGACAAAATATCTCAAATAGTTATACGCCTTTAGACATTTTTCTTCTGCTATTTCTATTAATTTGTCACATTTCAAAGTTTAGATCTCACAGAATATTATATGAGGATACATGATTGGTGAAATTTTGTGGGAAGGTTCACCACTGTTCCAGTTTTTCTCTGCTTGTGGATAATAGCTCTCATTGTCATTCACTGCAGTCCCAAAGCTTAAGCAATATCTTAGTTTTGCATTTCATTTACATAACCATTTACATTTGCAGCATTTAGCAGACGCTTTTATCCAAAGTGACTTACTTTTATTTATGTCTATACACAATTTGAACTATTAGGGGTGAAGAACCTTTCTCAGGGGCCAACAGTGGCAACTTGGTGGTGGCGAGGTTTGAACTGGCAATCTTCTCATTACTAAGCCTTTACCGCTAAGTTAGCACTGGCCGAACATGACATCATCTGCTGATTTTTGAGATCTTCTAGACTGCTTTACATTTCCAGACAGGTTCTAATGTGTGGCGAGTGAAACTGAACCCAAGTGTTCTAATGTAGCAGCTAGAGGGGCAGTACCTTTTTCTCACAGGGCAAAAAAGAACTGAATAACATTTTTAACATGTGTTTACATGGATAAAGTTATGATCTGAAAAATATACAGTAAGTGTGACAAATATGCAAAAATAGAAATAGAAGGGGTACCTTGTAACTTGACGTCCCCTAAACTCAAAATCTTTGAAACTGACGCCCTTCGTTGAGAAATGTGTACCCTTAAACTCGATGTTTCCCTTAAACTCTACATGTGTGCGACTGCCGTTTTGTTCAGTGTTTGGCTTGAGCAGCGCGGTAACACGTCATCAAAGTGCAACTATGAGACTAATCTGCATTTGTGTGGAATAACCGTCAGATTCACTCTGAAATGCAGATTAGTCTCAGAGTTGCACTTTGATGACGTGTTACCGCGCTGCTCAAGCCAAACACTGAACAAAACGGCAGTCGCACACATGTAGAGTTTAAGGGAAACATCGAGTTTAAGGGTACAAATTTCTCAACGAAGGGCGTCAGTTTCAAAGATTTTGCGTCCACATGTATCTGTGTTTAGCTGGATTTTCCTTCTGTTTCACTTTTAAACTTGTTATAGCTCAGGGTTCTGAGAAATGGTGAAAATCAGCTTTTCATTAAAATAAAGCTTAATGCGACTCAATGTATTAAAAGAATGACATAGAAACAGTAAACCTCTCTTAATTATTACTAGGGATGCATCGATACCATTTTTTCCCAACCGAGTACGAGTACAAGTACATGTATTTTTGTACTCGCCGATACCGATACCTATTTAGAATGATGCAATCTGGAGCATTATGGAATAGTGTAGTTTTTAGTGTAAAATAGTGCAGTGGAACAGTTGCTTGGGTTGCCATCACTAATTGTAAAAAAAAAAAAAAAAAAAAAACACCGCACAGCCATCATTGAGAAAGCTTCTGACAAGCTAAAGTTAACGTTCATTAATAAACGCACGTAATTAACGTTGTGCACATCATACATGCGATGCGATTCTGCTGATTGAAATATTTACTTTAAAAAGATAATACAGTCCGATCCCATCTGAGCCGATTCTATCAGCACATACCGTACATTCGTGGTTCACCTCGGTAAATCGTAAACGACTCTGAGTCAGCTCCCGCTCTGTGGTAATAACCAGTATAATTAAGCCTGAGCTTTATAATGTAAGCGAGTCACACAGAATGTTCTGTAGTAGTTGGTGTTTATTTACAACCGCAACATTCATTATAACAGTAAACACGGAGAGATGACTGAGAAAAGAAACTTACGCTGCGCTTCAAATGAGTCGACTCCTGAATCACTTGTATCGACACTGTGAACAGAGTATTGAACACAAACACGTCCTATAACAGCGGTCGCTGCTTTTGTAACCGGTTATCTTCACTGTTAGCTCTATTTTAAGTTTTTTTTTTTTGTCAAACGGAACTAAATAACATTAAACGTGCGTGTGAGCGTGGTCAGTGAGAATAATTCAATATGTCTCCCGTGGGTGAAAAATGAATTGCTTTAGTTTTAGAAATAAAAAAATCTCGTAATGTCACGCCCCCCCCCCCGGTCAGGCACTCGTGCCCCACAGGTTGAAAATCCCTGCGTTAACGCAGCAACGTGCCCTAGGCACACGGTATTGGATGTTTAGTATCGGAGCCTCGTTTGCGAGTACGAGTACGAGTTAATGAGCGCGGTATCGGGCATATAGCCGATACTAGTATCGGTACTCATGCATCTCTAATTTTTACTGCTCATAAGTTTTCTACACTAATGTAATTCCTTGCTTGTTGCTTTAGTACAATAAGCCAGCTCAAAATAAATTTTGCTGCTTCTCATGTGAATGCGCCTTTACTGAACAGAATACGGTATTCCAAGATCAAGCATCTCCATGATTAAGAAGCGTAAGGAAACAATAAAGAAGTAAGAGTAAAGAGCAGGTTTTATTATATTTAACTGTTTTTTAATTGTATTTCAGTGTTATTTTTTGTGAATGAGTGTCAAAAACAACCCCATTATTTTACATTAGACTAAAATATATGCAGTTCCACAGGACCATGAAACGCATTAACAGGTTTCCCATACATCCTTATGGGAAAAAAAATACCTTGAAACTCAACGTCTTTTAAACTCAACGCCACTCCCAGAACCAATTGACGTCAAGTTTGAAGGTACCACTGGAAATAACCATTCCAAGACAACCATTCTATGACAAAACTCAACTACAAATTAATTTGTTATCAAGCCTTAATGTCATTCAAACTGTCAAGTATCATACAAAGGGCGGCACAGTGGCTTGGTGGGTAGAAGGTCCTGGGTTTTGTGCAGAGTTTGCATGTTCTCCCCGTGCCTGGGTGGGTTTCCTCCGGGAGCTCCGGTTTCCTCCCACAGTCCAAAACCATGCAGTCAGGTTAAGTGGAGACACTGAATTGCCTTATAGGTGAATGGGTGTGTGTATGTGTGTCTGTGTGTCTGCCCTGCGATGGACTGGCACCCCATCCAGGGTGTTACTGTGTGCCTTGCACCCATTGAAAAGCTGGGATAGGCTCCAGCACCAAAGCCCCCCCCCCATCCATCCCCCCCCCCTGTAATTGGATGAACGGTTAAGAAAGTGAGTGAGTATCATACAAACCTTATGTTAACATAATGCTTTTGCCTTTATACAAATTCTTACTTCTCACAAAGGGTCTTAGTAGTTTGTAGCCCTATAAACACAACCATAAGTAAAGTGATAGTGCAACTAGTTTGAAAGAAAATTAAAGATTATTAGAAGCATTATGTTATTGTGAGTGAAAAGGTCCCCAAATGCATTATTTCATAGAATCCCATGCAAATGTTTGATTGTAGCCTGAAAAGTTGAACCAGTCTTTTTTAAAGCACATGTTCACATACCAGAAGGTAGGGCGTTTGCTTCATGCATATTTTAATAATCTACCCTGATCACTCTTGTAGCCCGTTTGAGTAAGACAGGAGTTGGCACTGTTTGAACACTATACCCTGCTGCGTGTTTGGCATGAAAAGTTCAATATACCTCATCCTGAGATGTGCCAATCAAAAACTACACCCACTACAACTAAACTTAGCTTGTACATTGTATTTTGACAAGAAACACCTCATGGACAGTGGAGATTACTCAGAGCACAAACAGAACAGGACACTCCAAAAAAAAATCCTTATGAGGTCTTTGATTATAGCATTTGCAGTTACTCACACTGTTGCATTCTTGTTGTAATCTCTGCTATGTCTGTCTCACCTTAATACACACTGAAAGAGACAAGTGAATCTGTTATTCAAGAGCTAACAATAGAAATATGCATGTATAATGTGTCTGAAGGGCACACAGACAAGCAGACGTAGGAGGTCTGAGGAGGGACATTGGTACTGGGAGAAGAATGAAAGGATGCCATATTGCACCAGGCTTCTGTAACAGCCGGCTGCTGAAATGCTGAGTGGACGTGGGCTGTCTGCCCTGAACTGGGTTCATGTCCCCATGGGCGACACTTACCTCTAAGGAGCTGACACTCTACTTTTTACTATCGAAACACTGTCAAATTGAAATGTATCAATTCAATCAAGTTAAATATTGCTTAGATTAATCCAAAAGTTTCAACAATAACAGAACTTGGTTGTTATTTAGTGTATATGTAGATATCTAATTAAATACAAATAAAAGCAGTGGAAGAAGTTTAGCTGGTCTGACAAATCCTGAGTTCTTCAAGGTCATGTGGAAGGCCGGGCATTTAGGTATAACTTAGCCTCAAAAGAATGCATGTGCTGTGGAATGTATGATTAATTTTATACTGCATCACTGTTTAACTCTAAAAAAATTAAATTGTTTAGTAGGTGCAGATTAATTTTATGTTTTTATTTTATTATTTTATTTATTAGGATTTTACATCACATTTTACACTTTTTGGTTACATTCATGACAGAAACAGTAGTTACTCATTAAACTTGTGAACTGATGAATCTTGTGTAATGTCAAACACAGTCATGGACAATTTTGAATCTTCAATTCACCTCACTTGAATGTCTTTGTACTGTGGGAGGAAAACGGAGCACCCGGAGGAAACCCACACAGACACAGGGAGAACATGCAAACTCCACACATAAAGGACCTGGACCACCCCACTTGGAAACTGAACCCAGGACCTTTTTTGCTGTGAGGCGACAGTGCAAGATGAATTTTTTTGTGTAACACAAAGCTTTGATGGGTAGTCAATTGCAATTTAAATGACAAAGGATGGTCTATCACGTCATCAAACATCATGTCAGAGAAAGTTCTATGAGACTGTTTTTAAATTTACATTTTCGGCATTTAACAGACACTTTAATCCAAAGCGACTTACAGTACTGTGACAGTATACTGTCTAAGCAATTGAAGGTTAAGAGCCTTGCTCAAGGGCCCAACAGTGGCAACCTGGCGGTGGTGGTGCTTACCCCAGCGACCTTTCAATTACTAGTCAAGTACATTAAACACTAGCCTACAACTGCCTACAGACTTTATGTTGATTTATTTATTAGGATTTTAAGGTCATGTTTTACACGTTGGTTACAATCATGACAGAACAGGTAGTTACCGGTTACACAAGATTCAGTGTCAATGTTTAATGTTAAACACAGTCATGGACAAGTTTGTATCTCCAATTCACCTCACTTGCCTGTCTTTGGACTGTGGGAAGAAACCGCAGAAACCCACGCAGACATGGGGAGAACATGCAAACTCCACACAGAAAGGACTCAGACCGCCCCACCTAGGGATCGACCCAAAGACCCTCTTGCTATGAGGTGACAGTGCTGCCCACTGAGCCATCATGCTGCATGGATGGATAAATGGTGTACAAGTGGGTGAGAAAGTGTACAAAGCAACAGATGGACTACAGCCAGTAATTGTATACCCACAAACTTCATCTGTACAGTGGGTGTATCTTATAAATAATCAATGAATAAAATAAAACAAATATTGAATGTACATATTAAATAAGTGTATATGCACTGGGGAAAGTAAAAGCACAGTATTTAATCAATTTATGTATTATTTAAACAGCTTAATTTAAGTTGTTTAAATTAAATTATATTTTTTATTATTTAATAAAATAATAATTTGTAAAAAAAAAAAAAAAAAAAAAAATCTAGCGGTCACTTTTGGCCACCACTCTATATACACATGCTTGAATGCGCACACACCAATGCCGGCATCTGCCACCTCACTGATCCGAGTCACTGAAACAACTAGGACACTCATCAAGCCAGATGGGCCTCTGTCTATCCTCGACCCCCCTAGAACCTATAAACATGAACATTGACATGGTCTAAGTAAACAAACATTGCCTGAACTTCACAGAAGCAAACATGTAGCAGAGACATTAGCTACTTCTCCTGTCGTGCATGCCTTTAGATTGTCCTTTGCTGCTGTCATGCACGTCATTAAGTGTGTATTGTCTTGTAAGCATTATTAAAGGTAAGCCATGTAGGTGTACTAATGGTAAGCATGGATTTTATTGGCTCTGTAATTTGGGAAGGCTGATTACTATTGGTGACAAAACTTTGAACTAATTTGCAACTAATAAAATACACTTGATAGAAAATATATATGACATGTAATTGATTACAAATTACAGAATATGTATGTTCAAATAATACATGTCCATAATTGCAGTGTGTTTACATTTACTGCCCAGGACACACCACATGGGCAGTGGTAACTCTGCTACTGTTGGGCCCCTGAGCAAGGTCCCTAACCCTCAATTACTTGAATTGTACTTGATCGCAGTTGTAAGTCACTTTGGGTAAAAGCATCTGCTAAATGCTGTAAATGTCATTGTGCTTACATTTATGGTGTAATTAATGTATACTTAGAGATACTGTATATTAAACTACATAGTAGTATAGTAAATTACATTATAATGTTACGTTAGTCTTCCCCCCGAGACGAATTATTTGACAGGACACTTACTATATACAAATTTTATTTAAAATACAAAGATAAGCTACAAGGCAAGAAAGACAAGGAACAAGGTGAACACAAGGGGGAACTACACTATCAACATGGATAACAAGGCTAAAGACTAATGCCAAGCTAACAGCTATGCTAACACTAAATGCTACCTAGGACTTTAGAGTGTTCAGAATCAACCCTTAAACTGTATTAAACAAGGAATGCTAGATCCTAAGCTAAAGCTAAGCTAGTAGCTAACAAGAACAAGGGGCAAGACAACATGGGAAGCACCAAGACAAGGACAAGACAGAGACTAGGACTAAGACTCTACTAAGGTCAGGCTATAACAAGGAACATGGATCTTAAGGTCACGCTAGAACAAGGCACATGGACTTAGGCTAACTACAGTAAAGAACATAGATCTCAAGGTCAGGCTACAAACATGGACACAGAGGTTACATGAACAAGCTACAATAAGGAGGGTTTAAGGATAAGCTGTGCTATCCTGTTTACATCAAATTTTACTCCACAGACCTGCCAATGATTACACAACAAAAAACAGGTGATCGCCGCTCAGGTGGCGCAGTGGTAAAAAGTACATCGTTTCGAATCCAGCTCTGCCTCCCCGGTTCGATGCTGGGCGGCTGTATGAGCAACGATTGGCCGGGGGGTGGGACAAAGAACCGGATGTGGGTCTCTGTCAGAATGCGATTACGACCTCTGCCGGCTGATTAGAGGCGCCTGCACAAGAGATGAGGAAGAGTGCCCTTAGGATGTGTCTCTCCGCATGCAACGCTAGGTGGTGCCAAACTCATCAATGTGTGGGTGGCAAAATGCATCCGGCTGCTGCTCATGTTTCGGAGGGGATATGGGTTAGCTTCGATATCTCCTCTCTCAGGGCAGGGTTCGTCATAGGCAGAGAGGAAGCACGATGCAAACGGAACAATTGGATGCGCTAAAAGGGGGAGAAAAGGGGAAAAAATTATTTAAAAAAAACAAAAACAGGTGATCATGATGAAAGTAATGGCCAATCAAGAGGCAGGGCAGAGACAAGGCATGAAACAAAAAATAAACATTTACAATTTTAGCATACGCCTTTATCCAAAGCGACTTACAATTAAGACTATACATTGCAAGCATAAGGCATAAACCAGCAACTTTCTAATTATTAGGCCTGTACCTTAACCACTGAGCTACTTATGTCCAAGTGCTCTGGGAGGCTGGCAAAGCTGAGGCTGTAACATATAATGTATAATTACAGTATTCTTAGTTGTAAAATAATTTACAGTATACTCACATGTACTGTACAACTGTAAATATATAGTTTTAATATATTTATTATATTTTTATATTCCCTCACAATGAGTGTGCCTCCACTTTGTGCTCAATGTTAAGAATGAAACGTTAAGAATGAATAAACTTGTATTTATTAATAATGTATATGTTTGACAGTAATCAAGTACCCAATTCTTAGTATATTTGCAGGATGACACAATTCCTGGCTCACCGTCTGTCATCTCCTCAACAATGTGTAAATTAAAACTGCAAGTCCTTTTGAAGTACTTTTAGTAGTTATTATGCTGTGAGAAAGGGTAAAAAGAGAAATTCCTACATGGTGCTGAAACAGCTAACCTATAACATCCTACTCTCTGTGCAATTTTGTCCCTCGTCTGGGATTATCGCTGGGGGGGATTCTTATTTGCAGGCTTTTCTGTTGCTTCGTGGTGGTCTGCATACCCCTGCAAATTGCTCTCAGGGGTGATGAACGATCGAGAGAAATAAACGACAGAGATTTTCTCCTCTGGACACCTGTTCATATCTTCTCTCTACTGTCAGCATTTGCTGAGCCAGAGTTCATCAGCCAGTATTCTCAGGGCAATTAAGTGGAAACCAATTATAGGTGGACTAATGTAACACAGGTCAGGTGGCAGACTGCTGTCGTAGCCTTGCACTGGGACTGAGAGAGAGAGAACGTACAAGATGCAGGGAATTTACTGAGACAAATACCAAGAGTCAGCCAATTCTTTCAATAAGAGATTAACTTCTTCAGTGTAATTACACTGACAAAGTTCATATTGAATCTGCTCTCAGACAGAAGTGAGGCAGCTTGATATGTACAACTGTATTTTCTTTATTTTCTTCAAGTCATTTGGTGACTGTTTTGGCTCTTATTGAAAGAGTCTGACTGTACTGTTCAACAGTGAGAAGCCTGTCTTTTTATGCATGACAGCTACTGACAAAAACTAACTGTGAAAGAAAACAAGGATTCAGCCAATTTTGTTTTGTAACTTAATTTACTTCCAGTGAATATATCAACTTCGGCTTTATAGGCTTTATATAGTTTTTAGAGTTTGTACTCTTTCCTTGTTTCTACCCTTACTGTCCATTTTATTAGTTCCACTTACCATATAGAACACCCTTTTGTGCTGTTCTTCAATGGTCAGGACTCTCCCAGGACCACTACAGAGCAGGTATTATTTGGGTGGTGGATCATTCTCAGCACTGCAGTGACACTGACATTGTGGTGGTGTTAGTGTGTGTTGTGCTGGTATGAGTGGATAAGACACAGCAATGCTGATGGAGTTTTTAAACACCTCACTGTCACTGCTGGACTGAAAATTGTCCACCAACCAAAAATATCCAGCCAAAAGCAGCCTGTGGGCAGCGCCCTGTGACCACTGATGAAGGTCTAGAAGATGACCAACTTAAACAGCAGCAATAGATGAGCGATCGTCTCTGACTTTACACTGTGTGCACAATTATTAGGCAAGTGAGTATTTTGACCATATCATAATTTTTATTCATCTTTTCCAACTCCAAGCTGTATAAACTTGAATGCTTATTGTATTTAAGCATATCAGGTATTGTGTATTTGTGTAATGTGGGAGGGTGTAGCCTAAGGAGATCAACACCCTATATTAAGGTGTGCATAATTATTAGGCAGCTTCTTTTTCTCAGGCAAAATGGGCCAAAAAAGAGATTTAAGTGACTCTGAAAAGTAAAAAATTTTAAAATGTCTTTCAAAGGGATGCAGCACTATTGAAATTGCTAAGATATTGGGCCGTGATCACAGAACCATCAAACGTTTTGTTGCAAATAGTCAACAGGGTCAAAAGAAATGTGTTAAAAAAAAAAAAGATGCAAATTAACTGCCAAAGATTTGAGAAGAATCAAACGTAAAGCTACCAGGAACCATTATCCTCCAGTGCTGTCATATTCCAGAACTGAAACCTACCTGGAGTGCCCAGAAGTACAAGGTGTTCAGTGCTCAGAGACATGGCCAAGGTAAGGAAGGCTGAAACCAGACCACCACTGAACAAGACACATAAGTTGAAATGTCAAGACTGGGCCAAGAAATATCTGAAGACAGATTTTTCAAAGGTTTTATGGACTGATGAGATGAGAGTGACTCTTGACGGACCAGATGGATGGGCCCGTGGCTGGATCAGTAACAAGCACAGAGCTCCTCTTCTACTCAGATGCCAGCAAGGTGGAGGTGGGGTACTGGTAGGGGCTGGTATTATTAAAGATGAGCTAGTTGAACCTTTCCGGGTTGAAGATGGACTCAAAATCCACTCCCAAACCTACTGCCAGTTTTTAGAAGACACTTTCTTCAAGCAGTGGTACAGGAAAATGTCTGCATCTTTCAAGAAGACCATGATTTTTATGCAGGATAATGCTCCACCGCATGCATCAAAGTACTCCACTGCATGGCTAGCCAGTAAAGGCCTAAAAGATGAAAGAATAATGACATGGCCCCCTTCCTCACTTGACCTAAACCCTATTGAGAACTTGTGGGCCCTTCTTAAACGGGAGATTTACGGTGAAGGAAAACAGTACACCTCTCTGAACAGTGTCTGGAAGTATGTGGTTGCTGCTGCACAAAAAGTTGATCATCAACAGATCAAGAAACTGACAGACTCCATGAATGGAAGGCTTTTGGCTGTTATTGAAAAGAAGGGTGGCTATATTGGTCACTGATTTTTTTTTAAATGTCAGAAATGTTTATTTGTTAATTTTGAGTTGTTTGTTTATTATTCTCACTTTAACAGATAAAAATAAACAAGTGAGATGGGAAAATTTTAGTTTTTTATTTAGTTGCATAATAATTCTGCACACTAATAGTTGCCCAATAATTATGCACACGTAGCTATTTTCCTAAGAAAGCCAAAACCTCACTTTCACTTTCTTAAATATTCAGTGTAAGGTTTATTAACATTTTGAATTGACTGAAAGCACAGTAGTTGTTCAATAATAAAATGTATCCTCAAAAATACAACTTGCCTAATAATTGTGCACACAGTGTACATCTACAAGGTGGACCAACTAGGTAGGAGTGTCTAATAGAGTGGACAGTGAGTGGACACGGTATTTAAAAACGCCAGCACTGCTGTGTCTGATCCACTCATACCAGCACAAAACACACTAACACACCACCATCATGTCATTGTAACTGCAGTGCTGAGAATGACCCACCACCCAAATAATACCTACTCTGTGGTGGTCCTGACCATTAAAGAACAGGGTGAAAGCAGGCAAAAAAGGTATGTAGAGAAACAGATGGACTACAGTCAGTAATTTTAGAACTACAGAGTGCTTCTATATGGTCAGTGAAACAAGGAGTGTGTGTATATATATATATATATAGTGTATACATGATAATTTGTAACAAAAACATACATATATACATCTATCTATCTACTGTAGATCTTTCATCAGAATGATGCAACCTGCCACAAAGCAAAAATGGTTCAGGAATGGTTTGAGGAGCACAACAATGAGTTTGAGGTGTTGACCTTTGAGGTGTGAATTTCCCCATTGTGGGACTAATAAAGGATTATCTTATCTTGACTTGGCCTCCAAATTCCCCAGATCTCAATCCAATCAAGCATCTGTGGGATGTGCTGGACAAACAAGTTCGATCCATGGAGGCCCCACCTCACAACTTACAGGAGTTAAAGGATCTGCTGCTAACATCTTCGTGCCAGATACCATAGCACACCTTCAAGGGTCTAGTGGAGTCCATGCCTCGACGGGTCAGGGCTGTTTTGGCAGCAAAAGGGGGACCAACACAATTAGGAAGGTGGTTGTAATGTTATGCCTGATTGGTGTGTGTATATATAGTGGTCCCTTGTGACTCGACCTCCCCTAAACTCAAAATCTTAGAAACTTAACGCCCTTCGTCGAGATATTTGTACCCGTAAACTAGATGTTTCCCTTAAACTTGGCATGTGTGCGACTGTAGCTTTGTTCAGCACTCTGCTTGAGCGGTGCGGTAAAAAGCAATATTAATGTTTTATGTTTTTGTTTTTTAATAGTTTATTTTACAGGGACAATACAAATAAACATCGTTACATAAAATGCACCAGATGTATTGTATAAAAGGCTTCTAGCATAAGCTAATTTGCAGCCCCAGTCCCTGGTTAGGCTTTTATAACAAAATAGTACAAAATGTAAATACCTAAAATACATAAAATTCGTATAATTCATTAAACAAACCAGCAGAATCTCACAATCACATTTATGCTGTCCGTTTAACTTCAAATACATGAGCATAAAAAAGTAGCACCGTGACCCAAATCAACCACACAGCAGCATAAAATCATAATCACTCCTTACCTGAGGTTTTCTTCAAATGGAGACCAAATCTAAATCCGTGTGTTGTTCCATTAGAGATATAATCCATTTGTTTTTCTTCTTGGCGGCCATCTTTTGTATGTTTCCAGAATATTCCCAGAATATATAAATCCATTTCCCACTGTGTTTGTTCACCTAACTAACCAAAACCATCTCAGTCTAATAATTTATTCTCTCAGCTTTCCCGGTAAAAAGCTGAAACTTGTAATTCGTTAACCTTTACTTATACCTCTACAAACAACGAAGAGAGAGTTTTTCATTGCCAGCTCACCTTAATGACACAGAATGGAGAAAAAATTAGTATATTGCTTTGCATTAAAGAACCAAATGAAATTCCACCCAAAATTTTAATTCGGAAGCTCTGACTGGTTTATACAGCTGTTTATCAATGCTTGAACAACGACTGAATCTCTGAATGAATCAATGCACTGATTCATGGAGTTGTTTACAAACGACACCATAATGAAATAGAGTGAGCAAAACGAATGAATCTTTTCCATAGATAAGAACACAGCTCCCTGATTCGATTCCAATGAATGATTCGCTTGAAAAGAGTCGTTTCTGACTTGTTTTCCTCATTGACTCAGGAATGGGGGAGTAGACAGAGTTTGACAGAGCTTATAGAGCCAGAAAGGCACACATATTATAAAGTACAAATAATTCATCTTACATAGAGTTTGCAATATAATTTTGTGTTGGAAAGCTTTGGTGACCAACCTGGACTCTTTTTACCCCAACTTTAATAACTCCAGATCAGAATTAATTAGAAGCTAAAAATTTGTTATGGTAATTGTAAACAACATTACCACAGGTATAAGCTGTTGGTTATGGAATATAATAAATATATATATATATATATATATATATATATATATATATATATATATATATATATATATATATATATATATACTGTATATACTGTATATATATAGTGTATATATACAGTATATATATATATATATATATATATATATATATACTGTATATATATATATACACCACCCTGTCAACCGTCGCACAACAACCATTTCGAAATCTCTTGACAAGCTAAAATAACATAATTAGCGTTGTGCACATCATACATATTTACTTCAAAAAGATAATACAGCCCGATCCCATATGAGCCGATTCCATGAGCACGTTATATAAATTCGTGGTTCAGACTGAACTGGATAACATTAAACATGTGTTTGTGCGTGGTCAACAAGACTGATCAAATATGTCTCCTGGACAGGCACTTGCGCCTGCCCGGACAAGTATGCAAAAACCCTGTACTAAGGAATGCTTTAACACAGATGTGTAAACACCTGTGTAATGCATTTATTTACAAATTGATTAAACAGTGCACATGAATGTATACTACTTACTAAACTAAACGCTTCACTATGGCTAACATGATTGCTCATGCTTCACTAGGAAAATATATTAAACTAATTGCTAATACTATGCTAACCACTGCACTACAGAGAAAGACGTGAACTAAATTATTTACTAGGAAACATTAGGAAATAACTCAGAAAATGGAACTAGGAAAAGTAAGGGTACATGGAATTGGTGCAATGCTGCATACTCCTTTAATATTAGCAAAAAGTATGTTTCTCTAAGCATAAACAATGTTTAAAAATGAAAGTGGGGTTGGGGGCAATTCCCCAAACCTTTTTATAGCATACAAAATATCCAGGCATGGCTGTACCTTTAATCTAAAGTTCACAAAATTAATGGTTGCTCTTTATAGCTCTTCCATTCTTAAACACCTGCCATTAGGTCAGTGTAAATGTGACTCTGTCAATTCAAAGTGGCCGTGTCAGCATTTTCTGAAGAACAGGCCCTCCAGGTAGCGGAGGCATGATGCCAAGCAACAAGCTTCGCCATCTTAACCTTTTACTGAAAGTGGCTGACTTGTGCTGAATACAGAAAACGTGTACACACGTACTAACGAATTCACATACAAATACACATACTTCTCTTTCCCTGACACTCCTCTTTGTTTTAACCTTTGTCGAAAAGAGGAACAAGGTAAAGCTAAATGCTAACAATGTTGTGACAATAGGCAAACATCATCTAGTCATGTAGATGTGGGAATAATCCTTAAACCTAAATATCTTTTTATACTGATGTGCTAAAAGGGTAAATATATGCACCCAAGGTACACGATTTCAGTGTAAATATTAAAACACAGCTTTTAGAAATACGCACCATCTGCTTTTTACACTGTTTCATAAAGAAAGAACAAGAGAAAGTCTGTGTGTGTATGTGTGTAGGAGGTCTTTGAAGCATAGAGAAATCATTAGAGGAGAATAGGGGTGCTAAGGACCCAGGATGAGGGCTACCACACGCTGTTCAACCTCAGTGAGGAGCCGTCTTTTTTGCCAAACCCCCTGAGAACCATTACTGAGGCTGTAAGAAGCAGATTGTAAACCCGACTAAAGTTATCACGGAATTATTACTGCTGTCTGAATTTCTGGTTCAAAAAAATGGTTGTATTTATTTCACTTTTATTCTTCACTTTTAAAGGCTTTGGGCTTTCTGGCTAAGCTCTCAAGCTTATTTTCTTTTCCTTGCAGTCCACGAGTCATTGGTGATGTGAAGCTCAGTTAACTGAGGGCAGTTTTACCCATGTTGTTCCAGCAGCTTTCACTTCATGGCAGTTTGTTTTCTTCAAGCTAAAGTTATATGCAATAAATTTGGCAAGGGTATATGCAACCCTGACTTTCCAGGCCAGCAAATTTAAAATGTCATTTGCTCTGTGTGGTGTGTACATTTTTGCCAAAGTATTTTCAGAAATTATGAAACAAATTACATGAAAAATAGAAATAGAAATTTCACTGTCACTGTCTGAAATGTGCAGTTCTAAAAGACAAAAATAGCCTACTGAAACTGTCAGAAAAATTCAAGAACTCCTAAGAACATCAATTACTGCAATGCTGTCTATCGTATGCAGGTATTCTGTCTGGAGGATGTTTTAAAAGTCATAACTGTCATAAAAACATTAAAGATATAATGAAGTTTTTAGCAGGTAATGAAAAGTTAGATTTAGAGTGGTTTAGCAGATACAGAGTTGTGTAAAGTAATGTTTTATGATTTGAGATATATGACGATACCGAGTGTCTCTAAAGACCTGGAAAAAAATGAAAAGTGGTCCAATCTCCAGTAAAGAATTGTAAGAAACTCATTCATTGGTACAGGAAACAGTTAATTACAATTACAGTGGTACCTTGTAACTCGACGTCCCCTAAACTCGAAATCTTTAAAACATGGCACACTTTGTGGAGAAATTTGTACCCTTAAATTCGACATGTTCAGCCTTTTTTAAGAAAAAAAAAATTTATTTTCAAATTAACAATGAACAGCCGCTTTGTTCAGTGCTTGGCTTGAGCGGTGCAGTAAGACGTCATCAAAGTGCGTGTATGAGACGAATCTGCATTTGTGTGGAACAACAGTAAAATTCACTCTTAAAGCTCCACATGTATCTGTGTTTAGCTGGATTTTACTCACTGTTTCACTTATAAACTTGTGTTACAGCTCGGGTTCTGAGAAATTATGAAAATTTACTTTTTCAAGTCTAAAATGCTTGTCATGAAAAAAAAAGCTTTACATGACTTAATGTATAGAAACACTAAACTTCTCTTAATTATTAATGCTCATAAGTTCTAATGAAATTGCTCGCTCGTTGTTTTAGAACAAGTTTTGCGCACTGCCACAAATCTTAATGTGGAAAAAAGCAGAAAAGCACAAACGCTGAACGAAATACGGTATTCCAAGATCAAGCAGCTCCACGATTAAGAAGCATAAGGAAACAATAAAGACGTAAAGGTAAAGTGCAGGTTTTATTGTATTTTTAATTGATTTTTAACTGTTTTCAATCTTATTTCAGTGTTTTTTTATATATATTATTTGTGTTATTTTCAGTGTATAAGTGTCAAAAACAACATTATTTTACATTAGCCTAAAATATATAAGATAAGATAAGATGCCTTTATTGTCATTGCACAGTGTACAATAAAATTGAGCAGCAATTTATTGGCGCTTACACATACAATAATTAAAAATAGAAGCAAAAATTATACACATATACACAATACACACATGTATGTATGCCCAAAATCTTAGATATAAAGAATAAAGGATAAAGACTAAACTATGATTATAACAAGGACAATAGACATTGGTTGAACACAGCAGTGAGGTAGCAATGGGGTATTGCACATGCCCTAAGTAACTTAATATGCAGTTCCACAGGATCTTGGAATGCATTAACAGGTTTCCCATACATCCTTATGGGAAAAAATACCAGGAACCACTTTATTGTTTTTTTTTAATGCATTTTCTCCCCTTTTTCTCCCCCTTTAGTGCGTCCAATTGCCCAATTGCATCATGCTTCCTCTCCGCCTATGCCGATCCCTGCTCTGACTGAGGAGATCGAAGCTAACCCATGCATCTTATCACCCACACATTGACGAGTGTTGTGCCACCTAGCGTTGTGTACGGAGAGACACACCCTAAGAGCACTCCTTCCTCATCTCTGTGTAGGCGCCTCTAATCAGCCAGCAGAGGTCGTAATTGCACCAGTCTGACAGAGAGAGACCCATATCCGGCTTAGTCCCACCCATCTGAACAACGGGCCAATCGTTGTTCATGTGACCGCTCAGCCGGCAGGGCAGAGCTGAGGTTCGATACGATGTATTCGAGATCCCACCTGAGCGGCCTCACTGTATTGTTTTTAAAGGGTTTGCTATCACATCTAAAGTTGAGGGTGCCAGATTTGACTTTTTTTGGGGGACTGTTTGTGCCATTCAAGTGAAAGTAAAAGTAATAAACATGCAAACACCAGTACTTGTACTTGTAATTGCAACAATGTTCTGAAAGAATTAATGTATTATCTGGTAAAAACGTACAGAGGTGCCAATACTTTTAGCCATGACTGTACTTTTGTGTTTGTGCTTTGTTACTGCACACCATTAAATAAACATACAGTTTTTAATGGGTCAAATGTTGTCTTGTGCCCTTATTTGCTCCTGCTGACTACTGGCCTTTAAAGGAGGTAAAGTTGCAGTGCAATATCATTACTCACATCCTCTGACCTTGATAGTCTACACAGCTGCTCTCTCCCCATGAAGTAAGAGAGAAAGAGAGAGAGAGATCG
Source organism: Trichomycterus rosablanca (assembly GCF_030014385.1). NCBI lineage: Eukaryota > Metazoa > Chordata > Actinopteri > Siluriformes > Trichomycteridae > Trichomycterus > Trichomycterus rosablanca. The sequence continues at coordinate 35,077,925 of NC_085991.1, read as the reverse complement.
AGATCAAGCACTAGTGCATGCTGATGTCAGCAGTATCAAAAGATGAAACACAGGAAACTTTTTTCAAAAAACATTATCTGTACCCTTTCTCTTCATCTCCCTGTTCTTTCTGGGCTTGTCTTCCTCTTTATCTGTGACTTTCATTTTATACATTCACACCTCTTTCATCTTAAGGGTGACACCAGGTTTTTGAAATATCTCTTGTTTTATGAATGTCTTTCTACTGCAAACTTATCAAACTCAAAGTTACAGATTATAGCTGAGTCTTCACCTGATAAATCTTAAAACGACCCCATAGTAAAGTGGCACTGTGGCTCGTGGGTAGCACTGCCACCTCAAAGCAAGAAGGTCCTGGGTTCGATTCACATGTAAAGCGGTCCAGTTCCTTTCTGTGTGCAGTTTGCATGTTCTCCCCATGTCTGTGTGGGTTTCCTCCCACAATCCAAAGACATGCAAGGAAGGTGAATTAAATAAAGTGGTCTGTGACTGTGTTTAATAATAAACGTGAACTGATGAATCTTGTGTAACCAGTAACTATCTGTTCTGTCATGAATGTAACCCAAGAGTATAAAATATGACGTTGAAAATCCTAATAAAATAAATAAGAAAATGACCCCCGGCAAATATCATGATATTATGTGTGTTCCTTTGGCCCACTCTTTTTTGCAGAATGTTTTAATACAGCCACATTGGACAGACATTCATCCTCAGGATTTTCTGATAGAGAGCAGAATTTATGATTCTATAAATTACGACAATTTGTCCAGGTCCTGCCACCACCATATTTGACTGTTAGTATGATGTTCCTATGGTGGACAAAAGATAAAACAGTATGTCTTTTCAAAAAGTTCCAACTGTAACTCATCGGTTCCCAGAAAATCATCCCAAAAGTCTTGGGGTCATCTAGATGTTATTGGCAAGATGAGTCTTTGGGTGAGTTCGAAAACCTAGTGAGCTGCTCTGCTGTTTACTGCCTACATAGGCAGCTGCCTAAGTAGAGAGGATTATAATAAGTCATCGACTTGTAAGTCTGGTTATTCAAACGCACTACTTAGACAGTGATTCCATCAGTTTTTGCTTACTAAGCTAACACAGTTAGCCTCAGGCCATTCAAACCAATGGGATGAGGTGGCACAACGCGCTATCATCTAACATCTCCCTCCATGTACCGAAAATGGTTAAATTGTTGCTGACAAGCCCGAATGCAAATAAATAACACTTGTATATCTTTATACAAATTAAAAATCAATGAGAATTGATTTACATTTAAAAAGAACTCTGTTGGTTGCTCTGCATTTGTCCGCCATATTTGTAATTTTTTTTGTGAGAAAAGTTGCGCGCACTGAATGCCGGGATTGTCTTCATTGCTAAGGAAGCATTGGATGCTCCCTCACTATTCAGTCAAAATACCATTCAAATTTAATGTACCTTACTAGGCAGCATTTTAAAGCATCAAGGACTTCAGCCTTTTTCTCGGGAGCGCACGTAGGATGACATAAAATGTTGTGTATCTACAGAGCTCACTAGGTTTTTGAACACACCCATTGTGTTACTTTTGCAACCTTCCCATAGATACATTTTTTGTCCAGCATCTTTCTTATTGTAGAATTGTGTACTTTGACCTTAATTGAGGCAGGTCCTGCAGGTCCTCCTTAATGAGTCAATGTGCTCTTGGTGAAATAATGGTTGCTGTCCACTCCAAGGAAGGTTTTCTCTATTTGTGTATAATGACTCTCACTGTGGTTTGCTGGAGTCTTTGAGTCCTAGCAATGGCTTTGTACCTCATTCCAGACTGGTAGATACATTTAGAACATGGCATTAAGTGCTGCTTTTTGAGACCTTCTAACCTTCTTCGCAGTCTCAGACAGGTTCTATTTAAGTGATCTTCAGATTCAGATCTGGCAGTAATCATGCCTGGTTGTGGCTGGTGAAACTAAATCCAGTTATCAATTACATTTGAATAATTGGCTGATTAAGTAACTAAATGGATAATTCCTTTTTCACATAAGACCAGGTAGGAATGAACAGCATTTTTACTTTAATAAATGACTCTGACATTTAAGAAATCTAACATGTTTATTGGTGTTTTGTAATTCTTTTAGTATCTAGTTTTTGCCTTAAAAACTATGTTGTACATATTCTGCTTACTTTCATGTCTCATTGTCCAAACCATGTCAATTTTTTTTTATTTAATAATTTTTATTTAATTGTATTATTATTTTTTAAGCCAGGCGGTTTACCTTTATTTAAATTAAGCCCATGTACCATGAAATATGGCTTAGTATTAAGATGTTAAAAAGGGAAAATATTTTCAGAATACAGAGACACATCAGTTTAAACCAGTATACACAAATAAAAGAAAAACAATTTTGTTTAATTCTTTACTGTTTTACTGCTTTTACTGTTTGCATTTGCACTTTTAAATGTTTCCATTTTATTTTATTTTTTTAATTGCTTATATCTGTAATTTTATTTTACTGCTGTCCTTTGAAAATCACTTTGTAAAACTGCAAAAAGTGCTATATAAACAGAGATTATTATTATTATTATTAATAGCCCACCTAATCATTGAGCTTAGGTGTTTCAGCCACACCCACTTGTAACAGATGTATACCATCAATTATATAAATTAAATTTAATCATATTACTTTGTTGCAACAGTCAAGCAAAAGTCCTTTCCTGTTTCAATATGCCAGTTTGGTCTAAAAGAACTTGATGGATTGAAATGTCAGTCGTGACTGACCTCACAAATGTTTTATTGACTGAATGGACTCAAATTTTCACAGCCACAAAATAATATGGAATGCCTTTCCAAAAGATTTGGGGCTGTTATACCCACACGAGTGGGTGTGTAATGTAATATGGCCATGGTTTTGGAACAGGATGTCCAACAAGCTCATGGTCAGGTGTCCATACACTGTTAGTCATAAACTGTAGTGGCTAAATAAGCATCTACACTATATAAAAGAGGATTAAAGAGGATAAGAGTTGTAACGGGCCAACCTGCCATGGAGATCGACTGGGGGGAATCATGTCAAATGTGGCTGGCAGAAGGGGCATGATTTACGAGTCGATGTACGAGTTTCCCTAAAGATCTGAAGGTGGGCCTGTGACTAGATTGTTAATAATGTATTGAAGCCCTATTGATATATTTTTGTTTGGCTTTATTGAAACAAGCAAAAAATAAATGAAATTTTAAAAAAAATTAGAAAAGAAAATTGGAAAAAAATGAAGGAAAATTAAAAAAAATATAAAAAAACTGAAAAAAATAAAATACTTTTTTTTTTTTAAAAGAGAATAAATAAAATGAAACAATAATATAAATAAATATAAACATGCAAACAAATTGTTTACTAATCCACAAACATCTAATAACATAACTAAGCTGACTAAGCTGAGATTTGGTATCTATCCAGAATTAAAACAAGACACAGTCATAACCAAATATCTTCCAGTATTTGCATCATATATGCTAGCAGGCTGTAGATTATCCTCTCCTGGGTATAACTGTTGAGGAAATGCGATTGCTGTTTCTTCTGTTAAATATTTAATAGTTTCAGCCCATTTGGTATGTGCATAGATTGCTGCAAGGTTAAATGATCCTACTTATGAGAAGGCCGGAACTGAATATAGTATAAATTTGTGTATTTATTTATGTTCTCTTTATATATAAGACTGAATTGATTGACTAAATTTCAGTGTAAACCACACATCATAAATGTGTCCAGTCCAGTGCTGTATTTCATAGACCCAGTTCAGAAAAACAAACAAATAAATCAAACTATCCAGACCCGAGCCTCTGTAGTAGTGCCCATTAGGCCTATGTGTCTCGTCCCTCGTGGACACTTTTCGGTATTGGAGAAGGCTGTCCCCATGACATTTCGCTCGCTGTGATATTTGGACACTGCCAGCTGTCACATTAAAAGCAGGGCTGCTGAAAACACAGTTAGCAGCATATGTCCTGCTTTTTAGGAGCAATCTCTGAAGCCCTCGGTCATGAACAAATAGCTCAAACGAACCATAATGTGCCATTTTGTCATGAAAAGGGTGCCATGGGCACTTGTTTGCTCTGAGGCTTTACATGGCATTTCAGAAATGCCCATGATGGACTGGGTTAAGTGGCATCATAAGGGTCATTTGTATAGATGCTTGTTGCTGCCTTTAGATTTTTGAAAGAGTTTGTTCTTTTATGTTTTATGTTCTTTTATATATATATATATATATATTGTAATGAACCAGCAGTTGCATTACATACCAAATTGATAAAAAAATTGACGTAATCATGGTTTCTCTCAGCTGGCTGGTACAACGTTAAACGACTTCTTTGATTATAATAAAATAAGCAAAATATGACCAATGTCATGAATCAACACAGCAATCGTTAGTTTGATATTTAATTGTTTTTTCATTCATTCATGTTCCATTTATTCATTAATGGAACCTTAAATGATAGAAGTTTCTACATCACCTAATTATTATTTAAGTTAACGTATGTGCAGTTTGACCAACCAGATAATGGTTCAAATAGTTGTAATGGTTTAAAAATGTAAATACCCTTCCTAATAAAAAACCTCACTTCCTCCCTCCCTCCCTCCATCCCTCCATCCCTCCATCCCTCCATCCATCCCAATGTTTTACAATAGACATATATCAGCCAGGTTAGCAGTGCCTGTTTTTTTTGTTTGTTTGTTTTTCGGCCCAAAGATACACATGTACACCCAATTTAGCCAGACAGCCAACTTTAGGAAGGGTACATTTTGTGCCAAGCTTCTTCTCTTTTAAAATGATTGAGGCCACAGTGGTCCTGAAAACACTCCAAGCCTTAGAATTAGTGTTATATCCTTTACTTTACTTTATTTTTATATAGCGCTTTTTAAGAACCCAAAGACACTTACAATTTTCAGTGCACAAAGCATCACAGATGACAAGTGCATAGGGCATCACAGACCTCATATCCTTGCTTGATCTATGGCTTGCTGAAATTTATATCAGAGATTCATAACATTGCAGTGTAAATTGAGGGCTTTTATAGACCCAGGTGTATGTCTGTCCAAACTATGTCCAATCGATTAAAATGGAACAGATGGACTCTAATTGAGTTGTTGACACATCTCAAGAAGAAATAAAACAATAATTTACAGTACATTCTAAATCAAACTGACAAGATAAAGTGTAAAAAAGGTCAAGGGGTATATATGTAGATATATCATGGTCAGGGTCATGGTGGGTCTGGGGTCTAAGCTGGGTATATTGACACATAGCTAAAGATAAAACTTCAGTTTTTGGTAATTTTTGATTTGAGCAGAGGTGGATCTGGCATTAGCTCAGGTGAGAGTAATTTAGAGAAGCCAATCCACCTACTGGGTAGTAGTAGTGTGCGATACTGCAGAATTTAATATCGATCCGATACCAAGTAAATACAGGGCTAGTATCGCCGATATCGATCCGATATCGATACTTTTTAATACAGTAATTAAGGTAGATGCATCATCAAATAGCTAAATCAGAATGCATTTTCATGACCGTTAAGTGTATTATTGTAATACATAGTTTTTTTGTAAGTAGCTGCTCTCAGTAGGGTTGTAAATAAATTCAGATGTTTAAAGTGGTCCGATTTCTTATTTCTGGTGCTTTACTTTCTCACAATGTTACCATCATGGCATATTACCACCAAGCAGCTAACTCATAGTTGTGTTTGCTGGGTGAATACATTTGTAAATTTGACCGAATACATGTGTCCTTGGTTATTTAAAATAAAAAATTGATGCTATTCTGTTTACATTTATAAACACAAAGTCAAAACACGGAATAAGAGGCTCACTACATGCTCCGATTCATTTGCGTAGGGTGCGCAAAGGGTGTGCAAAGTCTGTACTTTACGTACGTTTAGTTTACACTATTCTTTGCATAAAATTGCCCCAATTTCTGTATCTGCAAAGCAAAGTATTTAAAAACTTACAATCTTCCAATGCCTACCAATGTACTGATGTCTGTTAGGATTTTGACAACGTGACGGTACCACAACAAAACCCAGCAGAGCAGGAGGGGAGGAGCAAAGCTGTGCACGTAAGATCTGAGAGGAGCGGAGTCTGTACACACATGGTCTTTACTTTCTAACGAAACAGGAGAAACGTGCTGAATGCAGCGGAGAAAAAGTAAAACTAAAGTATCGATCCCATCACACTAGTATCGATCCGATACCAATACCAACGTTGGTATCGATAATATTGATATTTGGATTGATCCGCCCACCACTACTGGGTAGCACTGTCACCTCACAGCAAGAAGGTCCTGAATTCGATCCCCAGGTGGGGAGGTCAGGGTCCTTTCTGTGTAGAGTTTGCATGTTCTCCCCGTGTCTGCATGGGTTTCTTCCCACAGTCCAAAAACATGCAGTCAGGTTAATTGGAGACACTGAATTGCCCTATAGGTGAATGGGTGTGTGTATGTGTGTCTGCCCTGTGATGGACTGGCACCCCGTCCAGGGTGTTATTGTGTGCCTTGTGCCCATTGAAAAGCTGGGATAGGCTCAAGCACCCATACGCCACCCCCCGCGACCCTAATTGGATAAGCGGTTAAGAAAGTGAGTGAGTTAACTAATAACAGATTACACATGCTTGGCAGTTTAAAATCAAGATCACTATTTTCTGCACAGAATTTCTTCTCACACTCTCCTAACTTTTCTCGCTCCAGCTCTCACTGTTTTAACACCATCCCCTGTCTGTCCACACATGCTAATTTCCAGCTTCACCTCCTCCCATATCTTCGCATCTTGTTCACATAGAATTGATCGATGGTAAATGAAGTGTTGGAGAGTGAGAAACCTTGTGTTATTTGCTAGATTACACTTCTACATTAGTTACCCAATATTTTATCTCCTACTGATTAGAAGCGTAGATAAGTATGCATAATGTAGCACCTTAATGTTGGTAAAGAAAGAAAAAAAAGAACACCACTGCTGATATTTGCTCATTTGTTACATTTACATGTTTACATTTTTCCAACTAATTTTAATATAAAATAAACACCACAAGGATTCTCAGATGGCACAACAGTCCATAAAGCAAGCTGACTACTGTATTTGTGTTTCCCTTCTCAACCCCAACCAGAATAAAGTGCTCGATGAAAATGAATATTTTAATATTTTAATTGAATAATATTCTATGTGCATGCCCGCCTGTAGCCCATTTTAAGGCATTCACTAAATCTAACTCAGTCAGAATACCAGGTAAAGCACAGAAAATTCATCTTTATTGCTCCATAATACTGTATCAGTGTGTTTTACCCTACTCCAGCCTATGCTTGGCAATCCCCTTGGTGACTTTTAATGTGTGTGCAGCTACTTGGCTATGGAAACTCAGTGTGTGAAATTCCCAACAAGCAGTCCTTGTGCTAATATAATGTTTACAGGCTGTTTGAACAAAACATCAGACAGTCGTAAGTCTTACAACTAAGGACAGTCATTTTCAATCTTTAAGCAATTTGCAGTTACTGCCTTAGGTCCAGAGCTAACCATGTAACACTGGGCACAGGAAAGGTCTGATCAGGATAATGCAGTTAATATAGATGAATAAATGATGGAATAAATAAGTTAGGTTTGCATAAATTGATTGGGGTGGCACAGGCAGCACACGTGTCTGCGTGGGTTTACTCCAGGAGCTCCGATTTCCTCCCACAGTCCAAAAAACATGCAGTAAGGTTAATTGGGGACACTGAATTGCCCTATAGGTGAATGGGTGTGTGTATGTGTGTCTGCCCTGTAATGGACTGGGATAGGGTCCAAGGTATTGGTGGGTGGCACGGTGGCTCATTCGGTAGCACTGTTGCCTCACAGCAAGAAGGTCCTGAGTTCGATCCCCAGGTGGAGAGGTTCGGGTCCTTTCTGTGTGGAGTTTGCATGTTCCCCTTGTGTCTGCGTGGGTTTCCTCTGGGAGCTCCAGTTTCCTCCCACAGTCCAAAGACATAACAAGCAGTTACTTGTTCTGTCATGAATGTAACCACAGTGTAAAACATGATGTTAAAATCCTAATAAATACATGTATAGGTGTAGGTATACAATCAATATATTGTGTACGTACATATACATAATTATATACATAATTTAATTTGGTGGCAGGATCATGTATAGCTGGTGACTTCCTTGTGCCTATATAAATTAGAATAGTTGCAGCTATTAAAATGTATATAGGGTGTTTAAAGCAAATAGCCCTGTCTCTGTCCACAGTTAAGCGAATGCCAATATCTTGATCTTAGAGGCTGCCATGCTTAGATAAATTTCTTTCTTTGTCCATGTGATAAGCAACATGTTTTGTTTGAGGTTTAAGGTACCACTTTTAAAGCAGGGGCCCTTCATATGCACTGCAGCTTTAAAGTTCATTGATGTAAAGCCTTTTGCATTTGACCTACTAATTATTGAGTTTATGTGTTTCAGCCACAACAATTGCTAACAGGTATTATAAATCAAGTAAATAAAGGAAATTATATGCTTCCAGCTTTGCAGCAACAATTTAGGGAAGGCTCTTTTCTGTTCCAGCATGACTGCATCCCTGTGCACAAAGCAAGGTCTATAAAGACAAATAATTGTATGGTTTAAAGAAACTCCAGTGACCTACACAGAGTTCTGAACAGCTGAACAGCTTTGAAATGAACTGGAACATCAATTGAGGCTTTCTTGACCAATAAACAGTGCCCAGCCATAAAAATGCTCTTTTGACTGATTGGAGAAAAAATGGCTGCTAATACCATTTGTTTTTTAAATAAGATGTCCAAATTTAAATACAAATACTTTTGGAGATATACAGGGTGGACACATAGGAAATATCACTTTATCAGTATCAACTATAACTAACTATGTGTTAACATAGTGTCCAGACTTTAGAGACACCCTATAATATTATTATTATTATTATTATTATTATTTTTATTATTATTATTATTATTATTATTGTTGTTGTTATTATTTTTATTATTATTATTATTATTATTATTATTATTGTTATTATTTTTATTATTGTTGTTATTATTATTATTATTATTATTATTGTTATTATTGTTATAATTGTTATTGTTATTATTATTATTGTTATTTTTATTACTGTTATTATTATTATTGTTATTATTTTTATTATTGTTATTATTTTTATTATTATTAATATTATTATTTTCCAATCCTCTGTTTTATTGCATTGCATAAAATATGAAACCTTTGCTTATTTAAAAAAAAAAAATTATTAAAAAATACAATAAATAACATAAATATCTGCTCTAATGATGAAGCAGAAACAATTTCTCCAGAGAATGAACATGTGTATTACGCTCTGTTATTGAAAAGTTCACATAATTAACACATATAAATCTGTTCTAGTCCCGGTTTTCCCTCCGCTTTCATATTTTCTGCCTGTATGTTTGAAGTGTTTGACTTAACACTGCAAGCAAATGATTGCATTGTACTCTACAGAGAATTAGTAACGTAGTTCTAATCTCAAGCTCTGCACATCTCTCACAGAAAAAAATACAAAAACAACCAATAAAGAAACAGTAAAACAATTGGAGGAGTAACTGGCATAAAGCAAAACTGGCCCATGGGACACAAATTCAATTCCCACTTCTGGTCACCTGTATGTGGAGTTTTGCACATGTTGTGTGTGTTTGCAAACGTGAAACATGAAGCAGGTGGATTGGCTACTTTAAATTGCCTCAATTTGTAAGTGAAAAAGTGAGTGAATAATTAAGCAAGTAAGTAATATGTAAGTGTATTTTGACAGAATGCCCTTATTTGTCATATACAGGTGTGCAGTACAATAAAATTCAAGATTAAACATATTTGTGAAATCCTCACTCAAAAAAGCATAACATTCACAAAAGTGACATCACCTATTGATGCGTTACCAGCTATGTTAAATGTCACTGGATATTAATGAAGTTAGGCTATCTAGTGTTCTATGTTCTATTAGCATGAATTAAAGTGTTACATAAAAGCACTTCATTTGGTTCCGTCTTCAATAGCAAATGGCTTCAGATGTAAAAGTGGAGGCAGATAATTTATTACAGCAGGCTGTCAAGTGTTACTTAAACTAAAAAAAAAAAGTTTTCATATTAAGTGTATATTCACTCCGGAAGCCTTCTACCTCCTTGTTCTGTAATGTGGTGGCAGCCTTCTAAACACCGGCTCCATGTTTGCAGTGGTGTCCCTCTGTGTGGTCTCGATTAACCCGCAGCAGGGAACAAGGAAACGCAGCAGCATGTTGATCTGTCAACCTTTTAGTTGACAATCACCTGTGCTTTGAATCCCTCTGCACTTCCCAGTTTGGCTGGCAGGTGGGAGGTGTGATCTGTCAATCTCTCTTGATTGACAGACACCTGCGCCTTATTTGAACTAATTTGCTTCACATGGAAGGTTTTCTATATATATCACGGCTTCTCTCTGTCCTCTCTGGCAGCTCCTTGGTTGGCATACCTACATTCCACTGTGGTAGTCTAGTGGGTAGAGCTTGGACTATTAATTGAAAGCTTGAGGGTTTGAATCTTCGCTCTGCCATGCAGCCACTGTTGAGCAAGGCCCTTAATCCTCTTGGCTCCAGGGGCGCCATACAATGGCTGACCCTGTGTTCTGACCCTAACAAGCTTCCAAACAAGCTGGGATATGTGAAGAAAAAAAAAAGAATTTTGTTGTACTGTACAACTGTATATGTACGTATATATGACAAATAAAGGCCTTATATTCTTCTACTAAAGTCGTGTTGCCAGATCGATTGATCTGCTCTGGTTTTTGCTGATGCAGAATGTCAGAATTCTGTTTACTTTTTTGAAACTCAACCCAGTGCTGTGGCGTTTTGGGGGCCTTGCAGGGAAGAGAGGCTGGTAGAGCAGATTTCCCAGTGATGCTGCAATGGCATTGTGCCTGGAGCAAAACCACCCATAAACTACTATTTGGATTCAGTTTATTTATAGCCGAGCTGGCAGGTTCTGATGGTTCTCTGTGTGTTCTGTTTCTCAGAACTGGACTTGCCGCAGATGGCAGAAGTAACCTGTCTTATTGTGCATGCAGTTCTCATTTCTGCACTATCCCTTTTCTATCCACTTTCTCCATTGGGGGTTTCAAGGGGATCACACCTCATTTTCTCTCTAGTGAGGTACATCCAGCCCTGTTACAAGTCCCTAATTTGATTATTTACTCTAAATTCCCACTATGTGACAATGGATAAAATGATGAATGTGTTCTGCCCTGTAATGGATTGATGCCCTGGCATTTTTTTTTACTTGTGGACATTGTTTCTTGGTGATTACTCAAAAGTCATTAAGAGACATTGTTAAAGATGGTTGAATTTTTAATTCACCAACTGTGAAACTTGTTAGTGGACTAATTAAACATGCTACAATATGGAATAGTTCAAAACTAATTTTCAGTCAGATAGCCAGTTTTAACTCCAGGAAACATTGAATTATTTTGTTAGTGATTGGATTATCTTCTGTAAATTCCCACTATGTGGCAATGGGTAAATGGATTGATGCCCTGTCCAGGGCATTTTTTTGCCTTGTGAACATTGTTTCTTGGTGAGTCTGGACCCAGCATGATCCTGACCAGAATGATGCCATTCGTAAAAATGTATTGATTTACAAGTGACTTCTAAAATTACTTCTGAACAGGGGTACTTGACAAGTTTTTTTGGGGGTACTTTGACATTACTTTAGCTCCAAAAACAGGGCAGAGGATACAGTAGATCGGTCATAGCAAATTGGCCTTGGATCAAGTGGTACCCTGAGTAATCTTACTGTGCTCAGCATGAATAATAATAATAATAATAATAATGAAAAATGACCTTTAAAAACTTATGTATGTGCAATTGCACCCAATTTAAAAGCTATGCAGTTAACTCTACCTCTCCATTTACATCAGTTGATCATTTTTCACTTTACAAACAAGGGTCACTCTGTGGCACAGCCAGCACAAATGATGCCACACAGAAAGATGTGCCCTGATGATTCACTTCTCGAGGTTTCCCTCCACCTCTCCAGCAAATGCAGAAATGAATGAATAAACTGGCTATCCAAAATTGGCTGAGGTGTGTTTCTGTATTGCTCCCAGTGGTTTCGGCTCAGACCCATCACAGTCCTGATCATGATAAAACTAGCTGTTTAATTCAACAAGTTGATTCATGCAAATTATGCAGGCATGGGATGATGTTGTTTTGGTTTATTGGTAAAACTGAATGATTGCTTTGCTTACATTTACAATCTGACGCATACTGTCAAATTTAAGTGCTCCTGTCTGAGGCCACAACAGTTGTTTGAATGGATGTGGTAGAAGTCACTTAATGACCTGCGAATTCTGGTCCATGAGATTTGTGGTTCCCAGCGGGATGACTGCTAGCAGATTCAGAAAATAATGCCATCAGTGTTTGGTACCGAGGAGCAATAGTGTAGCGATTTGTAGTCCCCAGTTCACTGTTGCTCTTTTTGAACAGCGCCTATTGATCTTCTCATCTCTGTGGAGTCTGACTTCCAATCCAGTGCACCTTCACTTTCCTCCAGTCACTGACTTTTTCAGATCACAGCTGGAATGCAAAGTTTATATCTCTCTCTTTCACTCATTTTCCTTTAGTCCTTGAAGTAATCTTGTTTTTGGTAAGTTTATCCAGGCCACAATTCATCTCATTAAATTCCATTAAAACTTTAGTTTTAAAAGCCATTGGCTTCATGTCCAGAGTGTATTCTGTCAAAGATGAATGGATGCTGTCACGATTCCAGCCTCTCTGTGCTCCTAGAGTTCCTGAGCGCCCAGAGCATGTGGAGTTTGTTTGTGTGCCACGCCCTTCTCTCCAGGAGCACTCTCAGTCCTGAGCCATTGCCCCTTTTATGATTGGTTCCCCTCTGCTAATTAGCCCCAGCTGTCCTTCATCTAAGGGCATTTAAGAGGGGAGCTGGGGAAGGCTCGTCGGAGACTATTTTGCATTTGGATTGGTTTGACTCTGTCTGCTTTTGAATTGTACAGTAGACCCTTGACTTATGAATTTAATTGCTTCCGAAGGGCTGTTCTTAAGTCAAAATGTTTGTTAACATTTAGTTAAACCTATTTTTCCCATAAGAAATAATGTAAATGAAATTAATCCGTGCCAGACCTCCCCCCCTTACCTAACCTTTCTAATGTCTTAAATGGTCTTTTCTGTTATAAATACAAGTATATTTCCCTTAAATCTTAAATTATAGAATAGACATTCCTGTAATAAACAGTAATAAACAACAATACACAGTAGTACTGTACTGTACATAAAAAAACACGTTACATTTCAGTACAGTACGTGTGCTGTACCATACACCATAATACATTCATTTATAATAAAATGTATCTACCAGAAACAACAATAACTCTCATATTTCTCTATTATTTCCAGTGATGGCATAGTTACCTTGAAAAAGTAATCTGATTACTGATTACTGATTACTCCTTTAAAAAGTAACTTAGTTACTTTATGGATTACTTGATTTGAAAAGTAACTAAGTTAGATTACAAGTTACTTTATTAGTTATATAATGCGGTCCGCTAATGTATCCCATAATGCAACTGGAGCTGCGATTGAAGCGGAATAAGAAACAAGAAAGACGCGGAAAACGGAGTCCTCTGTTCACAAGTGTAAGTAAGATAAATAAAAGAACATTTTTAAAGACAAATAAATAACAAAAAGACGATAAATATCCTACATTTTTGCGAGTGGGATTTGTAATGAGTCTGTAACCATGGTGATATTACGTCATCACGTCCCACGTCATCACTCGGCGTTGGCAGAGTAGTGCACACTTCCTCCAATCTAGTGCACACTCTGTAAGTAACCGATTCCGCAGCCCGTGACTTAACTGTCGCATAGGCCAGACGTCACTCCCCGAGACGCAAGAAGAAAGCAAATATATACTGTATCTTTTTACTAAGGAAAATTACAAAAAGAGTAACGCACAGTAACTTGGATAAGTAACTTTAATCTGATTACTGGATTGGAAATAGTAACGCGTTAGATTACTCGTTACTGAAAAATGCGGTCAGATTAGAGTAACGCGTTACTAAGTTACTGACCTTCACTGATTATTTCCTTCTTTAATTTCAATAGTGTTGTATTTTGTAATTGCACGAAAGAAAGAATACTTTACTCAGCGATTTTCTTCTCTCTCTCACTCACTGTCCCCTCAGTGACAGCTACTGGCAGGAGTAATTATACAACAACAAATTTAATAGATTTTATCTTTTCAATACTATGATTTTTCTGCACATTCTTTGAGACCATTTTAATATTGAATTTTACAAAATATAAAGAAAACACCTAAAAACACTGTCTGCTCTCCGCTCACTGTATAAAATATATATATATATATAAAGAGAGAGAGAGAGAGAGAGAGAGAGACACTCGGAGTGAACTTGTTCGTGACGTCACGTGTTTCGCGAATTTCGGTTCATAATCCGAAATTTGTTCGTATGTTCGTACATTAAGTTGAAAAAGATCATTCGTAACCCAAAATGTTCGTATGGTAAACCATTCGGAACACAAGGGTCTACTGGATCTGACTTTGCTTCTGTCATGATGGTTTGCTTCTTGCTCATGTTCTTTTGGATTTTGATCTGATATGGTTTGCCTGTGCCTTTGCGTTTGCCTTTTACTCTGTCATGTTGGTTTGGATTTGAATGTTTGTGGATTTGACTCTGTTGGTTTAACCTGCTTAACCCATTTAGCCTGTTTAGCCTCATTTGTTAGCTTTAGCCTTGTTATAGTTTTGATTTGATTTGCCCTGTTTGTTCCAATTACCTCCTGTCTGTCTTTTAGCTTCTGTCTGTTTGTTTAGGTTTATGCCCTGTTTTGTCTGGTTCTGTTAGTCTGTTAGTCTAGTTCATGTTTAGCTTTGTTCTTTTCCATGTTCTAAAGTCATGTTTAGTGTTAGCCCGTTAGCTTAGCTTAGGGTTAGGTTTAGTTAGCTTCATGTATTATGTTTTTAGATTAGCATTAGCATTGTTAGCTTAGCATTTACATAGGTCGTGTGTTTGTGTCTTGTTTAAACTTGTATTATGAACTTCTGGTCTTGTCTTTAGTTATTAATAATCTGTATTAACATCTCTGCGTGTGTGTCTGCACCTCTTGTCTGTCATAGCCCATATATACGTATATATATATATATACAGTGTATCACAAAAGTGAGTACACCCCTCACATTTCTGCAGATATTTAAGTATATCTTTTCATGGGACAACACTGACAAAATGACACTTTGACACAATGAAAAGTAGTCTGTGTGCAGCTTATATAACAGTGTAAATTTATTCTTCCCTCAAAATAACTCAATATACAGCCATTAATGTCTAAACCACCGGCAACAAAAATGAGTACACCCCTTAGTGAAAGTTCCTGAAGTGTCAATATTTTGTGTGGCCACCATTATTTCCCAGAACTGCCTTAACTGTCCTGGGCATGGAGTTTACCAGAGCTTCACAGGTTGCCACTGGAATGCTTTTCCACTCCTCCATGACGACATCACGGAGCTGGCGGATGTTCGAGACTTTGCGCTCCTCCACCTTCCGCTTGAGGATGCCCCAAAGATGTTCTATTGGGTTTAGGTCTGGAGACATGCTTGGCCAGTCCATCACCTTTACCCTCAGCCTCTTCAATAAAGCAGTGGTTGTCTTAGAGGTGTGTTTGGGGTCATTATCATGCTGGAACACTGCCCTGCGACCCAGTTTCTGGAGGGAGGGGATCATGCTCTGCTTCAGTATTTCACAGTACATATTGGAGTTCATGTGTCCCTCAATTAAATGTAACTCCCCAACACCTGCTGCACTCATGCAGCCCCAGACCATGGCATTCCCACCACCATGCTTGACTGTAGGCATGACACACTTATCTTTGTACTCCTCACCTGATTGCCGCCACACATGCTTGAGACCATCTGAACCAAACAAATTAATCTTGGTCTCATCAGACCATAGGACATGGTTCCAGTAATCCATGTCCTTTGTTGACATGTCTTCAGCAAACTGTTTGCGGGCTTTCTTGTGTAGAGACTTCAGAAGAGGCTTCCTTCTGGGGTGACAGCCATGCAGACCAATTTGATGTAGTGTGCGGCGTATGGTCTGAGCACTGACAGGCTGACCCCCCACCTTTTCAATCTCTGCAGCAATGCTGACAGCACTCCTGCGCCTATCTTTCAAAGACAGCAGTTGGATGTGACGCTGAGCACGTGCACTCAGCTTCTTTGGACGACCAACTGTCTGTTCTGAGTGGACCCTGCTCTTTTAAAACGCTGGATGATCTTGGCCACTGTGCTGCAGCTCAGTTTCAGGGTGTTGGCAATCTTCTTGTAGCCTTGGCCATCTTCATGTAGCGCAACAATTCATCTTTTAAGATCCTCAGAGAGTTCTTTGCCATGAGGTGCCATGTTGGAACTTTCAGTGACCAGTATGAGAGAGTGTGAGAGCTGTACTACTAAATTGAACACACCTGCTCCCTATGCACACCTGAGACCTAGTAACACTAACGAGTCACATGACATTTTGGAGGGAAAATGACAAGCAGTGCTCAATTTGGACATTTAGGGGTGTAGTCTCTTAGGGGTGTACTCACTTTTGTTGCCGGTGGTTTAGACATTAATGGCTGTATATTGAGGTATTTTGAGGGAAGAATAAATTTACACTGTTATATAAGCTGCACACAGACTACTTTTCATTGTGCCAAAGTGTCATTTTGTCAGTGTTGTCCCATGAAAAGATATACTTAAATATCTGCAGAAATGTGAGGGGTGTACTCACTTTTGTGATACACTGTATATATATATATATATATACAGTGTATCACAAAAGTGAGTACACCCCTCACATTTCTGCAGATATTTAAGTATATCTTTTCATGGGACAACACTGACAAAATGACACTTTGACACAATGAAAAGTACTCTGTGTGCAGCTTATATAACAGTGTACATTTATTCTTCCCTCAAAATAACTTTATTATAGCCATTAATGTCTAAACCACCGGCAACAAAAGTGAGTACACCCCTTAGTGAAAGTTCCTGAAGTGTCAATATTTTGTGTGGCCACCATTATTTCCCAGAACTGCCTTAACTCTCCTGGGCATGGAGTTTACCAGAGCTTCACAGGTTGCCACTGGAATGCTTTTCCACTCCTCCATGACGACATCACGGAGCTGGCGGATATTCGAGACTTTGCGCTCCTCCACCTTCCGCTTGAGGATGCCCCAAAGATGTTCTATTGGGTTTAGGTCTGGAGACATGCTTGGCCAGTCCATCACCTTTACCCTCAGCCTCTTCAATAAAGCAGTGGTCATCTTAGAGGTGTGTTTGGGGTCATTATCATGCTGGAACACTGCCCTGCGACCCAGTTTCCGGAGGGAGGGGATCATGCTCTGCTTCAGTATTTCACAGTACATATTGGAGTTCATGTGTCCCTCAATGAAATGTAACTCCCCAACATCTGCTGCACTCATGCAGTCCCAGACCATGGCATTCCCACCACCATGCTTGACTGTAGGCATTACACACTTATCTTTGTACTCCTCACCTGATTGCCGCCACACATGCTTGAGACCATCTGAACCAAACAAATTAATCTTGGTCTCATCAGACCATAGGACATGGTTCCAGTAATCCATGTCCTTTGTTGACATGTCTTCAGCAAACTGTTTGCGGGCTTTCTTGTGTAGAGACTTCAGAAGAGGCTTCCTTCTGGGGTGACAGCCATGCAGACCAATTTGATGTAGTGTGCGGCGTATGGTCTGAGCACTGACAGGCTGACCCCCCACCTTTTCAATCTCTGCAGCAATGCTGACAGCACTCCTGCGCCTATCTTTCAAAGACAGCAGTTGGATGTGACGCTGAGCACGTGCACTCAGCTTCTTTGGACGACCAACGCGAGGTCTGTTCTGAGTGGACCCTGCTCTTTTAAAACGCTGGATGATCTTGGCCACTGTGCTGCAGCTCAGTTTCAGGGTGTTGGCAATCTTCTTGTAGCCTTGGCCATCTTCATGTAGCGCAACAATTCGTCTTTTAAGATCCTCAGAGAGTTCTTTGCCATGAGGTGCCATGTTGGAACTTTCAGTGAACAGTATGAGAGAGTGTGAGAGCTGTACTACTAAATTGAACACACCTGCTCCCTATGCACACCTGAGACCTAGTAACACTAACAAATCACATGACATTTTGGAGGGAAAATGACAAGCAGTGCTCAATTTGGACATTTAGGGGTGTACTCAATTTTGTTGCCGGTGGTTTAGACATTAATGGCTGTATATCGAGTTATTTTGAGGGAAGAATAAATTTACACTGTTATATAAGCTGCACACAGACTACTTTTCATTGTGTCAAAGTGTCATTTTGTCAGTGTTGTCCCATGAAAAGATATACTTAAATATCTGCAGAAATGTGAGGGGTGTACTCACTTTTGTGATACACTGTATAGATAGATAGATAGATAGATAGATAGATAGATAGATAGATAGATAGATAGATAGATAGATAGATAGATAGATAGATAGATAGATAGATAGATAGATAGATAGATGCGTACTCAATTATTGTAAGCTGTTTAAGTACTGAGGCAGAAGCATGATACTTCCTTATGTTGGTGTTCACATGCATAAGTATGTTTTATTCATAGCACTTTAGATACAAATCTGTTACTGATCCTTCGACAAAACAAGAACAGAGACGTCTTGACATTTCTGCCAAGTCTTTTGCCAAGAAATTTGCATTCTTTTTCATCTCTTGCAGTATGGCATGCATATAAGAAAACGTACAACAACAATGAATTTCACTGTATTATTAAAACTCTTGACATATTGTAGATTGATTAAACATTGCTGTTGGCTTTTAGTCATATGCAGCTCTAAAATGCTTTTTGATCAGGTCAGAGTGGCATGGCAGCATGGAGGGTAGCACTGTCGCCTCATAGCAAGAAGGTCCTGGGTTCGATTTCCAGGTGGAGTTTGCATGTTCTCCCCATGTCTGGGTGGGTTTTCTCTGGGAGCTTCGGTTTCCTCCCACAGTTCAAAGACATGTAAGGGAGGTGAACTAGAGACACAAATTGTCCAAGACAAGGCACCCAGGTGGATTAGCGGGATATTCCGCTAGCACACCAGTGCCGAGATTCTGAACTCCTTGGTTTGAAACTTGGCGTTGCCACCGGTCGGCTGAGCGCCATCTAGCGGACATAATTGGCAGTGCCTGCAGGGGCGGGATGACCGGACTATGTGGGTGGGGTCTTCAAATGCTGTGTAAGGACCATGATTAGCAGACAGAGAGGTGCCTGTGCAGAGTGCATAGGTGAAAAAGGGTTCCGCTAAGGGTTGTGCATGGGTTGGAGGAGACATGAGCAGCAATATACCCACCTCAACTGCAATCAGGGATCCCACAGGAGCGGAAGACAAATTGACTATGCTAAATTGGGAGAAAAATGGAAGAAAATGAATAAATAAAAAAGACTTAAAAACTTGAACTTCGAATACATCGTATCAAATCTCAGCTCTGCCATCTGGCTGGGCGGCTGCATGAACAACGATTGACTGTTGTTCATAGGGTAGGATGAGGCAGATAGGGTGTCCTCATAACTGAGCGAATTATGACCTCTGCTGGCTGGTTGATGGCGTCTGCACAGAGTCGAGGAATAATGCTGATCAGGGTGTGGCTCTCTGTGCACAAAGCTAATCGGCATATGAACTTGCCTCATGCAGGTGAAAAGATGCTGTCGGCAACTGCGCACGTGTTGCAGGGGCTCACTCTCCTCAATCATTCTGGGGGTCAGCTCCAGTGGAGAGGAAGCATAATGCAATTGGGTAAAAACTGGACGCGCTAAAAATCAAGAGAAAACTGATGAATTTTGTGTATCCAGTAATTACTTGTCCTGTCATGCATGTAACCAAAGTGTGTAAAACATGACGTTAAAATCCTAATAAAGTAAATACATTGATCAGGGCATAGTTCTTATAAACAGCTTTTTCTTGACCGAAACTCTACAGCCAGCATCTCCAATCTCTTTATAGATTTTTAAAATAATACTTCACAACAATTTAAGCTGTAGCAGCATCATCTTCCTATAAAGTCACAAAATAACTTCACTTGTAATGAGAGATATGACTCATTTCATGCTAGAACAAGTGCAAAAATGATTTGCTTTATAATTCTTCCCTCTGAAGAAGCATTTTTCATTTTATGATGAAATGCAGACGTTTATTCTTATTTTTTACTTGAAATGTTTGGCTTCTACTTTGTTTACATCAATTTCTGAACTCCCTTAGACGTTTTTATGACAGTCAACTTGGTGTATGTCAACTTTTGACTGAAATTTATCACATTTTCTCCAATCTAGTCAAGATCACAATGGGTCCTGTTTATGCAGAAACACTGGATGCACAGCAGGAATACACCTGCACCAGTGAAGTAGCTGAAGGCATCAGGTACCTAACTGTATACATCTACCAGTAATAGAGTGCTACATCAAGATAGGCCTGGGTTTGATGCCCCAGCTGGGCAGCCAGGGTCCTTTCCATGCAAAGTTTGCATGTTCTGTGTCTATGTGGGATTCCCCTGTTTCCTTCCACAAGTCCAAAGACCTGCAGTCAGTTGGAGCTACTAGAAATTGCCCTAAGTGTGAGTGTAAATGTTTGTGTGGGTGTGTCTGCCCTGTGATGAACTGACAACTTGTCTGGGATGTTTTCTTGCTTTTTACCCAGGAGTCAGGGGCGGCACGGTGGCTTGGTGGGTAGCACTGTCGCTCCGCAGCAAGAAGGTCCTGGGTTCGATCCCCAGGTAGGGCAATCCGGGTCCTTTCTGTGTGGAGTTTGCATGTTCTCTCCGTGTCTGCGTGGGTTTACTCCAGGTGCTCCAATTTTCTTCCCACAGTCCAAAGACATACAAGTGAAGTGAATTGGAGATACTAAATTGTCCACGACAAAATGTTCGATATAACCTTGAGAGGTGATGAACCTTGTGTAATGAGTAACTACCATTCCAGTCATGAATGTAACCAAAGTGTAAAACATGATGTTAAAATCCTAATAAACAAACAAACAAACCCAGGAATCAGACCCACCGTGACTTGGATAAAGCAGTAATAAAACAGACAATGAATAAGTAATAAACCAAACAATAATTAGTTGTTATATTAAATTCATACTAACATAATATATGCTACACAGTTACAGTCTTAAAAGCTGCCATTCAAGAAAGAAGCTCCTACTTTTAACACCAGCATAAAAAGCCAGACTGAAGCTTGCACATGATCACCAGGGCCTTTTAGGTTGTAATCCAAAGAACACCATCCCAACTGTGAAGTGTGGGCGTGGCAGCATCATGTTGTGGTTCTGTTTTGCTGGGAAAATAACTAGTGTACTTCAGAAAGTAGATGAAATCATAAAGTGGGATTACTTAGAAATACTGAAGAAACACCTCAAGGCATCGGACAGAATATTGCTGGAAATTGGTCTTTCAGCAAAACAATGATTCCTCCAAAGTTCCAAAATAGCTTAAGGACAGAGGTAAACGTATTACAGAGGTCACTGCAAAGTACTGACCTGAATCCCATCGAAAATTTGTGAGCTGAAGAGAAAAATTGTGTTTGAACACGGAGGCCAACAATTTGGACTGATTCACAGCAGTTCTGGGCTAAAAATCTAGAAAAGTATTCTGGGAAGCTCGTACGTGGCTACTATGAGCATTTGATTGAAGTTAAAAAATCAAAAAGCAATGCTACCAAATACTACCAAAGTGTATTTAAACTTTTGACGCATCAAAACTGATACAGTAAATAAATTAAAAGGTGCATGTAAACAAAAAAAAATGTGTATGATTACAATGCTGATCGAACCCGAACCTATTGTGCTGTGAGGTGACAGCACCATATAGTGACAGTGCCAAATACATATACGAGGGATATTCAAAAAGTTTCCACACTTTTATATTTCGGTTGGAAACGGTGAGGGTGGGAGGAGTAGTAATTGGTCATGTCTGAGAGACTAAGAAAGATATAGTTATAGTTCGGATTTAGCAGCATCTGATTTCCACCTTTTTGGACCGCTCAAAGAAGCTTTAAGGAGAAGGAATTTTTCCAGGAGAAGGAATTTTTCCAGGAATTTTTGGACCGCTCAAAGAAGCTTTAAGGAGAAGAAGATTTTCATGTGATGATGATGTGAAAGCAGCGGTGCATCAGTGGTTACGCGCTCAACCAAAAACATGTTTTTGCTGATGGCATTAAAATGGTACTAGTTAAAAAAAAAAAACTCATATATGCCACCTCACAGCAATGAATCACCTTCACCCAATAAGTCAGACCCACCGCAGGTTGGATAAAGCAGTCATAAAACAGACAATGAGTAAGTAATATAGCAGCCAATAATTACTTGTAGTACTATATATATATATACTGTATATATACTGTATATATATATATATATATATGTGTGTGTGTGTGTGTATATGTAGGGCAGCGTCTTGTGACCACTGATGAAGGTCTAGAAGATGATCAACTCAAACAGCAGCAACAGATGAGCGATTGTCTCTGATTTTACATCTACAAGGTAAACCAACTAGGTAGGAGTGTCTAATAAAGTGGACAGTGAGTGGGCATGGTATTTAAAAACTGCAGCAGCGCTACTGTGTCTGATCCACTCATACCAGCACAACACACACTACTACAACACACACCACCACCATGTCAGTGTCACTGCAGTGCTGAGAATGATCCACCACCTAAATAATACCTGCTCTGTGGTGGTCCTGATCATTGAAGAACAGGGTGAAAGCAGGCTAAAAAAGTATTCAGAGAAACAGATGAACTACAGTCAGTAATTGTAGAACTACAAAGTGCTTTTATATGGTAAGTGAAGCTTAAAATGGACAGTAAGTGTAGAAACAAGAAGGTGGTTTTAATGTTATGGCTGATATATATATTCTCCTCTGATTTTTCATTTTGTGCTACTTTCCAGCTGGATTATAAGGATCATTAGCTGGATTTTTGTCAGTGCGGCTGGATTCTGTGGAAGCCATCTGGTGTGCTTATTTAATAAGAGAATTAATTTAAGGATGGCAAAACCCTGAATACTCAACTGATGTCTGCTAATCTGGTGTGGGTTTAACCATTTAACCCTTTCATTACTTTTATTTTCTCTTTTTATCCACCCGTTATTTGTATGTGTCTGATGAGATTTTAATATTTACTGTTCATGTGTTTTCATTTATTTATTTATTTATTTACTAAAACTGATGCCTGTAATATTATCTAATAATGTCGTTCGGCATATTAAATCAAGGATGGGTCAACAAATTATTTAACAGTTTAAGAACTCATTTTACATTTAAGGTATTTCACCTTTTATAATCACATTATTCAATTTATAGAAAGTTAGACACACTAAAGCTTTACATAGAAGGTTAAATTATACCACAAACAATGTCATTATTATTCTGACACATTTATGCAATATGGTGTTTTTGGTTTGGAATGAAGCCCTATATTTTAAAGTGCTCTTAAGAGCATGTGTTGGTGGAAGGTAGCATGTCTCAGTTTACATAAGGATATTCTTCAGTTTGTATTTAATACTAACATAATAAGTAGTAAAACATGCCGAAATACAGGATAATAACATTTTACGTAACTACCCAGAGGGCCCCCAGTCATGGCAGTACACCATATGTTTTTTCTCATCATTTAAATAACTCATTTTTTATTTATTTTTTTATTTATGCATTTTCTCCCAATTTAGTGTAGTCAATCTTTCTGCCCTTTGCAGAACCCTTTTTCACCCATTCATTCTGCACAGGCACCTCTCTATCTGCCAGTCAGGGTCCTTACACAGCGTTTGAAGACCCCACCCACATAGTCTGGTCATCCCGCCCTAGCAGAAACATGTCTGCTGCAGGCAGTGCCAATTATGCCGACTAGATGGCACACAGCCGACCGGTGGCAACGCTGAGTTTCGAACCAAGGAGTTCAGAATCTCTGTGCTGGTGTGCTAGCGGAATATCCAGCTGTGCCACCTGGGCACTTAAAGAACTCATTCTTGAGTTCCTGTTTTTTTTTTATTTATCTATCCCAATTTTCTCCCCTAATCTAGTCGTGTCCAATTACCCTGAATGTGTCCTCTATACTGATTCGACCCTTCACTGCTGACTGAGGACGCCTCTCAACTGACATACGCCCCCTCTGGCACGTACAGTCAGTACAGACTGCATTTTTCACCTGCACAAGTCGAGTTCATACACTGACGGGCACTGTGTACTGAGGGCCACACCCCCATCAGCATTATGAACAGCCCTGTGCAGATGCCATCAGTCAGCCAGCAGGGGCCACAGTTGCACCAGTTATGAGGACCTATGGTCCGACTTTTTACCCTTTAACCCTGAACAACAGCCAATCGTTGTTCATGCAGCCGTCCAGCCCAGTCGGAATGGCAGAGCTGAGATTCGATACGATGTATTCGAAACCCCAACTCTGGTGTGCTAGCGTACTTTTTACCGCTGCGTCACCTGAGCGGCAAGTTCCTGTGTTTTTTAACCAGAGATCTAATCACCATACACCAAAACATATTTTTTCATATTGTAGTCAGATCTTCAAAGGTTATATGAGCTTTACTTTTCAACAACTTCTGTATTGCTTTCAAATTGAGTTGAAAAATTATTTTTAAAACCCCTGTATTCACAAAGAAAGGTCTGCAACACTGGGTGTGAGAAAGTCACCAACAAACAGTTCAGCCTTGTTTCCCCAGTAAAGTCAAATACCTGGAATCACAATCAATTTAGGTCGGCTCAGTAAAAAGCCTGGCTTCCATCTGCTCCCTTGTATCCCGGTAACGAGGCCTGGACCTGAGCAAAAATTGCTTTGTCATTCAGGTAAATGAAACAATAAAGTCAGTGTAGGTGAGAAAGCCTGGCCGTGCAGGCACAGACAGAAGATCTGTGCACAACAATATTCTATTTTCACTGGTTTTATTGAAACAGTTCTTTTATTTTCTCTCTACTTTCTCTCAGTTTATCAGTAGTAGCCTTACCGTAATCTTATTCCTATGCTCTGGATACTGTTTTCAACGTCAGTAGATACAAATCAAATAATAATAATAATAATAATAAATAAATAAATACAAATACTAAACCATCCAGTTTCATTCATAAAATAATTCATTACGAATGCTAAACAGTGTATAGATTAAGGTAAAGAATATTCAAGGGGAAATATGAATTATTCTCTGATATTGTATCTAATATTTTTATACACATTTTACATTTTCAGCATTTAGCAGACGCTTTTATCCAAAGCGACTTACACAATGAGCAATTGAGGGTTAAGGGCCTTGCTCAGGGACCCAACAGTGGCAACTTGGTGGTGGCGGGGGCTTGAACCGGCAACCTTCTGTTTACTAGTCCAGTACCTTAACCACTGAGCTATCACTGGCCCTTTACACCAATTAGGCATAACATTATGACCACCTCCCTAATATTGTGTTGCACTGTGTATTCTGACATCTTTCTATCAGAACCAGCATTAACCTCTTCAGCAATTTGATCTACAGTAGCTCATCTGTTGGATCCGACCACACGGGCCAGCCTTCGCTCCCCACATGCATCAATGAGCCTTGGCCGCCCATGACCCTGTCGTCGGTTTACCACTGCTCCTTCATTGGAACACTTTTGATAAATACTGACCACTACAGACCGGGAACACCCCACGAGAGCTGCAGTTTTGGAGATGCTCTGACCCAGTCGTCTAGCAATCACAATTTGGCCCTTGTCAAACTCGCTCAAATCCTTACGCTTGCCCATTTTTCCTGCTTCTAACACATCAACTTTGAGGATAAAATGTTCACTTGCTGCCTAATATATCCCACCTACTAACAGGTGACGTGATGAAGAAATAATCAGTGTTATTCACTTCACCTGTCAGTGCTCATAATGTTATGCCTGGTTGGTGTATACACAGATGAGCCGAAACATTGGGGCCACCCACCTAATATGCTGTCCAAACAGCTCTGACCTCTGACCAACACATGGTCTCCTTAAGATACAGTGCCTATAGAAAAGTCTCATTGAAGTTGTCACTTATATAGAATAGCTTTATTTATTTATTTGCTTTCCATTCAAGCAATGGGGAAAAAAAGTGAACAGATCTGAAAATAAATAAAAACAAGGACAACAGGGTTAGAAAATCAGTCCTTTAATTTATTACTTTGTAGAGAAACATTTTGCTTTAATTACAGTCATCAGTCTGTTTGGATATGTCTGCTCATTCTTCCTTGCAAATTGTTTGTGTTCAGTCAAATTTTTTTGGTGACAACTGTTGCAACACATTCCAAAAAAACTTGGAACGGTAGCAATTAAGGGCTAGTAATGAGGTGAAAAAACTAAATAATGATGTGATTCCAAACAGGTGATGTCAAACAGGTGATTGTAATCATGATTTGGTACAAAAGCAGCATCCAGGAAAGCCTTTGATGAGCAAAGATGAGCAGAGGTGGCGCAGCGGTAAAGTACGCTAGCTCACCAGAGTTGGGATTTCGAATACATCATATCGAATCTCAGCTCTGCCTTTTCGACTGGGCTGGGCGGCTGCATGAACAACGATTGGCTGTTGTTCAGGGTTAGAGGGTAAGAAAGTCGGATCATAGGTCCTCATAACTGGTGCGACTGCGGCCCCTGCTGGCTGACTGGTGGCGCCTGCACAGGGCTGAGGAATAATGCTGATGGGGGTGTGGCCCTCCGTCACAGTGCCCGTCAAGCGTATGAACTCCACTCGTGCAGGTGAAAAATGCACTGACTGTGCGTACCGGAGGGAGCGCATGTCAGTTGAGAGGCGTCCTCAGTCAGGGGTCGAATCAGTATAGAGGACACAATCAGGGTAACTGGACATGACTAGACTGGGGGGGGAATAATATTAAAAAAAAATAAAAAAAAAAGATGCCCAGAGGATCTCCAGTTTGTCAACAAATGCGTGAGAAAATTATTGAAATGTTTAAAAACAATGTACCTTAAAGAAAGATTGGAAGGCATTTGTATATTTCTCCCTCTACAGTGCATAATATCATTAAACGATTCAAGGAATTGGAAGAAATTAGCCTCTTCCAGCTTTATTTATACATTTGCTTTCCATTCAATCAATGAGGAAAAAAAGTAAACAGATCTGAAAATAAATAAAAACAAGGACAACAGGGTTGGAAAATCAATCAGTCCTTTAATTTATTACTTTGTAGAGAAACAGTTTGCTTTAATTACAGCCATCAGTCTGTTTGGATATGTCTGCTCATTCTTCCTTGCAAAATTGTTTGAGTTCATTCAATTTTTTTTGGTGACAACTGTTGTAACACATTCCAAATAAAAGTTGGGACGGGAGCAATTAAGGGCTAGTAATGAGTTGAAAAAACGAATTAATGATGTGATTCCAAACAGATGATGTCAACAGGTGATTGTAATCATGGTTTGGTACAAAGCAGCATCCAGGAAAGGCTGAGTCTTTGATGAGCAAAGATGATCAGAGGATCTCCAGTTTGTCAGTGTGTGAGAAAATTATTGAAATGTTTAAAAACAATAAACCTCAAAGAAAGATTAGAATACATTTGCATATTTGTCCCTCTACAGTGCATAATATCATTAAACCATTCAAGGAATCGGAAGAAATTAGCCTCTTCCAGCTGTATTTATACATTTGCTTTCCATTCAAGCAATGATGAAGAAAGTGAATAGATCTGAAAATAAATAAAAACAAGGACAACAGGGTTGGAAAATCAATCAGTCCTCTAATTCAGTACTTTGTAGAGAAACGTCAGTCTGTTTGGATATGTCTGCTCATCCTTCCTTGCAAAATTGTTCAGTTCAGTCAAATTTTGTGCTGACAGGCAATGCAGTACTGTGTTAAAATCTATCCACAGGTTTTCTGTCACATTTAGATCAAGGCTCTGATTTGGACACTGAATATTGTGAGTATATAAACAGATTATGCTGTACATCATGCTACTCCGTCCCTCACATGTTGCCAACAGTTGCAATTTGCCAGCTACTTTCCTATATGTTCACCAAGAAAGACAGATATCTCACATCATTTATCAATCTAAATCTAAGTTTACCAACAAGGTGGGACTATCTTTGCCATCTTATGAACTAAAGTGTTGCATATTTTAATGTATCATATGCTTGTTTTAAATTCATTTAGGACTTCTGTAGTGGTTTAGGTAATGTATCCCTCCATTTATGTGTGTGTGTGTTTTAATCACAGTTAGTCTGCTAGCTGACTGGAAGACTGGAAGCCTCTGCCAGCTCCTTATGTCTTTCCTGGCACTGCATTTTGATTCCAATGTGTATGATTATTTTTCTAGCTTGGAAAATGTTTGCAGTTTAGGACTGGACATAGCATAAAAACATTCTGGCCTTTTCCTAACATAGTTTTTGTCACCTACACTCTTATAACTTTGTTGCATTTTACACTACAGAGTGGGACATTTGTGGAGCCATGAGATGCATTGAAATGTTCTCCTGTTCATAGAGAAATGTATTTTATTTTACGTGTAGTAAGCATAAACAGCAGTTGTACCCAAACCGACTTTATTAGTAGGCTTTAAGCATTGAAAGAACTTAACTTGGACAGGGAGCATCTGTAAGGTTTGTAGAAAACAACTCTCTGCACTCCTACTGCCAAGGCTATGCAACACAGTATTCCCTAATAGTTTGAGACAGCTGACGTGAGGGGTGGAAAGTCCATTAGCATGTAATTAGTGGCCTCTTGTGTGTGAGTGTGTGTAGTCAATAGGCTTGGCAGTGAGGCTTGGGCACTTCCAGCAACTGGCCTCCCAAAGAACCATCACAGCCAATCTTACAATCATACACGCACATGCATATACATGGAGTTATTCTATGATCTTCAATGCAGAAGGGGCTTTTTCACTGTCCTATACATCATGTTATCATGCTACCTATCAATTTAATAATCCTACAATATATATTTATATAGCCAAACATGTCTGTATGTACACGCCCGACCCACTGGTAGAGTCTCTGGGAATTCAAACCCATGATCCCAGCGGTAGTGGTCCTGTCAAAAAATATAATTTTCTATATTATTCATGTGTAGGGCTCTCTGTAGGAACCCAACTTTGCCTAGTGAAAAATTATGTAAGCATGTTATAAAGGGCTTTTGCTAACTCACAGGCCTTTTTGTTCAACATGGGTGTCATGTGTACAATGAAGATTGCATATGTAAGATTGCAATTGGACTAAATTTAATGGTTTTTGCCATATTTGGTTTAATTTGGGTACTCTCTGGTTTTACTACTGGAGGAGCCCAGTAAGGCCATTAAAAATTATATAGTTTAATTGTGCCGCTCAGGTGCCCAGTGCTGACATTTCGAACTCGCCAGTTTGAAACTCAGCTCTGCCATCTGGCTGTTGTTCATACAGGGTGGGGAGCCGGATAGGGACTGATGCAATTATGACCTCTGCTGGCTGGTTGATGGCGCCTGCACAGAGTCGAGGAATAATGCGTTGATCAGGGTGTGGCTCTCCGTACACAAAGCTGATCCGCATATGAACTCACCTCGTGCAGGTAAAAAGATGCAGTCGGCTACTGCACACGTGTGGGAGGGGGCATGTGTCAGTTTTGCTTTTCCCAATATATGTATATATGTATATGACATGGTGGTGGAGTGTTAGTGTGTGCTGTGGTGGTATGAGTGGATCAGACACAGCAGCGCTGCTGGAGTTTTTAAATACCGTGTCTACTCACTGTCCACTCTATTAGACACTCCTACCTAGTTGGTCCACCTTGCAGATGTAAAGTCAGAGACGATCACTCATCTATTGCTGCTGTTTGCATTGGTCATCTTCTAGACCTTTATCAATGGTCATAGGATGCTGCCCACAGCTGGATATTTTTGGTTGGTGGACTATTCTCAGTCCAGCAGGGACAGTGAGGTATTTAAAAACTCCATCAGTGTGACTGTGTCTTATCCACTCATACCAGCACAACACACACTAACACACTAGAAAATGTTATCTGTGACATCAAGTAGTAAGCATTCAGTTATGGAAAGGCATTTACAAATTGAACGGCTACTTTAATGTATTATTACCTTTTACTAGTCACCTTACCACTTCCAGAGAAGCCTACTGCTCTGGAAGATATTATTTTGTGAAAAGGGACAGTTCTGAATTATGATTAGTAGCTCTTCTGATGTGGAGAGCACTGTGGGAGAAAACTAGCATTTTTGCCTCCATAGCAGTAATGAATACATGCATGTGAATTCTACATCTATGGGTCTAAAGAATCTGAATTGTAAACAGGGTGAGCCTTAGTGTTGCTTTTATCAGGCACAGCAGTAAAAACGTGGAAAGCAGAATATATAGCACACTCTAGAGAGATCAACTCATGTTCTGCCCCAGGAGACACAGCACACAGTTGGTCTCATCTGTGACCACACTTAATACATCCACACTTCTGCTCTTACCTTCTCTATGCACATGAGCCCATAGGGAGATACGGTCAGTAAAAAAGACTGATTTCTTGCTTGACCAGATTAACAATAGCTCCTTTATGTCACATGTCACCTTTTAGTAGAGCTACCCATGTTGATCACAGATGGCCTAGATAGTATTTTTTTACTGTTAACTATTTATTTAATTAGATCATGTATATTATTTATTTTTGATAGTCCTCACTGCTATTATAAATATGAATTAAGTACAATTTCTGGTTGTTTACTGTACAGCAGAGAATGCTTTTATTGGGATTAAATCACACTGAAATGTGCAATAAACAGTGCTATACCCTTTTTTTTTTCTCTGCAAAGAGGTTTGATAAACACCAGGATAAGGTAAAGTGGCTTTTATGGTCTATTCATTTACCAGAATGTAACATCAAACATACTGTATATAGGAAGCTTTGGGACACAGACTGCTGGTACTTAAAAAAGTTAAACATTTACCTTACACACTGCACAATAAACCATTTTAAACATGCCAATAAGGCTTACAGCTAAAGGTACTTTTCCTTGTGTTGTTTTATTATAGGTCTTGTCATCCTCTTATGATCAATTGTTATGGGTCATTTTGTCCATAGTTTGTATTTGATGCATTATTTGATAATAATAATAATAACAATAAAAACACTAACAATAATAATGTGCACATGTGGTGCAGCGGTCTACTATGTAAGCTCACCAACACAGAGGTTCGGGTTTGAATCTCAGTGATGCTATTGGCCAGCTGATCATCTACACATACATGACTGGGGTTGGGGAATGTCTAAATTCATGTGTGGGATTGGTGCCCTGTCAGTGGTCAGTTCCTGCCTTGCACCAAGTGTTTGGAGTCAAACTGGACCTGCCGTGTCCCTGATTAGAATAAAGTGGTTAAATAAATAAATGCATTTTCTCCCTTTTAGCGCGTCCAATTGCCCGACTGCATCATGCTTCCTCTCCACCAATGCCGATCCTTGCTCTGATTGAGGAGAACGAAGCTAACCCACGTCCCCTCCAACACGTGGGCAGCATGCCATTTGCATCTTATCACCTACACTTTGACGAGATCAGTGCAGCTCAGCACTGTGTACGGAGAGACACACCCTGAGAGCACTCTTTTCTCATCTCTGTGCAGGCGCCGTCAATCAGCCAGCAGAAGGCGTAATTGCATTAGTTATGAGAGAGAGACCCCACCCATATCTGAACAACAGGCCAATCGTTGTTCATGTGGCCGCTCAGCCTAGCCGGCAGGCAGAGCTGAGATTCGATACGATGTATTCGAGATCCCAGCTCTTGTTCCAGCGTGTGTTTTTACCACTGCGCCACCTGAGTAGCCTAAATCGAATATTATTATTATTATTATATTTATTATCTAAGGGTGTAAAGCTGAGGTAAGCTTACCTGTAATATTGTCCCAGTAAGATCAAAGACTGTGTTTGAGAAAGAAACCATTAATCCAACACTGAACCATCTTTAAGTTTAAACTCAAGTTTTTAACTTTGAAGCATTAGCAGGACAGGTTTTATATAATATGCAGCAGTTCAGACTCTGTACCCTCTGTATCCATGCAATAAAAGTTTGACGTAGGTGTATTTTTTTAAGCATAGTCAACTTTATTTCCAGCTCTGTCTTGAATAAAGCTTCCAGCTGCTTCAGAGGTAAATAATGATGCTACTCCTATGTTTGTCTCCTAATGCTGTTTTATTATGTTAGCCCATCAACAAAGATATTAAAGTTTGAATGTCAGTGATGCTATTGGCCAGCTGGGCATCTACACATACAGTACATGACTGGCTATGTCTGAGGTTGGAGAATGTCTGAAGTCCTGTGATGGATTGTTGCTCTGTCAGTGGAATTCCTGCCTTGTGCCAAGTTTTTCGGGTCGAACTGGACCTGTTGTGTCCTTGACTAGAATAAAGTGGTTCATGACATCGAACATTATTATTATTACTATTATTTTTTTAATTATTATTATTATTAAAATTATTATTATTATTATTATTACTATTATTATTGTTACTATTATTATTATTATTATTATTATTATTATTATTATTATTATCTAAGAGTGCAAAGCTGACAGGTTAGTTACCTGGAAAATTGGCTCAATAAGATCAAAGATGGGCTGTGTGTGAGAGAGAAATCAGTAATCCAAGAGTGAAGCATCTTCAAGTTTACACTCTTCAAGTTTTTGACTTTAAAACATTAGCATGACAGTTTTTATATAATATACAGCAGTTCAGACTCTGTACCCTCTAAATATATGCAATAAAAGTTTGACGTAGGTGTATTTTTTTAAGCATAGTCAACTTTGATTTCAGCTCTGTCGTAAATAAGGCTTCCAGCTGCTTCAGAGGTAAATAATGACGCTACTCCCAAGTTTGTCTCCTCATGCTCTTTTATTATGTTAGCCCACCAACACTGAGATTCAGGTTTGAATACCAGCAATGCTATTGGCCAGCTAGGCATCTACACATACATGACAGGCTATGTCTGAGGTTGCTGAGGTAAGCTTACCTGTAATATTGTCCCAATAAGTTCAAAGACTGACTGTGTTTGAGAAAGAAATCTTTAATCCAAGGCTGAACCATCTTCAAGTTTAAACTCAAGTTTTTTACTTTAAAGCATTAGCACGCCAGGTTTTATATAATATGCAGCAGTTCAGACTCTATACCCTCTATATTTATGCAATAAAAGTTTGACGTAGGTGTATTTTTCTAAGCATAGTCAACTTTGTTTCCAGCTCTGTCTTGAGACCCAAATCTGAGGCTCAGGCTAAAACCTGCAGAGCTGTTTTTTGTCATCCTTCTTGTCTGGAGGAAGACGCCAGGTGCTGTGTTTGCATAGCTCCTGTGTCCTCAAGGGAAAAGACTGATGTGGATCTTCACCATCAATCAAAACCTGAAAAAGGCCGGCATTAACTTTTAACAAATGCTTCTGCCAGGAAAAGCCAACGACTCAGCACTGGGTCCAGCCCAGCTCTCTTTATCAGCAATATCAATCTTCACCCATCACCCTGAGAACACAGCTCTGCTCTGTATATTTATTAGTTTGTGTCTTGCTGTTACGTAGATACATTCCTCTCTTAGTCAGACAATACCAATTATCCAAGCTTTCAGGACTTCAGTGGTAACGTACAGAGATGTGAGAAAGTAAAGCGTGAAAGCAATGGTGCTTGAAAACAAAGATATTCTGAGAATTATTTTTACTTTACTTTATCTTTTAACCTATATGCCCATTCTCTGCCTTTCCACCAACCTTTCCTTTCACTTTCACATCAGTACCTATGTTTATCATGTTATCTTTTCTTGGTGTTGTGTTTTGACCCAACCCCCCAATCTTCCTCCCACACTTCTTCTCACTTGGAGTGCTCAGTGGCATCAGTGGCTCTCAACCACTTGCAATGTAGTGCTATGGTAACAACACTAATAATTATGGCTAGACTTTAGATAGTCAGTTTTGTTAACTATGGAGGTTGCATTTCTCAACAATATAGCCAGTGTGACTAAATTTTGAAAATTGGGCTAGGTATATGTTTTGTGCAACCTATAATAGCCTTTTAACCGATATCCAAGCTGCATCAGGCTGAGAGGTTTACTTCAGTGGTTTCTCTATAGACTTTTCAATCAGTTCTATTTTAGGGTCGGGGACTGCAGTGATGTTGGAAAAAAAATGCTCCTAGCAACAGGCTTCTTAGCTGGATGGTTTTCTAATGATTTTTACTCTTGCTAATTAGAAGGTTTAATTAGCAAATTATTTAATTAAATGTTTTTTTTGTTTTATAAGAGTCTGATGTTTTTATGCTATTATGTAGATATTCTTTGGTCTAGTATTTTCGATAATTTGGAAATAAAATATTCCTGCTCTAAAAATACATTTTATTGACAGCTGAGAAGAAAATGAATACATTTTCATGTATCTATTTAACAGACTACTATTTAAATTGATCTGCTCTATTGAAGCAGTAAAATGCAGTTGTATCATATACAAACAGCTGACATTTGCATACATGTAGACACTGTAAAAAAGTATGCTTTTATTAAAGCACATCCAGTACCAACTCTCAACCAGTAACAACTACTGGTGGAATTTCTACAACTATAAAATATCTCTTAGAAGGCTTGGGAAGTCTGCATACTGTGATCAGAGATGTTTGCACAACTGCATCAGCATCAATCTTGACAAAACGCGTGCAGGTTTTTTGGAAAATGTTTGGTGAAAAAAAAAAATTTGCTAAAAACAACACAAAATAAATCCAAATCTAAACACCAAAATCATTAAGCAACAGGTAAGGTTTTCCTGTTTACCTAATCCTCAATATCCTCAACGCTGTATATTATAAATAGAACACCTGGACTATCTGAGTAAAATTATTATATTATACTAATTTATATTAAAATCAGTACTATTTGCATTGCTGACCAAATAGTGCAATATTGACTCCCTTAAAACTTCAATACTGACCTTAAAAATTACCCTAAAAAGTGAATTGTTGCCTGGGCGCTCAGGTGGTGCAGCGGTAAAACACGCTAGCACACCAGAGCTGATATTTCGAATTATGCAATCTGGCAGACTGTGCACCTACATGAACAACGATTGGCTGTTGTTCATACAGGGTGGGAGCCGGACGGAACCTCATAACTGATACGATTATGACCTATGCTTGTTGATTGATGGTGCCTGCACAGAGTCGAGGGACAATGCTTTGATCAGGGTGTGTCTCTCTGTACACAAAGCTGATCTGCATATGAACTCGCCTCTAAAAAGATGCAGTTGTGTGTGTGTGTGTGTGTGTCGGCTTTCCTCAACCAGGCTGGAGATCAACATCAGTAAAGAGGAAGCGTAATGTAATTGGGTAATTGGATATGCTAAAGTGTGGAGAAAAAGGTGAGAAAATGCAATATGAAAGTATGAAACATACAGGTCTTTATGTAATTACACATACTTAAATTATTCAGACCACAAACCCATTCCTGGTTACATCCTCTGCAACACAGACAAAAAAGTTAACATAATGTCTTTTTGAAGACATTCAAAAAGACATTATCATCATGTACACATATCATCATGTACATTGTTTTAATTTTTCTTGAAATTATATTAATAAATACTATTTATTTCCCCTGCATCTTAAGCCACATCACAGCCTCTAATCTACACATCTCATTCTTGTAGCATTCTTTTTAGTTTATAAGGGTAGGGAAGATAGACTAGGGCATGTACTGCTCATACCGCAACACAGCAAATCAACATTACTTGGTATGCATGGAGAGGGTCGGGCTATCGTGTTATAAATTGGCATGTGGCAGCAAGCCAGTACTGAAGTGCATTAGTCAACGGACTGCATAGGTAATAAAATCCAAAGAGTAGAACGAGAGTTAGAAAAATGAAGGCAGGGAGAGTAAAAGAAGCAACTCTTAGAAGATTGAGATCATAAAAAGGCTATCCAGTGTATGATACATCTGAAAGGCAAATTCTGGCTAAATCTAGTCAGACAGATCCTATCGTAGCTACAGATTAGCAAGGCCAAATTAGATGGCATTCACATGACAAACTCATGACACTTTAAGCCTTTTATCTCAAAACAGCTCTCAACTCAGATAGCTTTATAATTCTGAAAGCTGTGACATTAGAGCAAACAAAACTGTAAGCTACTGAGATCTACATTTACAGCTATATAAAATACATTTTAAGATCATTCCTAATTTATATTAAAATTCAACAAAAAGACAACAGGAAACAATATCTGGCAGAAAAAAACCCAAACAGAATCACATTACAGTGGAAATTGAAGTACTCCTTGGCTTTATAAGGTTCTATCTGTATGTTATTCATTAAACAATTGTAATCTTGATAAATATCTGACACCAAATGTAATGATATAACTTGGAAAGGAAATATTTCTAATTGTAGACAAATTTTCTTTTAAAAATATGACATATTGATATACATTAAAACATACAAAGGAGCCGCTTAGGTGGCGCAGCTGTAAAAACACACGCTGGAACCAGAGCTGGGATCTCGAATACATCGCATCGAATCTCAGCTCTGCCTGCCGGCTAAGGCTGAGCGGCCACATGAACAATGATTGGCCTTTTGGTTAGATGGGCGGGACTAAGCTAAGCCTCAGGATGAGGTCTCTCTCTCTCATGCAATTACGACCTCTGCTGGCTGATTGATGGCACCTGCACAGAGATGAGAAAAGAGTGCTCTCAGGGTGTGTCTCTCCGTACACAACGCTAAGCTGCACTGCACTTGTCAAAGTGTAGGTGATAAGATGCATACGGCATGCTGCCCCTGTGTCGAAGGGGACGTGGGTTAGCTTCGTTCTCCTCAATCAAAGCGGGGAACGGCATTGGTGGAGAGGAAGCGTGACGCAATCGGGCAATTGGACGCGCTAAAAAGGGAGAAAAAGGGGAGAAAATGCATAAAGAAAATATATTTTTTTTAAAAACGTACAAAGGAATCAAAAAACACCTATTCCATAGGTACACAAAGACTCACCAGTGATGTACTCATACAGTACATTCTACATTTTCTGCATTTAGCAGACGCTTTTATCCAAAGCAACTTACAGTACTGTGAAATATACTGTCTAAGCAATTAAGGGTTAAGGGCCTTGCTCAAGGGCCCAACAGTGACAACCTGGCAGTGGTGGGGCTTGAACCAGCAACCTTTTGATTAGTAGTCCAGTACCTTATCCGCTTGGCTACAACTGCCAGCTGAATTTGGACCTAATGCTGAACAGTATCAGAAAACAAAAGAATAAACAAAACAACTTAGGAAAGAGACCCTCTAGTAATGTCATGAGCAAAATAGAAATAATACTTAACTGTCTGAAGCATGGTTTAATACTGAATCGTACAGCGCTAAAGGTGAGCTCCTCAGATTAAGATATTTGTCTGCCTGTCAAGCCAAAGAGGGAAAAAAGGAGTCAAGAGTCAAAAGTGTAAAAGAAGCAGTGATTCATCTCCAGCCGCATAAGTTTACCACAGCGCTGTGTCAGGTTTCCTCAGAATCACTGGGTACAATGCAGTAACACACCCGGGCAGGACACCAATCCATCATACAAAGAATTGTTTAAAAACAAGAAATTTAAGTGGCATGTACATAACCACCAGATAAGCCAGATCCCTATTAAGATCAGTGCCTGACCTTACAAATGCTGTTTGTGTCTGTGGGAATTTGCATCCATTCAGTCACTCAATTTTATTGACCAAGGTTTTGGAAATGCATATCAAACAAGCTTCTACTGCCAAGAACTTAGCATCAGGTGACTGTGTAAAACTATTTGACTATTTCTTAATGCTTGACTAAGAGTGAAAACCACTAAGCGCTGCTCCTGTTTTGGCTTCCAATATGGATTAATTAACCAACTGAAATTCAGTTTATTGATTAACAAATTGAAATAAATTTTTTTGAATTCATAAGCTTGTACAAGACATTACTCTGTATATGATGTTATTATTTAGGATACTGTA
Organism: Trichomycterus rosablanca; assembly: GCF_030014385.1. Classification (NCBI taxonomy): domain Eukaryota; kingdom Metazoa; phylum Chordata; class Actinopteri; order Siluriformes; family Trichomycteridae; genus Trichomycterus; species Trichomycterus rosablanca. The sequence goes on along the minus strand of NC_085991.1, from coordinate 35,039,971 downwards.
TTGTGTATAGAATGGATAAACAGTATAACAAAACTATTGAAATGCCTAAAAACACAAACAGGAGCTTAAATTTAATACATTGTGAGACACATTATTTCTTTGTGAAATATTATCTGAATTATTTTTGCTGTGTCTATTTTAGAAATAGTGAATGGCTGATGGAATGTGATGTCCAGCAATCTTGTTATCAGATGTTTATATACATTATGTAGTGTATGCTACCACAGCACTATTCAGAATTTATATACACAGACCATAACATTATGACCACTGACAGGTGAAGTGAATAACACTAATTAACTCTTTATTCCAGTCTGCAGTGGTCAGTATCCATCAAAAGTGGTCCAAGAAAGGACCAGTGGTAAACCAGCGACAGGGTCATGGGCGGCCAAGGCTCACTAATGCACGTGGGGGGCGAAGGCTGGCCCATGTGGTCTGATCCAATAGACGAGCTACTGTAGCTCAAATTGCTGAAGAAGTTAATGCTGGTTCTGATAGAAAGGTGTCAGAATACACAGGGTGCCCATGCTGACCCCTGTCCACCACCGAAAGCACCAACAATGGGCACAGAAATAAACCAAGGAGCAATGGATGAAGGTGGCCTGGTCTGATGAATCAAGTTTTCTTTTTACATCACGTGGATGGCCGGGTGCGTGTGCGTCGCTTACCTGGGGAACAAATGGCACCAGGATGCACTATGGGAAGAAGGCAAGCCGGCAGACGCAGTGTGAGACTTTGGGCAATGTGCTGGGAAACCTTGGGTCCTGCCATCCATGTGGATGTTACTTTGACACATACCACCTACCTAAGCATTGTTGCAGACCTTGTACACCCTTTCATGAAAACAGTGTTCCTTGATGGCTGATGCGCCCTGTCACAAATCCAAAATGGTTCAGGAATGGTTTGAGGAGCACAACAATGATTTTGTCGTGTTGACTTGGCCTCCAAATTCCCCAGATCTTAATCCAATCGAGCGTCTGTGGGATGTGCTGGACAAACAAGTCCGATCCATGGAGGCCCCACCTCACAACTTACAGGAGTTAAAGGTTCTGCTGCTAACATCTTGGTGCCAGATACCACAGCACACCTTCAGGAGTCTAGTGGAGTCCATGCCTCAACGGATTAGGGCTGTTTTGGCAGCAAAAGGGGGATTTTTGTATTTGTTGTATTTGCATATCTTTCGTTTCGTGTACGGGCTAAGAAACGTACGCCGACGTACGCAAGATGGTTTGGTTTTTCGAGCGCCACACTGTAGTAATCACTTCTCTGAATTTACTCTTTTTGTCTGCTGTATAGACTCAAAATTACACTGGAAAGTGCATTAAAAGTCTGCTATTGTTATTATAGTGCATTATAAGTCAGCATAGTTTATTTTTTCATTTATTGTTATTATTATATTATTTCCTTTGGTGCAATTATATTTCAATCAAAATTCTTTCCATTTCTTCATTTATATATATATATATATAAAATAAACTTTGACTTATTCTGACATTAGAAATAAGTTTAATTATGCACTTGAAGAGTCTCATAAGCAGAGAAGACAAAAGAAAAACAGAGGATGCTCTCATTTTTTGCTTGACTTTTGCAAACTAATCAAGAAACCAATTGTGCTTCTGGTAATAATTACTTTTGCAAACAGCAAGCCCTAAATAACTTCACTGAAAAGATGATGAGGAAATATCAAAACATGATTAGCTTGTCTCAATGTGAAATTAAGTGACTTTATGGGTTCATGGATTTAAACCCTGCAGGCACAGTCATTTTATTCACAGTAATATGTTCATAATACACAATTATGACGTTGATGTTAAGTGCACGGTAACTAAGTGCAGTGTTCAATTTTGAATGGATTTTTGTGGAAATCCTTGACTATTTTAATTTATACTATTGTACTTATTACATAGCAGTAAGTGATGCAGATTTTTCTGCTCTGTTCTATATCTGTAATTAAACAAAACTGATTAAAAGCCTTGTTTTTTTATTTTTATATAATGGATTGTGTCTTTTTCACAATTTGTCAAACAGAATAAGCATGTTGGGAAGTCTTCCATAATGCATCTTTTGGGGTACACCAACATTTTCGAATCAATTTCCCTCACCAAACTTTACAACTGCCTTTATGGTTGTCTTGAGAATGTTCTCTTGGCATGTGCCATTCTTAAAGTCAAGGTTTTAAAGGTTTCCTTGGACCTCTTTTTATAGATACTGATCACTGCAGACCGGGAACACCCAACAAGAGCTGCAGTTTTCAAGATGCTCTGACCCAGTCGTCTAGCCATCACAATTTGGCCCTTGTCAAACTCGCTCAAATCCTTACGCTTGGCCATTTTTTTCTGCATCTAACACATCAACTTTGAGGAAAAAATTTTCACTTGCTGCCTAATATATCCCACCTACTAACAGGAGCTGTGATGAAGAGCTAATCAGTGTTATTCACTTTACCTGTCAATGGTCATAATGTTATGCCTGGTCGGTGTATAATCTAATGCAGTTGTTGTGTAAAAGGGGTATGCCACAAATAGTCTTGATAATATGAAGTACCAGAACTAGAACTAAGGAGACTGTGTGAATGCCAAAGCAAACACCGACATAATTTAAGACCAAGGTGCAGGGACTAATAGCTGAGCTACTAAGTGCAAAATAGCAAACAAGAAACAGAGGGAAAAAATATTTATTTAAGAAAAATATAAAAGCCAGGAAACAGAGATCATTGAAATAAGGAAACTGAATATATATTAAACCACTGTTAATGCTAAGGAATAATAAATTCTATTGATAACTGGAAAACATCAACTCACTAAGATACACTAAACAAAGTAAACAAAATTATAACAAAATTACATTTTATATTTTAAAGTATAATTTATGTGTTTATTAGGACTGTTAATGTCATGTTTTAGACACTTTGGTTACATTCATGACAAGACAAGTAGTTAATTGTTACACAGTCATGGACAATTTTGTATCTCCAATTCACCTCATTGCATGTCTTTGGACTGTGGGAGGAAAACAGAGTTTCCAGAGAAAACCCACAAAGACAAAGGGAGAACATGCAAACTCCACACAGAAATAACCCGAACCGCTCCACCTGGGAATCAAACCCGAGAACTTCTTGCTGTGAGGTTATGTAGAGTGGGGGGTATTTGTAGGAGACTTGATGAGCTGGTGAATGAGTGTCAGGTGGCATGGTGTAATGACTTATGGGGCTTGTAGTTATTACACTGTGTATAAATAAATGTTTTCATTAAAAAGAAATTAATAAAATACTAATAATTTAAATACCCAATAATAATAATAACAATAATAATCATAATAAATGCTCATCCAAAGTTCATCCAAATAATGACTAGAAGTAATAAGATATGAAAAGGAAAATTATGTCTGCACAATAACACGTATTAATCAGTGAAAATAGCATAGCTTATTACTAGAGGTTATCATTATCAGAGACTAGGCCTTTTAAATCATTTTAAACCTGCATTTGAATTACTCCAATTTCCTCTCGCATTTACTGCCAATTTAGACTAACATGTCCGTGTTCTGTGTCTTTTCAGGAGGAGGGTAAAATGGCAAATTTCTTATAGACAGTGACCGAATGAGATATTAAGCCCAGATCCACAGTACCTATATTGCAATATGCACTACATGCTGTGCGCCTATGCCACCCTACCACCTTATCATACTCATGCAATTTTTATTTAAGCAGACGTAATAGAATAAATGAAGCATGTTATTTCCCACCTCTGGAATTAAATGTTAATGTGACTGTAGTGCGCCATTAAATTTTTCGCAGTAATAACCAGACAACTGACAGGCAGCTAGGACCTCCCACGTAACTTGTTCATCATGTGCAGCTTTCATTATAAAATGACTGAAGTAATTCCATATGTTGAGCGTTCTTATACGTTCCTATCAGTGCTGATATGATATAGTGTAACTGTAAGTATGGCATGATAATTATTTCTTAGACTTTGACTGAATGGTAAATAAATAACATTTGAGGGTTTTTTCCATCATAGGTTCATCATAAAATTCTGTCATGCCACAATTTGCACAAGTTTGGACAAGCAGAATCAGAATTTGCAGTTAAATGCAGTAATAAAGCTTGATGACTATGAGCAGGGTCACTCAAATAAGATTTTAAAAGTAACCATCCACACAACCAAATCAATGTAATTTGCTACATGTACATTTTATGTGTATATATATACATGTATATATATACAGTGCTCAGCATAAATGAGTACACCCCAACAGATTTGTCAGAAAACCTTTAGTTTCTTTCCAGAATCAAAATTTTCTATGGGATACAATGCTACTAAATACTCCTACAAATGTGGGACATTGATTGCAAACAATATTTGTTCATTTGTACACACACAAAAAGTAATTTTCTTAACAAATTCATTCAAGACCATGTTGCAAAAATGAGTACACCCCAATGAAAGTCTTAGGAGTTTAGACTACAAAATTCTAATTAACACTAATTAAACAACATGTGAGTTTAATTATTCATTAAACAGGTGTCCAGCAGACAGTTCACAGTTTAAAAGGTGTTACTTAACAAAGAAAACCCCGTCCCATTTCATGCTGTCAGCGGTGGCATCACATGAAAGAGAAATGTTACAAGACCTGAGAAAGAATAGCATTTCTTTACACAAAAAAGGTAAAGGCTACAAGAAGATCAGCAAAGCTTTACTGATCAGTCAGAATACTGTAGCAAAAGTAATACAAAAGTTTAACAAAGATGGAACTGCAACCATCTCACAGAGACGTCCAGGCCATCCACGGAAGTTAACACCCGAACAGGAGCGTCTTCTGATGAGAAGGGTTGAAGAAAATCGCCATGCAAGTTCACTGCAGTTAGCTAAAGAGGTAAAAAGCCAAACTGGCTTGACTTTTTCCCATGACACAGTACGGCATACACTGCAAAAGAATGGCATGCATGTGTATTGTCCACGAAGGAAGCCTCTCCTAAAGCCCATGCATAAAAAAATCCCACGTAGAATTTGCCAGGGCCCATGCTGAAAAAGATGAAGACCACTGGGACTCTATACTCTGGAGTGATGAGACCAAAATAAATGTTTTTGGAACTGATGGCTTCCAAACTGTATGGCGTTGCAAAGGTAAGAAGTACAAAGAAGAATGCATGGTGCCTACATTGAAACATGGTGGTGGCAGTGTCCTTAAGTGGGGCTGCATGAGTACTACTGGTGTTGGGGAGCTGCATTTAATCAATAGTATCATGAATTTACAGATGTACTGCTCTATATTGAAGGACAAGATGCTACCATCACTTCGTGCCCTTGGTTGTCATGCACTTTTCCAACATGACAATGATCCAAAACACACATTTATGGCCACTGTTGCATTTCTAAATAAGAACAGGGTGAAAGTGATTCAGTATGTCTCCTGATTTGAACCCAGTCGAACACTTATGGGGAATTCTGAAGACACAAGTTGAGCATCACTCTTCATCCAGCATCCAGGCTCTAAAAGAGGTTGTTCTTGAAGAATAAAAAAAGATAGACGTTGCAATTTGTCGCCAACTTGTTTATTCCATGCCTAGAAGACGTAATGCTGTTCTTAAAAATTATAGAGGTCATACAAAATAGTAGATGTAGTACTTTTTGATGTAGGGTGTACTCATTTTTGCATCAGCTCATTTAAGTAAAACTGAATATTTTGTAATCTAAGTTATATTATTAACCTTACTTTTATGCTATGGGTTAAAGTAATGTTCTATGAAGCTCAGTCTTTTCAAAATTTCAAAAAATGTTCCTGTGTTCAGTGAGATATTGATTAAAATCTTACTTTTCAAAGGGGGTGTACTCATTTATGCTGAGCACTGTATATATATATATATATATATATATACAGTATATCACAAAAGTGAGTACACCCCTAACATTTCTGCAAATATTTCATTATATCTTTTCATGGGACAACACTATAGAAATAAAACTTGGATATAACTTAGAGTAGTCAGTGTACAACTTGTATAGCAGTGTAGATTTACTGTCTTCTGAAAATAACTCAACACACAGCCATTAATGTCTAAATAGCTGGCAACATAAGTGAGTACACCCCACAGTGAACATGTCCAAATTGTGCCCAAAGTGTCAATATTTTGTGTGACCACCATTATTATTCAGCACTGCCTTAACCCTCCTGGGCATGGAATTCACCAGAGCTGCACAGGTTGCTACTGGAATCCTCTTCCACTCCTCCATGATGACATCACGGAGCTGGTGGATGTTAGACACCTTGAACTCCTCCACCTTCCACTTGAGGATGCACCACAGGTGCTCAATTGGGTTTAGTCCATCACCTTTACCTTCAGCTTCCTCAGCAAGGCAGTTGTCATCTTGGAGGTTGTGTTTGGGGTCGTTATCCTGTTGGAAAACTGCCATGAGGCCCAGTTTTCGAAGGGAGGGGATCATGCTCTGTTTCAGAATGTCACAGTACATGTTGGAATTCATGTTTCCCTCAATGAACTGCAGCTCCCCAGTGCCAGCAACACTCATGCAGCCCAAGACCATGATGCTACCACCACCATGCTTGACTGTAGGCAAGATACAGTTGTCTTGGTACTTCTCACCAGGGCGCCGCCACACATGCTGGACACCATCTGAGCCAAACAAGTTTATCTTGGTCTCGTCAGACCACAGGGCATTCCAGTAATCCATGTTCTTGGACTGCTTGTCTTCAGCAAACTGTTTGCGGGCTTTCTTGTGCGTCAGCTTCCTTCTGGGATGACGACCATGCAGACCGAGTTGATGCAGTGTGCGGCGTATGGTCTGAGCACTGACAGGCTGACCTCCCACGTCTTCAACCTCTGCAGCAATGCTGGCAGCACTCATGTGTCTATTTTTTAAAGCAAACCTCTGGATATGACGCCGAACACGTGGACTCAACTTCTTTGGTCGACCCTGGCGAAGCCTGTTCCGAGTGGAACCTGTCCTGGAAAACCGCTGTATGACCTTGGCCACCATGCTGTAGCTCAGTTTCAGGGTGTTAGCAATCTTCTTATAGCCCAGGCCATCTTTGTGGAGAGCAACAATTCTATTTCTCACATCCTCAGAGAGTTCTTTGCCATGAGGTGCCATGTTGAATATCCAGTGGCCAGTATGAGAGAATTGTACCCAAAACACCAAATTTAACAGCCCTGCTCCCCATTTACACCTGGGACCTTGACACATGACACCAGGGAGGGACAACGACACATTTGGGCACAATTTGGACATGTTCACTGTGGGGTGTACTCATTTATGTTGCCAGCTATTTAGACATAAATGGCTGTGTGTTGAGTTATTTTCAGAAGACAGTAAATCTACACTGCTATACAAGCTGTACACTGACTACTCTAAGTTATATCCAAGTTTCATGTCTATAGTGTTGTCCCATGAAAAGATATAATGAAATATTTGCAGAAATGTGAGGGGTGTACTCACTTTTGTGATACACTGTATATATATATATATACACCGATCAGCCATAACATTAAAACCTCCTCCTTGTTTCTATACTCACTGTCCATTTAATCATCTCCACTTACCATATAGGAGCACTTTTTAGTTCTACAATCACTGACTATAGAACATCTGTTTCTCTGCATGCTTTGTTAGCCCCCTTTCACCCTGTTCTTCAATGGTCAGGACTCTCCCAGGACCACCGCAGAGTAGGAATTATTTGGGTGGTGGATCATTCTCAGCACTGCAGTGACACTGACATGGTGGTGGTGTGTTAGTGTGTGTTGTGCTGGTATGAGACACAGCAGCGCTGATGGAGTTTTTAAACACCTCACTGTCACTGCTGGACTGAGAATAGTCCACCAACCAAAAATATCCAGTCAACAGCGCCCAGTGGGCAGCATCCTGTGACCACTGATGAAGGTATGATGAAGAAGATGACCAAATCAAACAGCAGCAATAGATGAGCTATTGTCTCTGACTTTACATCTACAAAGTGGACACGGTATTTAAAAACACCAGCAGCGCTGCTGTGTCATCCATTCATACCAGCAGTATGTCAGTGTCACTGCAATGCTGAGAATGACCCACCACACAAATAATACCTGCTTTGTGGTGGTCCTGGGAGAGTCCTGATCATTGAAAACAGCATGAAAGGGGGCTAACAAAGCATGCAGAGAAACAGATGGACTACAGTCAGTAATTGTAGAACTACAAAGTGCTCCTATATGGTAAGTGGAGCTGATTAAATGGACAGTGAGTGTTGAAATCAAGGAGGTGGTTTTAATGTTATGGTTGATCGGTGTATATTTTTATTACGTTAACGTTACATTTTTTACTTCAACTAATAAATTTTTCTCCAAACAGATCAAGCATAAGAACACAAACTGATGCACATTCCTGTCTTTGTTCCACGGTGCAGTTGCTAGCTGGATGAGCATTAGTGCACAGCGCATTAATTCGGGCATGTGCAAGCAGCTGTATGGATTGATGTTCTATCACAGTGCCTACTCTCAGTGTTGATTATAATTCCCAGAAGCCTTTAATTAAACACTGTGAATAAAAGCCTTTCCCGCATTTTATTTATTTCTGAATAAGCACAGCTTGTATTTACTGACCCTCCTTCTGAGTGCAGGCAAGCCAAACATACCAAGCTGCTCTGACCCACTGAAGGCTTACTTTCCATACCAATCGTTTTGACACGTATGATGTTTAATTTGCTCCTGGTTGCAGTATGTGTGGAGAATTTAAAAATCTAATTGTTAACTGCATTGTTTCTTTTATTTAAGAGTGTAAATAAAGAAGAAGATGCCCACTAATCAATGCATGTATTTATAACTGCTTCATTCTGGTCTGAACAGTGGTAATTTTGGTGCTACCAAAGAACACAAAATGCAAGACAATGAAAAATCCAAGGCATTTTTTTTCCACATGAACTAAGGTAAAATATGTTTTACTCCTGGCAGGTGTAAAGGACCTGGGGACACATTTAGTAAAGGAATAACAGACTTCAAAACCCTTAGCTTTAGGATTGTTATTACCTTTTCTACTTTTATTTTGCAATAATGATTGACTACGAAATTAATTTTAGAGTGTTATTGATTTAAATAACCGGCAAAAATAATAATAATAATAGTAAAATAAAAAACAGCCACTTGTTAAGACGAATAGTCCATTAGAACGGTATAGAAACAAATGGAATTGTTGGCAGGCTAACAGCAGCATATGCACTTATTCTATAAGAGACTCAAAGCAGAATTTGGGCAGCACGGTGGCTCAGTGGGTAGCACTGTCGCCTCACAGCAAGAAGGTCCTGGGTTCGATCCCCAGGTGGGGTGGTCTGTTTGCATGTTCTCCCCGTGTCTGCGTGGGTTTCCTCTGGGAGCTCCAGTTTCCTCACACAGTCCAAAGTCATGCAGGTGAGGTGAATAGGAAATACAAAATTGTCCATGAGTGTGTATGATTAAACTGATGAAGCTCGTGTAACGAGTAACTACCGTTTCTGTCATGAATGTAACCAAAGTGTGTAAAACATGACGTTAAAATCCTAATAAACAAAGCAAAATTTGTGCTGTGGCTTCTCATCTTTATACAGCTGTAAAATTAATTCTCCAAAAAGGCCCTTAGCTTAATCTCAAATGTAAGATTTCTTAAATAATTATAATAATAATAAGATGATAATGATGATGTATACTGTATGTATGATGTGTATAATTGCAATGTAGTGGCTATTTGCTGTTAGCTAAAACTGTGGTGGTGGCACAGTTGGTAACATTGGTGCTATAAAGATCTAAGAATTAATAATAAATAAAATTGAAGTGAACACATAATAAGTTCACAATGCTCTTTAAGTATAATTTCACTTTCAGAGTAAAAGTACCAGAAAAACAATTAAGGGTACTAGGTTGATTGTTACACTTAGCCACCGTGCCGCCCGCATGTTAATTATTAAATGTATCTTTGTTTCACATGTTAAAATAGGTACATCAGACATATTTTGGAGGCTACTATCACAGAAACAGCAAAAGTACATCTATAAAGCAGTAAGTATTTCTATAAAGTGAACTCTATGATCCCTTGTTTATATGTAAGGAATATCAGCTTTGTTTCTAAAGCATTGACAACACCATCCCATTACTAACAATGTATTTGAATGCTAAGTATTAATATATTAACTAAAACAAGCATAAATGTGTTAAATCTCAAAACATTAAATGTCAATTGATTGTGTTTTTACACTGTTGTTTTAATCGACCCATCGAGTTCATTTACAGCACTTATCAGCACCAACTTGCTTTAGTAAAACCTTCTAATATTTCCTTTTCATAATGCACACTCTGATCTAAGAGCTAAGAGCACTTGCTTTTCCGGAAAGTACCATTTTCTTGACTCTCCCGCCCCCACCCCTTCCCAGCCTTCTCCCATTTTCCATTCCATTAGCCTCTATCCGAACGATTCCACGTCATTAAATGAAGACGATGCAAAATGTATTGAATTTACTTGGGGATAATGTCCTTTTTCCCCACTGAGATTTCCCCATAGCACTGCCAGACATTGGATGCATTCATTTTCACCCCTAATTGATCAGATCGTTCTCAAAGGACTGCACAAAATGCCTCACAGAAATTATACTCTGATGAATCAGAGGGTTTGTCTATTCACAAGTAGAATTTGCTTGAGGCTCAAAGTTTTAACATGTTCTGTATGACCATGAAGCATAGGATTGAAGTTATTGTAAATCCAATTGTGATGACAATAACTGAGTAGGAATTAAGTCAAATCCTTTTAATAGGCACATTGGGTTGTTATGGAATAGTGATCACATGAATGAAATAACTGGCTGTTAAATGAAGATAAGTGGATAACTATATTTAAAGTTGGCTTATTGTCAAAAACAAACTTTTGAAGTTCATAATGGTTTTCTGAGAAACAAATCAGTATCAACTGTTGTTGAGGAACAACTGTATCAAATATATACATGTAATAACCTTGATTATTAATTTGAGAAGTAAAAGTTATATTCTAGTCATTTTCCATTGTGGCATGGCCACCTAATTCTAAGTTGATGACTTATCTGTGCTTAAAAAATAGGGCTAGTTTTGAGTCTAAAAGAAAGACCTGCCAGAAAGGAGTTGGAGTAGTTCAGCCTCAAAATGACATGAGACTGGACATCAATCTGAGTGGCTTCCACAGGAATGGGCAAATTTTTCTGACGTTGTGTAGAAAGAACTGGTATGATTGGGTCAGCCTAGCAACATATGCAGAGAAGAATTGCTGACTATCCTGGACAACACCAAGGTTTGGTAAATTTTCAGATCATTTGATCTGAGAGTCATTAGGAGAAATGATTGGATCTTGACATGGTGACATATCCCTAGAAATGTATATCAGCTTACTGGGGTTAAGTTACAGATGATGCACTGACATCCATAATGGGATGTCTGCCAGATATGCCGAGATGTGAGCTGACACCTGGGTGTCCAAAGGAGGAGGTGACAGAAAAAGAGACCAAGTACAAAACCCTGTGGGACTCCAGTTGAAAGACTGCATGGAGAAGATATAGATTCCCTTATGCTCTTTGGGTACTGTACTGTACAATAAATAATAATAAATACATTTAAATTTTTTACATTTTCGGCATTTAGCAGACGCTCTTATCCAGAGCGACTTACAGAAGTTCTTCCATGTGAACATTACATTACTCTAGTTTAAGTAGAACAACAGTCCAAGAACACAAATCTGCTAAAACCTGTTAGAACCAAAGTTCTTTTTTTTTTTTTAAAGAAAGAAGAAAGAAAGTGTTAGTAAGTAAGTACAAGTCAGCTTAAGTGCTTAGTTAAAAGGTGGGTTTTTAATTGTTTTTTTAAAGACAGCAAGAGACTCAGATGTTCGGATAGACAGAGGAAGTTCGTTCCACCACTTGGGTGCCAGTACAGAGAAGAGCATTGATGCTTGTCTTCCTCTAGTCCTGGGTGGAGGATCAAGTCGAGCGAGACTAGTGGCTCGGAGGTTGTGTGGTACAGAGCGGGGTTTGATCAGACCACGAAGGTAGCTTGGGGCTGGTTCATTTTTGGCTTTGTAGGCGAGCATCAGTGTTTTAAACTGAATGCGTGCAGCTACAGGAAGCCAGAGAACGCAGCAGTGGGGTGATGTGGCAGTGTTTAGGTTGGTTAAAAACCAGGCGAGCAGCTGCATTTTAAATGAGCTGCAAGGATTTAGTAGTAGACATGGGAGCTTCTGCCAGGAGGGAATTGCAGTATATATAAAAAAATAATAATTAATAATAATAATAATAATATAATAACAATAAATGAAATAAAAAACACATAAGTAATAAATAAATAAATACATAAAGTAAAATTTAGTTGAACCAAGAGTTGAGAGCCAGAATCTTGTCTACGGCTAGTAATTGATGTACAACCATATGCTTTCTTTGTATCAATTAATTTCCTCTTTTCTCCCAGTCTAGTCATTTTCAATTAACAATTGCAATTGCAATATAGACCGAGGAGAGAAGCAGACTATCATGCCTTCCAACATGCGTTCAGTTGCCGACTTCCTCTTTTCACCAGCCAGCTGTGGATTCTCACAGATAGCCATATGTCCTTCATGAAATTATTCACCACACATGCAGATGGCCTGACTAGTCTAGGATGTCATATTTCTGCAGCAGCAATAAGAAGAAACCCTGTCATCCTTTCTTTCTTCGGGCATGGTCATTTTTACCTGTTAGATGCTCGGCAAGGTCGGCAGTACCTTAGAACTCTCAGATTGATTTAAACAATGTTGTCTGTGTATGAAAGTATTCAGTGTGAGTAAGTAAATGAAATAGACCAGGGTGATTTAATGCCTTGTGCCAAGAGTTACAAAGTGGTAACGGACTCATAGTGACATTTACTTTTACATTTTCGGCATTTAGCAGACGCTTTTATCCAAAGCGACTTACATTACTGTTTCAGTATACAGTCTGAGCAATTGAGGGTTAAGGGCCTTGCTTAAGGGCCCAACAGCAGCAACCTGGCAGTTGTGAGGCTTGAACCAGCGACCTTTTGATTACTAGTCCAGTGCCTTAACCACTAGGCTACAGCTTGCCTAGCGACCACCATCAAGATGAAGTTAGAAAAATATTAAAATTAATATTTAATAAAATAGAATTGGCCACACAGTAAGTTCATAGTACTCCAAGAGTAGAATTCTACTATCAGAGTTAAAATAGCAGTAAAACAATTGAGGTATTACCTAGATGACTGTTATACTATTTACTTGTCATTTTTCTTGATAATCATATTAACCAAACCTATGACCAAAATGCATGGAGTACTCTAACCTTATTTCATTAACATGCCGAAATATTAGGTTTTAAACACAGGTTGAGAATTTTTAACAATCAACCCCATAGTGAGACTGGCTGATGCTTGGCATGGGGTCATCTTTACACATTGTTTTCAAATAGAAATTATACCAAATATATAGAAAATGGATATGTAAAATACTCAGGTTTACTATTCATAAAAACAAAAAATACAGCTCTGAAATAATAATAATAATAATAATAATATTAATAATAATAAATAAATAAATAAAAGACCATTCCAATTCCATCTCTACATGTATGGCAGCTATTGCATTACAATATCTGTTGAATTCCAACATGGGCAAACTTTATTCTACTAAATGAGGATCTGATTAACTGATCACATTATATTAAATATATTTATATAGTTTTATACTACGTATATTATATATAATATAGTTATATTTATATAACTGATTACATTATTAATATCACCAAAACAGAGATCCATCTTTAAAATTTTAAAGACGATGGTTCATAAGAACAAAGTCAAGAAACAGACGATGGGGACAACAAAGGTACAAACCAGAAGTAGGTAAAAACAACTCATGTCATTTAACAACCATTAATGACATCAATTGACCTACAAAAAGAATGGAAAATAGCAACTGAGCTTAAGTGCACAAAAAGTACAGTTTGTAGGGCTGGCGTCCAAGGTTTCTAAGTCATGGAAAGCTAGTTTACTAAAAACCATAAGGATGTAGATTGGCATAGGGTCTAATTTCATCTGATTACTCCAATATTAAGCTTGTTCCATCATCTGAACATGGTTAGACAGAGACCTGAAGAGGCCCACAAGCCATAGTGTCTGATACCCACTGTAAAATGTGGTGGAGAATCTGAGATAATCTGGTGGTGCTTCAGCAGGGCTAACATTGGGCAGATCTGTCTTTGTTCATGATGCATGAATTGATTAAAAGGTTATCCTGGAAGAAAACTTGCTTCTTTATGCTATCATCTGTTTACCATCTCTGAAGAATGTTCCAGTAGGACATTGCCACACAAACCTGATGCCCTTTGCAATGTAATCAAGAGGAAATATAAAGACTAGCTGACTAACTGGGTTTAAGTGTCTCCAAAACAGCAAGTGGTGCTCACAGGCAGCTGTGATGAGTACTCACCAACAGTGGTCAGAGGGGCAACAAGCCACAAACTGCTGACAGGTTGTTGGGCACCCAAGAGTCATTGATACCAGACATGAAAGCTATGGCCAACCAATGAAAAAATGGTATGTAATGTACCTGATGCATAATTAAAAAAGGCTGACATGTTCAATAACTGGCTGTGTTTATCTGTATTTACAATAGTTTAGCAAGGAAAAAATAGACTCTAGCACATACACATGAGTATTTGTGAGTTTATTGGGTGATAAAGTTAATGAGTAAGTAAAAGTAAATCTGTGTAGGTCTGTAGGATGTGTAAATAAACCAGGATGTTTTTAATTGTCAGTGTTTAGTCCCTAGTGTTTTAAAATGTTGTGCCCTGGCCCAAATGGCACAAAGCACACACACACAAACAGAGCTGCTGGAGGTAAGAATCTCTGAACCTCAGTGACACTGCTCTATTTTCCTGCATTTTAATCAGCCACTGTTTTGGCTGAACAAATGAAGCTAAAGAGAAAAAAAGGATAAAAGGGAGGAGGAAACTTTTTTATTTCTTTCTCTTATTATCTCTGTGCATCAGCTCATCATTGGTGGAATCAGCTGTAGAGAAGGTAAATGTTAAAAATACATTTGAGAAAACTTTAAAGGTATGTTTTTCAGCAGTTCGTATTTTTCACAAAAGTAACTTGAAGCAGATTTGAAACTCAGACAGCCCAGACAGTACCTTAAGCAAAGCTTTGACTGCCAGTTGGGGGTAAAGTGTTGGCCTTGTGGCTCCTCTATACCTGGCAAGGTTGTTGCTCCTTAGTTGATTACACTAGTGTTATGCACCCTAGCAGCCAAGAGTGGGTGGAACTAAGAGGCATTAATTACTAGCTTCCAGGAGGGGCTGTCAGAGAAGCTCTAGCACAGGTTGGTGACCAGAGATCCACCACCATTAATAGAAGATTTCATCAGCTGTTCTGGCCATTATGAATATAGGCTGATGCCCTTTGGGCTCATGAATGCCCCAGCCATCTTCCAGTGGTTCACTAATGAGGTACTATGGAAGGGCACAATGTGTTGGTGTATCTTGATGACATTCTCATCTACAGCAAAAAGCTAGACAAACATGTAACTGTTTCTGGAAATCCACTTGCATTTCAAAGTGCTGTCTGCAGATGGATTCAGCCTAATCCAAGAGTATTATTAATTTGCCTTGGTTCAACTATTCCAATGCTTCCTGGGCTTTGGCATTTTGTTTGGGTGGTTTATTCGCTACTTCAGCGCATAACGCTGCCCCTGACCAACCTAATTAAAAAGAATCATCCCCCTACCTTGAAAGAGGCTCAAAGAGGTGATTTGGGAGGCCCAGTGACAGTAACTTGAATCTGGCAATGGCCCTCTAGGGACTTTATTTATCCTCTCATCCATCAGAGCATGGATTCTGCAATGAGGACACACTTTCTCCTGAGCAGGGCAACCATGGGCCAGCTGAACACTGTAGCTTTTGTGCCAACGATTCTGGTGGGCTTTGATGGACTAGGATGTATGAAGGTACATTGGGGCTTGTAAGTATAAGCCTGCAACACGACCCCAAAACATGACATCTGGGCCTACTACATCCCCTTCCCATTCCATCCCAACCAGGGTTCCATGTATCTCAGAATTTTATTAAGGGACTGCTACTCTTTTATCCCGAGGGACCAAATTTTAGGCGGCCTCTGTCAGCCTTTTTTCTAGATTCCACCCTCAATCCAATTGGCAGATGAAGAGCGTTAATTAGGACCTAGAGCGAACATTTTAGTGCCTGGCCTCAACCAATCCCACATTCTTGTCCAAATAACCACTCTGGGTGGAGTATGCCACACCAACATGTTACACTCATGTTACAGTCAGTTAAAGTAGACAACAGTCAAAGTATGCAAATCTTCTGAAAGTCAAGTCAAGTCAACTGTATTTATATAGTGCTTTTTACAATAGACATTGTCTCAAAGCAACTTTACAAAATCCAGGACCAACAGATACAAAAACCCCTGTTGAGCAAGCCGAGGGCGACTGTGGCAAGGAAAAACTCCCTGAAAATTACAGGAAGAAACCTTGAGAGGAACCAGACTCGCAGAGCCCATCCTTCTTGGGTGGTCTGGAGGATACTTTAAATAAATACACGATTTACACCAAGCATACAAACACAGAATTAAATGATCTAAAAGTTATAACTGGTAATAAATAGATAAATACATAATAATAGAGAAATAATAATTCGCTCTAGTCTAAAGTCTGTAGTGAGTTCTTGTCATTCTTGGTGCAATTACTCCAGACCCGTCACATCCGGCAGGAGCAGCATAGTTGTCACGGCAGTCTCGACTTTAATCCTTAACCTTGGCGGGTAAACAGGTTTCCATCAGAATGCCCTTGGAGTAAAACAACAAAGAATGTAGTTAATAATGTGCAATGCTAGTTGAGTAAAACAGTTTTACAGAGAGTTTTAGACTCCGGCAGCCCTAAATATTACAGCATAACTAAAAGGGAGAGCGAGCAGGTAACAAGGTCATGAAGGCTTTCACAGGAAATCAGTGCCCACCTCTCCTACCCAAACCGGAGTGATTGGACGAGAGAGGCAGAACGACAGCAACCCAACATCCCTGATCACCACAAGTTTCTATGACCAAGAACCCCCAAGCCCTGCGCCTTTGTCTATACTAATCAAAAGCCTGAGAAAATAAATATGTTTTCAGTCTAGACTTAAACATTGAGACTGTGTCGGAATCCCGAATAGAGGCAGGAAGATTATTCCAGAGTTGTGGAGCTTTGTAAGAAAATGCTCCTCCACCAGCTGTGGTCTTTTTAATTTTAGGAACTATAAGTAACCCTGCATCTTGTGAACGAAGTGGACGCGCTGGGCTGTAGTGATTAATAAGTTAGAACACTGTTAGAACAATGGAATAGGTAGAAGGCACTACAGAAGAGATGTAAATGCATGTTAGTTCTCAGCTTAAGTGCTTAGTAAGCTTAGTAACTATGTGTCTTGTCATGAATAAAACCAAAGTGTAAAACATGACCTTTAAATCTGAATAAATAATAAATAAATTCACAGTCTTCTTAAATTATGAGTTTTTACTGATAATTCCACCATTATGATAATATTTGGGTTCGAACTAAAACTGCATATTCTCTTTTTTCCATGATTAATCCCTTTCAGCCTGAGGGTATTTTCTTTTAATCTATCGTACTGAGGCTTCTGCACCCCTTTGTTACCTATTGATAGGCTTTGGTTCACTGTCTATCCCCCAAACTTAACGCTGTATTAATTACTCTTTACTTTCTCTTCTCTCCTCTGTTGCTCTCTTTCTCTCTGTCTCTGAGCATGTGCAGGGGCAGATGACTGGTATGCCCGGAGCGTGAGAGCTTTCTAACTTTACTTTCTTTTATTGCATTTAGCAGACTCTTTTATCCAAAGCGACTTACAACTGTGACTGATACAACTTGAGCAATTAAGCGTTAAGGACCTTTGCTCAGGGGCCCATCAGTGACAACTTGGTGAACTTGGGGATTGAACCGGCAGCCATCTAGTTACTAGTCCAGTACTTTACCCACTATATTTTTTCTTAGCTTTATCTAAAGTTGAACGTCCCATTTAAAAAGACTGCCCTATCCAACGTCTCCATTTATAATGGATAAACTGTCCCGGTTAAGAAAGCTGGTGTCCCAGATTTATTATTAAATCCCTAATAATAAATAAATGAATAAATAAACATATATATATATATATATATATATATATATATAAATACATATAATATAAATGATTATATAAATAAATAAATGTGTGTAAATCACCCTTAGTTAAACACCCAGTTACATGGTGCTAAAAGATGGTCCTCATGATCAACTGAACTTAGTAACATGATATTTTGTCCACTTCCGATGCTCACGTGCCCATTGTTGGTGCTTTCAGTGGTGGACAGGGGTCAGCATGGGCACCCTGACTGGTCTGTGGCTATGCAGCCCCATACACAACAAACTGTGATGCACTGTGTATTCTGACACCTTTCTATCTGAACCAGCATTAACTTTTTTAGCAATTTGAGCTACAGTAGCTCGTCTGTTGGACCACACTGCCCATGACCCTGTCACCGGTTTACCACTGTTCCTTCCTTGGACCACTTTTGATAGATACTGACCACTGCAGACCAGGAACACCCCACAAGAGCTGCAGTTTTGGAGATGCTCTGCCCTGGTCGTCTAGCCATCACAATTTGACCCTTATTTGGCCCTCACTGAAATCCTTACGCTTGCCCATTTTTCCTGCTTCTAACACATCAACTTTGAGGATAAAATGTTTACTTGATGTCTAATATACCCCACCCACTAACAGGTGCCGTGATGAAGAGATATATATTTTTACATATATTTTACATTTAAATATATATATATATATATATATATATATATATATATATATACAGTGGTGTTCAAAAAAATAGCAGTCCAACACCATTGACCTGATAAATCAGTGTTTTTAGTAGAAATGCTATTTCTACATAGCAAAAATTTTACTTGAAAGTGTAGTAGAGTAATGAAAACAAAGCAAACCCAACAATTAGGACATGCATGCCGCTCATTGAAGTAATTGTATTTTTTTGGTCTAGTGGCCGTAGACAGTATGTCTGACGCCCCTTGAGCATTGAATTCAAGCCAAAGTTCACTGTGAAGACAGTAAAGCATGGTGGTACAAAATGATGATATGGGGATGTTTTTCATACCATGGTGTTACGTCTATTTATCACATACGAGGGATCATGGATCAGTTTAAATATATCAGAATACTTAAGGAGATCATGTTGCCCTATGTCGAAGAAGAAATGTCCTTAAAATGGGTGTTTCAACATGACAATGACCCAAAACATCTTGGTTACAGACAAACAAGATTGAGGTAATAGAGTGGCCAGCCCAATCCCCTGACTTCAATCCCAGAGAGAACTTGTGTTCTGATATCTGAAATGCGTTCTTTTGAGGCAAAACCCAAAATTGCAGAAGAACTGTGGAATGTAGTCTAATCATCCTGGACTGGAATACCTGTTCAGAGGTGCCAGAAGTTGGTCGACTCCATGCAACACAGATCTCAGAAACAATTGTAATGCCACTAAATATTCGTTCAGTAATTTAAACTAAAGTGAAACCTCAAACATTTTCAGTTTATAGATACATTTTTTGAGAAAAATGCTGCACTGCTATTTTTTTGAACAGCCTAATATTCATTTTTCTTAATTTTCTGTAAATGATGAACACAAACTGGCTAAATTTTGTTAATGTTTTGATTTAGAATTGAAAGTGTAGTATTGTCAGTGCATTTGCATTCATGGAAATAAAAGTTATTAGAATGATTTTGTGCTTTATTCACTTTTTTAAAATCACTGCTATTTTTTTGAACACTACTGTATATATATATATATATATTTACTGTGTATATATATACAGTACAGGCCAAAAGTTTGGACACACCAGCCACAAGTTTGGACACACCTTCTCTTCAATGTTTTTTCTTGATTATTTTTATTTTCTACATTGTAGATTAATACTGAAGACATCCAAACTATGAAGAATTATGTAGTGAACCAAAAAGTGTTAAACAAACCAGAATATGTTTTATATTTTACCAACTCTACCTCTGCACAACCCAACTGATGGTCTCAAACACATTAAAAAAGCAACAAATTCCAAAAATTCACTCTAGACAAGGCACAAACATTCATTGAAAACCATTCCAGGTGGAAACCTAATAAAGCTGGTTGAGAAAATTTCAAAAAGTGTGCAAATCTGTCATTAAAGCAAAATATGGCTACTTTGAAGAATCTAAAATATAAAACATATTCTGGTTTGTTTAACACTTTTTTGTTTACTACATAATTCCATATGTGTTCCTTCATAGTTTGGATGTCTTTAGTATTAATCTACAATGTAGAAAATAAAAAAAAATTAAGAAAAACCACAGGAATGAGAAGGTGTGTCCAAACTTTTGGCCTGTACTGTATATATATATATATATATATATATATATATATATATTCCCTAAATGGAAGAATCCTAAAAGTGTGAGCATGTTTTAAGGCAGAGCTTATTGTTTTTATATACGTATGTTTACGCTTTGACGGTGGGAGTGCGAGAATAGTTTTCTTAAACACCATGAACACTGTAATTACAAACTGCAGCATGAAAGAGTGTTTAATTCTGGGTATGGATTTTAATTGTACTACATGTAACACAACTCCTCTTGTAAACATTTGTGAGAACTAATACAGACATTTTCACGAGGAAAAAAAACAATACACACAGACACATCAAATAGATATGCTCTTAATGGCAATGCTGGATTTAAGTTTTAACCATACACTAAATGTTTTATACAGTGTTGCATAATTCCTGTTGGAATTTCAGACCATTCCATGGTTCAGTGCACCATCAGCAAATCTAATATAAAGCCCCAGAGTGCACATTTGAACACCATATTTTTAGATGATGCTTATTTTAAAATCTGCTTTAATTTTTGAGACACTTTTAGATCACAGGATCAATCCTCTATCTTGTTGCATCAGACTAATCTGAAAAACTGGCGCCATGATGCGTTGCTGTGTACAGATTGCAAATTGCTTTCAAAAGCATTAGCCTCAAGGCTGGGAAGGGTTATGGAACAGGTCATTCATGTTAAACAGACATACTGTATGCCTGGCAGTTCAATATTTGACAAATTACACCTAATTCAAGATGTTTCCAGACTATTGGGTTTGATTGCAATGATCAGGGTTCTCTACAGTGATATTGAGGGTGTACTGTGAGTTCCCATCTCTGTGTATCAGTGTATGCTAATGATCTTGTCATGTTGTTCAGCTCCTGTCCCAGAAATTTAGATGGTGTTTTAGAGAAAATAAATCGAAATGGCTGGTTCCTCAGATGTCTTATCAAGGGCAAACGCGTATAGTAAATAACCTTGCTGCATCTTACATGTGGCACAAACTGGCTTGTGTAGACCTCCCTACTAATTTGTTTGTATACCTTCAGGCCTTGGTAGATTTCTTTTGGGAACTGCACTGGATTTCACAGAGTATCCTTTATCTGTCCAAGGAGGAAGGCGGACAAGGACTGGTACACCTGACTGGATAGCAGGATAACAGCCTGTCGTCTGTATTGGCCTGTAGGCTTACACAAACAGTTGGAGGTCTAGAGCTTGGTAGAGCTCTGCTTTTAATAGACTGAAAAGTTTGGATTATAATGGATTACCAGAATTTTATCACAGTCTTTTCAAAAATATGGAATGATTTTAACATACAAAGACATAGGGTCACAAATTTAAAATTGCTTTTGGAGGAACCACAGATTTATGGTATCCATCTAGATATTTCTGACAAAGCCATTCTTGCACATTCTACAATTTTGATAACTTCAGGTATCACAACACCCAAAACAGCTCATGGACACAGCAGATCCTGACCTTACCCAATTAGTGAACCTAGCAGCACGACTGTAGTTGAGATCCTTGCAAGTAACAGAACAACTGTTGCATCATTGGAGGTCATTACTTACATACTTACATTGGAGCGGGCAAAATAGCTGAAAGTTCACAGTGCAGAGATATTCAACTCTACAGATAAAGATCCTTTCCCCAAACTTTTAATCACCACAAATTTTGGTGACTAGCATAGTTACTTCTTAGAATCCAGTTGCTAGTAAACATCTATACAAGACAGGGGCTGAAGTGCTAAACAAAACAATGCCATTAAACCTAAGTAGAGGTAATTGTATAAACCTTATGGAATGGTATAGTTGCTGTAAATTATTTTATTTCCATTTTAATCCCTGAATTTAAAGACGAGATCCCTTTCATATGCACTGATCAGCCATAACATTAAAACCACCTCCTTGTTTCTACACTCACTGTCTATTTTATCAGCTCCCCTTACCATAAAGAAGCACTTTGTAGCTCTACAATTACTGACTGTAGTCCATCTGTTTCTCTGCATGCTTTGTTAGCCCCCTTTCATGCTGTTCTTCAATGGTCAGGACTCTTCCTGGACCACCACAGAGTAGGTATTATTTAGGTGGTGGATCATTCTCAGCACTGCAGTGACACTGACATGGTGGTGGTGTGTTAGTGTGTGTTGTGCTGGTATGAGTGGATCAGACACAGCAATGCTAATGGAGTTTTTAAACACCTCACTGTTACTGCTGGACTGAGAATAGTCCACCAACCAAAAATATCCAGCCAACAGCGCCCCGTGGGCAATTTTTCCGATGCCTGTGACCACTGATGAAGGTCTAGAAGATGACCAACTCAAACAGCAGCAATAGATGAGCGATCATCTCTGACTTTACATCTACAACTAGGTAGGAGTGTCTAATAAAGTGGACAGTGAGAGGACACAGTATTTAAAAACTCTGCACTGCTGTGTCTTATCCACTCATACCAGCACAACACACACTAACACACCACCATTATGTCATTGTCACTGCAGTGCTGAGAATGATCTACCACCTAAATAATACCTGCTCTGTGGTGGTCCTGTGGGGGTCCTGACCATTGAAGAACAGGGTGAAAGCAGGCTAAAAAAAGTATGTAGAGAAGCAGATGGACTACAGTCAGTAATTGGAGAACTACAAAGTGCTTCTATATGGTAAGTGGAGCTGATAAAATAGACAGTGAGTGTAGACACCTATGCACATTAAATATTCTTATTAGAAAGCATTCAATGCTGTTTTACAATGTTACAGATAGTATCCTCTTTTTGAAATTTCGTTTCCTGGGACAGGCAAAAATGGTAAAACATGTAACCAGGAAAAGATGCACAAACAAACACTTGAGAGTGTGATCTCTCGATGCATGCCAAACTTTGAGTCCAGATAAACCAATTCAACTTTGTGGATATGACCTGGATTATTGAGCATATTTAAACTGTCTCTAATGAACCTGTAACAAGTTTCTCATTCTTCTATAAAAATAATAAAAATAATAATCCTAATTCCTGACTTCTTCACTAGTCTTAAGTATTTTTAACATAACATACTTTGTGTCCAGATGAACTAATTCAACTTTGTAGACACTGACTGTGATGTTAAACACAATTAAGACTGGTCAAATCAAGGATTGGGATTACTATCTTTATAGAATTATGAGAGACTTGTTATTGGAGCATGAGAGACAGTTTTGCTTTTGTAATTGGCTGTACTATTAATTGTACATAATTGTTTATTAGAGGAAGTCAAAAGTATCTTTCTCTTTTCCTCTTGAAAAAATGAAGGGACACACTGTACATAATTGATGTATGGAGGTGGATAGATAATATTGGACTTGTTTATTGTAATTGGTCCAAAAAACCTATAAATTGCGGCAGGTCCTGCGGCCTCCTAATACCACGAATTTGCATTCCAGAGCCCACCCTTGATTAATCAATTCTCATAACGATGTAACAAGACTGTTTTGCTTCATTAGCTGCTAATTTGCATATTACCCCGGTCCATAAAACTATTTTAGCTGAAATGAAGTATTCTGCAGCACTCTGTTCTAACTCATTGCAAAAGACTAATTTCTTTTTAAGTGAGGGACTTTATAGACCTACATATGAACACTTTTTCACTGTCCTGCTCAGCTATTTATGCTAGTTATGCTGACCAAATTCTTATGCCTGAATGGATTTGTGCAGTGGAAGTATTCCATTCAGGAGAGGCACTGTAGCAAGTGTATTTAATTGCAGTTGCATATTTAATTAGTAAATTAACCATTTAACTGTTACCACAGGGAGCTCAGGTGGCACAGTGGTAAATTATGTTTGCTGGCCAGGTGCCTACATACAGACGTACAATAGGTGGTCTACCATCAAAATCAAGATTAAAATAGTAATAAACTAAATGGTAACTGCACTTACTTCACAGAAACCGCACTAACTAAGTTCTGAATGATCTTACACTGGTAAATTGTCTGGACACAGTAGACCATTGTATACTGCCAAACTGTTTAATAGATTGGTTTAGCCTAACTGGTATTGCTTTGAACTGGTTTTAGTTGTGAGTACTGTGTCACACTCAATGAAAGTACCTCTAAACATCATGCTCTATCCTGCAAATTTCTTCCAAAGCTTAATTTTGGGAACAGCACTTCTAATCTTTATATGCTTTGTTTGGCCACAGCTGTCAAGCATATAATGTCTTGTTCATCAAGTATGCATTTACATTTTCTGCATTTAGTAGATGCTTTTATCCAAAACAATTATTATTGATAACATTCTGAGCAATTGAGGGTTGAGAGCCTTGCCCAGGGGGCCAACAGTGGCAAATTGGCGGTGGTGGGGCTTGTGATTACTAGTCAAGTACCTTAACCACTGAGCTTTTACTGCCCACGTAACAAAAAATCATACATGTCTCTAGCCACTGACCCCTGAGTTTCCACTGACTTGTTTGTCTAAACAACACTGTCTAAAATTTCCAGCAACTTATTATTTTTATTATAATTATTATATTAAAAATCATGCTTATCTAACTGTTTTGCCAATGTGGAACCAATCCAGTCCATTTTCTGTCAAAACTGTGGATTATTGATCTGTAAAAAGAGTGAAGAGATGCTTTTGTATTCCCATCTTCCTGACAGCATTCTAAAACTGTGTGACAAACATGGTTGAAAGCTTTGCTGTAATCAGTGAAGCAAATGTTGGCTTTCTTCTTGAATGCCTTGGCTTTTTCTGTTATCCAGCATATTTCTACAATGATATATCTTGTTCTTTTGCTAATGTAGACTCTTAAATGTGTTGAATAGTCTCCAAAAACACACACACACACACACACACACACACACATGGAAGCAATGGAAGAAGGTGTCCTGGTCTAATGAATCAGGTTTTCTTTTACATCACATGGTTGGCCGGGTGCGTGTGCGTCGCTTACCTGGGAAACACATGGCACCAGGATGCACTATGGGAAGAAGGCAAGCCGACGGAGGCAGTGCGATGCTTTGGGCAATGTTCTGCTGGGAAACCTTGAGTCCTGCCATCCATGTGGATGTTACTTTGACACGTACCACCTACCTAAGCATTGTTGCAGACCATGTACACCCTTTCATGGAAACGGTATTACCTGATGGCTGTGGCCTCTTTCAGCAGGATGATGCACCCTGCCACAAAGCAAAAATGGTAAAGGAATGGTTTGAGGAGCACAACAACAGGTTTGAGGTGTTGACTTGACCTCCAAATTCCCCAAATCTCGATCCAATCCAGCATCTGTGGGATGTGCTGGACAAACAAGTCCGATCCATGGAGGCCCCACCTCACAACTTACAGGAGTTAAAGGATCTGCTGCTAACATCTTGGTGCCAGATACCACAGCACACCTTCAGGGGTCTAGTGGAGTCAATGCCTTGACGGGTCAGGGCTGTTTTGGCAGCAAATGGGGGACCAACACAATATTAGGAAAGTGGTCATAATGTTATGACTGATATATACACACCGCTCAGTCATAGCATTAAAATCACCTCCTTTTTTCCACACACACTGTCCATTTTATCAGCTCCACTTACCATATAGAAGCAATTACTGACTGTAGTCCATCTTTTTCTCTGCATGCTTTGTTAGCCCCCTTTCATGCTGTTCTTCAATGATCAGGACTCTCCCAGGGCCACCACAAAGCAAGTATTATTTGGGTGGTGGATCATTCTCAGCACTGCAGTGACACTGACATGGTGGTGGTGTGTTAGTGTGTGTTGTGCTGGTATGAGTGGATAAGACACAGCAATGCTGATGTAGTTTTTAAACACCTCACTGTCCCTGCTGGACTGAGAATAGTCCACCAACCAAAAATATATCCAGCCAACAGCGCCCCGTGGGCAGCGTCCTGTTACCACTGATGAAGGTCTAGAAGATGACCAACTCAAACAGCAGCAATAGATGAGTGATAGTCTCTGACTTTACATCTACAGGGTGAACCAACTAAGTACGTGTGTCTAATAGAGTAGACAGTGAGGGAACATGGTATTTAAAAACTCCAGCAGCATTGCTGTGTCTGATCCACTCATACCAGCACAACACACACTAACACATGATCCACCACCCAAATAGTACTCACTCTGTAGTGGTCCTGGGAGAGTTCTAACCATTGAAGAACAGCATGAAAAGGGGCTAACAAAGCATGCAGAGAAACAGATAGACTACAGTCAGTAATTGTAGAACTACAAAGTGCTTCTATATGGTAAGTAGAGCTGATAAAATGGACAGTGAGTGTAGAAACAAGGAGGTGGTCATAATGTTTTGTATAAGTATTCATATGTATTCAGACACTTTATTAAGTATTTTGTAGAAACCCATTTGGTAGCAATTACATCTGCAATGCTTCTTGCGTACATCTCTTTAAGCTTTGCACTCTTGCATTTGAGCAGTTTTGAGCAGAAGTACTCATAGAGTTTTCATTATTTACTCAGTTGGGCAGTATTAGATGTCCTATTGTGTGGTTAATGACCAGCTTAAGAGACAGAAGTAATGCCAATAAGTAACTAATTAATATCTATGCACAATGTTCAATGCCACTAAGTGCTGGATATTGCGGTAGTATCATAGACATGGAAGTTGTTTTAATGAATAGAAGCTCATGTAAATAAAAACCTCTTTTGGTAATTAGCTATGGACACTATCATGGATGAGAGGCAGAAGAGTCCTTAGCTACACTCTGGATTTTAATGACTGAATATCAACTTGAATAGCTGAGGCTGCTGTGTGTGGTTTAAGTGGATTTGTCAATGACCTGTGAATGACTGCTGCCTATAAAGAGTGTGCTTTTCCTCAATACCTGACTACACAGATAGCACAGCCAGATTATCATCCACTCTGCTTCACAATGGCTAAAGAATACTTCAGGCACTTCACACATCAGGGAAGTGGAAACATCCTCTTTGTGATTTATTTGTAAAATAATAAAAAAAGTAATATAAATGATGACAAATTTCATTTTTATAGTCTAGTATCTCCTAATATGATTTCATTCATTGATTTATTTGACAGAAAAAATACATTACTAAATTATAATAACTAAAGCCAGC
This sequence comes from Trichomycterus rosablanca, assembly GCF_030014385.1. Classification (NCBI taxonomy): domain Eukaryota; kingdom Metazoa; phylum Chordata; class Actinopteri; order Siluriformes; family Trichomycteridae; genus Trichomycterus; species Trichomycterus rosablanca. The sequence goes on along the minus strand of NC_085991.1, from coordinate 35,012,491 downwards.
ATAATAAAAGCATCATATGATCAGAAAATGTCCATTGATAAAGTATTAAAATAGATTTAGTTTGAACTCTGACAGCTAGTACAGAACTTGTGTTCCTAATAAAGAAGCCAGTAATGTAAACAGTATTTGAGAATCCCAACAACACTGCTGGACCTGATGCACTTATAGCAATGTAACACATTTTTTTCTCTTTTTCTCAGATTTTGCTCCCCAATTTTCTCCCCTAATCTAGTCGTTTTCTATTACCCTGCACGCTTCACCCCGATACAACCCTCCACTGCTGACTGAGGAGCTTTGCAACAGACACACGCCCCCTCCGACACGTGTGCAGTACCGACTGCCTTTTTCCTCCTGCACGAGGCGAGTTCATACGCAGATCAGCCTTGTGCACAGAGAGCCACACCCTGATCAGCATTATTCCCCAACTCTGCGCAGGCACCATCAATCAGCCACTTGTAATAGCACCAGTTATGAGGAACCCTGGTCCGGCTCATATCACCCTGAACAACAGCCAATTGTTGTTCATGTAGCCGCCCAGCCCAGTCGGATGGCAGAGCTGAGATTCGATACGATGTATTTGAAATCTCAGACCTGGTGTGCTAGCGTGTTTTACCGCTGCGCCACCCGAGCAGCAATATAACACATTTTACCATATCATTACATTATTAGTGTGACTGCAGTGCTGATATTAATCCATCACCTGAATGAAATATAATATGTAAGGTCTTTTGGGGGTTGCTTTTAATTAACAGTGTGGTCAAAAATGCTTAATGAAATACTTCAGAGACTGGATTGTGAGTAGTATTCAGAGAAGGATCACACTGCCAAAGTCTCACATAGAAACTCTGAGAATGCAATAAGAAGGAATTTATTTATTTATTAGGATTTTAACATCATCACACTTTGGTTACATTCATCACGTCTTTAATGTCAATTCTCCAATCTCCAATTCACCTCAATTGCATGTCTTTGGACTGTGGGAGAAAACCGGAGCTCCCGGAGGAAACCCACAAAGACACAGGGAGAACATGCAAACTCCACACAGAAAATGACCCGGACTGCTTCATTTAAGAATCGAACCCAGGACCATCTTGCTGTGAGAAAGCAATTGCCACCCACAGAGCTATAGTGTCACCCCAATAAAAAGGAAAGAAAATATTTACTCTTCATACTCCAATCAGTGACCTTGTAGAACAGTGGAAGATTCCACCATTAGCAGACATTTCTAAGCTAGAACAAAGCAACTGGTCTACACCAGCTAAAACTGGGTTTTGGACGTCATAAAATGCACTTTTCACACACGCCACTTTTCAGTAACATTCCATTGTAGCAGTATTCTTGGAATATTGTTTGTTTGTTTGTTTTGGATTTTTAACGTCATGTTTTACACCCTTTGGTTACACAAGATTCATCATTTCACAAGGTTATATCGAACACAGTCATGGACAATTTTGTATTTCCAGTTCACCTCACTTGCATGTCTTTGGACTGTGGGAGATAACAGGAGCTCCTGGAGGAAACCCACACAGACACAGGGAGAACATGCAGACTCCGTACAGAAATGAACCGGACTGCTTCGCTTGGGAATCGAACCCAAGACCTTGCTGTGAGAAGGTCATTGCTACCCACAGAGCCACTGTGTCGCCCCTATAAGAAGGAAAGAAAATAATCACCATTTATACTCTCATCAGTGACCTTGTAGGATAGTGGATTCCACCATTAACAGAGATTTCTTAGCTAGAACATGGCAAATGGTCTAAACCAGCTAGAACTGGGTTTTGGACATTATAAAATGCAATTGACGCACTTCTTGCCACATATACCACTTTTCAGTAACATTCCATTGTAGCAGTATTCTTGGAATATTGGAATATCCTTACTGGCAATCATGCCCTAATCAGATCTCCAAGTTCTAACAGGGCGGCACGGTGGCTAAGTGAGTAGCACTGTCACCTCACAGCAAGAAGGTCCTGGGTTCAATCCCAAGGTGGGGCGGTCCGGGTCCTTTCTGTGTGCATGTTCTCCCCGTGTCTTGATTATGTAATAATACTTCTAGAGTCCCACTAGACAAGATAGATAGGATGGAGCAGGTTGAAAGGGTGTCCTGAGGAACAGATTAACTCCAGTCAGTAATTGTATACCCACACAGTGCATTTAATTGTTACTACCTATGAAATGATGTATAAATGCATGTTCCAGACACGTGTTTCTAATAAAGTGCTCAGTAAGTGTATATTTGTCAATCATTTCAAAGATCCCAGAACTTATGGAATCCTGGGCTTTCAAGTGTTAATCTGTTTCACAGCTGAACTTGAAGGACCTTTAGGTGAACCAGTCAGTTGCTGATACCTCTAAACATCATGCTCTATCCTGCGATTTCTTCCAAAGCTTAATTTTGGGTACCATAATGGTATTTCATTTCTCTCTTAGACCTGCACCATCCTTGTTCTGGTCGGGGAGTGGTTGCCCTCTCTGACGTGTGCAGTTGCCAGGCACTTTTTAACCAACTAGCTATGGTCTCACACTATGCTCTATATGTGAAGCCCCCACCCCAGCATCAGCCACTTATGTCTGTAGGTTGCCTGGCTAGACCAGCATATGAAATATGAACACAGTGTTGATTCACTGTAGCCCTCTGCCTGGCTTCCTCCGCATGGTAGCCATATGTGCAGTTTCACAGTAGCATCCATTGAAAGTGCATCTCAGGGCCTGTCACTCTTCCTGGATTAGACATGTGTCAAATAGACACACACACACACACACCCCTAAAAACACCCACGCAATCACAATCCAAACTTTGCCAGCAAGCAATATGTGCCCAACCAACAAGAACAGCCTGCAAGCATCCGGCATATTTTAACCAACTTCCATTTGGCACTCAGACTTTTATTAGCTTCTGCTAGTTGTACAAGCTTTAATTGTAAGAAGTTTCAGGTTTGAATTGTATTCAGTTTTATCATGCAAAAACACTGTATTTAATTCATTCTGTCAGTAGTTTAACTGTTTATTCTTAATCAGGTACCCTTGCCTTATTTTCATATCATTGTTATGTATTACTCTAAAAATGTTCAATTGTTTTACACAACCCAGCCACACCTAATACACTCACTCACTCACTTTCTTAACCGCTTATCCAATCGGGGTCGCAGTGGGGGGTTGCTGGAGCCTATCCCAGCCCTTCAATGGGTGCAAGGCACACAGTAACACCCTGGATGGGGTGCTAGTCCATCTCAGGGCAGACTTACATACACACACACACACACATACACACACCTATTCACCTATAGGACAATTTAGTGTCTCCAATTAACCTGACTGCATGTTTTTGGACTGTGGAAGGAAACCGGAGCTCCGGGAGGAAACCCACGCAAGAAACGGGGAGAACATGCAAACTCCACACAGAAAGGAACTGGACCACCCCGCCTGAGGATCGAACCCAGGACCTTCTTGCTGTGAGGCAACACCTTACACAAAATAATAATAATAATTAACAAAATAAATAAAGCAATCCTTATACTGTATATAGTAGAATAGGTTGAAATAAGTAATGACTTTTACGTAGCACTGTTATACAATTTTCCAACAAAAGATTGTAAAAAGTATATATGCAGTTTATAAAGTTATTTCTCCTTGGTTTACTATTGAGTAACACCAGAATAAAACTATTATACACAACAGCAAGCTCCAGCTGAAGTCTAAGTCACACTGTTGGGTTCTAAAGCAGTGGAATCATTTTTAGAAGTGATGAATCACCCTTCACACAATTTAGGTTCAGCTTATACCAGAACAATGCAACCTACCCGAATGCATAGCTTTTGTTAAAAAAAAACACCTGTCATTGTTCACCACTTAAAAGAACATATAATTTGACTATAAAGCATAACACAGAATAATGCAATGTGTGTTGGTCCCCCATTTGCTGCCAAAACAGCCCTGACCCGTCGAGGCATGGACTCCACTAGACGCCTGAAGATGTGCTGTGGTATCTGACACCAAGATGTTAGCAGCAGATCCTTTAACTCCTGTAAGTTGTGAGGTGGGGCCTCCATGGATCGGACCTTTTTGTCCAGCACATCCCACAGATGCTCAAGCCGTAGCCTAGTGGTTAAGGTACAGGACTAGTAATCCGAAGGTTGCTGGTTCAAGCCTCACCACTGCTAGGTTGCTGCTGTTGGGCCCTTGAGCAAGGCCCTTAACCCTCAGATTGTATACTGTAATTGTACTGTAAGTCGCTTTGGATAAAGGCGTCTGCTAAATGCCGAAAATGTAAATGTAAATGCTCTCCTAGTCCTAAATGTAAATGAGTCCTAGTACAGAACTTGTGTTCCTAATAAAGAAGCCAGTAATGTAAACAGTATTTGAGAATCCCAACAACACTGCTGGACCTGATGCACTTATAGCAATGTAACACATTTTTTTCTCTTTTTCTCAGATTTTGCTCCCCAATTTTCTCCCCTAATCTAGTCGTTTTCTATTACCCTGCACGCTTCACCCCGATACAACCCTCCACTGCTGACTGAGGAGCTTTGCAACAGACACACGCCCCCTCCGACACGTGTGCAGTACCGACTGCCTTTTTCCTCCTGCACGAGGCGAGTTCATACGCAGATCAGCCTTGTGCACAGAGAGCCACACCCTGATCAGCATTATTCCCCAACTCTGCGCAGGCACCATCAATCAGCCACTTGTAATAGCACCAGTTATGAGGAACCCTGGTCCGGCTCATATCACCCTGAACAACAGCCAATTGTTGTTCATGTAGCCGCCCAGCCCAGTCGGATGGCAGAGCTGAGATTCGATACGATGTATTTGAAATCTCAGACCTGGTGTGCTAGCGTGTTTTACCGCTGCGCCACCCGAGCAGCAATATAACACATTTTACCATATCATTACATTATTAGTGTGACTGCAGTGCTGATATTAATCCATCACCTGAATGAAATATAATATGTAAGGTCTTTTGGGGGTTGCTTTTAATTAACAGTGTGGTCAAAAATGCTTAATGAAATACTTCAGAGACTGGATTGTGAGTAGTATTCAGAGAAGGATCACACTGCCAAAGTCTCACATAGAAACTCTGAGAATGCAATAAGAAGGAATTTATTTATTTATTAGGATTTTAACATCATCACACTTTGGTTACATTCATCACGTCTTTAATGTCAATTCTCCAATCTCCAATTCACCTCAATTGCATGTCTTTGGACTGTGGGAGAAAACCGGAGCTCCCGGAGGAAACCCACAAAGACACAGGGAGAACATGCAAACTCCACACAGAAAATGACCCGGACTGCTTCATTTAAGAATCGAACCCAGGACCATCTTGCTGTGAGAAAGCAATTGCCACCCACAGAGCTATAGTGTCACCCCAATAAAAAGGAAAGAAAATATTTACTCTTCATACTCCAATCAGTGACCTTGTAGAACAGTGGAAGATTCCACCATTAGCAGACATTTCTAAGCTAGAACAAAGCAACTGGTCTACACCAGCTAAAACTGGGTTTTGGACGTCATAAAATGCACTTTTCACACACGCCACTTTTCAGTAACATTCCATTGTAGCAGTATTCTTGGAATATTGTTTGTTTGTTTGTTTTGGATTTTTAACGTCATGTTTTACACCCTTTGGTTACACAAGATTCATCATTTCACAAGGTTATATCGAACACAGTCATGGACAATTTTGTATTTCCAGTTCACCTCACTTGCATGTCTTTGGACTGTGGGAGATAACAGGAGCTCCTGGAGGAAACCCACACAGACACAGGGAGAACATGCAGACTCCGTACAGAAATGAACCGGACTGCTTCGCTTGGGAATCGAACCCAAGACCTTGCTGTGAGAAGGTCATTGCTACCCACAGAGCCACTGTGTCGCCCCTATAAGAAGGAAAGAAAATAATCACCATTTATACTCTCATCAGTGACCTTGTAGGATAGTGGATTCCACCATTAACAGAGATTTCTTAGCTAGAACATGGCAAATGGTCTAAACCAGCTAGAACTGGGTTTTGGACATTATAAAATGCAATTGACGCACTTCTTGCCACATATACCACTTTTCAGTAACATTCCATTGTAGCAGTATTCTTGGAATATTGGAATATCCTTACTGGCAATCATGCCCTAATCAGATCTCCAAGTTCTAACAGGGCGGCACGGTGGCTAAGTGAGTAGCACTGTCACCTCACAGCAAGAAGGTCCTGGGTTCAATCCCAAGGTGGGGCGGTCCGGGTCCTTTCTGTGTGCATGTTCTCCCCGTGTCTTGATTATGTAATAATACTTCTAGAGTCCCACTAGACAAGATAGATAGGATGGAGCAGGTTGAAAGGGTGTCCTGAGGAACAGATTAACTCCAGTCAGTAATTGTATACCCACACAGTGCATTTAATTGTTACTACCTATGAAATGATGTATAAATGCATGTTCCAGACACGTGTTTCTAATAAAGTGCTCAGTAAGTGTATATTTGTCAATCATTTCAAAGATCCCAGAACTTATGGAATCCTGGGCTTTCAAGTGTTAATCTGTTTCACAGCTGAACTTGAAGGACCTTTAGGTGAACCAGTCAGTTGCTGATACCTCTAAACATCATGCTCTATCCTGCGATTTCTTCCAAAGCTTAATTTTGGGTACCATAATGGTATTTCATTTCTCTCTTAGACCTGCACCATCCTTGTTCTGGTCGGGGAGTGGTTGCCCTCTCTGACGTGTGCAGTTGCCAGGCACTTTTTAACCAACTAGCTATGGTCTCACACTATGCTCTATATGTGAAGCCCCCACCCCAGCATCAGCCACTTATGTCTGTAGGTTGCCTGGCTAGACCAGCATATGAAATATGAACACAGTGTTGATTCACTGTAGCCCTCTGCCTGGCTTCCTCCGCATGGTAGCCATATGTGCAGTTTCACAGTAGCATCCATTGAAAGTGCATCTCAGGGCCTGTCACTCTTCCTGGATTAGACATGTGTCAAATAGACACACACACACACACACCCCTAAAAACACCCACGCAATCACAATCCAAACTTTGCCAGCAAGCAATATGTGCCCAACCAACAAGAACAGCCTGCAAGCATCCGGCATATTTTAACCAACTTCCATTTGGCACTCAGACTTTTATTAGCTTCTGCTAGTTGTACAAGCTTTAATTGTAAGAAGTTTCAGGTTTGAATTGTATTCAGTTTTATCATGCAAAAACACTGTATTTAATTCATTCTGTCAGTAGTTTAACTGTTTATTCTTAATCAGGTACCCTTGCCTTATTTTCATATCATTGTTATGTATTACTCTAAAAATGTTCAATTGTTTTACACAACCCAGCCACACCTAATACACTCACTCACTCACTTTCTTAACCGCTTATCCAATCGGGGTCGCAGTGGGGGGTTGCTGGAGCCTATCCCAGCCCTTCAATGGGTGCAAGGCACACAGTAACACCCTGGATGGGGTGCTAGTCCATCTCAGGGCAGACTTACATACACACACACACACACATACACACACCTATTCACCTATAGGACAATTTAGTGTCTCCAATTAACCTGACTGCATGTTTTTGGACTGTGGAAGGAAACCGGAGCTCCGGGAGGAAACCCACGCAAGAAACGGGGAGAACATGCAAACTCCACACAGAAAGGAACTGGACCACCCCGCCTGAGGATCGAACCCAGGACCTTCTTGCTGTGAGGCAACACCTTACACAAAATAATAATAATAATTAACAAAATAAATAAAGCAATCCTTATACTGTATATAGTAGAATAGGTTGAAATAAGTAATGACTTTTACGTAGCACTGTTATACAATTTTCCAACAAAAGATTGTAAAAAGTATATATGCAGTTTATAAAGTTATTTCTCCTTGGTTTACTATTGAGTAACACCAGAATAAAACTATTATACACAACAGCAAGCTCCAGCTGAAGTCTAAGTCACACTGTTGGGTTCTAAAGCAGTGGAATCATTTTTAGAAGTGATGAATCACCCTTCACACAATTTAGGTTCAGCTTATACCAGAACAATGCAACCTACCCGAATGCATAGCTTTTGTTAAAAAAAAACACCTGTCATTGTTCACCACTTAAAAGAACATATAATTTGACTATAAAGCATAACACAGAATAATGCAATGTGTGTTGGTCCCCCATTTGCTGCCAAAACAGCCCTGACCCGTCGAGGCATGGACTCCACTAGACGCCTGAAGATGTGCTGTGGTATCTGACACCAAGATGTTAGCAGCAGATCCTTTAACTCCTGTAAGTTGTGAGGTGGGGCCTCCATGGATCGGACCTTTTTGTCCAGCACATCCCACAGATGCTCAAGCCGTAGCCTAGTGGTTAAGGTACAGGACTAGTAATCCGAAGGTTGCTGGTTCAAGCCTCACCACTGCTAGGTTGCTGCTGTTGGGCCCTTGAGCAAGGCCCTTAACCCTCAGATTGTATACTGTAATTGTACTGTAAGTCGCTTTGGATAAAGGCGTCTGCTAAATGCCGAAAATGTAAATGTAAATGCTCAATTGGATTGATATCTGGGGAATTTGGAGGCCAAGTCAACACCTCAAACTTGTTGTTGTGCTCCTCAAACCATTCCTGAACCATTTTTGCTTTGTGGCAGGACGCATTATCCTGCTGAAAGAGGCCACAGCCGTCAGGGAATACCGTTTCCATGAAAGGATGTACATGGTCTGCAACAATGCTTGGGTAGGTGGTACGTGTTGAAGTAACATCCACATGGATAGCAGGACCCAAGGTTTCCCAGCAGAACATTGCCCAAAGCATCACACTGCCTCTGCCGGCTAGCCTTCTTCCCATAGTGCATCCTGGTATCATGTGTGCACCAGGTAAGTGACGCACAAGCACCCGGCCATCCACAGGATGTAAAAGAACACGTGATTCATCAGACCAGGCCACCTTCTTCCATTGCTCCGTGGTCCAGTTCCAATGCTCACATGCCCATTGTTGGCGCTTTTGGTGGTGGACAGGGGTCAGCATGGGCACCCTGACTGATCTGCGGCTATGCAGCCCCATACGCAGCAAACTGTGATGCACTGTGTATTCTGACACCTTTCTATCAGAACCAGCATTCACTTCTTCAGCAAATTGAGCTACAGTAGCTCGTCTGTTGGATCGGACCACACGGGCCAGCCTTCGCTCCCCACGTGCATCAATGACCCTTGGCTGCCCATGACCCTGTCGCCGGTTTACCACTGTTCCTTTCTTGGACCACCTATAATAGACCGGGAACACCCTACAAGAGCTGCAGTTTTGGAGATGCTCTGACCCAGTTGTCTAGCCATTGCAATTTGGCCCTTGTCAAACTCGCTCAAATCCTTACGCTTGCCCATTTTTTTTGCTTCACATCAACTTTGAGGATACAATTTTCACTTGCTGCCTAATATATCCCACCCACTAACAGGTGAAGTGATGGAGAGCTAATCAGTGTTATTCACTTCACCTGTCAGTGGTCATAATGTTATGCCTGGTCGGTGTAATGAATAGTGGCTACTCAAAAATGTGTTTTTGTGTGATGTGTAGTGTGAAAGTACTGAAGAAAGATTTACAGGCTTTGGTCTCAATGCCATCCAAGCTTAAGATTCAATAAAAAAAACTAAACCTGAATAGATTTTAACGGATTTTTTTTTACTACAGATAAATAATAAAGCAATGCAGTCATCATGGTTGAATGTCCTTTTGAAGGACGTCCTCGAAGTGTCTGGTTTCTCACTCCTGTTCAGCTGCAGTTGGGTGTATTTCGTCTACAGTAAGGGATGGATGTAGAGAACAGCTTGGAGCTCAGCAAGTGGCCAATAATGTCTCTCTACTCTGCTCAGCGGCACTCATTTTTGCAAACCGCAGACATGCATAGTGGTTGCCACCAAGCCAGTACCTGCTTACGTGCTGCTGGTCACAGCTAAACTGGAGCGGACACCATGGGCCTTCAACCCTTTTCTGCAGTCAGACAATCTGTTACACTGCCATCGCCCCCCACACCCACACAGACATAGAATTTATAATCTAATTATTTTTTTTATTACTGCTAACTCCGATTTAATAACTAGTTAATAATAATTTAATTTAATAATGTACCTTATTTTTCCACAGAGAAAAATAAATAAATACATACTACCAGACATTAGGAGATGGCATTCATATACACCGATCAGCCATAACATTAAAACCACTTCCTTGTTTCTACACTCACTGTCCATTTCATCAGCTACACTTACCATATAGAAGCACTTTGTAGTTCTACAATTACTGACTGTTTCTCTGCATGCTTTGTTAGCCCCCTTTCATGCTGTTCTTCAATGGTCAGGACTTTCCCAAACCACCACAGAGTTGGTATTATCTAGGTGGTGGATTATTCTCAGCACTGCAGTGACACTGACATGGTGGTGGTGTGTTAGTGTGTGCTGTGCTGGTATGAGTGGATAAGACAGCAATGCTGACAGAGTTTTTAAATGCCTTACTGTCCCTGCTGGACTGAGAATAGTCCACCAACCAAAAATATCCAGCCGACAGCACCCTGTGGGCAGCGTCCTGTGACCACTGATGAAGGTCTAGAAGATGACCAACTCAAACAGCAGCAATAGATGAGCGATCGTCTCTGACTTTACTTCTACAAGGTGGACCAACTAGGTAGGAGTGTCTAATAGAGTGGACAGTGAGTGGACACAGTATTTAAAAACTCCAGCAGCGCTGCTTTGTCTGATCCACTCATACCAGCACAACATACACTAACACGCCACCACCTAGCATTTAAGCATGATCCACCACCTAAATAATACCTGCTCTGTGGTGGTCCTGACCATTGAAGAACAGGGTGAAAGCAGTGTAAAACAGTATGTAGAGAAACAGATGGACTACAGTCAGTAATTCTCGAACTACGAAGTGCTTCTTTATGGTAAGTGGAGCTGATAGAATGGACAGTGAGTGTGGAAACAAGGAGGTGGTTTTAATGTTATGGCTGATCAGTGTATGTCCACTTGTGTCTGTTAAGTGTCCAGTAGTGCTGCCATTTTTTGCCGCAATTTTGTGAACTGTTGTAGTAAAACAAAAGTACAAATATTACAAAAACAAAAAGTACAAAAACAGCCCTTTTGCCACAGTACAAATAGAACACTGTTAGCTTCTAAGTCTTTTCTCAGCTACTTCCCTTATTTACTTCCCTAGTAAACTCACCCTTTTAATGCCAAAATGGGCAAATTTTGGCTTCCAGTCTAATCTGCACTATCACTATCACAAGAGAGAATCCTCAAACCATACATAGCTACATTTTAACTGCTTCTTCTACACCTCTTCTAATCATGTTCCCCAAGGAATCCTCTATGTGTAGTGCTAAATACTCAGACAAGTACCACAAACAACCATCTGACTGCTCGGATAGACAAGAAGCTCACAAGAAGCTCACAAACTCCACAAGGAATTGCCGACCCTACTCAGACAGAGAGAGGAAATCTAGTTTTAAAAATTTCAAACAGAGCAATATTATCAGTTTGATATTGTGAACATAAAATTATAGAGTAAATGGAAGAAGTGCGGCAAAACGTATTTAAAATAATTGAATTGTCAGCATGCAGCCGTCAGTATGGCAGAACCGCTCACATATATTCAGAAAGTATTATTCACAAATTGATTTTGATAGCTTAAAATGGCACATTTATAATTTTTCATATGTTATCATGGCAACATAATGCTGCCATTTTTGCAAGTGTAGCAATCAAGATTTCAATGTCACTTGCTACACAGAGCTGGCATATAGCTGGCATATATTTTTGAATCTGAATCAGAAAAGATTAAATATGCATTGGCTTTAAGAAAGCATGCACACACACAAATGCATATTGTAGATATGTTTAAAATAAACAGCTGTTCTAATTTAATTCAGGAGAATGAGTCTGCAATCAGTTCAGCTACAATAACATAATGCAGACTGTGATATTGTAAAGAGGAGTAGACTAGATTACTATTATTATTAATAATGCTTTTTTGCCTTTTTAGAATTGAAAATGAGCACTGAGATGCAAATTTTATAAACCAGCAGTTAACATTGCATTTGAATTTTTTTGTCTATTAAATTTAATATTGCTTGTCTTTCTCTATTTTGTGCATCATTTTTGTCCATATCTAATATGAGTTGTAGATGACAGTTTGAAAGCAATAACAATAAGCAATATACACTGATTAAACCACCTCCTTGTTTCTACTCTCACTGTCCATTTTATCAGCTCCACTTACCATATAGAAGCACTTTGTGTTATGAGGTGGGGAGGAAGGACCCAAGGATGCGGAGGTTTAACTGAAAAGGGTTTTATTTATTAAATCATAAACATAATATACATAAAATAAAAGGAATAACAATAACAAAAAACACTTCGGGGAATCCCGAAGGCAGCCGGACGTCGGGGGCTGAAAAGGAACAAAAAAAGCATACAAAAGAAAAGGGGAAGCGCGAGGCGCGAACCCAGGACTCTTGCCTCCCGACCGGGAGCTTTAACAGCCTGCCACAGCGGCGCTAGTGGCAGACTCGCTCCCGGCGCTATTGAAGCAAAGAGTGGGTTCGCGAGATGGAACACCTCGCGCTGTTGGCCGACGAAGGGGGGGTAACACCGATAATAGCTGCGTGGCATGGCGCTTTCCAGCAACTTATGCTGGCTAGAGCCATGCCAGCTACCGGGTGTGATTGATTTGCGGGTTTCAAAAGTTAAAGGCAAAGGCGCTGTCACCAGCCAGGGTGGCTGGGAAGTGGCCATTTGCTCATGCGCTCCAGAGGGCGGAACGTGACGCTGTCACCAGCGGTAGCTGGGAGGGGGTCACGTTCCTCTGGGCGCAATAATGGGGTCTCTAGGTGGCGGCGGCACGGCGGCTCGACGGCTCGGCGGCAGCGGCCCGACGGCGACCTGAGGGCGGTGGCCAGGCGGCGGCGGCGGCACGACAGCGGCGGCACTATGGCGGCAGCTTGGCGGCGGCGGCGGCCTGGTGGCGCCCACTAGCGGTGGCCCGGCGGCGGCGGCACGGCGGCGGCGGCACAGTGCGGCGGCACAACCTAAAGATAAAAAACAACAAACATAAAAGGACACCGCAGTGCCAAACAAACTCAAAGAAAGAAAAAAAAATCAGCCAACAAGAGCAGAAGGTGCGACGGCTACAGCTCTGCACCTATCCCTTAAATAAGGGAAGGCACAGGTGCAGCCAATTCGCCCTAACGAGCTGGCCAGGTAATTAAAGGCACAGCTCGTTTCTGCTCTGTAAGGCCTGTGGCGTCAGGGAGAGATGGTACATTCCCCTGATGCCACAGAGCCTAACACTTTGTAGTTCAATAATTACTGACTGTAGTCCATCTGTTTCTCTACATACATTTTTAGCCTGCTTTTACCCTGTTCTTCAATGGTCGGGACCCCACACAGAGCAAGTATTATTTGGGCGGTGGATTATTCTCAACACTGTAGTGACAATGACGTGGTGGTGGTGTGTTAGCGTGTGTTGTGCTGGTATGAGTGGATAAGACACAGCAGCACTGCTGGAGCTCTGTTAGACACTCCTTTCTAGTTGGTCCACCTTGTAGATGTAAAATCAGAGACGATCGCTCATCTATTGCCGCTGTTTGAGTTGCATGTCAGTGTCACTGCACCACCCAAATAATACCTACTCTGTAGTGGTCCTGGGAGAGTCCTGACCACTAGTCAGAGGGGGCTAACAAAGCATGCAGAGAATACAGTGAGTGCAGAAACAAGGAGGTGGTTTTAATGTTATGGCTGATCGGTGTATGTTTGCAAGTTTGGGTCACCTTGGATCAGATTTGTTTGTCTAGCACATCCCACTGATGCACGATTGGCTTGAGATCTGAGAGATTTGTAGACCAAGTAAAAAAGAAAATGAACTTTTTGCCATGTTTCTTAAACCATACCTGAACATTTTTCAGTGTGCATTGTCCTATTAAAGGAGGCCACTGCCAGTCTTCTCATAGTGCATACTGGTGCCATCTCTTCTCCAGTTAAACGACACACACACACCCGGCCACATAATGTGAAAAAAAACATGATTCATCAAACCAGGCCACGTTATTCCACTGGTCCATGGTCCAAATCTGTTGCCAGATTTTATTGTTTTATCTTATTTTGTACAATTTGTTGTGTAGTGTGTATTTGACTTTAAATGGATATAACTTCTTACCCACTTCATTCTTACCCACTAATCTACACCTAACTAAGCATACTGTCAAAATGAAAACATGGTTTAAGAAGTTTCAAAATGTAAATTAAACTGAAAATCTCTTTTAAAATAAAATGAATTTATAATAGTTAATACTTATAATACAGCTGCAACTCTCTCTAATCTGGATTTAAGCAGTTTATCCCATTCTTCTTGGCAGATCTGCTCAAGGTCTGTCAGGTTGGATGGCAAGAATCTGTCAACTGGTGTCTTCCTTTCTCTCCACAGATGTTCAGTGGGGTTTAAGTCTAGACTTTGACTAGGCCACCCAAGGGCATTCACAGTTTATTATCATATTGAAAGTTGAACTGTCGTATGTCTAAGTTTGCATGCACTATGGAGGAGTAAGTTTCTGTATTTGGCTTCATTCATCTGTCTTAGCCAGGAGATGTGCAGTGCCTGGTTTGCACCAAACATATGACTTGATGCTCTACCCAAAAAATGTATGTCATTAGAGCAAAGTAACTTGTTTACCATGTATCCAGCAAAATCTTAGCAGGCTATCATATGCCTTTTACTTAACAGTGGCTTCCGTCTTGCCACTCTACCATGAAAGCCTGATTTATGCAGTGCTGCAGAGATAGTTCTCCTATGATTAGTCTAGACCTGCTGCTTTGTCATTTTTCAATGATTTGATTAGTTGCTTAACATCTTCTGGTTTGATTTTTTCAATCAGTACATCCAGGTCTTCCAGCACTGCTGGAATAGTACGATGATTCTGGGCTTGGTTGGTGTAGTGTTTCTGTGAAATGTTCTACCCAGCCTGCACCCTGTTCTTCTTTACTGGTTAGGATCTTGTTGTTTTTATTCGTAATGGGCACGTTGGAGTTGCTTCTTGCTCTTTGCTCATGGCACTACTTCTCTCCTTTAACAAATTTACCTTCTATTAATTAGTTTCCATAATCAGTTGGTTTTTGTTTTAGGTCCATCATTCTTTTCTGTGTTTTTTAGCGTTGTCCTGTCATTTCCTCAGCAGCATTTATCAAGACTTATTTAAAGTGTGTCCATTGATCTTCGATTGCATTGATTTACATTGAGGAAATTGATTCTAACGTTGCTTTCTTTTAATTGTTCGACTATGAAAAGACATTGTGTTTTTGAAGGTTAATCCACTATGCAACGCCTTCAGTAGTTAATGTCTGATCCAATATTGGCTCCTCTGCATGAACTTAAGTCAATAAAGTCTGATTTCCAGCGTTTATTGATACAGACATAAATTATTGGAACTCCATTGGGCAAATGCCATGTTCTTTTGTGAATATTTTTGTGATCTGATTGGTTTGAATGGCCTGAGGCTAACTGTATTAGCTTAGTAATCAAAAACTGTGGTGACATAATCACCGTAATTGCTGTCTAAGTAGTTCGTCCAAATAATCTGCTCTATGAGTTCGATGTCTTATTAGAATCCTCTCCACTTAGACAGCTGCCTAGGTAGGCCTAATCTTTATATTGCGCAACATCACTGAACATTCAGTAGAATTTCAATGACCACATGTTATCAATTTCACTGACTTCCATAACGTGTTTGACAGCATACACCATGACTCACTGTGAAATATTGCTGGAACATATGGCATCTGTAATCACTACATCAATATATTTAAAAGCCTTTACCAAACTCCAGCTGCTGCATAAAAACAGAAAGTATCACCCTGACTTCTTCCTCCTCAATACCGGTGTACGTCAAGGATGTATCCTGTCACCTTTCTTATTTCTGCTGGCTGCTGACTTTGTTATGACGAGGGCAATGATATAGAGAATGCTGGCATCCCAAAGACTCAACAGACACGACTCATAGAGCTTGACTTTGCAGACGACATTGTACTGCTGGCAGGAACAAACAAGCATATACAAGATGTCAAGAAAATTGAAAGCAAAGGTGGGTGAAATTTGTTTGACAATTATTAGCGACAAAACCAAGTCATTCTGATCAGCAACCACTCAACGACTCCTATTATGGTAGGAAACCATGGAATCACCATTGTATTTCAGTTCACTTGTCTTGCCAGCTTGCTATCACAAGATGAAAATTTAGAAGTTACCAGAAATTTATGGTTACATAAGGCTTCTTTTTTCGCAAAGTAAAGTTTTAAGTGGTATTTGTAAATGTATTGTAGTGTTTGACAAAGGTTTGCCAAGGTAACCCCTTGCCCATGTGATTTTATCAGCTATTGATGAATGATGGTTCTTGATGCATTGCTAGGAACCGATATAATGGGTGACCATCCAAGGCTTGTGCCCTTGCTCTTTAAGCACTGAAATTCCTCCAGAATCCTAGAATCATTTTAATGATATTATGCACTGTAGAGGAAAAAAAAAATTGCAAATACCTTACAATCTTTCTTTGAGGTACATTGTTTTTTAACATTTCAATAATTTTCTCATTCATTTGTTGACAAACTAGAGATCCTTTGGGAGATCTTTGCTCCCAGCCTTTCGTTTGTTTGTTTATTAGGATTTTAACATCATGTTTTACACTTTGGTTACATTCATGACAGAAGCGGTAGTTACTCATTACACAAGATTCATCAGTTCATATATTAAGGTTATATCGAACACAGTGTTGGACAATTTTGTATCTCCAATTCACCTCACTTGCATGTCTTTGGACTGTGGGAGGAAACCGGAGCACCCGGAAAGAACCCACGCAGACACAGGGAGAACATGCAAACTGAACATGAAAGGACCCGGACCGCCCCACCTGGGGATCAAACCCAGGACCTTCTTGCTGTGAGGCGAGAGTGCTACCGACTTAGCCACCGTGCCGCCCCAGCCTTTCATAGCCAATTGCTTTTGTTCCAAATCATGACAACAGTCACCTGTTGACACTACCTGCCTGAAATCCCACCATTGTTTAGGCTGCATTTTCCATAATGTCTCAACTTTTTTCTGATTTGGGGTTGTACTTCATGGCTGGAGTTTTTGGTCTACCTGTGCAGTAAAAATTATGGGCCCTTTAAATGCCCTTTAAAAGTTTGGGCCTTTCCAACTAATCAAATTAAGAGATTTCAGTTTTTGATTTTAATTAAACTCATCATTATGGACAATCAAGTGTAAATTCAAGATCAAAACAACAAGGTGTGTAAAAAGAGAAGGGGTTTCTTCATATTTAAACCATATGTCGACCGGTTTGGGGCAATAACATGTCATATCTGCACATCAGTGGTAAAACAACATAGTTTATCCAACAAATGTCAGTCTGACCATGCTTCTGTAATATTAATACATTTTCAACGAGTTACATGAAGTTACACAATCGCGGTTACAGAAACCCATGACAGAGAAAGAATTTGTGAGTTGAGAGGGAGGAAACAATGTGCTCTAACAACAGCCTAACTTGCCAGGCTGCTAAATTGACAGTTCAAATCTGACAGCTAAGATTATAGTGGGCCTCCAGCAGGAAGGCATCTTACATGACCAGCCTCTGGTGCAAAACATGGAGCTATGTTATAATTAACTCTACTGCCAAAAGATATATCATCAGCCATTCTCAGGCCAGGGGAAACACATCAGCTGTACAGAAGAAAAAAATAGCTGTGCATTGATAAGAGCATAATGAGGTCATTGTTCTGGCAACTTGGATTATGGACATGTTTCTTGTTATTTTTATGATAGGACCTGGTCATGTGTCAGCTTGATGTTCTGGTAGTTATTTGGTGTTGTGTTGTGGACTGGCATACCACATAAGTGAGTATTTATGATATTTATGATGACAACTAATCAATAATGAATGAGAAGATGTTATTCATCAAAATTCCTGTCATGAAACTACACTGAAAAAAAAACAGTGAACTTATAATTAAATTATAACAGTGAATTACCACAGTTTGCTAGCTATCAATCACTTATCACTGTTATTTGTTTCATCAAATGAGACTTGTGGTCACTGTTGCCTCACAGCAAGAAGATCCTGGGTTTGATCCCCAAGTGGGGAGGTCCAGGTCCTTTCTGTGTGGAGATTGCATGTTCTCCCTGTGTCTGTGTGGGTTTTCTTCAAGGGCTTCGGTTTCCTCCCACAGTCCAAAGACATGCACGCGAGGTGAATTGAAGATACAAAATTGTCTGTGACTGTGTTTGACATTAAACTAGTGAACTGATGAATCTTGTGTAACGAGTAACTACCATTTCTGTCATGAATGTAACGATGTAAAATATGACGTTCAAATTCTAATAAATAAATAAGACTTGAGGTGCTTCATTCTAAAAAAACAGTAGTTTCCCCAGTTTTGTCTGTGCCCCCTGTACTGCCCACAACTTATACCATCTTAACATCGACAAAAAGTGGATACACCATATATCTGACAAAAAAATTTGAACATTACTCCCTACATTTTTTTATTAAAATTCATATTCTAAAAACCAAATCAAATCAAGGCTATATGCAATACAGTGGTACCTTGAAACTCGACGTCAATAGGTTCTGGGAGTGGCGTCCAGTTTAAAAGTGTTTTTTTTTTTAACATAAGGATGTATGGGAAACCTGTTAATGCGTTTCATGGTCCTGTGGAACTGCATATATTTTAGTTTAATGTAAAATAATGTGGTTGTTTTTGACACTTATACACTAAAAATAACACAAATATAATATAAAAAACACAAAAAATACAATAAAATCTGCACTTTACCTTTACTTCTTTATTGCTCCCTTATGCTTCTTAATCATGGAGATGCTTGGTCTTGAAATACCGAATTCAATAAAGGTGCATTCACATGAGAAGCTTCAAAATCGCTTTAGTGCTGACTGTGCCGTTGTTCCCCGTGGAGTGTGTTGGCACACAATTGTACTAAAGAAAGAAAGAAAGAAAGAAAGATATCCTTTATTTGTCATATATACATATACAGGTGTACAGTACAATGAAATTCTTTCTTCGCATATCCCAGCTGGTGTTGGAAGCTGGGGTCAGAGCGCAGGGTCAGCCAACTTACGGCGCCCCTGGAGCAGACAGGGTTTAGGGCCTTGCTCAAGGACCCAGCAGTGGCTACATAGCAGAGCCTGAATTTGAACCGCCAATCTTCCATAAATCTATAAAAACAGCGAGCAATGAATTTCATTCAACTTATGAGCAGTAATAATTAACAGAGGTTTCGTGTTCCTGTGTCGTTCTTTAATACATTTAGTCACAGAGCTTTTTTTTTTCTCTCGGAAAAGCTGATTCTTACCATTTTTCAGAACCCTGAGTTATAAAACAAGTTTAAAAGTGAAACAAAATGAAAATCCAGCTAAACACAAATACATGTGGAGCTTTCAGAGTGGATTTGACAGTTATTCCACACAAATGCAGATTTGTCTCATATTGATGACGTTTTACGAATACGAATACGAATCCTTTATTGTCATTGCACATGTACTTGTACACTTACACAACGAAATTAAAATACAACCCCCCCCCGTGCAAGAAAACAACAACAGCAAACAATAGTACTACTATATACAAATATAAATATAAAAAAGCACTTAAACAAAACCGAAGCAGGAAAAGAAGCTATTGCACATGTCCAATAAATGTCCAATTTAAAATATAATTTTAAGTTGCACATGTCCCATTAAAGTGAAATGAAATTGCAATTGCACAATACCCGTTGAATGACACATGTTGTGTCACATGTTTGTGTTTAACAGGACTATGGCCCTGTTGTAAAAACTGTCTCTCAGTCTATTAGTCCTCGTTTTGATTTGCCTGTACCGTCTACCTGAGGGCAGCAGTTCAAACGGTAGAAAGCAGTCAGCAGTTCTTTCCTCAGGTTGAGCCTCCTGATGATCCTCAGAAAGTGGAGGCGCTGCTGGGCCCTCTTCACTACCGCCGAGGTGTTAGAGCTCCATTGGAGGTCTGCGTTCATATGCACCCCCAGAAACTTGATGCTGGGTACCCTCTCCACACACTCCCCGTTAATCCAAATTGGATGCAGTTCAGACTTATTCCTCCTGAAGTCTACAATCAGTTCTTTGGTCTTGGAGGTGTTGATGACCAAGTTGTTGTCTGCACACCACCCCACTAGCCTTTGGACCTCCTCCTTATTACTGCACTGCTCCAGCCATGTGCTGGACAAAACGGCAGTTGCACACATATTAAGTTTAAGGTAAACATCGGGTTTACGGGTACAAATTTCTCTATGAAAGGCATCAAGTTTCGAGTTTAGTGGACGTCAAGTTACAAAGGAACCACAGTATTTAAATAAACAATTTGCCTGGCACTTGTGAGTACAAGTTTAATCACCTGCTCTGTTCAGTTGACGTGAGAATTTTGGCATGTTGATTTTTGTTGTTGTTGACTTTCCTCTTGGTATTCTGGTAAATAGGGAGTAAGTAGGAAGATTTTCTGCTCTTAGACTTAGTCTACTGTAATGGAGCAGGTCACACATGCACAATCGACATCGTCACGAATAAGGCATTTGACATGGGAATTTTTGGTGGTGGTTATTCAAAGCTTTTGGCTTACTGGTGTACCTATAGTGTATGCATACTTATGAATCTATTTGTCCAGCCTGCCTTGCCCAGCTGATAAAAATGTTTAAAAGCCAATGCCTTATGGAAACTGTGCTCACACAACATTATTGTTGACAAAACAAGAAAAAATAATATATCTAGCACTATCTGGCATCTGGTCATACAACCTGCTTTACTGTGTTAGGAAATAATTAAAGGACTACAACTGCTCATAACACCAGAAAAAAAGAAAAGTTTTTTTTTTTTCTATTTTAGTAGCTCTATAACAAACTGTGATCAACTCACTTGTGCATTCCAGTATATCTGATTAGATTAGAAGTAAAATATTTGTATTCACCTCTGAATCTCCTCCAGCATCTTCGTCCACCAGGTTGTCTGCCCTAATGTGTTCACATCACCCTATTTTCCTCTTTTGACCAATTAGCCAGGTGTGAACACATATCTTCTTGTCTTTTGCCTCCATGTTTAATGCAGCTGTTCTTGCTTTAGCCAAATTACCTGCCATTTTAAAATGAAAAAATAAAAAATAAATGAAATCAGCCCTGTTTACCACTCAGTGTGAATAATGAATTTGACAAATGGGATTGCTCAGGAGTAATGGTATGACTGGCTTTGAGCCTTGTTTCGTTAGGCTTGGCTGAGTTTTTTAATTATGTTTTCTCCCACTTTTCCTTCCTCTTTCATTCTTTCTGTTTGGATTATTAAAAATCACACTACATTTGAAATGTATTCATTTAAAATACGACACATTTTTATATTGAATACATTACTTGTCGTTGGCAATTTCACGTCTGCCATAAATAAGCTAAAAGCTCAGAGTGTGAAAACGGTGCATAAATAAAGATGTTGGTTTGGGTTTATGTTGGAATAATTCATCTGAATTATCTTGAAATTGGTTAAAAAATGTATACGAAGCAGTGCATCAGAAACGGATCTCCTTGTCATCTAGAAATTGTAGGTTCAAGCCTTATGATTAAAGGTCTGAGGCAAAACTTGTCTTCCGCTTTGTATGCTAATGATGGTCTTCCTGTCTACATTAATTGTATCTGCCACCATGATGTCTTAATTTATTTATTTATTCATTTATTTACTTCACTGTACGAGTGTTTTGAATCTTCCAGCTCAATAGATTTCGGAAAAACTTACCCTGCAAGATGTTGGCCTCAGTAGTACCTGGAAATTGTACTAGCAGTTGAATTTCCTCAGCTTTTTGTATTAAACTGCCATATGAGCCTAAAGGTATCATTTTCCCAGCATGTACAAAGCTAAACTTCAAATTGGATAAGAATGGATAATAAATAAAAAGAATCAGTGATTTGTTAATGTTTATTAAGCTTTTTGTAAACTTTATTTACCGCACAAAAGTACAAAGAAGTGTTTTGTCTTCCCAGTAAAAGATGGGACAGATAACATAGGATGGTTTAATACAGGTCTTTTACCATCTATCATGTCAGTTTAGGCAAGATCAGAATCCATTGTTGAATGTGCATGACTTTCAAACTGGATTTCTATTGGGCAAGTCATAGCCTAGTGGTTAAGGTACTGGACAAGTAATCAGAAGGTCACTGGTTCAAGCCCCACCCCTGCCAGGTTGCTGCTGTTGTGCCCTCAAGCAAGGCCTTTAACCCTCATTTGCTCAGACTGTATACTGTAACTGTACTGTAAGTCGCTTAGGATAAAGACGTCTGCTAAAAGCTGAAAATGTAAGTATTATGCAACGAGAGACAATCATGGTAAAGGAAGTTTCTAAACAATGAAAATATTATTTATAAAGATACAACAAACACCCAACAGCACCAGTAAACCTGCCAGTTCAACAGCACACAAGATTTCAGTGACTTCAAGACACGTTATATGGTGACCTACAAACAGCAGGACCAATAAGTACCCAATGAACAGTAAGAAACATAATGCACTACAATCATCACTGTTCCCACACCACAAGACACTTTCTTCTGTTGCATCAGTACCAAAAACACCATATTCAGAGTGGTTTTTCTGTTTTTCTTCAAATAAGAATTAAAACACCATCAAATGTAGCATAGTGTATATAAAAGACATAACGAAGGACAGTTTATTATCCTCAAGCAAGAAAATAAATCAGGATGACAACAACCCAAGCCATTTAAGATCGTACTTCAAAAATGTAAAGGTGTTTGCATAGCCTATCTCTTCATCTTTAGCCTGATCAAAATTCAAAGGACATAAAAATCTACCTTTGGAAATTTAAGACAGTTTGCCAAGATAGTACAATTTTGCAAAAAGTGAATTATTATTATTATTATTTATTATAAAAAGGAGAAAAAAATCAATAGCAACAAAAAGTAGTTGAATTTGTGTTTAGCTTAACTGCATGTATTTGTTAAATGTATTTATCAATGGCTGCTCTGGTGGCACAGTGGTGAAAACACACACTGGAACCAGAGCTGGATCTCGAATACATCGTATCGAATCTCAGCTCTGCCTGCCGGTTAAGGCTGAGCAGCCACATGAACAATGATTGGCTTATTGTTCAGATATGGGCGGGACTAAGTCGGATGGTGTCTCTCTCCCATGACTGGTGCAATTACGACCTCTGCTGGCTGATTGATGGCTCTGCACAGAGATGAGAAAAGAGTGCTCTCAGGGTGTGTCTGTCTGTACACAACACTGAGCTGCACTGCACTCGTCAAAGTGCAGGTGATAAGATGCATACGGCATGCTGCCCACGTGTAGGAGGGGGCGTGGGTTAGCTTGGTTCTCCGCAACTGGAACAGGGATCGGCATTGGTAAAGAGGAAGCGTGATGCAATCGGGCAATTGGACGCGCTAAAAGGGAGGAAAAAGGGAGGATTTATCAATCATCCAATACTCTCACTCACTTTCTTAACTGCTTATCCAATTATAGTCGGGGGAGGGGCTGTCCCAGCTTTTCAATGGGCGCAAGGCACACAGTAATACCCAGGGCGGGGCGCCAGTCTATCACAGGGCAGACACACACACACACACACACATACACACCCATTCACCTGTAGGGCAATTCAGTGTCTCCAGTTAACCTTATGTTTTTGGACTGTGGGAGGAAACCGGAGCCTCCGGAGGAAACCCACACAGACACGGGGAGAACATGCGAACTCCACACAGAAATGACCCGGACCGCCCCGCCTGGGGATCAAACCCAGGACCTTCTTGCTGTGAGGCGACAGTGCTACCCACCGAGCCACCGTACTCATCCAATACTTAAAAATAAAAACAGATGAAAGAGCAGTGATATTAATAATAAAATTAATATTTGAGTACGATAGTGTTAACCATTCTGATTATTAATAATGTCTTTACATACACAAATTTTGCGTATTGTGAAAGTAGGACATTACCATATACTTACTGTGACTTTTTATTTTTGATTTATTATTTTTTTTGTAATGATGGGTGTAGATGATTGACTGTGAGCCAAAGCTCCAACTTATCATTTTAATTATAACGCATACTTGCTAACAAACATAAATAAATAAATAAATACTCACTAAAATTCATGGAGTAGGTGGGGTGTGATTTCAGAATGAGATGTAGCAGGGAGAAACCTTGAGGTGGAGTACTGATGGCTAATTAGTGAGTGGGCACCCCTGAAGGTGTAATTAACATTTTTACATGCCAAAAGACTTCAGCACCAGAAACAATGCCTGTCCTACACCTAAGGCAACGCCCCCCAGGGCTAGGAAAAAAAATGGACGGGTGACTGAAGGGAAAAGTGCCCCCGAATGGAAAAACCACCCTACCTGCTGCAATTCATTTAACACTTTTATATATTGTCAAAATACTGAGTATTGCATTATGGTAAGTATTATGGTATGTAAATCACAGGTTCATGGATGTGGTAAAGAGCGACAGGCATGTGTTTGGTGTAACAGAAGAGGATGTTCAGGACAGGGCAAGATAGAGATGAACTATCAGCTCTGGTGATCTGGTGAAGACACTGCACCACTACATGGTACCAATAAACTTGCCAGCTAGCTACCAAACACAAAGTGACCAGCAAAGCGGTCACTAAACTCCTCTTTGGGTAACTCAGTTATGGATTAGGATGTTTTAGGATTATTTTCCCTCAATGCATGACCTACACTTGACTTTAATAAGTTGATACATAAATTAAAACATGTGGGGCAGAACTGTAAGATCCAGCCACAATATGAAAGTTGTGAGGTATAGAGCTGGGCGGTTCCTGAATCACCAGGGTTAATGATTCGAATCTTCGTACTGAATCAGGAATCACGAGTCCGAAAACTCAATTACCCCGGATCCTATGAGTCCTCTGACTGGCTGCCGCTAAGTACACAAGGCGAGTGAGCAGGCTCACCGAAACACTCAGATGATTTGGCTGAACCGACTTTACTCCAGTCCGTGAATCTAAGTAATAAGTTAAATATTCCAATAAACAAGCAGTTAAACACACTGGTGTTTGTTATGGGGCTGATTTTATGCACATGCTATTATTATTATTATTATCAGTAGTCAAGGTATAGATTAGTAATACAGCATATTTTCTTGTAAGCAAAACAACAACAAAATATAGTTATATTATAATTAAAATGCAAATGCTTACAGGCTACTTTAGTATTGTACCACTTAAGGAGTATCATAGCCCCCATGGTAATTTTAAACCCTTGACCCATTAATATACCCATCTGATTGGTAGGTGAGTCCACCCCCCTCTCCCGCATGATCAAGATTCCACTTAGAAAAAAGTGTCAACTTGTCACTGACAAGAGAAGTGTGAGGTGCCAGGAGAATTGAGAGAGAAGGATTTATTTACAGAAGATGAGTGCATGGAAGACAAGTGATATTTGAATGCATTTTCATGCAGTAAATCAATCGCAATCAGAATGTCAGTACAAGTGACTCAACTGATCCAAGTGAACCAGATCACATTACTGAGTGACTCAGATTAACCAGAGTTCATAAAATGAACCGAATTTACCACCACTAGTGAGGTATGGGATTCTTTTACAGAGTGACTTTTGCAAAGTGCTTAATAAAATTTGGCAAAGACTAGGACAGCCTGCTTAATATGAAGCGTGAATCATGCTTTAATTACCTACATTGTTAATTTTGATAGGTGTGATTGTGTATCACCTTGTCCACTCTAAATGCAACAGTTTTTTTTCCAGCACAGAATGAAGATCTTCTGTCATTCACCCTTGGGTGTTAGTGGTCTTTTTATCTCTTCCTGTGTGTCCTCACCCTTTGCACTTGAGGTCAAGCAGAGCAGTTTATTTCAATCTGTCCCACCGTCCTTCTCTTGTCCTCTTTTGCTCCCCACTGGCCCTTGAAGACATCTGCTCACTGCAAAATCAGTGCTCGTCCCTCCCGCCATGCTCTGATGACTTACTCAGGTGCTCTCTGATCACCCCTCGCAGAGATCCTGTCACTTCAGTGTCCACTACCCGGCAGGATATGCCATCAGACACAGGACCTGTACTGCTAACAACCCAATTAGCCAAATTAGATTTTTTTTTTCCAATTCCCCTCTCCAAACTGAATCTAATGGATCTGATGATCTTCATAATACAAGACTGACACAGGCAGAGTGGTTATCAGGTAATTTATCTGTGCTGAATTTTTATCATTAATAGAAGCAGACAGTCATGAATGAGGTATGACTTTTACTTCAGTCAGCCAACTGCACACAATTATGCTACAGATATTTTCTGAGATATAATGTCTAGGCTGTATTTGATAGTGGAAGATCATGCTGTTGTGATGATAAGGTGATTTATTGATAAGACAATTCTATAATTTTGTAAAACATGCCCAAACTTAAAAATTGCTTGGCCATGAAAAAAGCGCTCTATATTCAAGCACAAACGGAAGGGGTAGAAGTTAAACAGTTGATAATTTATAGATGATTTATTACTGGGTTGTCAAGAAGGGTGTGGCGGACTGTGATTTCTGGTGCTGTTTCCTGTATATCTTTTCTAGTAAATACTTTTACTATAAAATACATAATGTCAGTAGTGCACTGGTTTGACATACAGCAAATTTCTAATATATTTTAATAAGTATATTTCAATATTAATTAATTTAAATTCATTACTTTAAAGTATTTTTTCAGCTTTTTATGAACGGTCAATGATAGGTATTATGATATTGTGCTAAGGACAAAAATTAACAATGCATTCAGTTCAATCTGGGTGTCACAAATCAAGCCTCTTTGTGCCACGCTCATCTCTCCAGGAGCACATGTTGGAGGTCATTTGTCTAGGTTTTTTAAACCAACGCCTCCTCTTTTGATTGGTCAATGAAGCTAATGATCCACAGCTGCTCCTCATTGCAGGTAATGCTCAGGGCGTTTAAGGGAGTAGCTGTGGATCCTTCAGTGGAGACTATTTTTGACTTGTCATGATTTTGGAGTGGTGTGCACGCCCCTGTCATGTTTGGGTTTCATGTTCATGTTTGGTTTTCGTAGTCATGTAATGGTTTGTCAGGGTTTCATGCTCTAGTTCTTGCTCATGCTTCTTGTTTACATTTACATTTACATTTTCAGCATTTAGCAGACGCTTTTATCCAAAGCGACTTACACACTTTGTTTAAGTCTTGTTTAGTCTTGTTCATGTGTTGTGCTAGTCAGTTCATGTTCAGCATTGTTAGCTTAGGTTCAGGAGAGTCATGTTATGTGTTTAGATTAGCGTTAGTGGTTATAGCTTAGCTTTAGCATTGTTCATGTGTGTTTAGATTAGCATTTAGCTTAGGTCGTGTGCTTGTGTCTGGTCTTGTGTTCCCCTGTTTTGTGTCTTTTGTTATTTTTAAATACGTTTTGTTAGAACATCTCTGCGTGTGTGTCCGCCTCTCTTGTCACATCTTAGCCCAAATCGTTACAAAATAGTCTCCGCTGAAGGATTTACTGCTGTTCCCAATAAATGCCCTAAGCATTACCTGCAATGAGGAGCAGCTGTGGATCATTAGCTTCATTGACCAATCTGAAGAGGAGGTGTAGCTTTGAAAAACCTAAACAAACCACCTCCAACATGTGCTCCTGGAGAGAGGGGTGTGGCACATAAACATGGCTCCAGGAGCACAAAGAGGCTTGATTTGTGACATAATTAATAAATGGATGAATTAATGAATTTGAAGTATGGGATAGTTCAATCATTTTATCAGCTTTTTACAAACGGTCAATGGTACGTATTATGATCATGTGCTAAACAATAAAACAATCAAACAATGTATTCAGTGCAATCTGGGTGATTTTGATGAGCCCCAGAATTCAATAACAAATGTAATGTAAGATAATCCAATACCATTGTATCACTGTTTAGACCGAAAAAAGCATCAGTCAAATAAATGAATAAATATTTGTAACAAAAACGGATAGTTATATTCATGCTGAGTTTTAAACTGATTAATAAAACACTATAACATATTAACTACAAAGTTGTTACAAAAAATCTATTTTTCAGCAGATCATTCTGGTCTTTTTATTAATTAACTAGCAAGACCGCTTTGAACCGATCATCATTTTACAGCCTTTAATGACTTCTCAAATAAGAACGGTTCTTTTATCCATTCAAACAGCATGATAAAAGAGCTGAGGGTACAAGGTCATGGACAGAACCATCTTCTCTGACCTTTCCACTTCTGATATTAGTCTATGTTTTATGAGCACCCCTGCAGAGAACATAGAGCAAAAATGATCTGGAGCACAGTTTCTATGTATGTATGTATGCATGGCTTCCTCCTGCTCCTCTGCTGCATTTCCTAGTACTAATTAGTTATTAAGAGGGGCTTGGAGTGGACGTATCTAGCTGTTATAACCAGATGTTAGTCTTGTGTTTACCCCCAGGGATGCCTTTTGTTTACTACAAAACAAGAACACCATGGTATCCTCACTTCAGTTTGATGGCTTATTTATATGTAAAGCCGTTTATTTTATTTTGACTAAGGATGTTTAACCAGACATACATAAACTGATCAGCCATAACATTAAAACCACCTCCTTGTTTCTACATTCACTGTCCATTTTATCATCTCCACTTACCATATAGAAACACTTTGTAAATCCACAATTACTGACTGTAGTCCATCTGTTTCTCTACATGCTTTGTTTCATGCTGTTTTCCAATGGTCAGGACTCTCCCAGGACCACTACAGAGTAGGTATTATTTGGGTGGTGGATCATTCTCAGCACTGCAGTGACAATGACATGGTGGTGGTGTGTTAGTGTGTGTTGTGCTGGTATGAGTGGAACAGACACAGCAGCGCTGCTGGAGTTTTTAAACACCTCACTGTCACTGCTGGACTGAGAATAGTCCACCAACCAAAAACATCCAGCCAACAGCAACCCGTGGGCAGCATCCTGTGACCACTGATGAAGGTCTTTTGTTTGACCAACTCAAACAAGCTGACGAGAGTTCAGGAGTGCCATCGGGATGCGCCAACTCGGGAACAGGAGCGCCATCGGGATGCGCCAACTCGGGAACAGGAGCGCCATCGGGATGCGCCAACTCGGGAACAGGAGCGCCATCGGGATGCGCCAACTCGGGAACAGGAGCGCCATCGGGATGCGCCAACTCGGGAACAGGAGCGCCATCGGGATGCGCCAACTCGGGAACAGGAGCGCCATCGGGATGCGCCAACTCGGGAACAGAAGCCAGCTGCGTGGAGCCTGGCGAAGAGGCTTCGGGAGTCAGCTGCGTGGAGCCTGGCGAAGAGGCTTCGGGAGTCAGCTGCGTGGACCCTTGAGAAGAGGCGTCCGGAGTCAGCTGCGAGGACCCTGGCGAGGAGGCGTCCGGAGTCAGCTGCGTGGACCCTTGAGAAGAGGCGTCCGGAGTCAGCTGCGTGGACCCTTGAGAAGAGGCGTCCGGAGTCAGCTGCGTGGACCCTTGAGAAGAGGCGTCCGGAGTCAGCTGCGAGGACCCTTGAGAAGAGGCGTCCGGAGTCAATTGTGAAAATCCTTGAGAAACATCATTAACCAGCTGCGAGGACCCTAGAGAGGCGTCCGAAGTCAGCTGCGAAACACTGGAGAAACGTCATTAATCAGCTGTACAAATCCTTGAGAATCTCCTTGAGTCAGCTGCGAAAACACTGGAGAAATATCGCTCAGCTGCGAGGACCTTGGAGAGCTGTCCAAAATCACTTGCGAAAACACTGGAGAAACATCATTCAGCTGCGAGGACCCTGGAGAGGCGTCCGAACTCACTTGAGAAAACACTGGAGAAACCTCACTCTGCTGTGAGGACCCTGGAGAGGCGTCCGAACTCACTTGAGAAAACACTGGAGAAACGTCATTCAGCTGCAAAGACCCTGGAGAGGCGTCTGAAGTCAGCTGCAAAAACACTGGAGAAACCTCACTCTGCTGTGAGGACCCTGGAGAGGCGTCCGAACTCACTTGAGAAAACACTGGAGAAACGTCATTCAGCTGCTTGGACCCTGGATATGCGTCAAAAGTCAGCTGTTTGGACCCTGGAGAAACTGGACTCAGCTGCAAAAACACTGGAGAGGCGTCCGAAATCAGCTGCTTGGACCCTGGAGATGCGTCAGAAGTCAGCTGTTTGGACCCTGGAGAGACTGGATTCAGCTGTGAAAACACTGGAGAGGCATCCGAAATCAGCTGCTTGGACCCTGGAGATGCGTCAGAAGTCAGCTGTCTGGACCCTGGAGAAACTGGGCTCGGCTGCGAAAACACTGGAGAGGACTCAGAACTGGTTGACCGACACAGGCAAACATGAACACAACCGAACTGGCAGGATACAATCATAGACTTTCCTAACCAAAGAATTAGACTGACTACGAGCCAAGGAAACAGACGGACTTGGCAAAGGACTCACTCGAACCCGAGTACCTGAAAATGGAGGCGGCAAACAAACAAAAGGACCCCTGGAGCCCTTGGGGTCAGTACGAGGCACAGGACTATACAAACTATCCTGAGTGGCTCCTAACAAGAACTTGGGACGGTCACGAGCAATATGAGCAGGCACTGGCACCCGGACCACATCTGCAGTGGGCACCGGGGAAAATTGAGGTTCCCCAGCAGGCACTGGATGCCGGGCATTAGCTACAGTGGGCGCTTTGCTGCGTGGAGCGTCACCAATGTGTACAGGAGGTTGGGAAAACCTCCCTACACCAAACCCGTAAGGGTTTCTACCAGAAAATTTGACTCTCATGAGGCCCTCAAACTCTTTAACCGTGTTCAGCTCAGATCCCCTTTCAGACCAAAGCTTTCTAGCCCACTCAAGAGCCTCACCACTCAGCCGAGACATCATAAACATTACCTTTTGTGTTTCAGTGGGCTGAGGGTCCAAAAGGTGCTGCAGATAGAGATAGCACTGCATCAGAAAGCTATCACCACTAGAGTCCTTTCCATCATAAGGATCTGGCCTACAGATAGGGATGGTTTGAGGAAACCTCAAGGAGTCAAATTCTGGGAACGACATCTCGCTGTGTCCCTTTTTAGGAGAACTATTATGTAACGAGGGGGTCTAGGGACAAGACAATAGGGGTGGACACAAACGCAGAGATGTAAAAACTAACAAAGGATATTTATTAATAACAAAAGACAAGACCAATAAAGCAGGGCTAAACAAAACTAAACACAGCTAACTAAACATAAACTAAGCACACGGCTAGTAACATAAACTAAGTACACGGCTAGTAACACAAACTAAGTACACGGCTAGTAACATAAGCTAAACACAAAGCTAAACACACGGCTAGTAACCTAAGCTAAACACAAAGCTAAACACACGGCTAGTAACATAAGCTAAACACAAAGCTAAACACACGGCTAGTAACATAAACTAAGTACACGGCTAGTAACCTAAGCTAAACACAGAGACCAAAACAGAGTTCCACACCATAACCCAGTTCAGAAGAATAGTTCTCAGTGTCTTTCGAGAAGCTGCCTCCCTTTATTAGGAGCAGCTGGAGCTAATTAGCCCAGAAGATCCAATCAGGAACGGGGCGTGGCAGGAGACAGTGTGCTCATGGAGAGGGGGGCGTGGCACCTCAGGAGCACAAGAGCACACAGAGGCTGTCAGCGTTACACTGATCAGTGTATGTTTCTGTACATTAACACTTTCCTCTAGAATAAGCCAATTTAAACAGTAATAAATGCTCACCTTTACCTTGTTAAGCAACATTTTAATGTGCTAGAATTTGATGAAATACATCAAATACATCAAACAAGCTGCTATTCGTGCTACTACTGACCACATAGACATGTCACTGCTGCACCAACAGATAGTTTGTTTTATTAATGATTAATTATTTTCTCACATGACCTTACATGTAATCTATGTTAATGAATGCCTGGCACAGGAGGAAAGGAAGAGGGGGTAAACATGCTTACATTTATGTGGTATGAATTGTGGTCTCAAAACATTGGCATCTCTGTCTTAATAATTAAAATTTTGGGTCGATTGTTCTAATATCAAGCGAAGACGTACACTACCAACTTGATAATGCTGAGGGAAGATCACTCCACTCTGCCAGTGATCCACTGTGTGATTTATTGGTTAGTGCTCTATCTTAGATCAGCTGAAGTGAAGTCAATGAAGTCATTAATGAAGAACAGTCCCATGGCTTCCAGACAGAGATGGAAAAAAAGATGGATCTAGCAAAAACTGGTTTGTCTTCCTATAATTTTATATAGAAGTTAGTTAAACTTTTTTTAAAAGTTTTTTTTTTTAATTTTCTTTAGTTAAATTTATTTTTTTTCTCTCCTTTCCTCCAATTATTTCTCCCAATTTTCTCCCCTAATCTAGTTGTATCCAATTACCCTGATTGTGTTACGCCTCACCTCTACCGATGCTACCCTCCACTGCTGACTAAGGAGCTTTGCAACACCCTAATCAGCATTACTCCCCAACGCTGCGCAGGTGCCATCAATCAACCTGCAGAAGTCATAATTGCACCAGTTATGAGGAACCCTGGTTCGGGTTGTCCCACCCTGTGAATGATAGCCAATCGTTGTTCATGTAGCTACCCAGCCCAGCCGGATGGCAGAGCTGAGATTTGATACAATGTATTAGAAATCCCATATTTTAATATAAGAGATGTAGTAAGGTCCAACTGTCACTCAGTGAGCCAGTCCTTTTAGTGGCTTAGTACACAATGTCCCAGCATAGGCATAGTGAAGAGCTATTGTACAACGTGATCACTGTTGGTGGAAACAGAGCTGCATGTCTGTTGGTGAAGGTACTGCAGTGTCTGACCATTATGTCATGGAAAGGGTGTGATGTGTTTTCCAGAATTCACCACCACCTCAAAACCATCCAGAGAGCAGCCCAAGACTGAGTCAGCTATTCTGATCTGTATGATAAACTCTAACATATTAAAATCAAGCTTAATGAGCTAAAGAAAATGATTTTATGAGTGGTGAGAATTTCTTTAGGAGACAATTTATATACAAGTTGCACAAAACAACATTGATTTACAGCACTTTCCATTTAAAACAGTAACTGATTTGTAATTGTACAATTTGTGCTTGTTAAGTCAAGCTTTAAATCCATGTGAAACAGAATCTTAAGAGTTTTCTATTCAAAACTTCACAAACTAGTTCATTCATGTGGCTTGTTCCTGCTAAACCAAGCATTTTAACTTTCTGTAATTAAACCAGACCCAAATATATTCATTTTTCTTCTTCCTTTCTCTCTTTTCCTTCTGTTCTATTTCCATATCAGCGGCAGATTATTTATCTAAAGACCGTAGTCTCCAAGTGCTTTCTGTGGCCTCGCAGCTATTTTCCACTCCGGCAACCGTGAAGTCATATTGGCACTAAACATATGGTGAGTTCTGTGTGGAGATACACTTGCAGAATCCGACAGTGTTTCAATTCAAAAGAGTGAATAACATGGTGGAATCAGTGGTGGATTTATGCCTGTGGGTATGAATTAATGCTTCCATTCTTTCTATTTGACCAGTGGAAATGTGATGGTTCGGCTACACTATTAAGAATGGAACTGAATGAGAAGGTGAAATATTTGTTTACAACTAGACCATAAAGATGATCAAATAATGTTATATAAAACAATCATGTATATTATTATGCTGTGATTTTTAGGTGTTACTGTGATGCAGCTGGTACCACAAATCAGAAAATTTAAAATGATTGAGTCCAGTGTGGTCCTGGGAACTTTCAAAGCCTTAGATATTGTTGAATATCCAAATCCTGATCTAAGCCTTGCCACAGCTGGATCATGGAGATCTGAAGACAGTTCCTTGTACAAGACTAATTACATTTACTTTTATTACATTTACTACAAACAAATTTGAAATGTAATGCCTGCAACACAATCAAAATAGCTACCTTTACTCTTTACTCTAAATTACTCTTGACTATTTAGGAACTGGCGACACTAATTGTTGCAGTATAGCGCAGAATTTTTGCCCATTCTTGCTTGATCCAAAAATGCAACTGTTTAACATTCTGTAGTTGCCGTTGTCTGATTCTCCTTTCCTCTTGATGCACTATACCAGAAAAGTCTGGACTGCAGACAGGCCAGTCAAGCACTCGTACTCTTTGTTTACAAGACATGCTGTTGTAATGTGTGCAGAAAAAGGAGTGAGAGTGTCTTGCTGAAATTACCATGGTCTATCCTGGAAAATATGTCACCTTGAAGAAAGCATATGTGTCTCTAAATTTGCATCAAGGTTACCTTCACACATTTGCAAGTTACCCATTATGTGGGTGTTGTTGCACCCCATACCATAACAGACATTGGCTTTTGCACATTTTGCTGATAACAATTTGAATGGTCTTTTTTGTATTTGGCATGGAGAACTTAATGTCTGTTTTCCCTACAAAACATGCTGAAACATGGATTCAGTTTAACCACAGCATGTTTCCACTGTGTCCCAATCCATTTGAGAACTTGTAGTGTTTCTGCATAGAAGTATGTTTTCTCCTTGCATAGTGTTAGGTTGCCTTTTTTTATGCCTACAAGTAGTGGCAAAACTTTTTTCATGCAATGCTGTATAATTGGCCTTACATGGATTGAGATTTCTTATGACACTTGAAACTTTTTACAAAATAATGTTCAGTAAATGGCGAAAGATCTTAAATATTTGCAGTCTTTCACTGGGGACTGTTTCCTTTTGATTGATAAAACTGATGATTTTTTTTAAATTTAATTGGTGAGAAACAACCCTCCCATCCATGTTTGCACAGATTGAGCCTTAAATGGATCCTCTTTTCATTTACATTTTAAACATTTAGCAGACACTTTTATCCAAAGCGACTTACAGTACTGTGACAGTATGTTGACTAAGCAATTGAGGGTTAAAGGCCTTGCTCAAGGGCCCAACAGTGACAACCTGGCACTGGTGCACCTTGAACCAGTGACATTTTAATTGCTAGTCCAGTACCCTAACCACTAGGCCACAACTGCTTTTTATATTTTATTATGATACCCTAAACTATTCTTACTTTACTTGCTTACTGTGCTTACTTGCTTACTTATTATTTATTTATTTTTATTTATTTATTTGCATTTATATTAATTTAAACAATTTAAGAATTAGGAAATCATATTTTTTATTGTATTTCACAAAATGTCCCGTGTTGCAACAATAATTTATTAATGTATTTATTTATTTTTAAGGCTCTAGCATTGCACAAGATGACAGCTTCCCTTATTTCTGAAATGACAAGATCACTACCTTTTCATTTATTTATTTATTTATTTATCCAGAAGTTAGGTAGTTTATGTGAGACTTTAGGCTTGTTTATTCAGCTTCATTTCATATGCTTTGCTTCTATTTGAGGAAAGCTCAGTGTATATAATTATAAATATGTGAACTGACACCAAACAAAACTTAATGTAAGAACAGATGATCCTCTTCTCCCAACATCTGCTGCTCATGAGCTAAGCAACAGAAGTCATGAAGTCAGAAGCCTGCATATGTTTAAAATCACACTGGGGACTTAAAGTAACTCAACAGCAAACTAGTAGGTAGGTTATTTACATTGGAACATGACAATAGGATGCTCTAGGTGACTTTATGCAATTAGATTCAGTGACCGCTGAACTAATTATGCCAGCGAAAGGAAACAGTGAGAAACATTTTGCATGAATCAGCGTGGAAAGGTGAAGGAGAGAACAGGGAGGCAGATGGATTGAATTGAATCCAAAGTTGGAGGTCCTAGTCATTGTCCTCCGAGGTATTCTGCTGTGCTCCTGGACGTTACAGCAAAGTCACACAGTGGAGG
The DNA here is from genome assembly GCF_030014385.1 of Trichomycterus rosablanca. Taxonomy (NCBI): domain Eukaryota; kingdom Metazoa; phylum Chordata; class Actinopteri; order Siluriformes; family Trichomycteridae; genus Trichomycterus; species Trichomycterus rosablanca. Next base: position 34,976,652 of record NC_085991.1, on the reverse strand, counting down.
GAAGAAGAGTTTGGACCTGGAAGGTGGGAATATGTAAGCAGTTGGCAGTAAGTAAAGTTCACTTCAACAATCTGCCTTGGTTTTGGGTAGACAGGACTGTTTTTAAGTAAATACACTATATATACACCAATCAGCCATAACATTAAAACCACCGCCTTGTTTCTACACTCACTGTCCATTTTATCAGCTCCACTTACCATATAGAAGCACTTTGTAGTTATACAATTACTGACTGTAGTCCATCTGTTTTTATACATGCTTTGTTAGCCCCCTTTCATGCTGTTCTTCTTCCCCCACAGGACCACCACAGAGCAGGTATTATTTGGGTGGTGGATCATTCTCAGAACTGCAGTGACACTGACATGGTGGTGGTGTGTTAGTGTGTGTTGTGCTGGCATGAGTGGATAAGATACATAAATGCTGATGGAGTTTTTAAACACCTCACTGTCACCGCTGGACTGAGAATAGTCCACCAACCAAAAATATCCAGCCAACAGAGACCTGTGGGCAGCATCCTGTGACCACTGATGAAGGTCTAGAAGATGACCAACTCAAACAGCAGCAATAGATGAGCGATCGTCTCTGACTTTACGTCCACAAGGTGGACCAACTAGGTAGGAGTGTCTAATAGAGTGGACAGTGAGTGGACACGATATTTAACAACTCCAGCAGCGCTGCTGTGTCTGATCCACTCATACCAAAACAACACACACTAACACACCACCACCATGTCATTGTCACTGCAGTGCTGAGAATGATCCACCACGCAAATAATACCTACTCTGTGGTGGTCCTGTGGGGGTCCTGACCATTGAAGAACAGGGTAAAAGCAGGCTAAAAAAAGCATGCAGAGAAACAGATGGGTTACAGTCAGTAATTGTAGAACTACAAAGTGCTTCTATATGGTAAGTGGAGCTGATAAAATGAACAGTGAGTGTAGAAACAAGGAGGTGGTTTTAATGTTATGGCTGATTTACGTATAACCTGATCTTGTTGTGAGTCTAAAATGCTAATCCTACCTTGACATGGATTTGTGAGTGCAGCAATGTTCAGCTTGGTCATCTGCAGCTGGCCTGACAGGATGCACACACTGATTAGTGTGCAATACCAATTGTGGTAATTAATGTCCAGGTTATATGGAGGGGACGGGACAGGCATATGGGTCATTCATCACTCCCTGTGCTTGTTTGTTCTCAGCCCATTGAACCAGCACTCTGGCCTTGATGAGCTGAATTCTAATGGCTGCCAATGAAAAATCTAGCGGTGTGTTTGGTTTAAAATATTGAATGTGAGACCTTAAGGGATTGTCTTTGTTTTTCTCATTTCTTTTAAAAATATTAATACTTTGCTTCTGATGTTGTAGAAAATGTAGAATTTCTTTTATTTATTTATTTATTTATTTATTTATTTATTTATTTATTGACATATGTGATGTGGATATGCATGCATGTTCATTTCCACCTCACAGACACTTAATCCTCTAGGTTACACTCAGTTGGAGTCTCATGAGATTATCCACCTCCTGGTGTAAGCACTCATACTACCACTCTGATCCTACTGCTCATCTCATGCAAGAAATACTGTATTTATCTGCTTCCTTGTGTATTAACTAAAGATTACAAGGTAAAAAGATTAATTGTTGCAAGTTATGCGACCCCAATTTAAAACTGTTGGAACGCATCTTTTTTGGGGGGCAGTTTGGTGAAGCAGTGTTGAGTACTGGGTTAGGATTTACCTATTTATCATATCCATTAAGTGTGGAGTGTATGTAATATTCTCTCTGTACACTTTCTCCTACACATTCCAAAAAACTTAGGATGGGGCAATTTAAGGCCAGTAATAAGGAAAAAAACTAAAAAATAATAATGATGTGATTTCAAACAGGTGATGGGCAGAGGATCTCCAGTTTGTCAACAAATGCGTGAAAATTATTGACTTTTTAAAAAAAACTATGCGTACCTTCTACAGTGCATAATATCATTGAATGATTCAAGGAATCTGGAGAAATTACATTGCATAAAGGGCAAAGGCACAAGCCTAAGGGGAACAACCAAGATCTCTGATCTCTCAGACAGCACTGCATCAGTATCCGTCATTCTTTTACATTTTCAGCATTTAGCAGACATTTTTATCCAAAGCGACTTACAGTACAGTAACAGTATATTGTCTAAGCAATTGAGGGTTAAGAGCCTTGCTCAAGGGCCCAACAGTGGCAACCTGGCAGTGGTGGGGCTTGAACCAGCAACCTTTGGATTACTAGTTCAGTACCTTAACCACTAGGCCACAACTGTCCCTTTAATAGCTGATATAACCACATGGTCAAGGGATCACTTTTGCAAATCTTTGTCAAGCTCTACAATACGGAGTTACATGCACAAATGCATCTTAAAACTTTACTAAGTTAATAGAAGGCTTCTACAAAAAAGAAGGTTAATGTTAACCATGTCCAGAAACGTCGTTAAGTTTTCTGGGCTCAGTGGCATTTGGGATGGGCCATCACACTTTGGAAATGTGCACTATGGTCAGACAAATCAGTTATACAGATCTTTTTCGTAAGAAATGGATGCCTTGTGCTCTGGACCAAAGTGGAATATCCATATTGTCCAAAATTCAGGGGTCTGCCATGGTATGGGGTTGTGTCAGTGCCCGTTGGCAAAAAAGATTTACGCTTCTGTCATGGCAGCATTAATGCAGAAAAGTACATTGATATTTTAGAGCAACATATTCTGCCTTCAAGACATCATCTTGAGGTCCAGCAAGTAGATTAGTTTTGATAAAGTGCTTAGGGCTAAAGAAAAATCATAGGAAACAACTACACCCAGAGAGAGTAAGACAGAGAGAAAGAGAGAGAGAGAGGGAAGGAGGGATGAGTCGTTTTTGCAAACAGCTAATTGAAAACATAAATGTCAACACAGAGGCGAGACAGGATGTATTGAGCAGAGAGGGACTTCGGTAATACCAATGAAGGTTCTCATTATTACCAATGTATTTACCCAGCCAATTAAGACTGAACTTGTGTGTGAGTGTTTGTTTGTTTGTGTGTGTGTGTTTGTCAAAAATACAATTGTGGTAATATATATACACCACAATATCGAAACCATTTGAAACCATGCTAAAAAAATTTCTTTTTTTTTTGTAAAAATAAGTAAATAAATAAAAAATAAAATAATTATTTATTAAAAAACATAAATAAATAAACAAATAAAACATTGGATTTCACTAAAATTAGAAAAATGTACATTATAGTTATACCTTGTGTTCATTAAAGTGTACAAGTTTGAAGAGAAATTCTGGATCATAATCTTAGTCACAAGTAGGGCCTCTGCTCCTGGAGTTTGTATGTGTGCCATGCCCCTCTCTCCAGGAGCACATGATTGAGAAGGTTTTTGTTTGTCTACTCCGCCTCATAAGGATTGGTCAATGATGCTAATGATCCACAGCAGTGGATCAGTCAGCGGAGACTATTTTGCTTTTGGCTCCTGTTGGTTGGCTCCTGTCCGTTTTATGTTCTGAAGTCTTGCTGAGTCTGGGTCCTGTTTGTTAGTCTAAATTCCTGTTTAGCTTTAGCGTTCTTTGCTTAGGGTCTAGTGTAGTTTAGTTAGCTTTAGCATTGTCTGTGTATTTAGATTATTATTACACTTTGCAAAACATCTCTGCGTGTTTATCTGCCCCTCTCTTCTTTAGTTAGCCAATACGTTACAATCTTGTATGTAAATAACTTTAACTGACTAAATACTCATATGTTTTCATTCCCTGAAAGATTTGTGTACCAGTCTTCAAATAAAACATGATTATTCAGGAAAAACTGAAGACATTTCTTTTATTTTAATGAGATATATTTTAAACCATCATTAAACACAGTAATATGGAGTAAACAGAGATGGTACTCCTTAAAAGTGTGTATACCCATCATTTTTAGTGTTGTGTATGCTGCCCTTTATTTTTTGGGATGGTAAACCTCCCCATTCTTCTTGGCAAAAGCCTCCACATCTCGTAAATTGTTGGGTTGCCCTGCATGAATTGTACGTTTGAGAGCTCCCCAAAGTGGCTTAATAATATTGAAGTGTGAAGACCATGATGACCACTCTAAAACCTTTGCTCTTCTCTACTGTAGCAAGGTTTAAATCGGCCTGGTGTATCGGATTTTGCTTAGTTTCCAGGCTTACAAAATTTCCTTGTGCCACTGGAGTTTACACACCTCCAAAACAACAGAGATTCACTACATTGCTTCAAGAAGTCTCAATTAACAGAGAAAAATATTTATTAATTTAATCTATTTTTATAACATAGGTTGACAATTTTGTGTTGAAATTAAAACTTCTAGTTCTCCTGACAAATGGCAATGAGCGTTGTTATTCAACCCCTAGTTCCAGTACTTGGTGGAACATCTTTGGCCTTGATAACCTCTAATAAGTGATTTCGGTAAGAACTAATAAAGTTCAGACACTGAACAAAGAACCAAAAGAACCCTAAGAAAAGAACCAATGGAAGAGGACAAAAACTAAGTCACCACAAATTCTAGCTGCTAAATGCTAAATCCACCAGTAAAGGGACTCATGCTCTCAAGAAAAAAAGAACAAAGGCGGACTGCCACTCCTAAGCCTGACCCTACCTGCACTCAGGAGGGATCTTGTGTGGCAGCCCACTTCAATGACAATATGCCATTGGCTGATTTTACAAAAAAACAATTAAGCCTACAATAAATCCTGGTGCCACCTCTTCCGCAGTTAAACGTTGCACACATGCCTGGCTGTTCACATGATCCATCGAACCAGTTGACCTTCTATTGCACCAGTGTCCAGTTCTAATACCTGCATGCCCATTCTAGTTGCTTTCAATGGTGGATAAGATTAAGCATGGGCACTTTGACTGGCCTGCATCTACAGAACACTATACACAAATGCATTATAGGTTTGATGCATTGTATGATTGCATGCTGTGACAGTCACCTCGTTAGTGCAAATTTTTTCATAATATTTGATACAGTAGTTCTTCTGTTGGACCATACCATACACTACATACTTGATTTTCTCTGACATTAGTAAGACTTGGCCGCTCAACAGACTGTCATCTGTTTGTGGCTTGTCCCTCTTCAGATCAATGTCATTGGGTCCTCACTACAGCTGTCTATCAGCATTCCTTGCTGTTTCAGAGAAACTTAAACCCAGTCGTCCAGCCATAATGATCCAACCCTTATTAAAGTCATTCGGGTCTTTAAGCATGTCTATACGTACTACCTGTATAGCCTGAAAGCCTGTATAATACTTAAATGTTACAAAACAGACATTGCTATGCACATATTTGAGAAGTAGTCCCAATGTTTTGGCTCATCAGTGTATTTTGTATTGTCAGCTGCATGAATATGCATTACAATATGTAAAGGCAATTAGATTTCTGTGCATGCTTTAAGTTAGATAAAACGTTCTAATGATGTTAGAATTGAGTAATGTTCAAAGGAAATGACCAATCAGTAATATATAAAAGATGATTAGGTTATATTTCAGATCAACTATGAATGCTGATGTTCATGTTTCTTATAGAGGCTTCTACTGTATAGAGACAGTCACTGTGAAGATTTGAAGGAAGAGATGTAAGAGAATATGGCAGACTGCTGACCTTTCAGGCTGATCGTGGCAGCAAATGCAGATGACAAATAAGCCTTTAAGTCAAGCGAAAGTGCTGACAGAGAGTAATACACAACTCCCCTTTCCCTCTGATTGTCCCTTCTCTATTTTCTCTTAACTCTTTTCTTTTTTATCTCTTGCCCTGAGGAGTTCCTTCTCTATGGTAGAACTTTCTGGAACATGTTCAGGGTCACTTAGATGTATAAACCAAAAGAAGTTAATTCAAAAGACACGGAACTAACAAAACTTTAGGCTTAGATGAACTACTTGGAGATTTCAATATAATAATCATGTTCATACAGCCATAGATTCGACATGGTAATCAGACAATTTCTCTTAATTGAGCACTTTATTAATTTAGGGATCCAAATTTTGCCATGTCATGACAGTTATCCAAGAGCTAAGTCACAAAACATGCAGGAAAACAATGTGCAATGTGAATTTCTTCCATGTAAGACAAATATCGTTTCACCTGTCTGAATCCCATGACAAGGCTACATGATGTAATAAATACACAACGATTCAGATATCAAAAACCAGGAAAACAAACCCTTGTTATGTTGTGGTTTGTATCTTGGCAGACTGGTCTAATTTTTATCTACTGCTTCTTTCTGTCTCAATTCTGCAGAATGGTGCACTATTTATGAGAGATTGCTGGACATTGTATCACCATGCATTGTTTATTTATTTATATGTGTGTGTGGGGTGTGAAGGGTGGAATGGAATACAAATAGAAAAGGGGTTTCCAACTCCACCAATGTCAATGTTTGTGTCTTTCTTCAAATAAAATGTAATGTCCCATTTAGTAATGCTCCCACCACCATACTTCACTGTGCATATGGTGTACTACATGCATTTGCATCTTTCTAGTTTTTGTGTATGATGGAGATAATTGCAATGCAAACCACCTGTATTGACATAACACATAGTTTTGGTGTTTACTTTTCCTGTAAATTGATGTTTAATAACCTAATGAAACCTAAAGCAATATGTACCAGACTTGAGTAGTTGTTTTCCCTCTCCATTCTTAAGTGTATGTATGTAAGGAAATAAGTTTTGAGACCAATATATGTACAGTAGGTATTCAGCAAACTATCATTCAATAGCAAAAACTGTAGTCAAATTTAAGAACACAAGTCAACATCAACTTTATGTAGCTGTATGTACTGAATGTAAAAGAAATATACCCTACTTTAATTATATGTAGTCTATGTGTGGTGCTTACCAACTTCTGTAGATTAGAAGTTAACCAGTTCCTGTGGCTGTAAAACAAGCCCAAATCATCACGCCTCTACCATGTTGGTTCGTTCCTGATGACCAAACATCTTTACCTTTTTCTCTTCAGTCCAAAAGATACTGTTTCATAAAGTTTGTGGTTTGTTCAGAAGTCATTTTTGCAAACCCATGTCATGCTGCCACATTCTAGTAAGATAAAAACGGCATTATTATCCTAGCCATCCTTTCATTAAAGCCATACATGTTCAGTCTATTTTAATTGTGTTGTTACAAACAAACATTATAGTCCTCACAAAAGTAAGTAGGTATAGCTTTTGGGTTTTCCTTAATGTCTCTGAGCATAAAACAGCTTGATCTTGGAATGCATTTGCTGGCACGTCCACTTCTGGGAAAACTGGCAATTTGAAGGCTCTACATTGTTAACACTCTTTTCTTATGTAAAAATTTAAATTGTTTGAAGGTTGCTTAATTACCCTTCCCAGATTGATGACCGGCAACAATTGCTTTCTCTGTAGTTATGGCTGATGTCTTTTCTTCTTGTCCTTTCTTCTTGGCATGATGTAGACACATACATCTCAGTTCTCCAATACTGGCAACATGGCAATATTGTAGTGAATGCTGTTTGTTAGGAGAAACTACTGATGACATATGATTTTAATGACAGGTTTTCCAGACAAGATTCTAAATGTATGAAGGTCTGATTCTGAAAAATGTACACAGAATTTAAACACAGAGGGTTTACTCAAAGTTTTTAGACCAACACATTTAATCTGTAATGCATAATGTTTGCTGGTGACAATGTAAAATATTACTATTAACAATAATGATGGGTTGTTATAAAGATGGAAATCATGACTTGGACTTTTGGCTAAATAGTCTACATAATCTTGAAAACTATAACTATAAAAGTATGTCTAAGTATTCCTATATTCATTATCCACCCAAAACCCATAATTCCAACAGATCAATTAAAGCATTGGTAAATAAATAGGCCAATTAAACTTCTTACCCTGGTGCCCCACAGTCTCTAGAACTACCTCTGTATTTTGTGTTGTTTCATCACTGGAATGGACACTAACTCTTGCTGCCAACCACCATTTTCCACTCTAAACTGGTAAGGGGCCCTTTAGTGGCCCTGCAATTGGCACAGAGAAAATACTTCAAAATTAAACACTAATCATTAGTGTGTGTGCAAACATTAGTTCTCTTCCTATGAGACTCTCAAGCGTTCGTATTGTCTGCTTTATGGCTTTCAATGATCCTTCAGAAGCTTAATCCAGTGTGCAGAGAGCCACACCACTTCAATTAATTGATCCTTATACAGGATCCAGTGGTGTAATTAAAGGGGAAAAGAGGAAGATTTGTTCCCTTTAGACAGTTCATTGAGATTTAACTCTCCAACACAAATCAACTAATTAATTTCCTTATTAAAGCTATAGAACCTCAAGATATATGTTTACATTATAAGTTAGAAATGACTTATAGTTATGAAGTAATAGATTTACTCAGTGCACATGCTGACGGTGAGCATCTTATATGTGAAATGAGAAAATGTCAGAGCTTAGTGCATTTTTGTAGTTGCCTACAATCAGTTGTCAACAAAGATGCATTTTTAGTGTGTGTGTGTGTTAGTGCAAAATGTCTGCATTTCTTATAAACATTTCTATTGTGAATTATGGTATTTTAAAGGCCATTTCAAGATTGAACATATGGCTTTATAATGCATTCCTAGCTTTCAGAACAGTGCTTACAATAAGGTTTATAAGAATACTTTTGGAATACATTTCAAATACATTTTGTGGGAAAACCAACATCAACACCAACAAAAAAAAAAAAACCCTGTTACCTTGAGGGGGGATTGCTGTGTGTCAAACCAATTAAGACTACAATGTAGATTTTTTTTATATGTAATCTATAAACTGAAGAACAAATTCAAGTACTCCCACAAAACACAATGAGGACATTCAAAACTAAAAATAAGTAAATAAATAAATAGGGCGGCATGGTGGCTTACTGGGTAGCACTGTCACCTCACAGCAAGAAGGTCCTGGGTTTGATCCCCAGGCGGGGCGGTCCGGGTCCTTTCTGTGCGGCATTTGCATGTTCTCCCCATGTCTGCGTGGGTTTCCTCTGGGAGCTCCGGTTTCCTCCCACAGACCAAAAACGGGCAGTCAGGTTAATTGTAGACACTGAATTGCCCTATAAGTGAATGAGTGTGTGTATGTGTGTGTGTGTGTCTGCCCTGCGATGGACTGGAGTCCTGTGTGATAGGCTCCAACACCAATCCCCCCCCCTCTTTGTGGTCTGTTTAGATGTAATTTTTGCAAACCAACATAATGCTGCCACATTCTTGTAAAATAGAAGCAGCTTTATCCTAACCACATAAATGTTGTTACAAACAAACATTTATAATCCTCTCAAAGGTATGTAGGTACAGCTCTTGGGTTTTCCTTAATGTCTTTAAGCATAAAACAGCTTGACCTTGGACTAAATTTGCTGGCACGTCCACTCCTGGGAAAACTGACAACTGCCTTTAAGGCTCTACATTCTTAATACTCCTAAAATAATTAATTTAAACTTGTTTGAAGGTTGCTTAATTACCTTTCTCAGATTGATGACCGGCAACAATTGCTTCTCTGAAGTTATGGCTGATGTCCTTTCTTCTTGGCATGATGTAACATACATCTCAGCTCTCCAATATTGGCAACATGGCAGTATTACTCTTATTTCATGTGCACAGTATTAAAGATGGTATAATAAAATATAGTATTATTATAAAATGCCTGGCAATTTGTAGTGAATGCTCCTCATGTCTGAATGTATAAAGGTCCTGAAAATGTACAAAGGATATAAACACAGAGGGTTTACTTAACGTTTTTAGACCAACACATTAAATGCTGCAATGCTTAATGCTGGTCACAATTTAAAATATTACTAATAACTATAATAATGGGTTGTTATAATGATAAAAAGCATGACTTGGACTTTTGGCTAAATAGTTCACATAATCTATACATGTTGTAATTTATTATTTATAATATATTATTATTATGTATTATTTATTTAAAGTGAATCCAATAACTTGAAAACTATAACTATAAAAGTATGTCTCAGTATTCTTAAATTCATTATCCACCCATTATCCACCCATAATTGATGCTAACTGGATAAGCGGATAGGGAAATGAATAAATGAAAGAATGAATGAATGAATATATGGATATATGGTGTGCCTGCTCTCTCCTGTGCCTCCCTGTCCCTAGGTGGAGCTTTGACTAAAATGGAGTACTTAGTTGTGCTTCCTGCTGGAAACTTATAAAAGAGGAAGACAAACTCTAAGACTCCTTTTGATGACCTGAATTGTTTAACTTTCCAAGTTGAATTAAGTATAGCTTGGCTTGAACAAAAAGACTTTTGTGGATATAAATGAAGACCTGAAGACCTAAATAGATGCAATAACCACAATCACAACATTACACAAAATAAAATAATTTTAAATAACATACATTAAGTCTAAGTGTAATCTACTATGCTAACAATGCTATATTAAAAGTAAAGTTTATGCTGTATTCTAGATAAAATAAACATCTGTTACCGCCATCATTAAACAACACAGGTGGTCAATTGTACAATAACTGCAACGGCTGGGTAATTCTCACTTCCTTTCTCATTGTTTGACTCAAAATATGTCTTTGGAAAACTAAAGTCCCTGTTTTGGCTCAAATGCAAACTTTTTCCAATGATGTTATGTCACCTGTGCCTTGGCTTGTACAAAAGTCTAACCATAATGCCAGGTTGGTAAACAGAGCGGAGTACCTAACAAAAGGCAGAGAGAAGTCCTGAAATAAATCAATAGATTGGCCAATAAAGCATTTATTTATGTTAGCAGTAAGCTTAAACAAGCATATAATAAAGCTTTTAGGTCAGATATTAAAATCTGAGAAGTAAATACTAATTATACACTGATCAGCCATAACATTAAAACCAGCTCCACTTACTATACATACCTTTTTAACCTGCTTTCACCCTGTTCTTCAGTGGCCAGGAACCCCACAGGACCACCACAGAGCAGGTATTATTTAGCTGCTGATGATTCTCAGCACTGCAGGACCAATGACAAAGTGGTGGTGTGAGTGTGTGTTGTGCTGGTATGAGTGGATCAGACACAGCAGCGCTGCTGGAGTTTTAAAATACCAAGTCCACTCACTGTCCACTCTATTAGCCACTCCTTCCTAGTTGGTCCACCTTGTAGATGTCAGAGACGATCGCTCATCTATTGCTGCTGTTTGAGTTGGTCATCTTCTAGACTTTCATCAGTGGTCACAGGACGCTGCCCACAGGGCGCTGTTGGCTGGATATTTTTGGTTGGTGGACTATTCTCAGCCCAGCAGTGACAGTGAGGTGTTTAAAAACTCAATCAGCATTGCTGTGTCTTATCCACTCATACCAGCACAACACACACTAACACACCACCACCATGTCAGTGTCACTGCAGTGCTGAGAATAATCCACCACCCAAATAATACCTGCTCTGTGGTGGTCCTGGGAGAGTCCTGACCATTGAAGAACAGAGACTATTGAAAAACAGATGGACTAGCCTCTAGCCTTAGCCTAGTGGTTAAGGTACAGGACTAGTAATCCAAAGGTTGCTGGTTCAAGCCCCACCACTGCTCGGTTGCTGCTGTTGGGCCCTTGAGCAAGGCCTTTAACCCTCAGTTGCTCAGACTGTATACTGTAACAGTACTGTAAGTCACTTTGGATAAAAGCGTCTGCTAAATGCTGAAAATGTAAATGACTACAGTCAGTAATTGTAGAACTACAAAGTGCTTCTATATGGTAAGTGGAGCTGAAAAAAGGCTAGAAACAAGGAGGTGGTTTTAATGTCATGGCTGATCATGTATGTTACTGTATATGTTACTGTAATGCTCAGGCTATATAAAGTTCTTCTCTAAAGACAGTAAGGGAGGAAGGATTGATTTTTTTTCTTTTATATTTATTTATTTATACATTTTTCAACATGATCAAATGCTGCATTTTGTAATGTTGCAAGGGGTGGGTGGTGAATGTGTGATTGTATCTCACTTGTAGAAGTGTTGTCTACTCATAATTGCAAATTATAAAGGCCGCAAGCTAGCAAAGCAGCCCAAAACTATATTCTCACTTCACCATCCTTCACATGGAACATATTGGTTCAAAAACATAACATGGTCCCAAAAACACTGTGCCATTACAACTTGTTTATTTCAAAACTTAATGCATGACAGGAGCAATTTTCTGTGGTTACAGTCAGTAAACAGAATTGAATTTCTTTTTTTTTTCTGAGGCACCAGCTCATTGCAAAAAAAAAAAAAGTTCTGAATACTCTGTACTCACTATTTGTGGGCTTGTTATTACACTATGGATCAATAAACACTTTGGTCTAATGCTTTTTTTATAATTTTTTTTTTTTTTATTCCTTTACAATTGTTATAAATATATCTTAACAGCTGTGCTATAACTGCACTAATCTTAGAATCTTATTAATATATAAACAATAACAACATAATCTATTGATTAAAAATCATGGGAGGTTTTTAATGATAATCCATTTAAAAACAATGAAAATTGTAAAACTACATTACAATTGTAAAACATTTTACTTTCGTCAGACAAGTAATATTGTTTGACTAATTCTATAAATATTTGAGAATATGTAGAATAGAATGCCTTCATTTGTCATATATACACATACAGATGTACAGTACAACAAAATTCTTTCTTCGCATTTTCCAGCTTATTATTATTATTTTTTTTTTTGGAAGCTGCGGTCAGAGCGCAGGGTCAGCCATTGTACGGCGCCCCTGGAGCAGAGACTGTTAAGGGCCTCGCTCAAGCGCCCAACAGTGGCTGCATGGCAGAGCATTCAAGCTCTCAACCTTTCAGTTAATAGTCCAAAGCGCTAACCACTAGGCTACCACTGCCCCCATGTCGGATATACAAAATTATTCATTTTAATTACATTTTTACTTTCCTTTATCATTGTATCAAACACAATGTGAACTAAAGGTGCATAACTGTGTTTATCACCACTGGAGTGCCACATATCTGCACATTTAAGGGATTACCATGCTCTCATGTTAAGCTGCAGTTTGTAATGAACTGAAATGAAATACATCAAATGCCATAAAGACAAAGAGTGAGTGGAAAAAAGGGAATGAAGCAATGTGAGAGAGAAACCTGTATCTGCATGACAAAAGTGAAACCTGAAACTCTACAGTGAGAGAGAGACAGATCTTTCGCTGTCAAGAGGAAAGAAAAAAGAGCATAGCTGAAGATTTGAATCTCCTCATTGCCAGCAAGGTCAAGTGGTATATGACACTTTTAGTACATAGACACTGGCATTCAGATCATCTTCCAGAACTCGGGTTAAATTGAATGGTAGTGAATCTTATTTCATTTTCTGGCTAGACATTCCCAGTGCAACTTGACTAGACTCCTGGGGCTTGTTACAAAGTGCAGAATTTTGTATACTCTCAACATGAATGCTAAAATGCTTCTTAAGCTGGTAATACTTGGCATGAATAAATATCACAAACCCCACTGTTGAACATCTGGACATCAAAGAAAATAAATAGTGGCCGGACTATTAAAATTTCACAAAGAACACATCGACTCATCCGGGTAATCACAAAAGAAGCCAGGTGCACCTCTAAAGAACTGCACAATAGGAAAGACACTGAGCAAATTGGCATCCATGGGAGAGTAGCAGCGGTGCAAACCACTGCTGGCCAAAAAGAGCACAAAGACTCGTCTTGCATTTGCCATCTAGCTGAACCCTAAGTCTAAGAGAAGTTCAGCAGAACAATTGTTGTTGGATATAAAATGCAGCAATGCATATTAAGCTGGTCATTAATTCAGGCATGCTAATCAAGCTAAACAGGGATCTTAATTTTTATTTATATATTTTCGGGAAGATTGGCCTACATGCTGAGACACTTGGCCTATCTAGTTCTGTCTTTCCCCTGTGTCTCAATGAGAACAGTGACTGACGTCATCAAATAAGGAGGATCAACACTTGTAATAAAGTGGATCTATTTTACACACACACACATGGAATACAAAATCTTGAGTACACTGTATCCTCAGCCAATCAGTGTTCTAGCTAGATGAGTCACATGATATTTGTAATTCAGGTCATAAATGTTCAAAAACATCCCTTAAGATAGTGTGGCTATCATGGCCTGCTACAGTAGTGGAAGATGAACTAGAATCACTGCTGTGTGTTTAGCAGACATGATGCAGGGGACTTCAGTATAGTGTAGTGTGGAGATGTTTCAGTATTTGGCTGCATTTATTTGTCCTTTCATTCTTATTACTCTCACTGTCCATGCAGCTGATAAATTTGGTATAGCATGATGCTGCCACCACCACATTTTACTGTAGGAATAATAGTAGCAAGGTGATTTGCAGTGCTTTCCTTAACAGTAATTTTTACTTGATGTATGGAGTGCTGCCAAGAGTTCTTTCTGATCTTCCTGTCTGAGGTCTAATTTGACTGAACAGCCAACTCTAGGAAGGTGTAAACTTGTGCCAAGCTTCTTCCATTTCAAAATTGATACCATTGTGGTCCACCCAAAGCCTTAGATATCGTTTCACGTCTTTGCCCTGATCTATGCTTTAGACTTTGACTTGGTTTTATCCTGACAAAGCAGTATAAATTGTGAGCTTTTATAGATCAAGGTGTGTTTCTTTCAAAACTATGTTCAGTCAGTTTAAATTGTGATAGGTGGACTTTCATTATTTCAAAATAATTGAAGCAAACAATGTACCTAACCATAATTCTGAGTGCCAGAGGTTCTGAATAATTTGTGAATACGAGGTTTTACTTTTGTCATTTAGGGTGGTTAAGAGTAGATTGAAGGGTAGAAATGGCAATTTGATACAATCAAAATCAAATCCACAATACAATGAATTGTGCATGATGTCAATGAGTTTAAATACCTTATTAATTAACATTTGTTGTTTGTATAATTAAAATCTACACCATTCACAAAAATTCAGCATGTTTTGTCATTTTGTACTAGACAAACTAACATTAATATAAAAATGATAAATATGCTGATACTTTTTCTGGCATGTACTTTAACTAAGAGACTTAAAACATAGGAAAATATTTGTCATCAAAAATATAAAGAAATGTATTAATATTTGCAGATAATTCTATCAGAAACCAGATTTTAGGAATTACATGGAATGATATAGGTTTATATGGAAGTGTTAGCCCTTCTTTAATTTAACTTACTATTAGATAATGTGACTGCACATATTTAAGTGGGCCGAAACACTGACATAGACCTATTTCTGCTTAATTTTGATTGTATATATTATTGTAAAAGAAATCGAAATAGTTACACGTCATAAAGGCACGTTTTGGTGAATTACTGTTTATGTAGCTCCTACTGGTAGAACTGCTGGACAGTGAAAGTGTTTTCCTGTATTTTTGAATCATGCGTGTGCTCGATGCTTACTTTAGGATATTTTCTCCTTCTAGCTCTAATACAACATAATTTGCTGTACCAATATAATCTCCTGGGTCCTGTATCCCCTCAAATAAGCCGTGATACAATTTATATGGTCTCGATTAAATAAACAGTTATTGCAGGATTTTTTTTCATCACTGTGTTTATTTGTTCATGTCAACAGCACATAAAATTTTGATTTAATTGTCTAATCTTATAATGGAGGAAAGATTGAGAATTGGCTGTGCACACAAACACTTCAATTGACAAAGTCAATTTTTACAAAGTGGTAAAGTGGTTTTTTAAATTCAGAGAATAATGTAAGAAAACCATAAAACCTGGAACACAGAAAGCTTCAAACTCTAATGGTCTGAGGCTGTGTATTTAAGCATTCTCCAATGCTTTATTAAATTCTCAATTAACAGATGACATTAGCAGAGTTTCAGATGAGAAGGAAATTCATTTTAAAAAGTCATTGCACGGCCACTGGTTATAAAAGGTAATCAATAGGATTAGTCATTCTCTAGCATGGTTTAATTCTGCAAATTATTGACCCAATGCTTTAGCATTTTCTCTTTTTTCAGCTCATTTAATGTGTGTGTGTGTTTTGTAATAAACACTAATTAGCAGGTTGCATAACATCTTATACATGGAAAAATCCTTTGACACTCCATTGTTTATATTTTGCTAGAGTAAGTAAAGCTTTACATTAAGAATCTTTACATTGGGTGGGGATGATGACCATTTGTATCCAAAACAAAGGAAATAATGTACAAACCCAATTGGGATATTTTGTTAAAAGCAATAAAAACAAGAATCTGTGATTTCTTAATTCTCTTGACTCTATTTACACTGATCAGCCATAACATTAAAACCACCTCCTTGTTTCTATACTCGCTGTCCATTTTATTAGCTCCACTTACCATATAGAAGCACTTACTGACTGTAGTCCATCTATTTCTATACATACTTTTTTAACCTCCTTTAACTCTGTTCTTCAATGGTCAGGACCTCCACGGGGCCACCACAGAGCAGGTATTATTTAGGTGATTGATCATTCTCAGCACTGCAGTGACAATGACATGGTGGTGGTGTGTTAGTGTGTGTTGTGCTGGTATGAGTAGATTAGACACGGCAGCGCTGCTGGAGTTTTTAAATACCATGTCTAATCATTGTCCACTCTATTAGACACTCCCACCTATTTGGTCCACCTGAGACAATCGTTCAGCTATTGCTGCTGCTGTTTTAGTTGGTCATCTTCCAGACTTTCATCAGTGGTCACAGCGCCCTATGGGCAGCGTCCCGTTGGCTGGATATTTTTGTTGGTGGACTATTCTCAGTCCAGCAGTTACAGTGAGGTGTTTAAAAACTCCATCAGCGCTGCTGTGTCTTATCCACTCATACCAGCACAACACACAATAACACATCACCACCACGTCAGTGTCACTGCAGAGCTGAGAATAATCCACCACCGAAATAATACCTACTCTGTACTCTGACCATTGAAGAACAGAGTAAAAGGAAGTTTAAAAAGTCTGTAGAGAAACAGATGGATTACAGTCAGTAATTGTAGAATTACAAAATGCGTTTATATGGTAAGTGGAGCTGATCAAATGGACAGTGAGTGTAGAAACAGGGAGGTCATTTTAATGTTACGGCTGATCGGTGTATCTGACAATAGTACAATGAAAATGTGTCCAATGTTTTTACTGACCAACTTAATTGTATTTTGTCAATAAAAATACATTTTTAATTTGATGCCTCCAGCACACTAATAATTAGACTTTAATTTCCTAATAATTAGACTTTCTAATCATCTGGGAATTGAGTGAACTAATTGTTGCAGTTTTGCAAGTGGAAATTTTGTCTCTTCATGCCTAATATGCGGCTTCAGCTCCTTAACAGTCCATGGTCTCTATTGTCTGATCTTTTTCTCCATCATGAAATGCATAAAGAATGAGGCCTGTCATTATCTTGCTGCAATAACCATGGACTTTCTATGAAAAGATGCCTTGATTGCTGCAAATGCCTCTGTAAACTCTGTATATACAGGTATGCCTCAATGGTACCTTACACATATGATGGGCAAAAATTTTACTTGTCTCTGGCATCTGGCTTTGGCTGTATGGCTACATAAACAATGATTGGCTGTTGTTCAGGGTGGGATGAGCTGGACCAGGGTAACTCATAACATGAGTGCAATTACGACCTCTGTTGGCTGGCTGATGGTGCCTGCGCAGAGTTGGGGAATAATGCTGATCAGGGTGTGGGTCTATGTGCACAAAGCTGATCCGCATATGAACTCGCCTCGTACAGGTACTGGAGCCTATCCCAGCTTTTCAATGGATGCAAGGCACACAGTAATACCCTGGACGGGGCACCAGTCCATCGCAGGGCAGACACACACACACACAACCACACACACGCACACGCACACCCCCATTCACCTATAGGGCAATTCAGTGTTTCCAATTAACCTGACTGCATGTTTTTGGACTGTGGGAGGAAATCGAAGCTCCAGGAGGAAACCCACACAGACACGGGGAGAACATGCAAACTCCGCACAGAAAGGACACGGACCGCCCCGCCTGGGGAGTGAACCCAGGACCTTCTTGCTGTGAGGCGACAGTGCTACCCACCGAGCCACCCTAATAACTGTGGAACATTATTATTATAAACTTTTATTTACTGTAAAGAATTTAACTAATGATTAACTGATTAACTAATGCAAGTTTTACTTTTGCTACATCTGCTGTGCTATGATCAAATGAATGAACATCAAACCAGGCACGTTTTTATAGTTACATTTTAATTTCTGCAGAGACAAAAATGACAAGCAATCTATTTACAGAAGTACCTGTACAAAAGCAAATAATAATAATATTAATAATAATAAAATAAAACAGTTCATAAATAGAAGTGGACTTCAGCGTTCAGTACATTTTGCCAAGTTCAGCTAAGCTGCGTGCATAGTGACTCCTAAAAAATAAAAATTAAATAAAAAAGAAAGATTTATACTGATCGTCAATTCTACATCAACATCCAAGTCGCAGGACAAATAGAGTATGATTAATATTACAGATCTCTCCATTAGCAGTGAAATGTTGGACAAATTCATGTTCAAGTCCAAAGCTGGCAGTACACACACCTCAACCGTTCAGAGGGTTTTAAAATACAGACCGTCTCCTCTCAGAAACGCTGGGTGTGATCTTGTTCTGCTTCATTTGCTACTAAAGGTATAATTTTGTTTGCTAGTAATAATGACAAGAATATCTATTTCTAGGTATTGCTACCATTGCCCGTTTTTCAACCCATCATTACAAGGTTCATCATTTTCTTTTATTTCTCATTACTTGCTTGAATGTGCAAATTGAGATGATTATTTAGTGTAACTGGTGTGTGTATGGGCGAGAAAGAGAGAGAGAGAAAATGCAAGTCTCTCCATTAGTATCTGCTAGAACTGCATCTACATTTTCTCGTAGCTCGGTGTGCCCATCTAGGGCTGAAGTTCGTAGGCTTGGTGATTTCCCTAATTTAACCCATGTTCTAAACCTGAAGCTGGACTCTGACCTTTTAAGTCATCTGTGGTGGTTATCAGTCTAGATAGCGGTTAGCGATTGTGTTGAATCTATAGTAGACAATCAGTCTAGCTCTTCAATCTGCTCTGAGCGCTGAACTAATGCAGCATTTAACTCACTGATGACTTCATTATCCCTAATATAATGAGTGTGATGAGCCGTTATTAACATTATGTATATAAATCGTGGTTTGGTCAAGTAATCATGCTAAATTTGATGGACTTGTATTCTAGGAGATCATCTAAAACATGTACAGTTGTTACCTATTGATAGACTTGACAACATTTGACCGATCTTACATGAAGAAGTCACAAGATAAAAGCTTTTGTTTTTGTGTTTTTGTATCATATAAAGTTCACTGGAGACTGTAATTACCCCCAGAAAGTACTCCTGGTACTCCTCCTATTGGTTTTTATACTAGTCAAAAACGACGAGTCATACCAATAACGGTATAAAAAGGCACGGTTGCATATTTTGCATTCACTCTATAGTTTTGTTTAGATTTTTTTTTTTTTCTTTTTTTCTTACAGAAGCATTCTAAATATACAAAGTGGCACTGGAAATCGAATGATTTGTGAAAAAAAATGTGAACGAAGCAAACTAAATGTGTCTAATGATTTATATGTCGAAAAAAACAACTAGGCAGAGCTTCAGAGAATTTCATTTCGGATTATGACGTAAATAACATAAATATAAGTAATTCTTCATTGTGCCAGTAAAAAAGAAATAAAGAACAAAACTGTTTGTTTCATTGTTGAAATGAAGACTTGTGAAATGTTCGATGCTAAATAAACCAATGAATCATTATATACATATTTCATTTTCATCTTCGTTAAACCGATAATCTAAGACAAACTACATTTGTTTATAATGTCTGTTTATAACAAAAGCAAGCAGTGGACCTTATAGATCACAGGGTAAGATTTTTTTTTTTTTGTATCCATTTCTGTTTTTTTGTGTTTTTTTTTTGCCTTCATAGTATGTGAAGTAGAATCCTTTTAAACGTGCAATAGAAAGTACATTTCTGTATACAGTTAATAAGCATTAGAGCACTTCTTTTTTTAACAACGAGTGGTACACATAGACTACAGATTCAGAATTCAGGATTGAGGCTGCAGAAAAAGTGCAGTCCATCTAGACCAGCCTTTCCAATGTACAAAAAGAATAAATCAATTGCATTTAATAATAATTATTATTATTATGATATTTACTTTAAAAGGCAGAATTTGTGCCTCGTCAGCATAGGCAGCCTTAAATTAGATGTACTTGTGGTTGGTAAGCACAGGATCTCGTGTGTATGAATGTGTGAGTGTTACAAAGGACATCATTCATATATTCATTTACCATCCATCAGACTGTACAGTTTAACGTGCATATATTTCACTTAACATACAACAACCAGAAAGCTTTTCAGAGCACTGGTTTCTTTATGTGAGATTTTTTTGTCATGTTCCTCCAGGACTTTGGTTTTTCATGGCGACAAGTGCTCAATCAGGCATGTGACATCTTAAAAATATCTGTTGTGATTGTGCAAATCCTTTTAGCTGGTGGATTCACTGAACGATTTAATAATTTAGACTTGTCATTTGATGTGTGGTGTCAGTTCTAGGTAGGTTTGAGTGAAAATAAGTACTCTTCTGCCCTGTGGGTTTATTGCTCAAATTAACACTCGCACTAAGAGAATGTCAGGCAGCAGGGCCAGCCCAAGCAAGCAGTGACAACTGTTCCCATAACCACTGTCTTCCCTTTATATAGACGAGGGTTCTTCAAAAAGTTTCCGCACCTTTTTTTAAATTATATTTATTAAGAATTTCAAAAAAAATTTACATCACTTTTCTACATAATCACCTTCCTTTGTGATGCATTTTTCCCAGCGTTGTATCAACTTTTTAATGCCATCAGCAAAACGTTTTTGGTTGAGCGTGTAGCCATTGATACACCACTGCTTTCAAATCATCATCTTCCCCTTAAAGCTTCTTTGAGCGGTCCAAAAAGGTGGAAATCAGATGGCGCTAAATCCAAACTATAAGCTCTCTCTCATTCTCTCAGACATGACTGATTACTTCTCCTCCCACCCTCACCATATCCAATAAAAATATAAAAGTGCGGAAACTTTTTGAATATCCCTCGTATGTGTACAAAGGACAGGTGGGTGTCCTTTATGTGTCTAAGGTGCTATGTTTGTGTGCATGTATAAATTGTACTTATCACTAAGGGGTCAAGAGTCAAAGCAAATGTCAGCATGATACTTCTCCAGGAAACATCCCCAAAGGTTGATCATATTAATGGTACTGTATATAGTGGACAGTCTTGCTTACGTCAGCAACTCCCGTGATGCAGTGACTTACTGATGTGTTGTCGGGTGATTGACATCTACACTTGTAAAGCATGTATTTAGCATATTTTATACAGCATAACCCACATGAGAAACTGTGAGCAGTAGCGTATGCATGTATTTGTAAAGCAGGTAGGCACACAGGTAAACTTGCAGTTTAAGTTCACCGAGTACAGCATGTATGCCAAAACACCAGTTTGGACATCAATAGACCACTTGGAAAATATTAAAGTCATTAGAAATGTCCTAATACGTAGGTGAATGATCCGGACGTCTTTCCGCAGACGTTCAATGGTCCAGACGATTTCACTTTATCCCTCCATGCCTTGACAGATAAAGTTGATTCTTCTCCAGCTTTGATTAGCCAGTTTTATTGTTTTTTTGGTGTCTTTTTGAATGTCTTTTGTTGTCCACTGATCTAATCCTTGGACAGATTGCATAATTATATTATAAACAAAACTAAAGTTGTTTTAGTTTACAGCAATTAAAAGGTTATATATATATATATATATATATATATATATATAATCAGTATCTCTTGCTGTCATCTATTTACCATTTAAAAAAAAAAAGGAGCAATGGAAAGTTCTTCTTCAGAGAATAGACTACACATGCATGTTTAGCATTTTTTTTCCACACAACCAGGCAGCACTTAAAAATATATTTAAAAAAAACCAAACAAATCAGAGCACCCGAAACACTAGCAGCAAAGTAAAACAGGACTCATCCACCAGCATCCCCCTCTCTCCACATGTCCTTCCATCCTCCTCCAGATCCTTCCTTCTTACTACGAGACCCTTTATCCATTCTTTTACTTATAGATTAGAGTCTCTGAGAAATATTTCACACCCCGGATCCATTCGCTAACTTTAGCGTCCCTTAAATCTCAGTATGGAATAGTGACTCATTCGTAGACTTTCTTCACAGGTAAACCTCGCGCCTCGTGAGCGTTCCACATTGCGTGGGCTTATATTCGCCCGTAGGAGCCAACGGGATCTCTTCGACGGATCGAGACGTCTCCTCTCTGCCAGAGTACGCGGCTGAGCCGAAAGCGTCGTAGGCCGAGGAAGAGGATGAGGAGGAGGCCATCTTCTTGTTAAGTAGGTTGCGGTTGCGGTCACCGAGCAAGTGCGAAGGTTCCCCGTTGGCCATGGCGAGCGACTCGGGGCTGGAGCATGGCTCGGCTCCGCTGCAGCCAGCTGAGCTTGAGTTAAAAGTGGAGAGTTTGGGAGGGGTGGCTTTGGGCCTGCGCTCGGGTGAAGTGCGCACCGGCATCCAGCAGGCATCTGAGTGGCCGTACTCGTCACACTCGCGCGTACACTTCCCCGTCATGGCTACATCCGGCAGGGGCCGAGAATCTGCACAAACGGAGACAAACATGCTGTTATGGTGGGAAATTTTAAAAAAGGTAAATATAAATGTTATATTGAATTTTCAATATACTGTACTGTGATATGTGCCTCATGAAGCTTTTTCATTATCCCATATTACATTTAGCACAAACATAAAACCTATTTTTTTGTAGATTTTTTTTCCTCCCCTAGTTGATTTGAAGTTTGAGCTTCATTAATAACACATACCACATAACATAAAATGATACACAAACGTCAACACTAAAAAAAAGTAAAGAAATAGTGACGTGTTCCCCAAAGAACACCATGCTTTAAAAGAAATATGGGAGCAAATCAGCTATTCTATCATATCTTTTTTTTAACACAAGTGTGTGTGTATGTGTGTAGAAGTGCATTTTTGTTTTCTTTGTACATACCAGTAGGAGTGCATATTTTTCCTCAATAAATTACCTCAGTCTACAGTATAGCAAGTCAAACAATGTCATTTCCAGCGAGCATATGTTGGAAACAGCAGTTATTAAGATATGTTTTAATTGTTTTATTTAATAAATGTTGTATTTAGTCTGCTTATTATACAAAATCTTCATTTAGCCACTTCCTACAGTCTAAAACTGTAGTATATTTGTCATACTGCACCTATAAACAATGCCTTTGTTTAGATTCACAATTAATGATTCCAAAATTCTGAGAATAGCAACAAGAATCAAAGATATTTATGGCATGTACTGGACTGTGCGTTGTGCAGCCGTAGCGCATATAACAAAATAAAAACAAAATGAAACATCACGAAGTGGACAAAGTGATGAGACCAAACTATTTCATTTGGACAGGCAGCTGAATGGAAGCACACACAGAAGCTGTCTCCCATTAGCTTAGTGGTATCTAGTGCCGCAGTGCCAAAGCTTTAATGTTAAATGTGGGGTATGACACAAGCAGAAAAGGGGTGAATGCAAATCTAAAAAAAGCATGCCTGTGGCAAAAAAGAGGAAAATTAGTTTTAACCATAGCTTACTTTTATTGTTCTTTTTCTCCTGTAAAGAGAGAATGAGAGAATCACTGTTTGGTTTCTACACAGCGGTTTATGTTTGTAAGAAGCAGACTGGCTCAGTGCGTCACAGCAATTTTGATCAAGTTGATCAACTAGTATCCGGTAACTGTAGATAAACCTTAAACATACAATATACAGCATATTGTATGTGGACACTCGTTGTTACACACAAATATTAAAACTGAAGAAGGCACAACAGTATAGAATTTAACACAGTGTTAATCATTTTGCCACCTTTAAATCATATATTAAAAGTAAATTATTATTTACAAATTGCCGATTTAAAATGTTCATATATTCATGTTTTGTATTTGGTGGGCATGAATATTAATGTATTTTAAATATGAATAGCTCAGTTTTAACTGTAAGTCTATTTTGTTGAAAGGCGTACCATTAATTTGGCTCTCACTCTAGCCCACCATTGCTGAGCTCAGGGTTCAAATCTTAGTAGGTGCTATTGACCGGCTGGACACCTACACAGACATGATCGGCTATGTCTGAAGAAAGGGTATGGCCGAAGCCCCACAATGGATTGGTGACCTGTCTGGGGTGAATTTCTGCCTTGTGCCCCAAAAAATAAATATTACTACTACAACTACTAGTACCAATAATAATAATATTACTAATACTACTACTACTAATAATAACACTAATAATATTACTAATACTACTAATAATGATACTACTACTTCTACTACTACTACTACTACTACTAATAATAATAATAATAATACTAATACTACTACTAATAATACTAATAATATTACTAATACTACTAATAATAATACTATTACCACTACTACTACTACTACTACTACTAATAATAATAATAATAATAATATTAATAATACTAATACTACTACTAATAATAATATAATACTAATAATAATATAATACTAATACTACTACTACTACCAATAATAATAATATTACTACTACTAATACTAATATAATATTAATACTACTACTAATAATAATAATATCAATAATACTACTACTACTACTAATAATAATAATAATAATAAAACTAATAATACTAATAATGCAGCTAATACTACTACTACTACTTCTAATAATAATAATAATAATAATAATAATAATAATAATAAAGCCTCTTTTAAAGTAAAGCAAGAGCTACAGAAAAGTGATCAACCTTTATAGTGGCCCTAAGTGACAAAATAAACAAAAGCATAAGCACAATTTAATTTTAAATATATTTTTAAATCTTATAATAATTTTGGTTTCATTTAATATCTTTAATATTATTTTATTAATAACAGTAAGTTTTTGCTCTTCAGAATCATTGTAGTTTCTAATTCAAATTCCTTTTTTTTTCTTCACCATCCAATATTGTCACAACCAGACAAATCCATGTAGTGGAAATTACATTCTTGTTATTGCCTTGAAATGATCTCTGGTAACCTTTTTCCCCCCTTAAAAGTACCAGTTTAGGTCCCTTGCATTAACCTCCACTATCACTGAACATGTTCTCCTGACCTCACTCATTGTTTCTCACTTGTTTCTAACTTGTTCCCCTGTGAAATCCTATTAGCCCCTGATTTGTGATGGCTTGAGTTAAGGTTAGCTGGAACTGCATTTATTTCTGGAGTAGGTCATTAGAGAGTGGACCTTTTGAGGCAGCAGCGCTCATGCTGGGTGCTCATTAGGAGAGTGAGGCTGGGTGGAGGTTAGTCAGGGTAGATGGAAGATTATTAAGATGAGTCATGCTCTAATGCAGGCCTCAGTCCTGCTATGCTGTGTTTACAGTCGGTCATGTGCTAATGCAGACTTGGATCATTGTCTTGTCAATATGCCAATGTAGTGGCAATGTTTCTAAAACTACATTGTTTGATTAATTAATGGCACATATCCACATTTGATGATGAGTCTGTAATGCCAAGCCTTAATAAAACTAAATAAATTGCACATGATCAGTCAGACACTACTTCAAGACTAGACTAAAAACTATGCTAACATCCATACAGTCAATTCCCAGAGGCATGAACTGAACTAAGGTAACCAGGAGCCTGGAGCTATGCAGCACCTGCACTGCCTTGAGATATATGCATATATACACACTGATCAGCCATAACATTAAAACCACCTCCTTGTTTCTACACTCAGTCCATTTTATCAGCTCCACTTACCATATAGAAGCACTTTGTAGTTCTACAATTACTGACTGTAGTCCATCTGTTTCTCTACATACTTTTTTAAACATGTTTTCACCCTGTTCTTCAATGGTCAGGACCCCCACAGGACCAACTCAGAGCAGGTATTATTTAGGTGGTGGATCATTCTCAGCAGTGCAGTGACAATGACATGGTGGTGGTGTTAGTGTGTGTTGTGCTGGAATGAGTGAATCAGACACAGCAGCGCTACTGGAGTTTTTAAATACCGTGTCCACTTATAGACAGTGCTACCTAGTTGGTCCACCTTGTAGATGTAAAGTTAGAGATGATCACTCATCTATTGTTGCTGTTTGAATCTTCTAGACCATCAGTGGTCACAGGACGCTGCCCAGAATGTATGTATATATATATTTTTATTTTCAGTAACTCCCATATCTACACCGGATACCCTTCCTGGTGCGACCCTTCTATGTTTATCCAGGCTTGGGACTGGCACTGAGAGTGCACCTCCCAATGTCTAGGCTTTTTCTGCCACTCTGCCTTTACTCTTGTAGACACTCGACCGGCCGATAGCACTGCTTAGCTTTGTTTATTCATTTATTTATTTCTATTCATTGCTTTATCATAATTAGGATCAAAGTGTGTACAAATCCTTTCTATTTCCTAGTCGGTAACATTTCATTTAATAGTTTTTAGGGATGCTGTCTCTGCTTTAATTAAATGTCAGACATGTAGGCTGCATTCCAAACCACTTCAAACTAAATAGAAATAAGCTAGCAGCTAGATCTATGTCTTTATGTTGAAGATTTATGGATTTGTACATGGTCCCTGACAAAGTAAATAAATAATTAAATAAGTAGTGTGCCAGATTAGCACACAATGTGGTTACTATTGATTCTGCACATACTATTTAGTATGTGTAGGCAGTTTGGGACACAGCCTTATTTTAGTCACTGTGGTTAATGTTTCTGCACAAACGGAGTTAAAGAAAGATCAAGGATTAGGACGTTGTAGCCTAGAGGTTAAGGTACTGGACTAGTAATCAGAATGTCACTGGTTCAAGCCCCACCAATGCTAGGTTGCTGCTGTTGTGCCCTTGAGCAAGGCTTTTAACCCTCAATTGCTTAGACAATATACTGTCACAGTACTGTCAAGTTGCTTTGGATAAAGGTGTCTACTAAATGCCGCAAATGTAAGGATTAAATAGCCTGAATAATGTGCAGAAATCCAGATGCCTTGCTTCTAGTTTTTATGGAAAAGCCAATCGTGTCCGTGCAGACGCTTGACCGGCTGATAGCCTTGCTTTGCTTTGTTTATTCATTTTCATTGAATGCTTTATCAATGGTTATGGTCACTGTGTGTTCAAAGCCTATCCTTTTCTTAGTCTAACTATTTATTTAATAGTGTTGTAAGAATATGACGGACATTCAATCAAGTTTACATGCATAACGTAATCTGAATAATGCGCAAAACTCCAGATGCCTTCATCTAAGTTCTTATGAAAACGCTCTTTTTATATGAGCACTAATAATAATTAGAACCATTAGTTTAAATGCACTTTCTGCAGCAGTGGACGAAGCTCAATAAGATGTCACTTTCACCTCTCTGCCTTGACGCTTTGCTGTCAGATCTGTAATGACCATCAAAATAAGGGCTTGTCTTGTCTAGTCCATACCTTTGTCTCCTCCATCTCAGTCTCTCTCTCATAAACTAACACATCAGGCACCTATCCTACAATTAAGCCATCAGAGCCCTGCTGCTGTTCTCAGCCTCTACCCAGAATGCCTTGCAGGCTCTCCGGGGTGCACCAAATCGGACTAAACCGCTGGCTGTTGGTCAGGGTTCAGCTTGTGATCACATCACCTCAATCATTCAATCTGACCATCTCACCCCCCTTCCCATTCCTCCCCGCTCACTATATCCTTCTCTCACTATATCCTTCTCTCAACTTTCTGCCCCGTGGGTCTTTATTTCTGCTTTCTTTTACCAGCCAGCACTGACCACATCTGCCTCCCCGGGAAAGCAATGGTGTGTAGGTGAGTGGGAGTTTATTAGCGCTGCTTGTTGGCTGGCCATTTGATGCACAGTGAATGTGAGCGTCGGCAGGAGTATGATTAATAGCAGCCCTTTTGGTTTAATCTCAGCTAAGCAGAGCCGTTCAGTCCCTCTGATCAAAAAACAGATGAGGCCAACATAATAATTTCTCTTTTCCCCATTCGAAATGAGCACTCCGGTCACTGCGGCAAAACCAGCTGGCCGGATTGAAGCAGCAGAAAGCGAAAAGAAATTTGAATCATTAAACACAGCATTAAAAATTGCAATTAGCAACGTTCTGAATCTACACTGTATATCGGAGCCATTACTGACCAGCAAGTTTAAACAGGTGCTGGATTTTTACTATGTTTGTGGTAATGTAAACTACTTTATTGTTATAACAATTAAAGATTTGTCTAGGGCGCTCGAGTAAAGTAGTGGTATATTACGTTTACCCACTTCCACTGGGATCAAGGGTTAGAATCCCCAGCACTGCTACTAGCTTTCCGGTCGTCTATATATAGACATGATTAGCCATGTCTCAGGGAAGAGGAATGGTCAAGGCCATGTGATAGATTGGCATCCTGTCTGGGCTGTGTTCATTCATTGTGCCCATAGATTCCAGGGAAACCAGACTTAGCATGACCCTGACTTGAGTAAGACAATGGTAAAACATGAAAATAATGATGACGATGAAATATAAGATTTGCCTAGATTTCATATGAATGGTGATTTCATTTTTCTTCATCTTTAAACCGAGTACTATGATGAGCTTTGACTGAGACAACTTAGTGGCTATAGTAGGTACAAAGGATGTCAACAGAGGATGACGCTTTGTTGTTGCAGAAGGGAAATCCCATTCGATCTAACTTCCTTCAGACACAAGCCCTTTTGCTGAAGCTAAATGCCCCCATAAAAATATACACTGATCAGCCATAACATTAAAACCACCTCATTGTTTCTGCTCTCACTGTCCATTTTATCGGCTTTATTTACCATATAGAAGCACTTTGTAGTTATACAATTACTGACTGTAGTCCATCTGTTTCTCTGTATGTTTTGTTAGCCCCCTTTTATGCTGTTCTTTAATGGTCAGGACTCTCCCAAGTCCACTACAGAGCAGGTATTATTTGGGTGGTGGATCATTCACAGCACTGCAGTGACACTGACAATGGTGGTGGTGTGTTAGTGTATGTTGTCCTGGTACAAGTGGATAAGACACAGCAATGCTGATGGAGTTTTTAAACACATCACTGTCCCTGCTGGACTAAGAATAGTCCACCAACCAAAAACATCCAGCCAACAGCACCCCCTGGGCACCGTCCTGTGACCACTGATGACGGTCTAGAAGATGACCAACTCAAACAGCAGCAATAGATGAGCGATCGTCTCTGACTTTACATCTACAAGGTGAACCAACTAGGTAGGAGTGTCTAATAGAGTGGACAGTGAGTGGACACGGTATTTACAAAAACTCCAGCAGTGCTGCTGTGTCTGATCCATTCATACCAGCACAACACACACTAACACACCACCACCATGTCAGTGTCACTGCAGTGCTGAGAATGATCCACCACCCAAATAATACCAAAATAATACCTACTCTGTAACTCTGTCTTGGGTGAGTCCTGACCATTGAAGAACAGCATGAAAGGAGACTAACAAAGCATGCAGAGAAACAGATGGACTACAGTCAGTAATTGCAAAACTACAAAGTGCTTCTATATGGTAAGTGGAGCTGATAAAAGGGACAGTGTGTAGAAACAGGGATGTGGTTTTAATGTTATGGCTGATCGGTGTATAGCCTGCACACACTACAATTGCATTCTATTATTTAACATGGTGCCATGTTTGCCTGATAGAACAGCTCTATTTTAAATGCAGGTCATTCCAAGGCTATGGTGGAGCATGTAATTGTAATTTTCTTCATCTACGCTCTGTGTATGTCTATAGGACTTAAAAAAATGTAACTAATTAAATGATCTGTTCAAACATCACTGAGGTTAATTCAATCACTACTGACCTGACGTTCACTCTGAACCAGTGAATTAAGAGTAAGAATAGTACTGGGCTGATTGTACATTGGACTGTTGTACATATTATATTGTACACCACTGCAGTGTGCTAACTAGGTCAATAGAACCTCTCTAATAAACACATCTCCAGGGGTAGTCCCTGCTGACCAGCATTGTTACACTTACAAAGTATGACATTAGGCAGTCACCCCATTGAGGAAAACGCATGCATGGAGCTGACACACTTGCTTTTCATTAGGATTCCGAAATCACCCTGACCACAAACAAATGGGGTTATGCAGGGGCCGGAAATGGCAGCAGCTTTGCCGCATGTTAACTGTCATGCCACATAGCGGGCTTTGTTGCCAACAGGGGTTCAGCGCATAATGTGTGCCATTTTCCAAAGTCAGTCCCTTTGAATACACTCAAAAGAGGTATCAACTTGTGCCCGCCAGAGCGAGCGAGCGAGAATGAGGGATGAAGGATGGAGGGCAGCGGAAGAGATGGCTCTGAGCTATTCTGCGAGTTAATTACATACAGACAAAAGTGGATTCTTGGGCACAGTCGGTTTCCCGCTGATGCAGGGCTGGTGACGGAGTAACTGCCATGTTGTATGTGGGCCAAAGACCAAAGTGATTGACAGCTGGATGTGTGTGTATGTGTGTGTGGTGGTATTAAAGTTAAAGTGGATGTGCGGGTGCATTCTTGACTGTTAGATCAAGCTTGTCCAGCTGAGAACAGATTAGGTCAATATTCTTGTCTTTTCATCAGAGTTTTCTGGTGGGTAGATTTAGCCACAACGCTACTGCAGTACCGCAGGCAAATCCTGACCTCTCTATCCACTGTTCTATGTATGTGTGGAAGGAAAGTAGAGTAATTAAAATAAATAAATAAGTATGCAGAATGGTTTTCAAACTCTATTAGCTTGGCTTAACCTCATTAGTTGGTAAATGATGTTGCTGTAGGGTCGCACACATGATTTTTTTTTTATTTACAGCATAGATCGACCAAGGACCAAAGGTTGTGACCCCCTGGGTTGGTAAAACTGATAAAAAGAGCTATATTTGTCATGGGCCTTTTTGGACTGGGGAAAAGTATGCTGTTATGTGAATTGATGATGATGAATTGTAACTACAGTGGTACCAAAGCGCAAACTCAGCTTAATGTGACTTAATGTACTAAAACAACAAGTGAGGAATTTCATTAGTAAAGAGAACTTATGAGCATTAATAATTAAGAGAGGTTTAGTGTTCCTGTGTTGTTGTTATTTTAATACAGTAAGTCTTGTTGAGCTTTTTTTACGATAAGCGTTTAGATTCTCACAATTAACACAAGTTTAAAAGTGAAACTTTCAGCTAAATTCAGCTAAACTTAGAGTTAAGAGTGGATTTGACGGTTATTCCACACAAATGCAGATTCGTCTCATATTCGCATTTTGATGACGTTTTACCGCATTGCTCAAGCCAAGCACTGAACAAAGTGGCAGTCGCACACACGTCGAGTTTAAGGGAAACGTCGAGTTTAAAGGTGGAAGATTTCTCAACAAAGGGCGAAGAGTTTCAAAGATTTCGATTTTATGGGATGTCTAGTTACAAGGTACCACTGTATAATAATATACACTGATCAGGCATAACATTATGATCACCTTCCCTAATATTGTGTTGGTCCCCCATTGAGGCATGGACTCCACTAGACCCCTGAAGGTGTGCTGTGGTATCTGGCACCAAGATGTTAGCAGCAGATCCTTTAACTCCTGTAGGTTGCGAGGTGGGGCCTCCATGGATCGGACTTGTTTGTCCAGCACGTCCCACAGATGCTTGATTGGATTGAGATCTGGGGAATTAGGAGGCCAAGTCAACACCTCAAACTTGTTGTTGTGCTCCTCAAACCATTCCTGAACCATTTTTGCTGTGTGGCAGGGCACATTATCCTGCTGAAAAAGGTCACAGCCGTTAGGGAATACTGTTTCCATAAAAGGGTGTACATGGTCTGCAACAACGCTTAGGTAGGTGGTACGTGTCAAAGTAACATCCACATGGATGGCAGCACCCAAGGTTTCCCAGCAGGACATTGCCCAAAGCATCACACTGCCTCTTATTTACTTCACCTGTCAGTGGTCATAATGCTATGCCTGGTCAGTGTATAAGTACTGTATACACTGTGACTCCTGGTCATTGTATGTGAAGCTTTTGACATGTCCTTTCCACGCCCGTATAGTTTTTCTCTGTTAATTTCAGTTTGGTATACAAGATTGATTTAGTCGCCTAGTTCATACAAGTATGTTGTATGTAAGTATAACAGCATGAATGTCTAAGCACAGTGTTTGCACACTGAAACATCTAATAAGAAACAGCATGGCCACTCGAGTCAATAAAACAAACTGCAGCAAACACACAGTCTCTAATATCCTCATCCAAATAAAAATACACACAGGCAAATTTGCTTAATAGCCTGCAACAGTTTCCCATGCTCATTGCATTCCACTTTCACAAAAAAGATGCTTGTGCAATTCATTCACTGTCTATTTTCTCTGATTCTGTTTGTGCTCTGTTCATTAAATTACTGTAAGGAGATGCTTCACATGTTTTTCATTTTGTTAGAATAGAGAAACACTGTCTGAAAAAAATGGCTTACTTCAGAGAGTCGTTTCTGTTGTGCCAAAGGGACTACTGTACCTGTGTGACCATGATATTTACATGATCCCCCTATGCTACCTGTTGAAAAATGCTGTTTGCTATTGAAAGACATCAAATATTTTTGAATGATTGGCATATACTAATCCCAGTTAGCTGACTTATTCCTGGCAATAAAGTGTTGCAGTTTCTCCAAACCCTATGATGTCTAGAAGCCTCACATCATGCTAAAGAGAAATGGCTAAAAGTCCTCTACAGTCAGTGTCAGCAACAGTGACAGCAATGTATTTCACATGCTTTTAATATTATGCCGCTCTGATGTCTTTTTTTACTGTCTAATCTGTGTCTAAGTAGCACTAATATAAATCTGCTTTGCATGTAATTATCTGATACATGCAGTCTAATACCAGAAACCCAACTCTGCATAATTCATGCACAACACATTTTCATTTTATTAATGCACCATTATATGATTTAATACATTATGTAAATTATTTTTGGCTGAAGACATTTATTATGAAGGTACTAGTTTTTAATGAGCCCACTCTCATCATTCTATTCCTAATGTAAACATAAATCTTCATACTCTTTTAAAGCTTTAGAAAACTATATCAATTAGATTAGATATCTATTAGATGGATGGATGGATGGATGGAGGGATGGATAGATAGATGGATAGATAGATAGATAGATAGATAGATAGATAGATAGATAGATAGATAGATAGATAGATAGATAGATAGATAGATAGATAGATAGATAGATAGATAGATAGATAGATGGATGGAGAGATGGATGGATAGATAGATATACACAAGGGATCTTAAAGTTTCCGCACTTATTTTATACTGCTTTGGCAGCATTTTATACTTTATAATTTTATGCTGCTGAGTTTAGCAGCATTGTTTTGCTGGAAGGTAAACATCCTGCCCCTCTTCAGCTGTCTAGCAGAGGGCCACATGTTTTCCTCAATAATTTTGATGAACTTGGCATTATCCATTTTCATCTATATCCTGACCAATTGCCCAGTTTCTGCTGAAGAGAATCATCCCCATAACATAATCTATGAAGTATTTCTGGCTTACACCCATGTGACCCTGACGAATTCATTGGTTGACGAAAATGAAATGAACAAAATTAAACACTTTAACCAGAAAGCCAAACTGCTGCCCCCATCCCTTGCCAACACCTGTTATAATATGCCAAACATGCATGTATCTCACTTTACGTTAAACCACAATGCCAAGGTTTTTTGGGGCGGCACAGTGGCTCAGTGGGTAGCACTGTCGCCTTACAGCAAGAAGGTCCTGGGTTCGATCCCCAGGTGGGACGGTCCATGTCCTTTTCTGTGTGGAGTTTGCATGTTCTCCCCGTGTCTGCGTGGGTTTCCTCCAACAGTCCAAAGACATGCAGGTGAGGCGAATTGGAGACACTAAATTGTCCATGACTGTGTTTGACATTAAACTTGTGAACTGATGAATCTTGTGTAACCAGTAACTACCGTTTCAGTCATGAATGTTACCAAAGTATAAAACATGACGTTAAAATCCTAATAAACAATAATAAACAAACCAAGGTTTTTTGTAATGTAAAAGTATAAAAATGCAAAATATCCAGATCATTTTTTTATAACCATTAAACAGATCAAATGTATTTTTTATATTTTAAATAAACCTAACATGCATAGAATACTGCCTATTTCTACCAGTACAGCTACACTAATGAATAGAAAGACATAGGATAGTAGGATATCAAGACCCAAGAAGCCAGTGCTGACCTGGTTTGCTTCAGTAAGCTCAGTATCCAGCTGCATATGCTTTCACTGGCATCGCATCAGTAAGTTGGAGCAATAGCAGAAAACAAGCCATCCTAATACAATGCAGCACAACACAAGAACAAGAACTGTGTCTGACATGCTACAGTGAGCACTGGACTGACAGGACTGTATATTTCTCTTGCTATTCATTTGCCTGGGCAGTTCAAAACACCGCTTTAGAAAACCCTTTTGCACATTCCAACCAATTCGTACAATTTAAAGATGATTATTATTTAACCTGTGAGAGTTTAGAATAAGTTGTTTACTAAAAAAATGCTTCTGTTAATGTGAAACTATATCAGTTAATACAGGATATTCAGCTCAGGCAGATGCTCCAGGCTGCTGAATAGGCAGCGATGATCCTTTATGATGGTGAATAGCACTTGAGAAAATAATTAGTCTATGGCTAGACCACTCCAACTGTGATTAATTGGACAAGGATTAGCTAGCAAATTTTCATTCTGGTGAGAATGTGGCTGCCAATGACCTAACGATTCACACACATTATTATTTCCCGTGGTTGGCTTTTTTTTTTTTTTTACTATTCTACAGGTGGGTGCCATTAAAATGAACAGGAAGGGTATGCTAAAATACACCAAAGATGGCTAGGGCAAATGTGTCAGTGGCAACCATCACTTATCGACCAAGGACTTTATGGCAGAACTCCCCTATGCATGCAGCTCATGACCAAAAGCACAGGAAGGGTATGCTGGAATACACCAAAAGGAATTTGAAATTTGGATAGGCCTGCAGAGTTCAGAAGACATTGCGTCCCACAGCTTAACAAAGCCAACAGATCTCTTACCATAGGGGGCAAACACCCAGGCCTAAACTGTTCTCTTGGTGTATTCCATACATGCATTCTTTAGGCTTACAGGAAGATGGCTAGGGCAAATGTCAGTGGCAACCATCATCTATCAACCAAGGACTTCATGGCCGAACTCCCCTATGCATACAGCTCATGACCAGAAGCACAGGAAGGGTATGCTGGAATACACCAAAAGGAATTTGGAATTTGGATAGGCCTGCAGAGTTCAGAGGACATTGCGTCCCACAGCTTAACAAATTCAACAGATCCCTTACTATAGGGGGCAAACACCCAGGCCTAAACTGTTCTCTTGGTGTACGTCATGCATGTACTCTAGCTTGTCAAAAATATAGTTAAGGATGACTCATTGGACTATCAGTATTTCCCACTTCTCTGTAGGCTGGAGAGTATGGTTTTTGCACCAAACAGTCTTTGTGAGTAAAGCTTGTACCATCCATGACTTAAAATATCATTTCAAAGTCACTTACATCTATTCCTTTTGCCATCTTAATTTAAAATTAGTCAGCAGGATCTGCTCAGCATTTTCTCCACACCTCACAGAGCATGGTATGACATTAATTGCTTAACATTATCTTGCTGTACACCTGTTTGGCATCATGTTTGTTTAAAACTAGTTAGTTCAGTTAGTTTTAAACTAATTTATTCATGTTTTCTTTTATTTTTCATCAATCTGTATCTCTTTCTGTTTATCTTGAATTTCTGTTTGTGCCATGACAACCTGTCTGTATCAACCAGCCTTCAATAACCTTGACTGCCATCGACTACTGAGAAAAATACAATGCATAGCAATAAAACAGCTAATGCTTCCCCCTCACATCTATCTGCGGAAGTAGGGAAAAGAGAGAGATACACAGCTGAAATTGGAAAGATTCAACCCCCCAAAGAGAATAAGAATTTTGAACTCCAAACTTTTCTGCTGATTTTTGTCTTGTATTGGCATAAAATATATGTCTATCAATAATTCATAGAGCACATACACAAAGAAAAAGAATGATGTAGTGTTTGAGTAGCAGGATATTTTGTTAATATTGCCATGTCACAATTATTCAACCCCTGCATAAAGTAACTGATCTTCTGTATAATAAAGTTGGGTTACAACATAATTAAACCATTGGGAACTCGATAACAACACTAAATTTGCTTCAGCTGTGGTGTGTTATATAAACACCACCCAAAGATGTGTTCAAGAATTTCAATTTTGGTGAGAACTGAGAAGCTGTCACAAAAACTGAGAAATTAGATAATTTCATTGCACCAAAAAGCAATGGGTGAAATATGATTTTCAACACCTTGAATATTGCTAGAGACACAATTGGGAGTATTGTCCAGAAGTTCCATACTGATGGCACAGCAGCAAACCTGCCTGGCAATGGGAGAGGGCCACAATTTTTTTTAGAATCTATTCTGTTAATGCTAAGGCTTACAGGAAGACAGCTAGGGCAAATGTGTCAGTGGCAACCATCACTTAACAACCAAGGACTTCATGGCCAGACTCCCTTATTCTTGGCCAGAAGTACAGGAAGGGTAGACTGAAATACACCAGAAGGAATTTGGATAGGCCTGCAGAATTCCAGGACACACTATGGTGTGACAAATCAAACCTGAAACTGATTGGCAGTATGGTTTGATAGTTTGGGACAAGAATGGCAAAGCTTATAACTGGTCACACATGGAGGTGGGGCAATAAAGATGTGCTAATGAGCAATTTCCTTGCTAAAGAAACTGTCAGTCTTGACCATGTGACCTGATTCATGGATATACAGAAATACCAAGGCATTCTGGGGAGGAATTTTGAACCTTTTCTGAATTGGTCAAATTGAACCTTGGTGATAACTGGACTTTCCAGCAAGACAATAAATCTCAAGCACTCCTCCAATCGAAACAAAGCTTGGTTAACCCTTTAATGGTGTAATTAACCATTTGGTTGAGCCTACCTTGCTTCCTCTCTACTGGTGCTGAACTCCACCCCTGATTGAGAGCGAACTGACACATGCACCCTCCGACACGTGAGCAGTAGCCGAGTTCATATGCAATCAGCCCTGTGCACGGAGAGCCTCACCCTAATCAGCATTGTTCCTCTACTCTGTGCAGACGCCATCAACCAGCCAGCAGAGGTCGTAATTGCATCAGTTATGAGGGCCCTGTCCGGCTCCCTAACCCTGTATGAACAGCCGAACATTGCTTTATATATACAGTGGGGCCAAAAAGTATTTAGTCAGCCACTGATTGTGCAGGTTCTCCTACTTAGAAAGATGAGAGAGGTCTGTAATTTTCATCATAGGTACACTTCAACTATGAGAGACAAAATGAGAAAAAAAATCCAGGAAATCACATTGTAGGATTTTTAAAGAATTTATTTGTAAATGATGGTGGAAAATAAGTATTTGGTCAATAACAAAAGTTCAACTCAATACTTTGTAAAATAACCTTTGTTGGCAATGACAGAGGTCAAACGTTTCCTGTAAGTCTTCACCAGGTTTGCACACACTGTAGCTGGTATTTTGGCCCATTCCTCCATGCAGATCTCCTCTAGAGCAGTGATGTTTTGGGGCTGTCGCTGGGCAACACGGACTCCACAAATTTTCTCTGGGGTAGAGGTCTGGAGACTGGCTAGGCCACTCCAGGACCTTGAAATGCTTTTTACGGAGCCACTCCTTCGTTGCTCGAGCGGTGTGTTTGGGATCATTGTCATGCTGGAAGACCCAGCCACGTTCCATCTTCAATGCTCTCACTGATGGAAGGAGGTTTTGGCTTAAAATCTCACGATACATGGCCCCGTTCATTCTTCCCTTAACACGGATCAGTCGTCCTGTCCCCTTTGCAGAAAAACAGCCCCAAAGCATGATGTTTCCACCCCCATGCTTCACAGTAGGTATGGTGTTTACTCAGCATTCTTCTTCCTCCAAACACGACGAGTTGAGTTTTTACCAAAAAGTTCCATTTTGGTTTCATCTGACCACATGATATTCTCCCAATCCTCTTCTGGATCATCCATAAGCTCTCTGGCAAACTTCAGACGGGCCTGGACATGTACTGGCTTAAGCAGGGGGACACGTCTGGCACTGCAGGATTTGAGTCCCTCTCGGCGTAGTGTGTTACTGATGGTAGCCTTGTTACTTTGGCCCCAGCTCTCTGCAGGTCATTCATCAGGTCCCTCCGTGTAGTTCTGGGATATTTTGCTCACCGTTCTCATGATCATTTTGACCCCACGGGATCGAGGGAGATTATCAATGGTCTTGTATGTCTTCCATTTTCTTACAATTGCTCCCACAGTTGATTTATTCACACCAACCTGCTTGCCTATTGTAGATTCACTCTTCCCAGCCTGGTGCAGGTCTACAATTTTCTTCCTGGTGTCCTTCGACAGCTCTTTGGTCTTGGCCATGGTTGACTGTTTGAGGCTGTGGACAGGTGTCTTTTATACAGATAACGATGTCAAACCAGTGCCATTAATACAGGTAATGAGTGGAGGACAGAAGAGCTTCTTAAAGAAGAAGTTACAGGTCTGTGAGAGCCAGAAATCTTGCTTGTTTGTTATTGACCAAATACTTATTTTCCACCATAATTTACAAATAAATTCTTTAAAAATCCTACAATGTGATTTCCTGGATTTTTTTTCTTCTCATTTTGTCTCTCATAGTTGAAGTGTACCTATGATGAAAATTACAGACCTCTCTCATCTTTCTAAGTAGGAGAACTTGCACAATCAGTGGCTGACTAAATACTTTTTGGCCCCACTGTGTATATATATATATATATATATATATATATATATATACAGTGTATCACAAAAGTGAGTACACCCCTCACATTTCTGCAGATATTTAAGTATATCTTTTCATGGGACAACACTGACAAAATGACACTTTGACACAATTAAAAGTAGTCTGTGTGCAGCTTATATAACAGTGTAAATTTATTCTTCCCTCAAAATAACTCAATATACAGCCATTAATGTTTAAACCACCAGCAACAAAAGTGAGTACACCCCTTAGTGAAAGTTCCTGAAGTGTCAATATTTTGTGTGGCCACCATTATTTCCCAGAACTGCCTTAACTCTCCTGGGCATGGAGTTTACCAGAGCTTCACAGGTTGCCACTGGAATGCTTTTCCACTCCTCCATGACGACATCACGAAGCTGGCGGATATTCGAGACTTTGCGCTCCTCCACCTTCCGCTTGAGGATGCCCCAAAGATGTTCTATTGGATTTAGGTCTGGAGACATGCTTGGCCAGTCCATCACCTTTACCCTCAGCCTCTTCAATAAAGCAGTGGTCGTGTTAGAGGTGTGTTTGGGGTCATTATCATGCTGGAACACTGCCCTGCGACCCAGTTTCCGGAGGGAGGGGATCATGCTCTGCTTCAGTATTTCACAGTACATATTGGAGTTCATGTGTCCCTCAATGAAATGTAACTCCCCAACACCTGCTGCACTCATGCAGCCCCAGACCATGGCATTCCCACCACCATGCTTGACTGTAGGCATGACACACTTATCTTTGTACTCCTCACCTGATTGCCGCCACACATGCTTGAGACCATCTGAACCAAACAAATTAATCTTGGTCTCATCAGACCATAGGACATGGTTCCAGTAATCCATGTCCTTTGTTGACATGTCTTCAGCAAACTGTTTGCGGGCTTTCTTGTGTAGAGACTCAGAAGAGGCTTCCTTCTGGGGTGACAGCCATGCAGACCAATTTGATGTAGTGTGCGGCGTATGGTCTGAGCACTGACAGGCTGACCCCCCACCTTTTCAATCTCTGCAGCAATGCTGACAGCACTCCTGCGCCTATCTTTCAAAGACAGCAGTTGGATGTGACGCTGAGCACGTGCACTCAGCTTCTTTGGACGACCAACGCGAGGTCTGTTCTGAGTGGACCCTGCTCTTTTAAAACGCTGGATGATCTTGGCCACTGTGCTGCAGCTCAGTTTCAGGGTGTTGGCAATCTTCTTGTAGCCTTGGCCATCTTCATGTAGCGCAACAATTCGTCTTTTAAGATCCTCAGAGAGTTCTTTGCCATGAGGTGCCATGTTGGAACGTTCAGTGACCAGTATGAGAGAGTGTGAGAGCTGTACTACTAAATTGAACACACCTGCTCCCTATGCACACCTGAGACCTAGTAACACTAACGAGTCACATGACATTTTGGAGGGAAAATGACAAGCAGTGCTCAATTTGGACATTTAGGGGTGTAGTCTCTTAGGGGTGTACTCACTTTTGTTGCCAGTGGTTTAGACATTAATGGCTGTATATTGAGTTATTTTGAGGGAAGAATAAATTTACACTGTTATATAAGCTGCACACAGACTACTTTTCATTGTGTCAAAGTGTCATTTTGTCAGTGTTGTCCCATGAAAAGATATACTTAAATATCTGCAGAAATGTGAGGGGTGTACTCACTTTTGTGATACACTGTATATATATATATATATATATATATATATATATATATATATATATATATATAATTTATTTCTTTGCACTGTTACTTATTCCTGACGTTGTCCTGGATAACCAGCTGACCTTCTCTTCTCATGTAGCAAACATGACAAGATAGTGCCAGTTCCTCCTCTACAACATTAGGAGGATTCGGCCATTTCTCCTCATGGAAACCACTCAGTCTTGTCCAGTCACTTGTAATCTCTCAGCTGGACTACTGCAACTCCCTCCTGGCAGGTGCTCCAATGTCCACTATTAAACCCTTGCAACTCATGCAGCTGCCTGCCTGGTTTTTAACCAACCTAAACACTGCCACATCACCCCACTGCTGTGATTTCTTCACTGGCTTCCTGTAGCTGCACACATTCAGTATAAAACACTGATGCTCGCCTACAAAGCCAAAAATGGACCAGCTTCAAATTACCTTCGAGGTCTAATCAAACTGCGCTCTGTACCACGCAACCTCCGAGCCACTAGTCTCGCTCGACTTGATCCTCGACCCAGGACTCGAGTAAGACACGCATCAAGGCTGTTCTCTGTACTTGCACCCAAGTGGTGGAACGAGCTTCCCTTGTCTGTCTGAACATCTGAGTCTCTCGCTGTCTTCAAAAGGCGATTAAAAACCACCTTTTTATCAAGCATTCAAGCTGACATGTACTTACTAACGCTTTTAATCATTTCTTGCAAAAAACAAACAAACAAAAAAACAGGGGTTGGTTCTAACAGGGGTTTCAATAGATTTATATTATTGGACTGTTGTCTACTTAAACTAGAGTAAGGTAATGTCTACTATGGAAGCACCTCTGTAAATCGCTCTGGTTAAGAGCGTCTGCTAAATGCTAAAAATGTAAATAATTTTTTAAACATTATTTTCTTTGTGAGACCATTACAGGGTTAAGGAATCCTTTCTGGAATACCTTGGATTTAAATCCCATACAAATTCTTTCTGGGATTTAAAGAAAGCAGTTCAGCCGTTATCAGAATTGTTAGTATGTATTAATAAGTATTCTTTCTCTGTTTACTGACACTTATTGTTGTATATTTTCATTCATTTCAATACACATTACCATAATACCTTCATGGGGGGTTGAAAATTTTCAGTTGTGTATGTATGTATAGATCACAAAAGGCACTAGCATTATTTTTACATATCACATATCACATGACAAACAGATGGCAAGAACAGTATGAAGCATTCAAAATTTAAAAGACAGACATTGTGAAACAGACAAACGTGTGTAAGAAAATGGTAGGGCTTGAGCTAGGACTCTGCTGAATGATGCAGAGTGTATAAAAGTGGAAAATAGGTTCAAATTTAATGTGTGCTTGTGTGCGTATGTGTGTTTTTTTTTTTTTTTCCTGTCAGCGTTGTTTTATTTTTTCCTCACTACCGGTCTTTAGACTGCATCTCATTGGCTCAGAACTGTTTGCCTTATCGCTCGCTCCCAGACGTGCACGCACAATAGCCTATTTTACACCATTAAATGTGTATTTGTCAAAATACTATTTCAATTAAATCCCGCAACCCTACCACTGTGTGCTCTGCTCTACTTACTACTAAGAGACAGAAAAGAGGAAAAGGAAATGCTAGAATAACTCTATCTCAATACAAACATAAGGAAATAGAAACGTCAGATTGTTTGAATCATACAATAAAGTAAAATTCTAAAACTTGAGCGGGTTCTGTTCCAGTTTTACACAAGAAGAGACTATTTCAAAGGCCTGTCTGAAGCAAAATGTATTTTCATGCTAAACAAACCCATTTGTTGATATATTTATTTATTCATCTTTAGTAACCAATTTATTCTGGTCAGGTTTATAATGGGACTGGTGCCTATCCTGCTGTACAGAACTAACACTGCCTGTGGTGCAACTCCTACAAAAAGTTTAATAATAATAATAATAATAATAATAAAATGTTAATAATATAATAATAACAGTAAAACCATAACCAACAGTAATAATAAAACTACTATTGATAACAATAAGTTAATAATTGTAATATGTTAATAATATAATAACAGTAACACCAACAATAATAATAATAATAATAGTAAAATGTTAATAATATAATAATAACAGTAAAACCATAACCAACAGTAATAATAAAACTATTATTAATAACAATAAGTTAATAATTGTAATATGTTAATAATATAATAACAGTAACACCAACAACAATAATAATAATAGTGTTGGTACCAGAGAGATTTCTTTCTCTGTAAGCATGAATCGCTTATTAAATGTATTAAAGTTATTAAATTATCAATAACATCGATAATAGTAATAATAATAATAGTAATAATAATAATAGCAATAATAATAATGATAATAATAATAATAAATATAATAATAATAATAATAGTTATAATAATAATAATAATAATAATAATAATAGCAATAATGATGACAATAATAAAAAATATAATAATAATAAGAGATTTCTTTCTCTGTAAGCATGAATTATTTATTAAATGTATTAAAGTTATTAAATTATCATTATTTAAGCCATAGTGCCACAATCACTTGGGTGGTACAGTGGTAAATTATGCTAACTCACTACTGCTTGGATCCAGAGTGCTGTTGGTCATTTGGGCAAGACATTATTGGCTATGTATGAAGGGAGAGGTGGTGGCTGAAAACCAGGGATGGATTGCTGTCCTGTCTGGGTTGCATTACTTCACTGTAACCAGTAATTTCAGGGAAACCAGACCCAGAACGACCCTGACCACAATAAAGCAGCGATAAAATATGAAATTAAAATGAAATAATGCCACCATTTAATAAACGACACATCAGTTCCACATGCCTCGCTCTACATCTAATCTACCACACAATTTTTCAAAGGTCTTTGAACCTATAACCTCAAAATTACTTTGCCCGGCTACCCACGCAGCGCTGTGGTCCACCAGAGCAGCAGGTATACTAAAAGCCATGCATGAATTCCTGATGAGTGCACGGTAAGCCACAGCGTTAAATTCCCAGCATGCCCAAAGGCGTGAGATGCTAATTAAGTTCACCGGAGGGACTCACGGGTTGCTCAGGGTCTCTGACAAACAACGAAGTGTGCTGGTCCTGAGGGCCTGCTGAAATTGAGCTAAAGCCTTGTGAAAATTAGTCCCGTTCATATTTCCTAAGGATTAGAGCCTTGGGGCTCTACTAGGCTTCCGCGAGATCTTTGGTCCTGCACCTCATCAAAGTCGGCTGAACTTTTACACCCTGTTAGTTCTCAGCTGCTCCTAGGGTATGAGTAAAAAGAACTAAATCTTTGAATATTTGTCTGAACGGTCGTTCTGTGTGGAATAGTTATGAAAATTATTTTACATGTTAGGCATGCGGGTTAAACTGAGGGCGCATGAGAACCCTGCATGCTGTTTTTCATCAGGTACTCAGATGTGGGAACAGATAATTGTGAAAGCACTCCCTAGGCCAATTAAGGCTCATCATTGAGTCCTGAAAAAACTTTTCTGTGCTTCCTTTGTGAAAAGTAGAGACGCTCTTTAATTAGATTAAATCAAAGCAATGCCACATGAAATATGTTTTTTGCTGAAAGACGTTGAATGTGGTGCCAGGATTAATTTATTACATTTTAATTAAGTACAATTTGCTACACAATATTTAGGTAAAGAAGTAAAACCATCTTTGAGGAATTTCTTCTAAAGTTAACCTGTAACTATTTAGCAGCTTGAGATCATCTGTAAAGATGCCACTCACACAGGTGAAAAAAACCTTTATTTTCTCCAATTTCTCTAATTTTCCCTCCAATTTTCTCCCCTAATCTAGTCG
The DNA here is from genome assembly GCF_030014385.1 of Trichomycterus rosablanca. Taxonomy (NCBI): domain Eukaryota; kingdom Metazoa; phylum Chordata; class Actinopteri; order Siluriformes; family Trichomycteridae; genus Trichomycterus; species Trichomycterus rosablanca. The sequence continues at coordinate 34,932,294 of NC_085991.1, read as the reverse complement.
TATCCAATTACCCTGATTGCATTACACTTCACCTCTATGAATACAACCCTACACTGCTGACTGAGGAGCTTTACAACTAACACATGCCCCCTCCGACACATGTGCAGTACCGACTGCCTCTTTTCACCTGCACGAGGCGAGTTCATATGCAGATAAGCCTTGTGCATGGAGAGCCACACCCTGATCAGCATTATTCCCCAACCCTGCGCAGGCACCATTAATCAGCCAGCAAAGGTCATAATTGCACCAGTTATGAGGAACCCTGGTCCGGCTTGTCCCACCCTCTGAACAACAATCATTGTTCATGTAGCCGCCCAACCCAGCTGGATGGCAGAGCTGAGATTCGATGCGATGTATTCGAAATCCCAGCTCTGGTGTGCTAGCGTGTTTTACCGCTGCGCCACCTGAGCCGCCACCAAAAACCTTGTATTTTAGTCATGTTTTATGGTAACTGGTTTATAGTCCTAAAAATACTGTTTACATGCTTTGTGCATGCCAGGATGCAAATCATACCCATATGCAAAATAAGAAGGACTGAAATAAAGGTTGGAAGTCCATGATTATCAATCAGTTAAATTAGTCATTGGTCATGGTTATTACATGCAGATATTGTTTACACAGCACATACAAGGGACCTCACCACAAGTGCTTTATAGTGTGTAAGCTTGGAAGTAATCTAGCTAGGTATACTTTTTGCAATTTGAAACAGAGCCCAGTTCAAATGAGCTTTGCCTTAAAGAGGCATATGTTTAAACTGATTGCAACAACCTAGTAAAATTTATTATTATTATTATTATTAATCCAAAGCAACATATAATTGTGAACCTATACTATGCAAAAATTTGAGTGTTAAGGTCCTTGCTCAAAAGCCTCACATGGGCTTGAACAAGTGACCTGATCACTAATCTACTACCTTTACTGCTGAGCCACCACTTGCCCAAAATACATCAAGCTGTTGTAATGTCACAAAAAAGGACACACTAATGCCCCTTTTTCCCTGCACAGTATGCAGTTACATGTATGGCAAATAGGAGACGCTATCTACATTTTTTAAAGCAAATTTCAAATGTAAGGGGCCCAGGTAGTGCAGCGGGATATTCCGCTAGCTCACCAGTGCTGAGATTCTGAACACCCTGGTTCGAATCTCTGCTCTGCTACCGGTCGGCTGGGCGCCATCTAGCGGGCACAATTGGCAGTGCCTCCAGCAGATAAAATTGTCCGAGTCTGCTGGGTAGGAAAAGACTGTACTAAGTGAGTGAGGTCTTCAAAAACATTGTGCAAAGTCCCTGGTTAGCAGACCTCATGTGTGAATCCACCGAGACACGAGCGAAAATGAAGGGGTTGAGAGGGGGTTTGCACGTGTCAGAGGGGGTGTGGAGCAGACAAATATACTCTCCTCTAGCACAATCAGGATCCCCAGGAGCGGAAGACTAATTGGCTACACTAAATTAGGAAAAAAGGGAAAAAATTGCATAAATTAATAAAAATAAATTAATAAATTGTGACTGGACACAATCCGAGCAATTGAGGTTTAAGGGGCTTGCTCAAGGGCCCATCAGTGGGAACCTGGCATTAGTGAGTCTTGAACCAGCAAGTCCTAATTGACGGATTAATCAGGCAGAGGCATGATTTTGCAAGTAATTGTATTTAATTTTTATTCATTGTAATTATGAAGCAATGTAGTAGAGTTTCCAAGGTAGTTAACAGCTTTTTTTTTTTCCCGTATCCCTTCGTTTACTCTAGTTAAAGTCGATTGGCTCCTAGGCCATCTTGTACACAATGGGTGCAGGACAATATTCAAAATAAGTTACTGGCAGTTTTGGACAAAACTGTCAATCAGGTCCAGCATTTATCTGTGCCTCTGCATGGCGGCTTTGCAAGTTGGGCCATCTTATCAGAGATGATTGGGCGCGTGGCAGTGTCTCTCCCCTTCACAGCAGTGGCCCGTGGCGCTAAATCAAGGCTGTCTTCATGGTGCATTGTCACTGCGGCGCTCTTCTGGGCTGGAACTAAACGATCGATAGCCTCTTTACTTCACCTGAGGCACGGCAGGGGAGGGAGTGACATGAAACACTGAGGCCACCCGCTTTACTGTGTGGTGGTACCTCGGTGTGTATGGCTTTATCTGTAAAAATAAGCCAAGATGAGCGAGTGCTCCCTTGGTACTCTGTATGCAGATGTGGCTCTGTAAAAGCATGTAGCATTTATGCACTTACATTAGCATTTTCTCACCATGAGTGTAAATGTATGCTTCACTAAACAAGGTATTTACACTTTTTCTTTATTTTAGTGTACAAAAAGGTTCTCCCTGACTTCATATATACCTACACAGGACTGCAGTTTTTGAAAATACCACTTTTTTCTGTCCAGAGCAGGAATTTTCAACCCTTTTCCAGGTCAAGGCTGACTTATCACTACTGTTCATACAGTCCCACAGCTGTCTTTTAATTTTTTGAAACAAAAGAACAAAATGAAATCATGAAGATTAAAAAATAAATAAATACATAATAATAGTAATAATAATACAAATTACTGTGTCACTAAAAAAGATAATGGTAATCATCAAATATTACTATTATTTTCATATTTTATATGACATGGGCATTGATGGCTTAATGTTTAAGGCAATTGACTAGTATTTGTAAGGCTATTGGTTTAAGCCCCACCACCAACTTGCTACTGTCGGGCCCCAGAGCAAGGGCCTTAACACTCTTGCTTGCATTGTAACTGGTTAGTGTAAGTCGCTTCGAGTAAAGGTATCTGTTTAATGCCATACATATGGGACAGTGGTAGCCTAGTGGGTAGAGCTTTGTGCTATCAATTGAAACGTTGAGAGTTAGAATCCCAGCTCTGCCTTGCAGCCATTGTTGGGCCCTCGAGCAAGGCCCTTAACACTCTTGCTTGCATTGTAACTGGTTAGTGTAAGTCTCTTCGAGTAAAGGTATCTGTTTAATGCCATACATATGGGACAGTGGTAGCCTAGTGGGTAGAGCTTTGTGCTATCAATTGAAAGGTTGAGAGTTAGAATCCCAGCTCTGCCTTGCAGCCATTGTTGGGCCCTCGAGCAAGGCCCTTAACACTCTTGCTTGCATTGTACCTAATTAGTGTGAGTCGCTTGGGATAAAGGTATCTGTTTAATGCCATACATATGGGACAGTGGTAGCCTAGTGGGTAGAGCTTTGGGCTATCAGTTGAAACGTTGAGAGTTAGAATTCCAACTCTGCTCCTCAAGTCAGCCAATTTTGGGCCCTTGAGCAAGGCCCTTAACCCTCTTGGCTCCAGGGGTGCCGTACAATGGCTGACCCTGCACTCTGACCCCAGCTTCCAAACAAGCTGGCATATGCAACAAAGAAATTTAGTTGTACTGTACTCTTGTTTTTGTATATATTACAAATACGTAAAGGCATTAATTTGTTCATTCTACTTGTAAAAGGTTTGGTCAGGTGGCACAGCTGGTAGAGTGAGTGGGATACAGCAACACAGGGAACTTGGCTAGTTTTTCCTCGCCATTGTCACCCTTAGCTTGCTCAACAGGGGTTTTTGGTCTGTTGGTCTTGGATGCTATAAAGTTGCTTTGAAACAATGTATATTGTAAAAAGCACTATACAAATAAATTTGACTTTGCTTGAATCATCACCCCTGGTCTCTGTTTGCATGTTCTATTTCCATCCTGATTGACTTTCCTCCATTTACTAATTTTTCCTCCCCAAAAAACATGCAAAAGCTTTGAACTGCACCTAGATGTAAGTGATTAATTAAATGTGTCTGTCTGTTTCCCTGAGATAAAATCAAACCCTATCCACGGTGTATTTCTGCTTCGCTCCAGCCGCTCTGGTCTGCTCATTAAGCGGTTAGTGAAAATGAATGATTTATGAGCAGTGGATGACATAAGGCCCACTGGTAATTCCTTAGTGGAGTTCTGGGGACCACTGTAGGGCGGTTTGGGATCTATTTGTGGTCTGCAGTGCTGTGCTTAAGAAAACGTGGTCTACATCAGGGCAGTTAAGCGGTACAGGCTTCTAACTGGAAAATCCCCAGTTCTGAGTCAGACTAGCGTGTAATGCTAGCTAAGCTTACAGCAGGCAGGGAAACACAGAGTGCATTATTAAACACAGGCGGGTGGCTTTTTTTTCCCATCCTCATCAGAAAGAAGAGCATGCTTTATTAAATGCACTTTCACGAGGGGTTTATGCCAGTGTCTCTGTCGCGATCAAAGCAGCGCTCTATGCCGCCTTCCTCCGCTTCACTATGATTCCTCTTGACTAAGTTATTCGATTAAATCCATCTCTCCTACACAAATAAACAGAGGAAGGAAGATTGAGAGGAAGGAAGACAGAGCAGGTCTTGTCCCCTGTCTATAATGGCTGTAGGTTATATCAGAGAACAGCAATCTTGTTTTTAGTTTGTTTATTTTTCAAAACCTAAAAGCTCAGTATATTTCAGCACTGTGCTTTTGTTTACCACCGCTGTATATCTACACTTCAATCCATTTTACATCCTTTAACCACCAATGCTGTACAACTCTGCACCACTCACTGCCAAGGCTTTTTAAAAAGTAGCCCTGGAATGGGATTCTTTCTGCAGAGAGTTTGAAAGTTACTCTCTCCTTTGACAGATTGATTTTTGACCCTCCCCTTATTGCAAGTGCACCGCTGTGTCTGAAGCTGATGGCTTGTGGGAAATATTTATCCATATTGATCGAAGAGGCTGATGAGTCTGTTATGAGAGCAGCAGTTCAAACAGTTTGGACCCCTCAAATGTTTCTAAATATCAATCAGCTAAGGGTGGCGCAGGAGCCAATACGCAAACCGTTAAGTGAATGCCAAGTGGATCTTTAAGTACATTCTAGGAAGGATGGCACATTTGTGGCAGTAGGGTTGCTTTATCTGAGATTATTGTCCAACATGAGCTTGGGATAACACTAAACCACTAAGCTAATGTTTAAAAGAAGGCAGTCTGGTTAAATATGGAAAGACCCTGACAAATAGATGCTTTACTAATATATTGGCACCCCATTTACCCCCATGATAGCAGTTTTCAAGGTAGGCTAAATCCTGAATGGCTTTTGCATTTTATGTCCATGCACTTCATTGTATATAACACAACATATTATAGCTCATAACTGGTGCTCTTTTAGCTAGAGATTTCTTTTTTGTGATTGCTGTGATGGGATGATGAACATTTATTATTGTATTAAGACCAGTTAAGCACACACATAGTGGGTCTTTCTAAAAACCGAGTGAGCTCTCTACATAGACAGCATTTTACGTCATCCTACGTGTGCTCCCGAGAAGAAGGCTGTCTAAATTCTTACATACCTTAAAATGCTGCCTACTAAGATGCCTTATTTCAAAGCTATTACCTGATTGAATAAGGCAGTAGGCAGCAAGGTAGCTCACTAGGTTTTCAGAGAGACCCTCTGTGACTGGTTGTAGAGAGTACAGAATGAAGCTTAGCATCATCTTGCTGAAATAGTCATGTACTTGACGTACATAATGTGAAGATGTTGCCTGGATGGCTGCATGTGTCTACCTAAAATTCCAATATACATCTCAGTGTGACGAGTTCACACAAGAAACAGGTAATAAAGTGTCCTCACTACACTCAGATAGAGCAGCTATATGCTTACAAAGTAAAAGAATGTATACATAGGGTTAAGCTGGCACATCTCTGACTTAAGTCTGACGTAGCCACACGATGAGTAATCTATGGGCAGAACTTAACAGCAGGATTCTACGTCAGATATGATATCCTCTATTCTGTCCTTTTTTTGCTCCAGCTCAATTACACACACACACACAGAGCACAGAGTTGATTTAAGCTTTCTGATCTCCAGCGTCATACTTCTTTAAATCTCTGGCGGAGCAGAAAAGTCAACAAAGTCGATCATCTCTTAGCAATAAAACCATCCACAAGTTCCCACTCGCGCCACTATATAAAGCACTATATAAAGCAAGGTCGTATGTAAATCTGTCTCCTCCCACTGCACTGCCTGTCACATCAGCATAATAAATAACAGTAAAAAAAAGAGCTCGAGGAATTCACAGGAGCATAACGCTCTGAAAGTTAGCTATGCCCAGGGCAATCCACTAAGTAAAAAGTGACTTTAAATCAATAGTAAAGGGACTGTGACAGTGTTGTGTGTGTGTGTGCTCTGGTTAGTGGTATAATCCGATACTAGCTGATATTTTGCTGTGACGGTGTGAAGTTGGACGGTATGGTGTTGACATGACCTGTCTCATGCAGGTAAACATAGGGCACTAAGACCATGATTTACAAAGGGCTTGACATTTGACACTAGTAAACAATGTGCGAGCTGATTTATTAACCATGGCTAAAGAAGATTGCATCTTTCAATTGAGAAAAGCTATGTTTTGCAAGTTTGTCCTAAATAATATGGATATTTTTCAATCAGTGTTATTTTATTAGGCCGGGAAAAATCTTAGAGAGTGCTTGTAAATAGTAGTGTGTGAATTAATACCTAGAAAGGGCGAGTAATAATCTGTTTCACAATCTGCACAGTGACTGCAGTTGTGTTATTAATTCGACAGTGAGAAATGAGAATACAGTCAGTCTAAATTCAAGACAGATGCCAAGAAATAACTGTTTAAAACTGCTGGAATGACAAAGGATGAATTATTGGAAACATATAACATCAATATACTATATTACATTAGGATGGTCCTTAATCATGTAGTATTAAATATTTAAGGTTAATGTGTTATTTAATTTACTTTAATTCTAACAGCTTTGCTGGATAATTGAAAAAAAGTTAATAAATAAAAAAAATAAATCACCATAGAGAAAGAAGTTATGAGCATTCCATTACAATTTGCAATTTTTCTCATTTTTCCGAGGACAAAAGAAGTCGCCCAACCCGAGATTGAATGCCACATGAATCAGAAACGTAGCTATTATGATTCCATATCTTTGGCACTGCATTATTTTCTATCAATAACAACTCCTGTCTTTCAGGACGGAGGGAACAGAACGAAATGGCATCTGTAAAATGACACACAAAAGGGGAAAGCCTGGCATTATAGAAAGCAATAGATTTCAATACAGTGGAACCTTTTGAAAATATAACTCACTGCATATTTCCCCGCATAGCAGGAGCGGCATGGAAAAAGCGATAGACGGGCTGGTAATTGGTAAAGGAATTTAATAAGACTTATACCTCTGTAATATGTAAAGGTCTGCAGGGTGCAGAAAAGAATAAAGAAAGAGAACAAACTTTATCAAAAAAAAAAAAAAGAGCTCATCTTATTTCTTCAGGGCTGAAATTCCTATTCACTATTCATATGCTGCAGCTGATTTTACCTGATGTTCTCCCAGATGTCTCTGTTTTTTTCCTGTTGGTTCAGCTTCTCAGCAGAAAGTGAACTGTTAAATATTAAAGTTGCACAAACCGCTGGTGAATTTGTGAGTACCGCATAGGTCACTCCTCGCTGTATGAAGTTCATACTTGGCCGGCTCTGTCTTCTGGTCTGTTGCACTTACTGACATTTACAACCCAGTGCTAGTGTATAAATCTTCCAGGCCATGACAGAATGTGGATTTGGGACAAGTCCATCTCAGTCAACCATCAAAACATGCTACAGTACAGCACACCTAACCAGAAGCAAGGTCCAAGTATCTACATATGATTCATGGTACAACAAAAGCTCTGTAGTAAATGGTTGCTTCAGATTTGTGGTATTCTTTTTACATTTGAGACAATTCAGTGATGTAATAGAGCTGTGGACCTATGGCAAGTCCCCAGGTCCCCGGTGTACTGTTGTACAATCCTACATGGGTTTTCTTCAACCTCCCAAAATATGCACCTTTGTCTACTCTTAGTGCCCTGTCCAGAATTTTATTCCTATTTTTTGAACCCAGTGATGTCAGACCTATGTAACACTGACCAGAACAACAACTGGTCACAATGAAAAAAATATACTTCATTAAATGCATTAGTGACTCACCAAATTTTGTGTTCAGAGTTTCAGTGTCTCAGTACTTAGACAATTATTTATATTTTCCCACTGCATTGACTTGAAAGAGAATACTGGCTGCTACCAGAAATACATACAGCGTGTTGGATTAAATATAGAAATGTATATGTTGAGAAAATGAAATGATCAGGCATTTATGCATGGTGTTCTGCTACTCGATCGGACCGATAAAATAGTTTAACTCCTTATAAAATGTAGTAAGGCTAAACGCTGTGTGTCAAAACCATCTCAAACTATATTTACATTTACAGCATTTAGCAGACGCTTTTATCCAAAGCGACTTACAGTGAGTGGAACACAATGAGCAATTGAGGGTTAAGGGCCTTGCTCAGGGATCCAACAGTGGCAACTTGGTGGTGGCGGGGCTTGAACCGGCAACCTTCTGTTTACTAGTCCAGTACCTTAACCACTGAGCTATCACTGGCCCATATATAATAAATCAGATTTCAATATAGTAGCACAACCTGATATTGCAGAGTGAGATGTGGCCCTGAGTCAACAGGGGAGGTGCTTCAATCGAAATTGTTCGACCAATCACAAACTAGCTGCTGCTATGACATCACCACATTTGCCGGGGCTAGCTAGTCCTAACTAGGTAATGAGTATGCAAGCTATCCGGCAACTGTGTTACTTTCAGTATTTGAAAGAATGTTGGAAATCATTGTTCCAAGCAAAATATTGACAGTGTGCAAGACATGAAATACATTTCTCAGATTTACCATTAGGTTAGCCAGCTAGCTTAACTACTAGCTAGCATAGCAAAAAGCTATGAGAGATTAGCCAAGCCAAGGCTAGATACAATATGTAAAATATTATTCTGTGTAAGCAAAAAAAACGGTACTACTACATGTTAAGCATGTATTATAACAAGGGGATTCAGTGCGTTTGTGGCACAGAGCTTTTTCTCTGGTTTGAGTTTAGGAAAATAGGAAAAAATAGAAAAAAAAAAAGGAGAAAGGCCCGGCAAATGTGGTGATGTCATAGCGGGCAGCTAGTTTGTGATTGGTTAAACGATTTCGATTGAAGCACCTCCCCTGTTGACCCAGGGCCACATCTCACTCTGCAATATCAGGACGTGCCAATATAGTAAGGACACAAATGGTGGTGTAGTAATTCGGTACACCATATGCAGCTGTAGTCTAGCGGTTAAGGTACTGGACTAGATCGAAAGGTCGCTGGTTTAAGCCCCTCCACTGTCAGGTTGCCACTGTTGGGCCCTTGAGCAGGACCCTTAACCCTCATTTGCTTAGACAATATACTGTCACAGTACTGTAAGTCGCTTTGGATAAAAGTGTCTGCTAAATACTTATACAATAGTAAACACAAAACACAATAGTTCATAATTCTTTACTAGTTCATATTTTCAAATGGAGAGTTTATAAGCTCTTGTTTTGGATAGTGACTACCAGGCTTTTATACCTTGTTTTTAGAAGAGGATAAAACATGCATCCAATTAAGTCATGTAATGAATCCTAATGTTGCTCAATTACCAAGTTCAATTAATAATGAAATAAACAATGAGTTTAAATATTGTACTATTCATTCATTTATTGTCAGTTTTACCACCATTTTATTCTTGTTTAGGTTCGCGTTGGGTTCGATTCACTGGGCAAAAGGCAGGACGCAGTCTGTACTCAGTCTTAGCTAATAGCTGTAAGACGTTTCGCGTCAAAGACCACTGCACAATCCCCATTTCATACTTTACAAAATTATGCATTTAAAAGTAGAACTGCAAAACCATTATTGGGATAACTTACAGCCTTGCAGACCTCACAGTCACACTTAATTAACAAATATTCTGTACGTCTTCAGTTTGCCATTACAAAGTGACGTCAGTTTAGTCAACAGCACCTAAATACACCATCTAAAGGTTCCCAACGATCACAAGTTCTAGAACATTGACCATTTTGGTTGTGTTCTAAACTGCACTGAAATGTAGTGAACTGTGTCAAATTAGAGCACTTCTAATAGCGTCATTAGTATTCTTTTTGCACTATGTATAACACAGTATGCAACTCAAGACACAGTCTTTAGATTTGAGGGCATAAACACAGGGTATAAATGATTGGGATTTTCTCCTGGTCTGTTGCACTTACTGACATTTACAACCCAGTGCTTAATGTAAATAATTAGCTTCATCAAACTCAATGACAGAGCAAATGATAAAGCTGCCACAGCACTTGTGGTTGTTAAATAACAAGTCTTCTGTACTCAGTCTTAGCTAATAGCTATGAGAAGTTTTGGAGCAAAGACCACTGCACAATGCCAAGTTATGCATAAACTGGCTTGCAATAGGTTTAGAGCTTATCTTGGAAGCAATGGGCACAAGGTGGAAGTACATTGTACAGCAGGGCGTTACACACATACTCACACCCCAGGCAATGCAGATTAGCCAGTCTACTTATTGGCATGGTTTAGAATGTGGGAGAACCCAAACTGTACTAGTAACCAGAGGCATATTGCATTACCAATACAACCTGTTGTGTTACCATGCCACCTAGTCTGATTTTTTTTTTCCTGTTTAAGCCAAGGCTTATCTATAGCAGAGGATATTGTTTTGGTGCCTCATAGCTCCAGGAACCAGGCTTTAATCCACACCTCCATTCACTTTGGCTCATCTATTTCCGACACTCTATGACCCTGACCTGGATAAATAATTTCTCACTTGTTTACATGCTAATCTCTGTTTATCACACTCCTCATCCTGGTGGAGGTAGTGAACTACTTCCCCTCACCTGACAGGTACATCTGTAGACGTGTAGAAAGAACAGTGTGGAAGAGACTATTAATGGGCTAGAAGGAGACCAAAACGCAAGCCTAAATCCTTGAACACAGAGGACCAATAGAAGACAAAATCCATTAAGTATAGAGAGGCATTTAAACTTAATTCCAGCCCTGAATTGACAATAAGGGGAGACTGACAAGCAGACCAGGCTCACAGGAATGCTAATAACTTTAGCGCAAAGACAAAGACAGTACCATGGAGGGCACTGAATAAAAAAAAAAAAATCACCACCACAATGCTTTTTACATACAGTGTATCACAAAAGTGAGTACACCCCTCACATTTCTGCAAATATTTCATTATATCTTTTCATGGGACAACACTATAGACATGAAACTTGGATATAACTTAGAGTAGTCAGTGTACAACTTGTATAGCAGTGTAGATTTACTGTCTTCTGAAAATAACTCAACACACAGCCATTAATGTCTAAATAGCTGGACACATAAGTGAGTACACCCCACAGTGAACATGTCCAAATTGTGCCCAAATGTGTCGTTGTCGCTCCCTGGTGTCATGTGTCAAGGTCCCAGGTGTAAATGGGGAGCAGGGCTTTTAAATTTGGTGTTTTGGGTACAATTCTCTCATACTGGCCACTGGATATTCAACATGGCACCTCATGGCAAAGAACTCTCTGAGGATGTGAGAAATAGAATTGTTGCTCTCCACAAAGATGGCCTGGGCTATAAGAAGATTGCTAACACCCTGAAACTGAGCTACAGCATGGTGGCGAAGGTCATACAGCGGTTTTCCAGGACAGGTTCCACTCGGAACAGGCTTCGCCAGGGTCGACCAAAGAAGTTGAGTCCACGTGTTCGGCGTCATATCCAGAGGTTGGCTTTAAAAAATAGACACATGAGTGCTGCCAGCATTGCTGCAGAGGTTGAAGACGTGGGAGGTCAGCCTGTCAGTGCTCAGACCATACACCGCACACTGCATCAACTCGGTCTGCATGGTCGTCATCCCAGAAGGAAGCTGACGCACAAGAAAGCCCGCAAACAGTTTGCTGAAGACAAGCAGTCCAAGAACATGGATTACTGGAATGCCCTGTGGTCTGACGAGACCAAGATAAACTTGTTTGGCTCAGATGGTGTCCAGCATGTGTGGCGGCGCCCTGGTGAGAAGTACCAAGACAACTGTATCTTGCCTACAGTCAAGCATGGTGGTGGTAGCATCATGGTCTTGGGCTGCATGAGTGTTGCTGGCACTGGGGAGCTGCAGTTCATTGAGGGAAACATGAATTCCAACATGTACTGTGACACTCTGAAACAGAGCATGATCCCCTCCCTTCGAAAACTGGGCCTCATGGCAGTTTTCCAACAGGATAACGACCCCAAACACAACCTCCAAGATGACAACTGCCTTGCTGAGGAAGCTGAAGGTAAAGGTGATGGACTAAACCCAGTTGAGCACCTGTGGCGCATCCTCAAGTGGAAGGTGGAGGAGTTCAAGGTGTCTAACATCCACCAGCTCCATGATGTCATCATGCAGGAGTGGAAGAGGATTCCAGTAGCAACCTGTGCAGTTCTGGTGAATTCCATGCCCAGGAGGGTTAAGGCAGTGCTGGATAATAATGGTGCTCACACAAAATATTGACACTTCGGGCACAATTTGGACATGTTCACTGTGGGGTGTACTCACTTATGTTGCCAGCCATTTAGACATTAATGGCTGTGTGTTGAGTTATTTTCAGAAGACAGTAAATCCACACTGCTATACAAGTTGTACACTGACTACTCTAAGTTATATTCAAGTTTTATTTCTATAGTGTTGTCCCATGAAAAGATATAATGAAATATTTGCAGAAATGTGAGGGGTGTACTCACTTTTGTGATACACTGTATACTTTAAATTACCACTTCATTTCGTTTTACCACTTGAACGTCTTCGTTTCATCCCGTCTGCGCCTAAGAAATAGACGGATGCAGCTCTCGATAAATGCATTCTGATCCCCCAGGGACTAAGACTAATCCATTGTTCGGTGTGAGAAGCCGGTATCGTGGGATGCATGCGTTAAAAGAGCATGGGATGTGGGTGCATTAGCATTATTAAAGGGATGATGAAAAGTGACTCCCTAGCTTGCTATTGACAAAGCGTTTGGCTGGCTTAGCGGAGTGGAATGACAGTGGCTGGAGAGAGTCCAAGTGATCCGGTGTGTGAGGTGATCTCGCAGCTTGTGAGATGTGTGGCATCCTTGCAATTTCTAATGTTATCTGGCACCAACACTTTTCCAAGGTCTATAAAATATGAAGGAAAGAGATGCAAGCACTTGCTCATTATAGCACTTTTTGTGAGGAGTGTCAAAAGAAAGAAAGCATTTTTAACATTGCAACTGCTGACTAGAAATAAATGCGAAAAAATAAATAAATAATAAATAAATAAATAATGAAAACAGAAAGCATGTGTGAATGTGTCTGCCTGAGTGTGAAGAAACATGACCCAGAAATGGATTTTGCTTCTTTATAGTGTGAGTAGAAACAGCTCTGTAGAAAGAGAGAGGGGAAAAAAAACACATTCATTTTTCTTTTCTAGTGATCCAATGGCATATTCGATGTCTAAGCAGATTGACTCTATGAGTACTACACTGACAGACCAGACCCTTTTGAAAGTGTGTGCTTACCTAGTGGTCATTATGACCTATGTGAAAATCTTTTCTATTTAATGGGTTCGGCTACCGTGTTGAAACAGGTGCACTAACAATCCTGTCAGTCTTAAATAAGAATTTATTACATCATAAGTCTAAATGGGTATTTAGTTGTGTGTTCCAGCTGCATCTTAAACTTCTTTATTTATTTATTTTTTAAGTTTCTATGATTTAATATTCTCCTGAAGCTAACCATTAGTATACGTAATATAAAGCACACTAACATTGGACTTTGAAGCAGTGGAACTATGTTCTATGCCATGTCAGGACACACTTTACCATCTGGCAGCGTGTGGCACAGTGGGTAGCACTGTCACTTCAGAGCAAGAAGGTCCTGAATTTTATTCCCAGGTGGTTTGGTCCAGGTCCTTTCTGTGCGGAGTTTGCATGTTCTACCTGTGTATGCATGGGTTTCCTCCAACAGTCCAAAGACATGTAAGTGAGGTGAATCTGAGATTTAAAAATTGTCCATCACTGTGTTTGATATAACCTTGAGAAGTGATGAACTTTGTCTAATGAGTAACTACCGTTCCTGTCATGAATGTAACCAATATACAATATATATATATATATTTCCAGTAGTGTAGAAGCTGTGCTGTTACAGCCACAAAAATGCAACCTTATCCATAGTAATAAAGGCCATGGGCAATTCCAGAAACTACATTTAACAACCAATCAGAAGGTGATGTTTACTCTGTGTCCATAAACTTTTGACCTTGAGGTGTAACATTAAAACCATTGTTTTCAGTAAAGAAATAAAGCATCTAATAAACACTGGTATTGTCCAGTGGTTATTAACAATGTGCTTATGGCCTGACTGTATTATTCCTTATATCCAGGTGGCTATGAAATTATAATGGGCAAAAATAATGAACTTACAGCTTAAGTGATGTCAGCCTCTCAAATCCCTTCGTTAATAACCAGCTCTCAAAGAAAAAGAATTACAAAATTAAGGTTCTACTACATACAATGCACACAAGGGCTATAAAATATACTGCTGTTGTCTGTGTCCATTGTAAACCATATATAGTAGACCCCCGAGTTACGAACGGTTTACCATACTAACATTTTGGGTTATGAATGATCTTTTTCAACTTAATGTACGACCAAATTTCGGATTACGAAACAATTTGACTCCAACCGTCTCTCTCTCTCTCTCTCTCTCTCTCTCTCTCTCTCTCTCTCTCTCTCTCTCTCCTCTGTCTCTCTCTCCCTCTCTCTCTCTCTCTCTCTCTCTATATATATATATATATATACATATACAAATATATCTATACCATGAGTGAACATTCGGACAGTGGGCTGTGTTTTTTTGGGGTTTTCTCTATATTTTGTAAAATGCTTTATTAAAATGGCCCCAAAGAATGTGCAGAGAAAACTTAGTGGTGAGAAAATGAACAAATCTATTACTATTTGTTGTGTTGTATAATTACTCCTGCCAGTAGATGTCACTATGTATCAGACAAGAGGGTACAGTGAGTGAGAGAGAAGAAGGAAGTTATTCTTTCGTGCAATGACACCTACAAAATACTACACTATTGAAATAAAAAGGAGATAATACATAAATTATTGTTGTTTCTGGTAAATACATTTTATAAAAAAAATGTATTATGGTGTATGGTACAGCACACGTACTGTACTGAAATGTGATTTATGTGTTTTATGTAAAGTACTACTGTGTATTGTTGTTCATTATTGTTTATTACAGTATTATCTATTCTATAATTTAAGATTTAAGGGAAAATATACTTGTATTTCAAACAAAAAAAAAAGCATTTAAGACATTAGAGAGGTTAGGTAAGGAGGTGGTTTGGGAGGTCGGGCATAGATTAATTCTATTTACATTATTTCTTATGGGAAAAATAGGTTTAAATAACGAAAATTTTGACTTAAGAACAGCCCTTTGGAACCAATTAAATTAATAAGTCAAGGGTCTACTGTACATATGGTTAGTTTGGCTGTTAGTTTGAACATTAAAAAGAGAACCCAAACTGTCACCTTATGCTAAGAGAAAAAAGTGCCAGCTGAAACGAGCATCACAACATCTTTCACAGTCAAGCAAGCTTTAAACTTCCTTGAGCTCCAAAACTGGTACATTAAAATCTGACAAAAATTTGTTGGAGATCAATGAAAAGTGTACAAAGTGGATCCATGTTCAGACAGCTTCTTATTCGTGGTGGTTCCTGGATTAGATCTGACCACCTAAACACATTTTCTTTCAGCCTAAGGTGAAATTTAGAATTTTATAATTGACCTAGGCAAAAGACGACGATTGGACATACATTTTAAAGGTGGAGTCCTGTTTATGGACATTGAGACAATACTAATTACAGTGGATCATATTGATGTACATTAAATCAGGAGGCCAAGACACAAGAAAGTGTAATTTAATTGTAGAACTTTTAACACCAACCAATGTTATTATTATTATTATTATTGATATTATTATTATTATTATTGTTATTATTATTTTAGCTAATCTAATCTTTGCCAACATTATTGCAGTTCTCTTCTTGTTTGTACCACCCCCACAATGGCTGAGGAGAGCCAAGACTATCACGTTCACCTGCCAGTGGCTAAGTCTTACAGAGAATGCCCTCAGAGAATATGCCACCACTAATTCTGGATCAACCAGACCTCAAGCAAAAAGCAGAGTTTGCAATCATACAGCAGCAACGAAACCAATTCAACCTCCCCCTCAGACACAGCCAATCCTGTCTGTTTGGGTGCCCACTCAGGTCAATAGAGAATGCCCGCCCGGATTTGTACTTAAGCTGTTTGGTTTTGTATAAACTACCATGTTAATATTTGCAGGGTAGGCTTTGCCCATGGCCATTCAGCCATAGTAATTAGCTGAGGCCAAGAACAACAGCAGTACAAAGATATAAAGATGCTTCTCATGCTTGTTAACCCCCAAGCAGTGTGCTATTAGCTGAGGAAATCTTTTACACTTCTGGTTCCAGGAAACACGGCAGTGAACAGAAAAGCCCACCTAGCTGGCATTAATAATGAAGCAGCAAGAGATTTCCTGTATGCATTAGTCCGGGATTTATTGACGGCTTTGCGCCACAGACGTGGCAGGTGCACATAGGTATTTATCAAAAAAGAAACGGGAGAGCACCCGCTGAATGCTCTGCCAGCATTGTGTGGAGGCTGGCGGAACACTCGCTAAGGTTTTTATAGCACCCTGTGTGGCAGAAAAAACACAGAGCTAAAATAGGAAGTCATATAGGAAAAAAAATATTTGTTTACTAGTATTCAGGATTATTTGAACAATTAAATAAAGATTCAAAAAAATCACATTCTAGTTTTTATTTTTTTACATTGGGCTTTGTATATTTATTATTATTATTATTATTAATTTATTTTTATTTATTTATTTATTATTTTTTTATATTTTAATGTTCTCCACCGCTGAGATGTGATAGCACTGCCAGGTTTGATGCTATTGGCTGGCCGGAAATCTACACTGATATCATATTTGGGAGGTTGATGGCTGAAGCCCTGTTATGGTTTACCAAGTTGTTACCAAGTATTCCAGCATTGAGCCCAGTGTTTCCTGGTAAAACTGAACCCACCATAACCCTGACCAGGATAAATCAGCTGATAAAATTTTAGTATATTTATTTAACTTGACTGCATGTCTTTGGACTGTGGGAGGAAACATGAGCACCTGTCGAAAACCCTTGTGGACACGAGAACATGCAAACTCCACACAGAAAGGACCCAGGCCGCTCTACCTGGGAATCAAACCCAGGACCTTCTTGCTGTGAAGCAACAGTGCTACCCACCTAGCCACTGTACCACACTACTTACTTAACCAAAAGTAATTTATGGAATGTGTTTTTATAGAGTATTTGCATAACCTATATGGACAAAAGTATTAGGACATCCCTTCTAACCTGAATTCGCGGGTTTCAGCCAATACAATTGCTAACAGGTGTAATAAATCAATTATATACATACAATTATATGAAAAATATAATTAGTAGAAACTCAAGTGGTCTACACAGAGTCCTGACCTCAGCCCCACTGAGCAGCTTTGGAATGAACTGGATCATCAACTGAGGCTTTCTTGACCAGCATCAATGCCCAGCCATACAAATGCTCTTTTGACGGAATGGTTACAAATTCCCACAAACATATGTCAAAGTCTCGTGAGAAGCCTTTTTTTTTTTTAGAAGACCACAAAGAGGTCACTTCATTTTAATATAACATTTGTGTTTGCATTTGTGTTTGATATGTCCGACAAGCTCACGGTCATGTGTCCAAATACTTTAGTCTGTATGTTTTATTTCTTTTCCTTTTATGTTTACTAAATGACATGGGCTCATTCAGGCCACTGGCCGCCCCTGCACAAGCTAATGGAGAAAAGGCACCCTTATAAATATGCCATGTTAGTGCCCGTTTCACACGCCCACGCCAGACACAACATGGATAAATCCTAGCTGCCTTACCCTGCAGGCCTGAACCATGACCGTCTATCACAACACACACGACCACACACACACACACAGGGCTTTCAGACACTTGCTCTTTTCTAACCTTCAATCAATGAAATTAAGCCCGGCTTTTTGTCAGCGTTTGTGCCTGCATTCTAAGTAAGACATCACCCCACAGGAGTAAAGAGACTGGTACAAAATTTCGTTCCTACTGCTCCATTATTAAACAAGGCTGAGTGCTTACTAAACCCAGCTATCCTCATATGACTCTGAAAGTAAAGGTAAAAACAATTCACGCAATCCTTTATCACAGTGACTACCCATGAACAAAAGCACCAGGCTGCTGTGTCAAAAGATCAATCAATTTTTTTTGAGGAGCAAATTGGCTCACAATAGCAGCTCATTTAGTTTTAATTGTTTTCTAATTCAAGAAAAAGATAAGAGTCTAAATCAGACTACAATAATAACAATCCACACGGGGGGTGGCAGTGGCGCGTTTAACGGTTGGGAGTGCAGGGGTTGTGAACGTTTCGGTCATGCATATAATAACAAGTTAGCCTGTTATTATGCTGCATGGTTTCATAATGAATAGAGGGTGGAATGTGATCACTGATGCATTCAATATTGCAGATTGAAAATGTTCCCAAGCCACAATTATATTCTTTAGACCAAGCGGAAAAATAGAAGCTAATTTGTAGTGTGCACAAAAATAGTGAGAGAGCCTAGCCATTGTGGGTGCACATATTAGTGCACTGCTAGTGCTGGTCCCAAGTCCAGGTACATAGGGTGGGTTAGACATTCAGTGTAAAAACTGTGCCAAATCATGTATGTGGATTAAACGGCAATAAATAAATAAATAGTAAGATATAACGTTTTAAAAAAATTTTTTATGGCTAATTCATGTAATTCAATTAAATTATATTCAAATGAAAGTATATGACCATTATACTGTATATGAATTATTATCTATGAATATTATTTTATATGAATAATAAAAATAAAATATTAATAAATATATTAAAAAAAATATTAAAAATATTTTTAAAATATTTAAAAAATAAATAATAAAAACATAAAAAAAATAATAATGTCTATTATTATTATTATTTTTAATTTTACAAGATTTGTGATTTATAAAGGTGGCATCGTGCCACAGCTGGTAGTCTAGGTGCTGCAAAGCAACATATGTCCTTGAAACCTTAAATTTTCACCTCTAGTGACTGTCAAAGAAGTTGGGCATGTTTCTCTCAGGTCTGACTGTTTTTTCGTTGGTATTGATTTGCCTAAGGTGGAATGTGTGTGTGTGTTGCCACGTGAATGTGTGTTAGTTTGGAGCCCGGAGTGTTTCTGGGTGGCAACAGCCTCACCTCGACCCCAACTGAGATCCTGTGAAAAAAGTGAGATCTATAGAGACAAAGGAGGGAAAACCTTGGCTTTAAGAAACTGAACAGCTTTGGAATGAATTGGAACATCAGTGTCCAGCCATACAAATGCTTTTTAGACTGAATGGGCACAAATTCCCACAGGTATACTTTAAAGGTTTGTGAGAAGCCTTCTCAGAAGAGTGACTGTTATAGCTGAACTGATCACATAGAGGTCATTTTATTTCAATGTAACATTTGTTATTAAAATAGGATGGGGTGGGATGAAAAGAGAGGTGGGCATGTTCTTCTGAGGTCTGACTGGGTTTTCCTTAGGTATTGATTTATCTAACGTGGACTGTGTGAATGTGTGTTGCCAAGTGAATGTGTGTTAGGTTGGAGCCCTGTCTACCTGCACTGGGTGTTTCCAGGTGGCAACAGCCTCACCTCGACCCCAACTGAGATGCTGTGCACAAAGCAAGGTCTATATAGACAAGGGGGAGAAAACCAAGGGGCCTGAACAGAGCCTTGACCTCAGCACCACTGAACAGCTTTGGAATTAACTGGAACATCAGTGTCCAGCTCTTTAGACTAAATGGCACAAATTCCCACATGTACATTTTAAAGGCTTTTAAGAAGCCTTCTTAGAAGACAGGCTGCTGTTGTAGCTGAAACAATCACATATAGGTCATTTTATTTTAATATATTAGTTGTTTTTGAAATGGGATGAAATAGGAGTTGTGCATGTTCTTCTCAGGTCTGACTGTTTTGTTCTTGGGTATTGATTTGCCTAAGGTGGAATGTGTGAGTGTGTGTTGCCACTTGAATGTGTGTTGGTTTGGAGCCCTGTCCACTTGCACTGAATGTTTCCAGGTGGCATCAGCCCCACCTCTATATTGCTTTATTTCATTTACATGTTTTATCACCACTTTATCCTGGTCAGGGTTGCAGTTAATCTGGTTTCTCCGGAATCATTGGGCACAGTCCAGTAGCCAATCCATCACATCCACACCAGCCATTCTATGTCAATTGTCTGTATGTAGACGGTCAACCGGCTGGGGATACGAGCCCTGGATCCTTGCAGTAGTGGGCCCCCTACAGCTTGGTATTATCATTAAAACTAAATGGCAAATGCCAATAATAAAGGCAAACCCTATACAGAAACTACAACCAGTCAGTTACACACATACTATAGAATAAATGATGACTTCCACTTCAGCTAGAGTTTTAAACAAAAGCTAAATTTTTTTTTTTAACAATCTGTCTCTTATTCAGGCATTTAATCCACCAAAGCACTACCTTTTCCAGGAGTACCTGCCAATGACCTACCTAGCAATCATATTGTGCAGATGAAAAGGGAGAACATGCTGGATTGTATTTGAAACCTCTTACATTTTCACTGCTTCGCAACTGGCTCCTAAATTAAACTGATGTACCATGAGAATTACACCCAGACTCCAATCAATGATGGCTACAAATATCCCAACAGCCTCTCCGCCCAGGAAATGAGCTGTTTGTGCAAGTTTTGTTGCCCTAGAGACAGAAAGAAGGGTGCCTGACATTCAAAGTGTTGGAACAAATGTTGTGTTGAAGCAAGACTGAGAGGAATAGGAAGAGGCAGCAACAAACTTAAAACTTGACTATTTTGCTTACCGAAATATGTTGTTCATAAGGTCACATGACATCTACCAGCTACTTTCTGAATACTCACGGTCATTCATTTTTATGCATTCATTCAACTCTTTTTAACTGCTTTATAGAAGCCTATTCTGGGAATACTGGGTGCAAGGACACACAGTCCATTGCAGGGCATCAAACATACAGTACACACTATCTTATTCACAGCTCTGGAAAATTTAACTAGTCACATGTATTTATTTATTTATTTGTTCAATTATATTTATTCATATTAAGAATTTGTGAGGTTAAAAAAAAAAAACATAGTATGAATATTGGATTGAACCCAGATCACTGGAACACCAACACTATATCCTGCACCACCATACCACCCTGACAATAAATAAAAGCCTACAAAAGCATTGAATGGTTTACTTCAACAGGTGTAATCTGTCAAAGACATTTCTCATCAATTTTCATGTCGACGTGACATAACACTGAGTCAGGTGACAGATTTTTTGTGGACATGAGGTTGTTCTGACACTTTCTGGGTGGCTTAAGCTGGAACATTATGACAACTGACAAAGGCTAAAGATGTGTAGACATCTCCAGAACTCCAGGAGAAGAATATTTCTTTCTTTATTGAAAGACACCTCAGAAAATAAACACCGCTCTGTACATTATATAGCCAATCATATTTGAACACCTGACCATGAGCTTGTTGGGCAGACTATTTAAAAAAAACAATCTTTTCTGCTATACCAACAGCCAGTTTTCTAAAAAAGACTTTTTACAATAGAGGTACAGTGGGGGAAATAAGTATTTGATCCCCTGCTGATTTTGTAAGTTTACCCCCTTACAAAGACTTGAACAGTCTATAATTTTTATGGAAGGTTTATTTTAACAGAGAGAGACAGAATATCAACAAAAAATCCAGAAAAAAAAACATTAAATAAAAGTTATAAATTAATTTGTATTTAATTAAGGGAAATAAGTATTTGATCCCCTACCAACCAGCAAGAATTCTGACCCCCACAGACCGGTTATGTGCCCATGAGGCACACAAATTAGTCCTGTCCCTGTATAAAAGACTCCTGTCACAGAATCAGTTTCTTCCGTTCAAATCTCTCGACCACCATGGGCAAGACCAAAGAGCTATCAAAGGACGTCAGGGACAAGATTGTAGACCTGCACAATGCTGGAATGGGCTACAAGACCATCAGCAAGAAGCTTGGTGAGAAAGAGACCACTGTTGGTGCGATAATTCGAAAATGGAGGAAATACAAGATCACAGTCAATCACCCTCACTCTGGAGCTCCATGCAAGATCTCACCTCATGGGGTAAGAATGATTCTGAGAAAGGTGAGGTCAGTCCAGAATTACACGGGAGGAGCTTGTCAATGATCTCAAGGGAGCTGGGAGCACAGTCACCAAGAAAACCATTAGTAACACACTTCACCGTAATGGATTGAGATCCTGCAGTGCCCGCAAAGTCCCTTTGCTCAAGAAGGCTCATGTACAGGCCTGTCTGAAGTTTGCCATTGAACACCTGAATGATTCAGAGAAAGCTTGGGAGAATGTGATATGGTCAGATGAGACCAAAATTGAGCTCTTTGGCATCAAATCCACTCGCCGTGTTTGGAGGCAAAGAAATGCCTGGTGGGGATGGTGTTCTTGGGGTCATATCCAGCATTTCTCTGCTCCCAGCTCCCTTGAGATCATTGACGAGCTCCTCCCGTGTAATTCTGGACTGACCTCACCTTTCTCAGAATCATTCTTACCCCACCAGGTGAGATCTTGCATGGAGCTCCAGAGTGAGGGTGATTGACTGTGATCTGGTATTTCTTCCATTTTCGAATTATCGCACCAACAGTGGTCTCTTTCTCACCAAGCTTCTTGCTGATGGTCTTGTAGCCCATTCCAGCCTTGTGCAGGTCTACAATCTTGTCCCTGACGTCCTTTGATAGCTCTTTGGTCTTGCCCATGGTGGTCGAGAGATTTGAACGGAAGAAACTGATTCTGTGACAGGAGTCTTTTATACAGGGACATGACTAATTTGTGTGCCTCATGGGCACATAACTGGTCTGTGGGGGTCAGAATTCTTGCTGGCTGGTAGGGGATCAAATACTTATTTCCCTTAATTAAATACAAATTAATTTATAACTTTTATTTAATGTTTTTTTTCTGGATTTTTTGTTGATATTCTGTCTCTCTCTGTTAAAATAAACCTTCCATAAAAATTATAGAGTGTTCAAGTCTTTGTAAGGGGGTAAACTTACAAAATCAGTAGGGGATCAAATACTTATTTCCCCCACTGTATGCCTGTGGGAATTTGAGCTCATTCTGTCAAAAGAGCATTTGAATGGCTAGGCACTGATGTTGGTCAAGAAAGTCTTAATTAATGTTCAATTTAATTCCAAAGCTGTTCGGTAGGACTGAGGTCAGAACTCAAACACTGGAGGTCCCCCCCCCCTTCCCCATTTTGCTCCCCTAACTGACACGCTCCCTCAGACACATGAGCAGTACCGACTGCCTCTTTTCACCTGCACAAGTTCGCAAGTTCATATGCGAATCAGCTTTGTGCATGGAAAGCCACACCCTGATCAGCATTATTCTCCAACTTCTGCGCAGGCTCCATCAATCAGCCAGCAGAGGTCGTAATTGCACCAGTTATGAGGAACTCTGTTTCGGCTCATCCCATCCCTGAACAACAGCCAATCGTTCATGTGGCCGCCCAGCCCAGATTCGAGTTTCTGGAGTTTCTTTAAACCAAACTTTTTTTTATGTCTTTATAGATTTTGCACAGGGGCAGCCATGCCATACAGAAAAGGTATTTTCCTAAACTGTTGCTGCAAATTTGGAAGCATATGATTTTATTTTATTACACCTGTTAGTAATTGTGGCTAAAACACATGAATTCAAAAATATATAAGGGGTGTCCCAATAATTTTGTCCTTCTTTTGTAGATTTATTGACATAAATGAAAATGAAAATGTGTTAAATAAATAAATGATGTTTTTCGGCTGTTCCCATTAGGGGTCGCCACAGTGAATCTTTCAAGTACATGTTAGATTTGGCACAGTTTTTACACCAGATATCCTTCCTGATGCAACTCTACTATTATTGTTGTTGTTCTTGTTATTATTATCATCATCCAGGCTTGGAACCAGCACTAAGATTGCACTGATATGTGTCCCTCCAATGGCTTGGTTCATGTAACCCATGCGTCTCCTTTGTTTATGAGCCCAGCCAGGGATTTAAACCCTTGGCACAGCTGTTACCAGCAGTGTGGCTCTTAACATTATGCCACACAAGCTCACTAATTATTGGGTTCAGTAATGACAAATATTGTGTTATTTTAATATCTTAGATAAAGATTAGACCCCATTTTAAATAATTAATCCAATTACCTATCTTTAGAAAAGACGCGATTTTTTAGATCACCATGCATAAGGAAGCTTCAGGTCTGCATTGTTAGGACTAAATTATAGCAGAAAAGACCTTGGACCCTCACCCCCCCTCTGTGGTGAAGCTATTTATGGTTCGGCTAGCTACCTGCACATCTCTGGTCCATGAGAACATCCCAGTCATGCCCCCTTTTTCACAGAAAGCAAATGAAATGAAATTACTTTCATCTGTAAACAGTTCCCTTTTATAGCTAGCTGAAGTTAGGCGGCAAAATTACATCTCTCTTTCTCATCTCTGGCCTTTCCTTCTGGCCCATCCTTTCTTTCAGTTTCCGCCTTCCACCATCCGTTACCCTTCAAGTAATGGCGCGCTGATAGAAAAAGCACAGAAAGGACGATTGCAAGGGGTGGAATGGCTGCGTGGGGGATATACAGTCAGACCTGCAGAGTTATTGTTTTTATTGATTTTCATAACTGGTGGGTGGGCAGGAACACATGATCAGAACACATCGCATTTATCAAGAGGTGGTATTAAATTCCCACCCTCGTTGGGTTAAAAGTAGAAAGAAGTGTCAAGAAGTCGGTGAAAACAAAAACCAATCTGAGTTAAATGGTGATTTGTTGATTTATTTGCAAAAGCACAAAGAAAAGATGAGACCAACCTGACTGTGTTTTTAACTGTTAAAGAATTAAACTAAATTAAATTAAACGAAATAATTAAATGCAATTAATTAAAAACAGTTAGGATACAAGCATGTTATTCACTGCTGCTGTTTAGGAACATATATTAAAATGTCTCAACTTCATTTATTTATTTGTTTATTTTTTATATGGGGTTTATTGAGCGACACGGTGACTCAATGGGTAGCACTGTCGCCTCACAGCAAGAAGGTTCTGGGTTTGATCCCTAGGTGGGGCGGTCTGGGTCCTTTCTGTGTGGAGTTTGCATGTTCTCCCTGTGTCTGCGTGGGTTTTTTCCAGGAGCTCCAGTTTCCTCCCACAGACCAAAGACATGCAAGTGAGGTTAACTGGAGACACTAAATTGTCCATGACTGTGTTTGACATTAAACTTGTGGGGCACTACGGTGGCTAATTGTCGCCTCACAGCAAGAAGGTCCTGGGTTCAATCCCCAGGTGGGGCGGTCCAGGTCCTTTCTGTGTAGAGTTTGCATGTTCTCCCTGTGTCTGCGTGGGTTTCCTCCGGGAGCTCCAGTTTCCTCCCACAGACCAAAGACGTGCAAGTGCGAGGAATTGGAGATACAAAATTGTCCATGACTGTGTTTGACAATAAGCTTGTGAACTGATGAATCTTGTGTAACGAGTAACTACCGTGTCTGTCATGAATGTAACCAAAGTGTGTAAAACATGAAGTTGAGGATGAAGATAAATATGGGGTTTGTCTATGAAAAAATTGCCCTAAATTGCCCTAGTGTTATTATGAGTGGCAGCAAGACTGGAACGCATTCTGATCTGGACATCACTATCCAGACCCAC
The DNA here is from genome assembly GCF_030014385.1 of Trichomycterus rosablanca. NCBI lineage: Eukaryota > Metazoa > Chordata > Actinopteri > Siluriformes > Trichomycteridae > Trichomycterus > Trichomycterus rosablanca. The sequence goes on along the minus strand of NC_085991.1, from coordinate 34,906,550 downwards.
CACGATCCTAACCAGTTTGAAGCAGTTAGTGATGATGAAACGGATATGAATAAATGTGAATAAAGGAATTAATTATGTGCTAAAGTACACATCCCTGTCTTTAATCATTATACACGTTGAGGTGCGGCACTCACACCACCATTTGCACCACCATGTGACCATAATTTAATAATAATAAAAATAATAATAATAATTTGCCATAGGAAATTTATTATATGTCACCCTTGCTTTGCACTTTAGCAGTAAGTGTTGTGGAAATAAATAAATATATTAAAGTGTAGGGTAACTTTTTTTCGGATTTTTTAGTCTCTTCTTGTAAAGTGAATCTGCTTTCTGCACAGAAGAGACAGATGACTGCAGGACCCCTACTAAGATCAAATCATTACTCCCTTCTCCCTATTGCCGGCGTGTCCGAATCAGCAATATTTCACAGTGACAGAAGGACCCCGCAGCAGGCATCACACTCGGGTTCCTAAAAAATCTTTCAGTTCTTAACACATTATTTTTCCTTCTGTTGAATGAATGAAAGTGTCTTTTTTTAATTCATTTTTTTTTTCTATATATATATATATACTGTATATCTATAATTATAACCAATTTATTTACTGGAACTACAACTAAAAACATCTCAGGTATCACATAATGTAGACTGTTTTTGTTTTAGTTTAGCTCGTCCTGCTGAGGCTGCTGAATAAGGATGCTGTCTCTGGCTCGTCTATGTTAATAGGGCTATGCTTTATAAAGTGTGTGTGCAGGCCTCTAACGGATGTGTTTAAAATGCCTCACGAGTGCTGCTCTCGCTTTGCTCCCCCGTTTCTTTCCCACTTTCCCCGCTCTAGAATTTCACGCGTATTCTTTCATCTTCTTCACTCCTTCTTACCATTTACTATTCTGTGCTCAGTTCTCTTCAAATCTGTCTGACTATATGTTGCCTATTCACTTGATTGACTTCATTTTGTCTGAGCCTCCCAGTGCATCAACCCTCTATAAGATAATACCTTTATCTCCAGAGTTAGCGTGTAGCTGTACTCCAACCAGGAGGGGAGGAGGGACAAAAAAGCCCTGGCACAATTTGAATAGCTCTAATGCACTTAATTTAGTTTGATTTCATGTCAATTAGGCTATGTTCTTTTTTTTTTTTAGCTTACAGTCTTTTTTTGCTGTGTCGCATGAACACTGCATCAGCCTTAAAGAGGCATGCTCACAAAGAATACTAAGAACTCATGCACACTCTTGGACTCTGTCACCTTTTCCTCCCTCCTCCATCCCCCCCCCTGTCCTACTCTGATGAAATGAATCAGAATTAACAGGTTTGTCCTGAGCAATAACTTGAACTAAGTAATTCTGAAGACAATCGGGGCGAATAAGCGTCTGAAAGAAGTGACACGGAAGGATAGTCTCTGACACGTAGCGTGCTAAATCACTAAGCGGACAATAGGGAGATGGCTTTTTTGTTGCTCTGAGATTAGATTTCACCTTCAACAGAATGGTTACAGTCTTTGGGTGGCCAGACAGCAACACATTAAGGTTAGTTAGTGTCACTGCCTGTTTGGCTTCTGTGTCTGTGGGTGGGTGATGAGCCATATTTTAATCATGTATTTCAAATTTGCACTTGAAATGTATTTATTCAGTCATGCATTTATTTATTTATTACTTAGACATTACTTAGACCTTTATACTAATCAGGAGAGGTGGAAATACACCCTGGAAAGCACCAGTCTATTGCATGACATTTAGACGGCAATTTCCTTACAGTGTATGCACTGATCAGCCATAACATTAAAACCACCTCCTTGTTTCTACACTCACTGTCCATTTTATCAGCTCCACTTACCATATAAAAGCACTTTGTAGTTCTACGATTACTGACTGTAGTCCATCTGTTACTCTGCATGCTTTGTTAGCCCCCTTTTATGTTGTTCTTCAATGGTCAGGACTCTCCCAGGACCACCACAGAGTAGGTATTATTTGGGTGGTGGATCATTCTCAGCACTGCAGTGACACTGACATGGTGGTGGTGTGTTAGTGTGTTGTGCTGGTATGAGTGGATTAGACACAGAAATGCTGATGGAGTTTTTAAACACCTCACTGTGACTGCTGGACTGAGAATAGTCCACCAACCAAAAATATCCAGCCAACAGCGCCCCGTGGGCAGCGTCCTGTGACCACTGATGAAGGTCTAGAAGATGACCAACTCAAACAGCAGCAATAGATGAGCGATCGTCTCTGACTTTACATCTACAAGGTGGACCAACTAGGTAGGAGTGTCTAATAGAGTGGACAGTGAGTGGACACGGTATTTAAAAACTCCAGCAGCATTGCTGTGTCTGATCCACTCATACCAGCACAACACACACTAACACACCACCACCATGTCATTGTCACTGCAGTGCTGAGAATCATCCACCACCTAAATAATACCTGCTCTGTGGTGGTCATGTGGGTCCTAACCATTGAAGAACAGCTTGAAAGCAGGCTAAAAACGTATGTAGAGAAACAGATAGACTAAAGTGCTTCTATATGGTAAGTGGAGCTGATAAAATGGACAGTGAGTGTAGAAATAAGGAGGTGGTTTTAATGTTATGGCTGATTAGTGTATATCCCATTTCCCCTACAAAATGCATTTTTCTACATTTTAATTAATTATTATTATTTTATTTATTTCTTTATTCATTAATTTTTTTTAATTGATTTATTTTTATTTTTTTTTATTTTTTTTTGCATTATGGAATTAAATACATTGAATGTTTTCTGGCTACCGTGACGCTGTATTTGTGAATGTGGGATTCTAAATATTCCCAATAAGTACTTCTCCATGATGTCTTTCCAGCTTGTTTAGCAATAAGTAGCAATTGAAAAAAATATATAATAAAATAATAATAATTTTTTTTTTTTTTTTAAAGCTGCTGACTGCAAATTAAAGTCTTGTGTAATTTCAAATTTCGGCTCTGAAAAACAAACTAGTGGCTATTAAGCTTGGTTAGACCAATTAATCCTACCAATTAAATAGCATAAATGAAACAACATTTTTTGCCATAACTAGTGGTGTAACCTTTTATCCAAGTTTCTCTTTCCGAGGCGCACACATGCACCCTGCAATTAAACTATGCTAGATTTTTAGCACCATGTCTGCTGTAATCATTCACCAAGCCATGCTTGGCTTACACACATCAGAAACAAGATTCAAGCAAGACCGATGCTGTAATGTCCCACTTCTTGTAGATAATGCTGGATTTGAGACAAGGCCAGAGAAAGAAATGCACTACGGTGTCACTGTGACTGATGATTAGAGAAGGGAGAGACTGAATACGAGGCCCTAATGTTTTCATGTCTGCGAGGACAGAACAGTGTCAAGAACCATTCCCAATTAACCTATACACCAGTCACAATGCGGTAGGGAGCAGTGTTAAACGCCCAATGCGGTCAATTTCAGAAGTTTAAAGGCAGAATAGCTTCAATACAGCATTTAATTGCTTGCTTCAACCTCTCTCCATTGTTATTTTTGTATTGTGGCTCTTTATTTTCTCTCCCGGCACGATTTTTCAATATTCTGTGCTGTCAGAACTACCAGTGAGAAGCACACAAGACCAAAGTGTCAACCCTTTATCGTAAAGTGGTGCACTGGCATCTAAGCGACAGTGTGTGAATCCACTAGCAAAACCCAGCACTATGCACAACTGTGTGCAGATAACAGCTAAACTCAAACCTGCAATCCCAATACACTGACACAATAAAAAGGCTGGTAAAGTATCACCAGAAAAAAAACCAGTACTAAAGTATTATGTTTCAAGAAATAAAAGAACAGCACTCTTTGTATTATACATGCACTGATTATTTTATATGATACACTGACCAAACAGATACACCTTGTGGATATGCAATTATTAACTGTAGTCAATCAGTTGCTCTGTACACTGCCACACCAGTCACCCATTTAGCATTCATAATGGACCCTACATAAGAACCCAGTTGACAAGTGATATTTTAGTGGTGGACCATTCTCAACACTTAGATGACACTAGAATGGTGATCACACGAGTGATCTCTAGATCAGATGGTAATCCAATGTCATGTGATCACCATATTCGTGTCATCGCATTACTGAGAATGGTCCACCACTCAAATATCATCTTGTCAGACATAACATAGATAACAACTAAACTCAAGCCTGCAATCCCAATACACTGGCGCATTAAAAAACCTGGTAAGGTATCACCAGCTTCCACAACCAGTTAAAAAACCAGTACTAATGTATTATGTTCAAACTGGTGTAATTCTTCTCAAGAATTTGTCATACATTCACTGATTATTTTTTGATGATACACCTACCAAACAGACAAACCTTGTGGATATACAGTTACTGACTGTAGTCAATCAGTTGCTCTGTACACTTCGCTGCCCCAGCCACCCATTTATCATTCATAATAGATCCTACATATAACTCTACTGATGAAATGATATTTGAGTGTGGACCATTTTCAACACTAAGATGACACTTGAACGTTGATCACATGAGTGATCACTAGTGATCACTAGATCAGCTTGTGTCATTGCAATGCTAAGAATGGTCCACCATTCAAATTTTGCTTGACCTAATTCTTTTTAGGAATTTGTTATGCTTTCACTGATTATTTTTATATAATACACATACTCAACAGACAAACCTTGTGGATATACAATTACTGACTGTAGTCAATCAGTTGCTCTGTGCACTTTGCCATTCATAATAGATATAACCCCAATAACGATATTTGTGGACAATTCTCAACACTAAAATGACATTAGAATGGTGATCACTAGACCAGATTGTGATCACATGACAAGAGATTACCATCTTGGTGTCATCGCAGTGCTGAGAATGGTCCACCACTCAAATATAAAAAAAAAAGCCCGGTAAAGAATCACTAGCCTCCACAACCAGTTACAAAAACAGTACTAATGTACTTTGTGGATATACAATTACTGACTGTAGTCCTTCAGTTGCTCTATACACTTTGCCACCCCAGTCACTCATTTATCATTCATAATAGACTCTACATAGGACCCCCACCAAGCTTATCAGTGGACACTTTATTATCACTGGAAGCTATTGGAGCACTGTTCTCCTTCTAGTGTTAACATCTGGGTGTCTTTGTAAAGGTTGTGTTGGACATGGATGAGACATCCCATTGCTTTACTGAACATAGTGGTCCACATTATGTGGGTTTGGTGGGTGTATTTTTATTCTGCCCATTTTACAACGAATCTCTTATCATTCAGTGCTTCTCACTACAAGTCCTTTGGCCTTCATTCCTGACGCCTCTCCTTACCGCTGTCTCTCTGCTCGACTGATCTTAAACACGGTGTGTGGAAGCTGTTCTGACTGAGGAACATAGCACCGCTGCACATGGTTACCTTTCTGATTCACTTTTCTATCCCCAGCTTTCTCGCTCCTTCTCTTGCTCTCTCACTTTTTCTTTTCTCCTCCTACCTCTCTCTGGACCAGGAGCTTGTACCAAGCCAGTTTTTTTTCTTTCTTTCTTTTCACCATCTCTCCCTCACTCTCTCTTTCTCTCTTTCTTTCTGGCTGACAGAGCGAACACATTGCACTTGAAAACAAAAGGACAGCATTAACAGGAGAATGCACCTCCCCTCCCCAGTGCCCTACAGCTGTCAATCAAAAGGTCAGGAAACTGCTCCCTTCAAGTCCTCAACATAAAAAAAAATAGCAACAGCTCAGCAGCCACTTAGTGCCTGGCCCCACAAGTTTTTCTTTTTTTTCCTCTGTCCGGAAGTAAAACCCAGTACTGATGTCCATTTAAAGAAGCTCTTTGTCATGCATAATAAACTGGAGTAAAATAGGTAGCAGAAAGGATGAGAAAATGGTAAAAAGGACACTGACTGATAAGAGGGTCTTCATGATGTTTTCCCTGTAAGCAAAATCAGTTTACCACAGTGGCATGCATATCTAGACTTGATGATTAGAACATGGACAAGGTTTCATTAATAGCTGTTAATTTGTAACTCTGTGTAAACAATGTTTACAAGTTGAGTGGCAGTGGGATAACAGATAGCATACTTAAACCATTCATTCATTCATTCATTCATTCTTAGTAACCATTTAATGTTGTTCAGAATCACTTGATCACTGGTCACTGAGGGAATGGCTGAAGACCTGAGATGGATTGGTCACCCTGTCCAGGGTATTCCTACCTTGGGCCCATATTTCTCAACCAATTTTTTTCTGTTCAGGGTCGCAGCAGGTCCACAAAACACTGGGCACAAGGTAGGAATACCCTGGACAGGGTGAACAATCCATTGCAGGTCTTCAGGCAACCTCCAGGAGTTGTCTACCCTTTGCAGGTATAACAAAATCCACTCTTCTTATTTGTGGGAATTTGTGACCATAATGTCAGACCCTAATGTTGGATGAGTAGAACTGGCTGGCAATCGACGTTTTAATTGATCCCAAAAGTGTTTCAGATGGTTGAGATCAGGGCTCTGTGCAAGGCACTGGATTTCCTCTATTTGAGACTCAACAAACTGTCTTTATGAAACCTCACTTAGTGCATAAGGGTGTGGTCATGCTGGAAAGTTGAATGTCTTAATTTTCACTGTAAACACTGTATAACACAAGTTTAAAATAAGTTGTTTTTTCTCCTAGGCTTACATTTGCATTTTTAGCATTTTATCCAAAGCGACTTCACTGTGGCAGTATACAGTCTAAGCAATTGAGGGTTAAGGGCCTTGCTCAACAGCAGCAACCTGGCAGTGGTGGGGCTTGAACCAGCAACTTTCTGATTACTAGTCCAGTACTTTAACCATTGGGATACAACGTCCAGGCTAAGATATAAAACTGTGTACATTATATTTTTGTATACATAATATTTGTTATATTGATGCTAATTATGTAGGGCAGTAGTTGCTCAGTGGTTAGGATAATATACCTTCCAGATTCTGGCCCCACCACCATCAAATTGCCACTGTTGCGAGATCCATAACGCTTAATTTTTTTTGCACTGTATTGAGTCACAATTGCAGGTTTGCTAAATGCCATTAATGTAAACGTATCTACTAGTTATACCATAGGTAGTTAATTGCCTGTTTTACCACCACTTTATCTTATTCACAAGTCGCAGTGGGTCAGATTCACTTGGCAAAAGGTAGGAAACACCCTGGGCAGGTCCAACATAGGGCGACATTGTGCACAAATGCCAGTCTCTAATGGTCAATAATCAATAATTTATTTCCTCCCGTGCACACATTACCAACAGCTCCTCCATTTCTGAATTACTCTAGTTTCCATACGTTTCTCATATTTGTATTTTGCCTTTCTTTTCATTGTTATTGTTTTAAATCAGCAATTTATTAGAATATGTTCACAAACAAGCCATTTCTGTAATCCTCCAGGGTTTGGACTTGGTCTTGGTCTCGGTCTCATTAAATTGTTGTCTTTGTCTAAACAGTACTTCGACTCAGCATGCTAACACTTAAACACATCCTGGGAAACTTCCAAGTAAAAGGGCATGTGTGAAAGGTAGGACTGGGAAAAACAAGATAAACATTACCAAAAAACACCAACGCTAGATCAGTGCCTAATTAATGGCCATGGGAAAAAGCCTATGAAGTCATTATCTGGTACGTTGAAACCCCATGGACCTTATCACCCTTCAGAGTCTCATTCTGTTTCCCCTACGAGGATCTCCATTAAACCCAGGTGATATCAAACACACTTCATCCCTCCTCCTACATCTGTTCTTTCCTTCCTCTCTTCGTCTCGCTTACAATGTCAGAAAGAGCAAAACGAGACGTGTAGGGCAAACATAACAGCTCCAAAGGCAAACGATACGATTCCATTTCCTGTGTTCGACTGAAAAGAGGATGCATTTTCTCTCCTCAAATATCCTCCCACAGAGTCTTGCCTCTTTGTTTAACCCAAACTGACGGAAGGAGGACTAAAAGGACAAAACAACATGATACCCTGCTGTAAAGTGCCACTTAACACTATGAAATATTAATTCTTGATGATTGTGCTAAATCATGGGCCGCACTGCATGCTAGGTGAAAAACAAAACAGATTGCATGTTCTGTCTCTTCCCCCATTTATCCATTTTCCTGAAATAAGCAGATTACTATACTGCAAGACCACCTTTAAAGCCTGTAATCCGCCTCCCACATAATCCGAGCCTACAGATCGATGATCAGAGGGCTGGTGCTAAGCAGGGGCAGTGGAGGTGAGAGAACACTATTCACTCGCACAAGCCTCTCTGGATGGGGGTGGTATTTAGACCAAAAGCCCCCATGTTGAGTAAAAAAACACATAATAGCTCTGGAATTTTTGTCATTTGACTTTTACTTATTCGTCACCCAAATTCCACCAGTATATAAGACTAATTAGACACATTAGCAAGGTGTCAATTACATTTTCCCAGATTGGGCGCTTGGGTGGTGCAGCATTAAAACATACTATCACACCAGAGCTGACATCTCAAACTCATGAGTTTGAATCTCAGCTCTGCTATTGGCAGGCCGGCACCTATACAGACAATTATTGGCTCGTCTGAGGGTGGGATTGCCATAGGGGATTCATCATGACTGCTGCAATTATGCCCTCTGCTGGCTGATTGATGGAACCTGAACAGGCATAAGGGTAATGGAGAATGTGGATTGTGTGACTCCTTGATACGAATCTCCATATGAACCCATCTCATGCAGGTGAAAAAGAAGCAGTCAGCTACTGCACACATGTCAGAGGCGGGGGGCGTCTTAGTTACAGCCCTTCACAGTCAAGTCAGCAGCAATATACGAAGCGAAATGTGATCAGATAATTGGATATGACTCGATTGGGAGGATAATTGGGGGGAAAAAATGCATTAAAAATAGATTTTCCCACATTATTGTTGGACAGGGGTGTCACTTTAATAGTTAAACCAAGCTCAGCAGGAGTTCAAAACTAGAGTCAGCGCTGAAAGTCATTAAATCTGCGACACATTTAAATTGCCAGATAAGGTCATGAGGTCAGCCATCTGCACAGCTAATGTCGATAGTGACATGCTGCTGCAAATAGCATTTGACTGGAGAAAACAGACAAGTGCCGATATGTCCAATTATGATGAATCATTGCAGAAACTGATCAATTCAGCTTGTCTGACTGGTACCTTAACTCTGCTTTTCCAGCTACATGTGCAACAAGGCATCAGAAATGTTTTAAATACATACTACAATTATATTAAATATGTTACTTTTTTTTCCCCTTTTTTATTTCATTATACAATAACTTTAGTCCAATAATTATAAGTTTGTTGGTTTAAACCCCACTGCCACCAAGTTGCCACTATTGGGCCCCTGAGCAAGGCCCTTAACCACCAATTGCTCAAATTCTATTCAGTCATAATTGTAAGTTGCTTTGAATAATAGTGTATGATAAATGCCACGAATGTAAATGTAAACAGCATAAATAGTTTGAACAATCATATTAAGGCAAGCACTCAGGTGGAGCTGTGGTCTTTTACACTAGCTCACCACTGCTGAGATATGGATTGGAATCTCAGCTGTGCTACCTGCTGGCTAGGCATCTACACAGATGGTATTGGCTATGTCTGAGGGGGGGTAGCCAAAGCCCTGCGATAGATTGACTGTATTCCTGCCTTGTGCCCAGTGTTTCCTGAAGGAACCAGACCCACTGCAACCCTGACCATGATAAAGTGATTGATAAAAATGCACTACACCAATAATAATAATAGTAGTAGTAGTAGTAGTAGTAATAATAATAATAATAATAATAATAATAATAATAATAATAATAATAATTGGTAGTATGTACAGTAAGTGCTGCAAACACAGGTAATTGTACCTTCGTGCCAAGTACAATTAACTTAGGCCTAAGATATTCTGGGGTCTTATTAATGACTTTTATATGCCTCCACAATTATGTATTTAAAAAGGCACATATATAGAACTTAATTTATTATTTGTTTTTTTACATTTTTAAACAACACTTTTCCAAAAATAGCCAATACCAGTAGACATAGTGGCACAACAAGTAATTTGAGTGTCACACAGCTCCATGGATTTGAGGATCAAGGTTTAAACCTTGCCTTTCATTACCGTTTGTAATGTGAATAGTGCATAATGCCTTGTGATGAACTGGCGCCTTGTCCAAAATGTATTTTGCCTTGCGCTGAATGTTTCTGGGTAGGCTCAGGGACCTACCACAGAGCCTATGTCACTGTAGATAAAGAAGTAAGCTGTATAAAAGTGTACTACATCATTGCAGGTAACATCTATGATATAAGTTTAAGAATATAACTAGAGCAAGTGTTAAAACAACAGAGCTTTTGGCTTTGCATTGTTGTAGACCAAAGTGTCAGGTTACAGTTAATAACACAACACTATTATTCTGGGGATGATCATGAGAAAGTCTTTTTGTATGCTCAGAGTGTTTATCCCCAGTCTGTCATGGCAGGATAATCTTTCCAGAGCTAGGTTGTCATTCAAACACATTTATGACACTTTGTCAGCTGTATATACTGTATATTCTGACTTGCAAGTGAATTGACAATACAACAGTGGTGTTATAACAGTCTATGGGTATTCGTAAAAAGGCTGCAGGCTTGCATTATATTGGCTTCGCATCACAATTGCTTTTATGCACCTGAGTATGTATTGAGTATGTTTCTAACTTACACAGTAAAACCACTAATAAGCCAATAAAGATGCTAAATGTTCATTTCACCAGAAACATTCAATCATATTGGATATCAAATTATTTTTTTTTAATGCACATCTTTGGTCCTACAACAAAGAGCTTCATGGAGACCTCCTTTCTGCTTTCAGATTGCTTTCCTAATAATGGCTGGCACAGCAGCGAATGATCAAATTTGGGTTTGAATCTGTAGCGTCTTTTGTGTGCAGATGGTGGTTTCCAGCTAAGATAGATATGAAGCCTAGAGGCATGTTTGGTTTCTACTCAAAACTGTATCTAGCACCGCACGCTCACACATTGATTTCTTATACTCCTATTTCAGTGCAATCATTCTGCATGGCAAGGTCTTACAAACAACTTGGTTAACAGCAAGTACAATCTCCGCTCTCCGTTTCTCTCCTTTTTTTCTTTCTTGCTGACTCTTTCTCACTTTTTCACTCACCACGTTCCACAGTAAGGTTCTCACCACAATAAATTAGCAGACAGAGATAAGAGTAGAAAGGGATCATCAGAAAGGCTGCAGGTCACATGATGCAGGTGTCGGGTCTTTAACTTTCTGGTGTGTGTGTGTGTGTGTGTGTGTGGCCCTATAAAAATATGCACTGCAGAACTAGACACCTAGTTACATACTGTAGCTCCATATATTGCTCACACTCATCACTCATACATTCACATATGATGTAATGATTTGAATTTCCCGTATTCTCTCCTTCTCCATTCACCCAAAATGTGCAAAAACACCAACCAACACTCCTAAACACCTATCCTGCCTATAAACCGACACTCACACATGCAGCTCATTAGTCGCCATCACAAGAACTGTTAGTGGTCCTTGTGTGTTTACTTGAGTGAGAGACATAATGCACCATAAGCTAATGAGCTCACTCTTTCCACAGCCAAATCCCTTTATCCCCGTCTCACCATCACCTTCCCCCTATTGCAGTTTCCTCATCCCTCAAGAGTCTCCCGCAGAGAAGAAGCAGAAAAGAAGCTGCCTCCTTACACGGGGGCTCAACATGTACACTTCTGGTCCAATGAGACCACCTGTACTGTTTGTATGTGAGATCAGTGGGGAAATGATGACGTTAAAACAATGACATTAAAGGTTATGTGGAATATATACTATATTAGTGCATCAGTCAGGTGCAGCAGTGTTGTTGGGTTTTGTAAAAACTGCGCTGTCTTTCAGAATCACATACACTGTTAGCATTTTGTAGGTACGCTCTAAGACTAACATTTTTTTCAGCCAATCTTTCTGTAGTCTTTTCTGATCAAAATATGATGTTGGCTTCATACCTTCAATTGCATTTACAGCAGACGCACGTTTATCCAAAGCAGCTTGCAGTACTGTGGCAGTATATTGTCTAAGCAATTGAGGTTTAAGAGCTTTGCTCAAGGGCCCAGCAGTGACAGCCTGGCAGTGGTGGGGCTTGAACCAGCAATCTTTTGACTAGTCTTTTACTAAATCTTTTACTAGTCCAGTACCTTAATCACTAGGCTACAACTGGCGCTATCATTTACCAGCACTGACCAGCATTAAAATGTTTGAATATGTAATTATTTTATTTTTTATGCATTTTCCCCAATTTTTCTCCTAATCTAGTTGTATCCAACTACCCAATCATATTTCACCTCTACTGCTGTTCACCTCTACTCCTGGACTCCAGGATGGTCGTTATTAACACATGACCCCTCCGACACTAAGCAGTAACCGATTCCTTCTTTCTACCTGCACTAGACAGGTTCATACAGAGATCCGTAATATGTACAGAGGGTCACAAACGGTTCTTCCTTATCCCTCATCTCTGTGCAGGCAGCCAGCAGAGGTCAGAATTGCAGCAGTTATAAAGAATACCCTCCATCATTTGCTCCCATGGTCGAGCCTGCTTAAGAACTTGGGAGCGTGAGATGTCACCTCTGGTGTGCTAGCTGTGCCTCCTGGGTGCCCCATAGTTATTTGATATTAGATATAACCAGGGACTCATCAGATATAAATGATTAATAATTAATGAGTTTAAAAACTATTAATTATTTAAGTATGGTATGGTGCTATGATTGTATTTTAATATGTACCCATTAAGTATCTGTTACAACTACGTTATGCAATGTGTATAATAATAATAATAATAATTACAACAACAACAATATTAAAGTGTATCTAAAATAACGATAATAATAATAATAATATCAAGAGTAAAGTGTATCTGAAATAATAATAATAATAATAATAAAATCAAGAGTAAAGTGTATCTGAAATAATAATAATAATAATAATAATAATAATAAAATCAAGAGTAAAGTGTATTTGAAATAATAATAACAATAACAAAACAATAATAATAATAATAATAATAATAATAATATCAAGAGTAAAGTGTATCTGAAATAATAATAATAATAATAATAAAATCAAGAGTAAAGTGTATCTGAAATAATAATAATAATAATAATAATAATAAAATCAAGAGTAAAGTGTATTTGAAATAATAATAACAATAACAAAACAATAATAATAATAATAATAAAATCAAGAGTATAGTGTATCTGAATTAATAATAATAATAATAACAACAATAATAATAATAAAATCAAGAGTAAAGTGTAACTGAAATAATAATAACAATAATAATAAAATCAAGAGTAAAGTGTATCTGAAATAATAATAATAATCAATAATAACAATAATATAATAATAATAATAATATAAAAAAAATAATAATTTCAAGAGTAAAGTTTATCTGAAATAATAATAATAATAATAATAATAATAATAATGATAATAATAATTAATAATAATAATTATTTTAAAAGATTCTCATTTACTGACTGTAACTCTAGTTGCTTTTACTTTGTGTCATATAGTTGGGCATTTTTAATGTATAATGTTACCAGCTGTTCTAAGATTGAGTGTATTTCATGGAACATGCTTTCTTTTCTCAGTAGAGGGAAACATGTAGAAATAACTGGCCCTGGTAATCACTCTTAGATTTCTCACTACATATGTGGTTAGATAGAGATAAGTTTTAAAAAAAACGTAGTAGTATGACTTGAAGGAGTACTTGCTGGTGGTAATGTGTGGCTGGATAGATGGAGTGGTTGCGGTTGATGGATGAACGAGGTGCTCTACAAGCTGCTATAGATGTTACAGACTTCACAGAAAACACAAAGTCGCGGAGGAGGATGCTGGCTAATAACGACTTGGCATAATTCCAAAGGCATAATGGGTAATTCGCTTAAGCACAGTAAACGTGACCACACTTTGAGCCACACACCCATTAAATCACGGCCCGTGTTTGTATAGAAACACACACACATCCATCTAATCTGACACACCTATATAGTCATGCATAGTTTTCGTGTGTGTTTTGAGGGAGGGGGGGTGGTTGCTCCCTGCTGACACACATGCGCACACAAACACATTAATCCCTTAAAGGGGGCTTAAGGACTCTCAGAAGTGGGATCCCTGTAGGAAAGACTGCAGGCAAATCGACGACGCCTGTAATTAACAGTGTGCTTTTGAGAGGCACAGCCGGTTACAAAGACAGAAGGAAGCATGAGCGTCTATGAGAGAGACAGAGAGGTGGAAGAGCGAGGGATAGGCGGATGAAGGGTATCATGAGGATAAAGCTTAAAGTGAAGTGTGAGAATTATTTTAAAAAGTGGCAATGTGCTAAGTAAGTGCTCCCTAATTCCTCAATATGTGTCGGAAACTGAGAGGCTTGGAGTAATGAATGTGGCGACACAAGCAGCAGTGAGTCGATGTGAAGCAAATCTAATAAAAATCTTGCTGCCAATGGCAATCTCTTTATTTATTTTATTTCAGTTCTTTTTTTTTGGGTGGCATGGTGGATCGGTGGGTAGCACTGTCGCCTAACAGCAAAAAGGTCCTGGGTTCGATTCCCAGGTGGAGTGGTCCGGGTCCTTTCTGTATGGAGCATGTTGTCCCTGTGTCTGTGTGGGTTTCCTCCCACAGTGTGGTGGGTCTGTTTTCACTGGAATCAATGGGTACAATGCAGTAACACACCCCAAACAGGACACCAATTTATTGCGGAGCCTAGGTCACACCCGCACTCCAGGCATAGGTAATCTTGTTTGTATGTAGACGGACAACTGGCTGATAATATCGCTTGGGATTTGAAACCTGATCCCAGAGAAAGTGGACTGGCGCAATTTACCGCCGAGCCACCCAAGTGCCTATTTTATTTTTTTAATTCCCAGGTGGATCGGTCCGGGCGGTCCATTATTTAGGTGGTAGATGATCTCAGCACTGCAGTGACACTGACATGGTGGTCAGTGGTGGTCATGGTGGGGCCAGTGATAGCTCAGTGTTTAAGGTACTGGACTAGTAAACAGAAGGTTGTCGGTTAAAGCCCCGCCACCACCAAGTTGCCACTGTTGGGTCCTTGAGCAAGGCCCTTAACCCTCAATTGCTCATCGTGTTCCGCTCATTGTGTAAGTTGCTTTGGATAAAAGCGTCTGCTAAATGTTGAAGATGTAAATGTTAATGTGGTGTGTTAGTGTGTGTTGTGCTGGTATGAGTGGATAAAACACAGCAGCACTGCTGGAGTTTTTAAATACCGTGTCCACTCACTGTCCACTCTATTAGACACTTCTACCTAGTTGGTCCACCTTGTTGATGTAAAGTCAGAGACGATCGCTCATCTATTGCTGCTGTTTGAGTTGGCCATCTTCTGGACCTTCATCGGTGGTCACAGGACGCTTCCCACGGGGCACTGTTGGCTGGATATTTTTGGTTGGTGGACTATTCTCAGTCCAGCAGTGACAGTGAGGTGTTTAGAAAGTCCATCAGCATTGCTGTGTCTGATCCACTCATACCAGCACAACACACACTAACACACCACCACCACGTCAGTGTCACTGCAGTGCTGAGAATGATCCTGTGGTGGTCCTGTGGGGATCCTGACCATTGAAGAACAGCATGAAAGGGGGATAACAAAGCATGCAGAGAAACAGATGGACTACAGTCAGTAATTGTAGAACTACAAAGTGATTCTATATGGTAGGTGAAGCCGATAAAGTGGAGAGTGGTTATAATGTTATGGCTGATCGGTGTATTCATCCATTCATCTGCAGTTCATCGTCGTATTGTTATTCTAGCCGGATGATTCTGGTGTTACTAGATATTTTAGCCTATACCAATCTTTAATCCAGCACCACTTAGGCAGCAAATAGACCTCAACCAGTACCCAAAATATGTTCTGTTGAAAATATAGCAACTCATACAGACACGTCCAGGCAGTCAGTAAGTAAGCTTTGCAGCACCAACACTACCTGTTGTACCCCTTTACACCAGATCATTAGCAGTCGAAAATAACAACCTCGACATCACGAGCTCCGGGTGCAGCGCCAAGCAGGAGTCTATAAGGTGTTACTATGGAGACGACGGTAGCCATGTGAGAAAATTCAGGTGAGAAAAACTTAAGTCTATTAAAAGCCATTAGTGAAAAAAGATTGAGTTAAATGAAGTGGCTTGATTTCTTTAATCTCCTGCACAATTTAAGGGTCTTTAGTGTCTGATTACAAAGGACTCGCTTTTAATAAACTCATTCGAAAATGAATACCGGGCAAAATGAAATAATTAAAAGGTTGGCAAGATAAGATGCTTGTCTGTCTTCTTTTCTTCATTCCTTTCGAGAAAATGGATGAGACCAGCACAAGTTGCCTGTGTGACTGACAGCTGATGTGATCACATGAAGGGCTAATTTAATTAAGGCATAAAAAGACTCGCTTAATGGTACCAGGATCAAGCCAAAAAAAGAGGGCTTGATAGACAGTTACGTCTCTTTTTGCTTAAAGCTTGGCCACCTGTTCACTGGGAATAATCTAAGTGTAATGTTTAATCATTTTATGGATTATTAATAGCTTTGGGATGACGATATTTACAACCTGATCTGATACAGAATGTATAGGAACTATATAGACTTCAATTTTATTTTACTGTATTTAATACATTATATATAAAACTTTTTACAGGGGGCTTGGGTAACACAGAGGCCTATTATGCTAGCCCACTACTGCTGAGATCCTAATCAGGGTCATGATGGGTCTGGTTTCACTGGAATCAATGGGTGCAATGCAGTAACACACCCCAAACAGGATACCAATCTATTGCCTATGTCACACCCACACTCCAGGCATACATAGGTAATCTTGTTTGTATGTAGACGGCCAACTGACTGATAACACCGCTTGACCGCTTGGGATTTGAACCCTGATCCCAGAGAAAGTAGACTAGTGCAATTTACCACTGAGCCACCCAAGTGCCCTTTTTCTCTAATAACACTGTCTCAGTGGGTAGCACTGTTGCCTCACAGCAAGAAGGTCCTGAGTTTGATTCCCAGGTGGAATGGTTCAGGTCCTTTCTGTATGGAGTTTGCTTGTCCTCCCCTTGTCTGCCTGGGTTTTCTCCCACAGTCCAAAGACATTCAAGTGAGGAGAATTGTCCCTGATTGTGTTTGACATTAAACTTGAATTTTGTGTAACCAGTAACTACCTGTCCTGTCATGAATGTAACCAAAGTGTGTTAAAATGATGTTAAAATCCTAATAAATAAATAAAACTCCAGTCGTTCAGTCACAGGTAGTTACCAAAATCATTAAATTCTAAAGACTCAACTGACATAAACGTCCCTCTTTGACTTTAAATGTAATTCCTTACAATGATAAATTCAATGCGGTTCTGAAGGCTGACATAAAGACACATTCTCTATCAGACTGTCGGTGTGTTGGTGCGATGGAGCGTGACCTGCTAGCTGAAGTGTGAGGGGAGCGGGACTGATCTGAAGGAGAAGAGGACTCACATGTTGTCCACTATGACTTTCAGTCTGTCCGCCTGCTCTCTGGAGAACAGGCCTAAATAAAGTAGTGGACTTTTAGTAGCGGACAAGCAGCTGGGTTTCTCTCTCACTTACTCTGTCTCTGTCTTTGGTGAGAAGTGGGCCACAAGGTTCCTATATCCTCTACCAAAGCCCGGGAGATCTTCATACACAGAGACACATAAAACGAAACGTTTTCCTGCTTACATATGTTCCAATTGTTCTACAAACTAGAGTGGAATAGTAACACACACACACACACACATACACTTTATATACACAGTGCAGTAGATGCACTGACATTCTCACCTTTACGTAAAACACTCAGAAATATCAGGTGTGTGTGAAGGCACACACACACTCTCTCTAGCAGACAAATGGCTGCACCTGGCACAGTGTCTGTGGCTTTTTCAGCTTTACAGTACCGCTCTCTGTAACCTTTTCAACAGTGAAGGCATCATTGATTTAAACAGATGACATTGACTCGGCCCTACGTGGAGCCTCCACCTGGGGACTAAGAAAGCCCACCTGCCTTGATAACTGCAGTCTACTACTGTGACATGGACTAGCAGAAGTCACTTAAATAATGACTGCTGTTCATTTTTGTGGGAGAGACATATACAGTACAGTCCACCACATTTCTTGTAAAAATCCACACATGGAGTTTGGGCGGTGCAACGATTTAATGCGCCAGGACACGGCTTTGTAGATCTGCGTGTGAAATGTGGAAATAAACACAACTGGTCATGTTTAAGGGTGGGAAGGTTAGATGGGGATACTGTAATATGCTATTTTCAATGAGTAGCTGATTCATCAACTCTCAGTGTGCGATAAAGCTCTGTATGAGGCCTTATTATTGGTCAATGACTAAGAAATGACCAACTGCTACTGTGAACATGTTAGGAAAAAATACTGCATGATTAATGTCATCAACTAGACCACTCATCTGAGATTAAATATAAAATTTTACACTTTCAGAGGAAATGTATTTATTTATTTATTAGGATTTTAACATGTTTTACACACTTTGGTTATATTCATGACAGAAACGGTAGTTACTCGTTACACAAGTTTAATGTCAAACACAGCCATGGACAATTTTGTTTCTCCAATTTACCTCACTTTTATGTCTTTGGACTGTGGGAGGAAAACGGAGCTCCCAGAGGAAACCCACGCAGACACGGGAAGAACGTGCAAACTCCACACAGAAAGGACCCGGACCGCCCCACCTGGGGCTCAAACCCAGGACCTTCTTGCTGTGATGCAACAGTGCTACCCACTGAGTTCGGAGGGAAAAAAAGTAAAAAATGCACTGCACACCTACACTAACACCTAATCTTAACTGTGAAGTATGGTGGAGTAAGTGTCATACATTGACGGTAATTTTAATAAATATGATTTCAGCAAACGTAAGCTGAAAAGGCCAACTAACATTATGTTGTGAAATAAAGGCACTACACACCAACGACAAAACTGGCAATTGAGAAAGCAGCTTATTTACAGGGAATTTGGTAATTCATTGAAAAATAAGAGCTTTTTATGCTTTAATTGGCTTGGTTAATTTCTACATCTTAAACATCTGAGATGTTTCTGAATGTTTGTTTGTTTGTTTATTAGGATTTTAACGTGACAGAAATGGTAGTTCCTCATTACACAGGATTCATCAGTTCACAAGGTTATATCAAACACAGTCATGGACAATTTTGTATCTCCAATTCACCTCACTTGCATGTCTTTGGACTGTGGGAAGAAACCCACACGGACACGGGGAAAACATGCAAATTCCACACAGAAAGGACCTGGACCGCCCCACCTGGGGATTGAACCCAGGACCTACTTGCTGTGAGGCGACAGTGCTACCCACAGTGCTGCCGTCCTGTTTCTGAATAAGATGAAGACAAAAAATGTGACAGTTATAAATAATAATGACAAAAATTAATATTAAATACAAATAAATCGTTACTATCGTTAAAGTCTGATAAACAGCTACAGTAAACATTATTGTTGCTAAAGAGAGTTCTGTAAGTCATTAAAAAGAAGTGGGTGCATATCTTTTCCAGCCAGGACTAACAAACAGTTCAACTACCTACATGTTGTTAGTTTAGATGAAACAGACCAGATTTTATAAGATCTAAGAAAACAATAAAATTCTGAACATTTGTAAGGGATGATGAACTTTTTAAGGCAGCTACATGAGCAGATTCAAAAACATGTAGTCAGCAGCCTGAACTTCCTTAGCAAAACAAAAGGAGGCACCACAGAGCAAACATTCATAGCATCTGCATTCTTCTCTAAAACTGCACCCTCCTAACAAGTCTTCTTTCATTCCACCAGCAAAAATGACATTAGCACAAAATAACTATGTTCCAGCCCTATCTTCCTATCCACTGCGTTTTCTTACCGAATAGCCATCATCTACATCACAGACAACAGATGAATATATAAACATGAATTGATTGATTTTTATACTGAGGTAATCTAATCAGATTCTGCTGCACTCATTTTAATGCACAGGGATAAATACTGACTCAACAGAATTAGCATATGGGCTACTCTGCTAGGCTGTTGTTTTCCAAATAGGTTAATCCCATTAAGGCACCCCTGGATTGCTTAGATGTGCATTTGTTTTATCTATAAACAAACTGAGCCCCGTCCAATCCTGACCTCTCACTTGAAGCACAGATAACCAAACTAAAGGTCTTATTTTGGACACATTGTGATAAGAACTGAAAGATAATTATGATTGGAAAAGTTAAAAAGCCAAACAGAAGGGCAGAATGTTCTGAAGAAACATTATTTATATGGTCACCAGGAGTCGGAATCGACTTCAGGGCATATTAAATATTAACAAAATATTAAACTAACTCAGAGAAAAAGATTAAGAATAGGGCCAGACAGGACACCATATTTAGAGCAGTTAGGGTACTGGACTAGTGAGCAGAGGGTCAGGGGTTCAAGCCTCACCGCTGCCAAATTGGCACTCTTTGGCTCCTGTCCCTCAAAGGCCCTTAACCCTCAATTGCTTGCATTTGTGTACAGTCACAGCTTAAATAAAAGCATCTGCTAAATGCTGTAAATGTATCATCTTAGGGCATTTGTAGTCTTGCGGTTAAGGTACAAGACTAGTAATCAGAGAGTCACTGGTTCAAGCGCCACCACTGCCAGGTTGCTGCTGTTGGGCTCTTGAGCAAGGTCCCTAACCCTCAATTGTTCAGACTGTATACTGTCACACTACTGTAAGTCGCTTTGGATAAACGCGTCTGCTAAATGCAGAAAATGTAACTGTAAATATTTAGGGCCCCTACCTTACAACTGAACATTTAGGTACTAATACGGAAACGCTTGTGCTCAAACGCAGGCTAAGTATTAGCTCCAGAAACCTATGACCTGCCCTAATTCTCCGACGACTCAAATCCGATCTGACTGCAGATATTAATAACCGATGGCTGCCTTCTGCTCATAAAGCATTCACTTGATTGGTTTAAAATGAGCCACAGTTCAGACATCAAATTGAAATTGAATTCTACTGACTAGCCAGAGACCGAGAATGGACCCACATACCAATGAAGCTAGGGATTAAACTGACTGTTCTTCATAAAATCAAAATGAAAAAAAGGACGCTGAGGAGAAATGAGTCAGAAATAAAAAGAAGTGTGGGCTTATATTCAGTTTCCGCTAACCGCTTCGTCAGTGTTAGAGGGGCTGTGGGTCTAGCGTTACCCGTTTCAACAAAAAGTTTAAATTTTTTGAGCAGCAGATGCACCTTCTGTGTGTTTCAAAATGTGGAAGAAAATACCCATACAAACATGCAGACACAAGGAGACCGTGTCAAACTCCTGACATACAGTGACCAGAGGCAAGTGTTCTGGAACTATGCTAATGTGTTTCACCCACTTCTGTCAACTGTGCCAGAAAGTTGCATCTGTAGATATTTACACTATCGACATTTAGCGACGTACAGCATACAGTCTAAGCAATTGAAAGTCGGCCTTGCTCAGGGGCCCAATAGTAGCAACCTGGCAGTGGTGGGGTTTGAACCGGTGACCTTCTGCTTCTTAGTCCAGTATATATACACTGATCAGCCATAACATTAAAACCACCTCCTTGTTTCTACACTCGCTGTCCATTTTATCAGCTCCACTTACCATATAGAAGCACTTTGTAGTTCTACAATTACTGACTGTAGTCCATCTGTTTCTCTACATACTTTTTAAGCCTGCTTTCACCCTGTTCCTCAATTATCAGGACCACCACAGAGCAGGTATTATTTAGGTGGTAGATGATTCTCAGCACTGCAGTGACTGACATGGTGGTGTGTTAGTGTGTGTTGTGCTGGTATGAGTGGATAAGACACAGCAGCACTGCTGGAGTTTTTAAATACCGTGTCCACTCACTGTCCACTCTATTAGACACTCCTACCTAGTTAGTTCACCTTGTAGATGTAAAGTCAGAGACAATTGCTCATCTGTTGCTGCTGTTTGAATTGGTCATCTTCTAGTCACCCACGGCTTGCTCAATGGGGTTTTTTGGTCTGTTGGTCCTGGATTCTGTAAAGTTGCTTTGAGACATTGTCCATTATAAAAAATGCTATACAAATACATTTGACTTGACTTTACATGGCCAAGTGAAATTCAGGTGTGACCTAATTGGCTCTCACAGGTGTATGTGAACTTTGGACTTTGACTATAGCTCATGTTGCTAGATAGTGTGACACATTTTACAGTCGATGCCACGTTTCCATTCCATTTCTTGTACTGTACCAGTAGTATGATATGACTGATATAGTTTGGTGAAGACTGATAGTTCATTACTTATATTTAATATTTTTGACAGACCTAGTTCAGTCTGTACCATTAAAACAATGTGTGTGTGTGTGTGTTTGTGTGTTGAGATTCACTCTCATTACATAAAGCCCACAGTCATCATGTCTAGCTCACTAAGGTAGGCTACAATATAATGCACCTATTGATGCATGGCGAATTCTGAACCAAATGTCCTATTTACTTGTCCTAAATCCAGACAGGCATAACACAGTGAAAACCTGTTTGCTAAACCTGTTAAATGTGCACTAGCTAGCAGCCTACTTGACAATGTGATATTAATTCTTATCACTGTCTTGGAGACTATGTACACTAAGACTTAGTGTTTACAGTGGTGTGTTTGGAGCTGGGGACTGAAGGCCTGTTTAAACACTGCCAGTGTCTTCAGAAGAAAGGCCACACTGTCAGCATCTTCCAGTCTTCTCCATAGGGAGTATCTGTGTATATTAGAGAGAGAAAGACACAGAGAGAGAGGTACGCAGGCCCAAGTCCATTCTCTAGCCCTTATTGCAGACTCGTTTAGACAGTGAGTGAACGCTGAAAGCTGCCCAAGAGTCTTAACCTGCCGTTAATGCTGGGTTCAGCACATCTGTGAGTGGATCTATCTGCTAAAGTGAGCCATCAGACAGCAAGACTCCATTTTAAACATGCAGCATTGGTCTTGCTCATTCAGCTTCCTGCTGCAAATAGGGTACAGCTTTTAGAAAAGCAAAAGTTGACTCTTTATTGAGCCAAATTACACTGCATTCTTGCCCATAAAATGTTGTACTTTTAAACGTTAGCTTGTATACCTTTTATTTAAAGACTTTAAAGTTTATTTTTTAAAGCATTTTCAACAAGGACCATTCATACATATTTAAACATACAATTTATACCTATAACCTTTTTAGGCAGCGGTAGCTCAGCAGTTTAAGTTTAAGTACTAATGATCAGAAGGTCGCAGGTTCATGTCCTTACCACTAAGTTGGCACTGTTGGGCCCTTGAGCAAGGCTTTTAACCCACATTGTCTTGTACTGTATTTAGCCACAGTTAAAAGCTGCTGTGGTAAATACCATAACTGTTTGTTAAATACCATAAATGTATTAATTTTTTTAAATAAATAAATTATTATTATTATTATTATTATTATTAATAATAATAATAATAATAATAACAAATAGTAATAATAATAATAATAAATAAATAGTAATAATAAAAACAACAACAATAATAATAATAATAAATAGTAATAATAATAATAACAATAATAATAACAAATAGTAATAATATTAATAATAATAATAATAAATAAATAGTAATAATAAAAACAACAATAATAATAATAATAATAAATTGTAATAATAATAACAATAATAATAACAAATAGTAATAATAATAATACTAAATAAATAGTAATAATAAAAACAATAATAATAATAACAAATAAAAAGTAATAATAATAATAAATAAATCAATAGTACTATAGTAATAATAATAATAAATAGTAATAATAATACATAAATAGTAATAATAATAACAATAATAATAAATAGTAATAATAATAATGACTAAATAGTAATAGTAATAATAATAAATAATAATAATAATAATAATAATAAATATAAATATTTTATTTTGTGGATATACCAATAAACCAAAAATCAGGCTACATCTCAGACTTGTTTGCTTAATGTTCCAAAGTTCTATGTCAATTAGTTGTTGCTATGTAATGGAATATATATATATATATAAGGCACATTAACCAATATATGCTTTAGAATGTAGCCCTACCATGTTTATGATATAAAAAATATGACTGCTGGTTTATGAATATGTCCCCAGTGATCAATAATAAGCAGATTTCCATCTTTCATACTGTTATGTCATTTCTAACACTTGTAATCACATTGCGCCTTATAAAAGACAATCTCATTTAGAAAGATTCTAACCAGTATCCATCTATTTAGCTCCTTGGAGGTTTACATCTTCCCATTTCCCGCTCCCTCGGTCGACTCTATCACAGTGTAATGAGTGAGACGGCCGCCTCTGGCTCTGACATTGAGCGCGAGCGCCGCAAGGTTGTCCGCCCAGCTGCTATATCTGCGCTCATGCTGCATAATTCTCCGTGGCGGCTAAGAACCTTTTCCAAACAGCTCTGAATCATTCGGGAGGGAACGAGCTGGTGGAGGGAGAGCCAAGCTGAGATTATTGCTCAATACAGAAAGCAATTCGATTAGCCCCAATGGCTAACACTAGCACCTCAGAGTGGACATTTAACCCCCGCTTAGAAGTGGATTATTAATTAAAAATATATCAGGAAAAAGTGTGATGTCAGAGGTGAGAAAGTGGTACTCATTCTGACGATTTTTGCAAATTTTATTTATATTTTGTATTAATCATAAAAGAGAAGAGAAGTCTTCTCAGTTAATCAAAAAACATTCCACAGAAATAAGGAAAGGTAGAAATGCATTCAGGGTTCAAATCTCAGCAGTGTTATCAGGTGGTCAGGCTTCTGCACAGACATGTTTGCCTATTGTCTGAAGGGATGGGGGGGGGGGGTATGTTCCGAAACAGTCTATCCATTGGGAATTGCACTTTTCAGTACACTCTCAGTGCCAGTCCCAAACCCGGATAAAGTTAAAAGGAAGGGCAATCTGGTACGCGGACAATCAAAAGCTATGTAATCCTTATTGCTGCTAATGAATCCCACTTATCCTTTAATAATGGGTTAAATAAATACATTAAATTGTTTGTGTTATTTAAATATACAGATTCTGTTTCCTCATATAGGGCAGCATGGAGGCAGTGATGGTAGAGGTGGGTACCGCATAGCAATAGTGGCTCCATACACAAGGTGTGAAAACATTTGGCATGTCCACTGTGTCTGTGTTCACAAAGATTTCTTTCAGGCATTGTGTTTTTTTTCCCTTGTTTTTCTTGTTTCTTTTACAAACAAAACACTGTGAGTAGGTGGATTGGCTACTCTAAATCCCCCTGTGTGAGTGATTAACTCAATGGGTAAATGTGTGGTGCTCTTAAAAAGTAGTCAGACCCAGTCAACCTAAGCATGATGAAGCAATGGGCAAAAATGAATTAATGTTTATTATTTGACCTAAATGAAGGTCAGATTATTATCATTATTATTTCCTATTTATTTATTTAGTTAGTTAGATATTTTTTGCAAATGTACACTGCTGATAAAAGTCTTGATAAATGTTGTTGGCCACCACACTTTGCAACAGGTGTGCACACATTTGTCATTCTGTTGCTCTTGGCTGCTGTTCCTCAGCATCATCTGGCCGAGGGTTAACGGTGGGGCGGTCCAGAATGAACACAATTAAACACCTTTGAGAAATGGAGCCAGGTCCTTTCATCTCCTTACCCTCTCACACTCACCCACCCCCCTCCCCTCTCCCATTCACTTTCAATTTATTGACATGACAGCACCATGATGCAGACTCACACCTTTAGGAATACAACCTCAGGGTCAGGACATGTCAGTCACTGAGGGTCAGAAGGGGGCGCGATAGTGAGATCTATTGCCACGGCCCATCAATCAGTGCAGTGTTGGATAAATATGCAAGTTACATACGTAACACACAGGTGATATTATATAACAATACTGTTTATTTATTCAATCATATTTAGTAACTGCCTTGACCTAGTCAAAGTCTCAGTGGTACTGGAACCAAGCCTCTAGTCTTTTCTTAAGTGGATACTTAACAGAGCAACAGATGGGCTACAGTCAGTTATTGTATATCCACAACGTTCAACTGTACGGTACATAAAGGCTATAAAATATTTACTGAATATACGTTGAATCCCACCCAAGGAGGATGGGTTCTTGCTAAGTCTGGTTCCTCCTAAGGTTTCTTCTTGTAATTTTAAGGGAGGGTCGTCTTGCCAGTGCCGTCTTTGGCTTTAAAGTCACTTTGAGACAATGTCTATTATAAAAAGCGCTATACAAATAAATGTGTGTGCCTACTGTGACTTTATGAACAGCTTTATATTGATCTGAGTCACGGTGGGTCTAAAGTCTTCTTAGAGACATTAGGCACAGGGCAGGAATACACCCAGAACAGGGCACCCATGCAGGTATTCACTTAAATCTAAGAGGAAATTTAGAGTAGTCACCTTTTAGGAGCAAAAAAGGGAACCACACCATCTTAAACATAAGTTGAACAGCCCAAACACCTCTCAGGAAAGTCTGGTTCCTCTCAATGTTTCCTTTTGTAATTTTAAGGGAGGGTCGTCTTGCCAGTGCCTTCCTTGGCTTTAAAGTTACTTTGAGACAATGTCTATTATAAAAAAGCGCTATACAAATAAATTTGACTTGACAGACCAGGCAGGGGGCGGCAAGTGGGTAGCACTGTCGCCTCACAGCAAGAAGGTTCTGGGTTCGATCCCCAGGCAGGGCGGACCAGGTCCTTTCTGTGTGGAGTTTGCATGTTTTCCCTGTGTCTGCGTGGGTTTCCTCGTGGAGCTCCGGTTTCCTCCCTCAGTCCAAAAACATGCAGTCAGGTTAATTGGAGACACTGAATTGCCCTGTAGGTGAATGGGTGTGTGTATGTGTGTGTGCCCTGCAATGGGGGTATGATGCATCTATCAACTCCATATGTATACACAATGTATTTTGGATAATTAATGAGGAAACAGTAATTAGATACCACTGGTTACATTAGTACTCTGTTGGAAAGCTGTTGTTGACAATGATACTTTCTACCAGTATTCTTCTCCCTTTTTTTATTCTGAGCCAATATGTATTTTTTCCTCAGTCATGTTAGCAAAGATTGTGCTTTGCAAAAATACTGAATAATATAATTCAAATGTAAATTCATGCATTACTTTTAGGTACGGATGTGGAGCTTCCATTCTCTGCATAAACAGACTTTCAAGAAGAGCTGACACAGACCTGTGGAAAGCAGCTGAGTTCTTATTTCAAAATAACCCAAAACCTGCAGTGGAGATGCAGTGTGCACATTGTCTAACTTTATACACCCCCAACACACGCTTACACACACACACACGCACACACACACACAAACATGCCTTGAAATATGTCATGATGACAGGCTCAGAGAGCGATACAGTGTCTGCCCATAATTACAAGAGATTCTTTCCGAAATGCTCCCCTATCATGGCAGTGCTGCTTGTCGAGGGAGATTATTTCCCTGGCCTGAGTCAACGGCAGCGGCAGCTAGCGAACAGAATCAACTGTCAGCTTGTGTAATTACGCTTATAGAAGAGCACTTCATACGCAGCCGTTTTCGAGCCGCCGCCAACCCGAGACTTTATGAAAACACAGACTTAAAACTGTCGTATTAAATTTGCTTCCGTGTTCCCCCTTTAGCACTTCTCTAATGCTGACAATTAATTACTGTGTTTCATTACGAATGACTGAAGATCATTCGCTTGTGATGTGTGAGGGGTGAATATTACATTAGTGTAATGAAAGCAGTGCTCACAATCCAGCGCTGCAATAATCCAATAATGTGATATCCTATACTGCCAGCTGATCGAATACCAGACAAAACTGTGCGCCTACTGTGACTTTATGAACAGCTTCATATTGATCAGAGTCATGGTGGGTCTAAAACCTGCTTAAAGACGGTAGGCACAGGGCAGGAATACGCCCAGAACAGGGCACCATGCAGGTATTCACTTATACCTAAGGGGAAATTTAGAGTAGTCACCTTTTAGGAGCAAAAAAGGGAACCACATCATCTTAAACGTAAGGAGAACAGCCCAAACACCTCTCAGGAAAGTTACCAAAGGCAATCATAGAACCTAGTTTCCTAGGATTCATGTTGCTTTACAGGACCCCCTCTATCAGCTGTTTTGCCATTATTAATCTTCAGGAACTGGCTAATGTTGATCAAGTTCTTAGTAGGCCAGGAGCTTACGTAAATACAGAAATACACACATACATGCCGTCAATCAATCATAGGACAGTGTAGCTCCTCATTTACCCAATAAGTTACAACTAGAGGGTCATTTACAACTAGTTGGTTTAGGGAGGTAGAAGAAAACCAAAATACCCACATTGGAGCAAGATGTTGGTCCAAAAGATTTGACAACTTTCTATTTATCAAATGATTTGTTGAACCATATCACCATATGGATAGGCATTGTCATCCCTAAGTCTCTGGTTTGCATGGATCCTATCCTCTAAGGAGACAGTTTGTTAAATACATGCCAAACAATGCCCCTCATTAGCATAACAGAGCCACTAAACGTGTTGGCCAAACATTTTGGCCAGTAGTGTTCTATTAATTTATGACCTTTTTTTCAGAGCAGGCCCCACATATGGACTCACACTGAGCATTGGCTGTGCCAGTTGATAGAATAGAGTGTGGACTCAGTTACTCTGGGTTTTCTTATCTTTCTTCGTCTTCTGAGAACTGGGTTGTCCCAGATGACAATGGTGTTCCGCCTTGGTCAGGCATCTTTCACTTTGGTTTATGTTCAATTCTAGCAGGCGCAGGGCTTCACCTCGCACTTTAGTGCTGGGACACAACCCACCCTGTTACAGGTAAGATTTATTCGTGTAATTAACCACATATTCCAACAGAATTATGTAGGATTATGTAATTATGTAATACTTGGACACAGCCTTCTCTCGCAAATTTGAATCTAAGCTCTGCTATCGACTGATCAGGCATTTATGCAGACATGCAGGGCATTTATGCTGGGATTGTCCTGGGTGAAGGAGGGCTGGATTCCCTAAAATGGCAACAGTTACTTTTACTGGCTGGTTGACGGTGTCTGCTCAAAAGATTGTGCGTTACTCTCTGTACATGATACAGATCTACATATTAATCCACCTAGTGCAGGTGGAAAAGATACCCTCCTCGGTCAAAAGTAAAGGTCAGCATCATTAGACGTGAAATACGATCAGGTAATTGGATACAACTAGATTAGAAGAAAAAATGGGGGAAATGCATTAAATAGAAACACACAACTGCTAGCTAACATTTGCATGAAACTTACTAGCCTGGTCTGCACACGTGTTGTGTGTGTACGCAGAATATAATTATGTAGTGTGGTAAGCTCTTCGAAGTTGGGCACTGTTCCAAAAAGTCTGCACCCCACTGACTTACACGATGCTTACTAGTTTTACTGTTCTAATTCTGCAACATAAGCTTTTTTCTGGTGCACTTGACCTGTCTTCAGTTAATTAGATCTGTGCAGACAGGCATTCGCTTGCCCATAAGCGGCATGCATCCTCTAATGGTGGCGTTTTAGAAGAACCGGGCCGTCGGTTGGTCCTCAATGCTGCTCTTCTGATCAATGCTAACGCAATTACTAACATCACTTAAATGCTCTCTAGCATATATTTATGAGCTCAGGAGACCTGTCTTTCCTGGCACACTTTTGGCTGAGTGTGTGTTTGCTGTTGTGAGTATTTAAGAGATGTACTGAGTAAGAAACACAGAGAGATAGATATATGATTGGGTACCGTTGCAGGAGTGTAACATATTGTGTAAATGTATCGTGTGCAAAAACTAGAAATGCTGCATGTGCTAGCAGACTCCTGCAAGGTCTAATCCACTTACTGATGTAAACACACACATCTCCATTTACAGGAATGGCCTCTGATCCAATAACACCACGTTGCCACAGGGGCAGACGTCGGTGTGTCTGGCTGCGTGTGACGCTCAATGAACTGTAAATGGTTCCGCGCGCTGTTTTCAACATTGGGAATTTGTTGAAAATGGATATGTTTATGTTCCTGAGCTTTAAGTGCAAACTACAGCCAATAAATCCATTAGCTAAGGTAAAGTGGGAGCCGGCCCACTGGGAACCAGTAGAGCTCAGGGTTTTTAGTTTTAGATTTTTTCCACCAGACAAGTGAAATGGTTCTACCTTAAGGCTTCATAGGAATCAATATTCATAACTACTGTGTAGGACTCAATATTTTTCCAATAACTGTCCAATTTTCTTCCAAAATCTGAACATTCACTTTTAATTCCCTTAACGTTTTCCTACAATACCCACAATGCCAGTCAGCTACATTCTAAAGCTACCCCAGCTACTACCATAATTAACCACAATTAAACTGTCTTAGCTGCATTGTCTATGTTGTGTTAGGAAAAAGGAAAAACTAAAATGCAAACATCAACATACAGCTTGTTACACATTGTTAAAACTTAATGAGTCCTAGCTTCTTTATTTCAGCTAACATCAAAATCTAACAATTAACATTTATGCTTGTTAAGGAAAAAGTTCAACTGAATTAGCAGCACAAGTTAATTTCTGATTAAGCCAGCAATTTTCTCCTATCATATAAGAAATAGTTATTGTTATAAAAATGACATATAACAATAAACAACACATTACTGTCAGAAATGTAATTCAGAATGATAGTTCATCTTATGGGTGGCACGGTGGCTCGGTGGGTCATACTGTCGCCTCACAGCAAGTAGGTCCTGGGTTTGATCCCCAGGCGGGGCGATCTGGGTCCTTTCTGTGCGGTGTTTCCTCCGGGAGTTCTGGTTTCCTCCCACAGTCCAAAAACATGCAGTCAGGTTAATTGGAGACACTGAATTGCCCTATAGGTAAATGAGTGTGTGTGTGTGTGTGTATGTGTGTCTGCCCTGCGATGGACTGGTGCCCCTGTCCAGGGTGTTACTGTGTTCCTTGCGTCCATTGAAAAGCTGGGATAGGCTCCAGCACACATCACGACCCTAACTGGATAAGCGGTTAACAAAAGAGTGAGTGAGTTCATCTTATACTGTGCTTTAAATTATATTGGTCCACCATCTAATTGGCTATATTCAGTATATAACAGAAATAAAGCTACTGAAAAGGCAAAATAAATAAATAAATAACAATAATAATACATTTATCCACAGGAAGACACAGAAGAACTATTTCAAGCTGTTCTTTATTTTCTTCTTACATGCATAAGGTTGCTCATACATGTTGTACACCAGATTTGTGCCTTGTACAGCACCAGAATTCATAGGAACCTTGGTTTAAACCTAAACTCTGGTCCTTGTCTGTAAAGACCTTGGAAAATCCCCCCATATAGAAATAATTTTCATTCAGGTACTCTGATTTTCTTTTACCTGTGAATTGGCTACTTCAAACTGACCTCTTGAGCTCATGAGTTCGAATCTCAGCTCTGCTACTGGCAGATAGGGGCACCTATACGATGACCCAGTTTGCCGCTGACCTTTTCAAAGTGCCTC
Source organism: Trichomycterus rosablanca (assembly GCF_030014385.1). Classification (NCBI taxonomy): domain Eukaryota; kingdom Metazoa; phylum Chordata; class Actinopteri; order Siluriformes; family Trichomycteridae; genus Trichomycterus; species Trichomycterus rosablanca. Next base: position 34,875,037 of record NC_085991.1, on the reverse strand, counting down.
CAATAAGACAAACTGTTTGATATGACGTAGTAAAAGCAATTCAGGCAGTACAAACAACGCTTAACATAAACAAAGCTTAACATGACTTGTATTAAAACAATGAGTAAGTAATTCAATTAGTGGAGAGAACTTATGAGTAGTAATAATTAAGAGAGGTTTAGTGTTTCTGTGTGGTTCTTTGAGTACATTAAGCCACGTTAAGCTTTATTTTCTTAACAATAAGCATTTTAGACTCTTGGAAAAGCTGATTCTCAGCATTTCTCAGCACCACGAGCTATAACACAAGTTTAAAAGTGAAACAGTGAGGAAAAAACAGCTAAACGTAGATGCATTTTGATGCTTTCCGAGTGGATTTGACTGTTATTCCACACAATGATTGGCTTGTCTGTGGGTGGGGATGCAGGAGGGAATTCCTCATAACTGCTGCAATTACGACCTCTGCTGGCTGATTGACAGCGCTTGCACAGATATGGGGGATAATGAAGATCAGTGCGTGACTCTTCGTGAATGATACAGATCCCCATATGAACACACCTTGCGCAGGTGAACAAAAATGATCGGCTACCGCACACATATCAGAAGGGAGTCGTGGTGCTCCTCGGTCAGGAGTGGAGGTCAGAAAAATACATTATAAAAAAATGCATTTTCAGGGACCAAAATTTCTCCTTCTTTGTGCTATGGAAAAAAAATAATATGATGGCCATCTTCATTGAATTTCAGAGTCAGGCACGCTGACATTGCAGACATGCTAATCACTGCTTATACATCACAGTCTAACCAAAGCTTGGCTACCTGATGAGGATTTGCCAGGAGAGCATATGTAAGGTCTGATTAGTGGGCTCAGGCTCTAATTTCTCCTTTCTAGCTTGTCTGTGTGCCTTGTCCTGTAGCAGCAAATGAATCATTTATGACTTTCTGGAATCAGAGACCTTGAGCAAAAAGACAAAGGAGAGGCAGTAACTTTTGGCTAGGTTGAGAGCTATGACGGTGGCATCTGCTAAAAGCACTGGAGTACATTTCCCATGGTACACAGAGACCACCTGCATGACTGTAGTCTCTGCATTTGCAACTCTACACGCAATATCGGGCTTTTTACATGTTTTACACATGTTTTGTTTGGGCAGGTGAAAAAAATAGCATGAAAAATAGCGTGTGTGTGTGTGTGATGTAGTCGGCAGAACAACACAGGTTCTAAGACCTTGGTTTAATCCTTGCCTAACATTATTCTTTGTATAAGGTTTCTTCATGACTTCTATTTCTGCCTTGCACTCAGTGTTTCCATATGAATGAATAAATACTTTTTTTTTTTCAATAGTGTTGCCGTGTGTTGGCTCGGGATTTTTGCCTTGCCACGGGGCTCAAAGTTCACCTGAACTTTTTTTAAAAGCACCTTTAATGAGACAAACTGTTTGATATGACATAGTTAAAGCAATTCAGGCAGTACGAACATGACTTATTGTACTAAAACAATGACTAAGGAATTTCATTAGTGGAGAGAACTTATGAGCAGTGATAATTAAGAGAAGTTTAGTGTCCCTGTAAATTAAACCATGTTAAGCTTTTTTTTTTTTAATGATAAGCGTTTTAAAACTCTCTCGGAAAAGCTGATTCTCACAGTTTCTCAGCACCCCAAGCTATAACACAAGTTTGAAAGTGAAACAGTGAGGAAAATCCAGCTTAACATACATGCAGAGTGAATTTGACTGTTATTCCACACAAATGCAGATTCGTCTCATATTCGCACTTTGATGACGTTTTACCGCTCAAGCCAACAGCTAAGCAAAGCCGCAGTTTGCGCCGAGGCTCTGTTAACACTGACCATCTTCAGTTATGATCATCTGGACATTTGGAGAAATCAAAAAGAGCAGCGTGATGGGGAGAGGTAGTGTAGGTGCTGTACGGTGACACCTCGCCCTCTGTTATTTACTGTACATGATAAAGTTATAAAGATATACACTCCACTTTTTCAAGTTCCTCTATGTGTTGGTATTCGTTAACCTTTCAAAAACATGATTAAGGTAAATTGGTTGCTTTAATTGGCCCCTTGGAGTAAATAAGTAAACAAAAGTGTGGGTGTGTGATGGCATCCAATGATCTGGCATCAAAAGGAAAAAAAGATTAGATATAGAGATTAGATTAGATAAAGAGCTACAGAAATAAAGAACGCCAAAGAGAAATGGAGGAAATAAGCACTAGCAGATGGAGGTCTGTCATACCCCACACTGTTTCGGTAACATGACAGAATATGGCTTTTGCCCCCACACGATCTGCTGTCATCAATACATATGAAAAAGCCCACATGAGCCCAGAGAAAACGTGGAACCACATCCTCTTCCAGTTCACAGCCAGAAACATTCATTCTCACCAACCCCCTGCTAGTCCCCCTTACAAAATCCAAATCCCCCTGCACTTCATTCGTTCTGTCATCCCTCTCCCCTCCCCCCCCCCCCCCCCCCCCCCCCCCCCCCCACTGCTGTTAATGCTGCACCCACTAATGAACGCGCCGGAGCGCACCGTGGGACGCGGCTGCAGTTATGAATCTATTATTAGCCCGGGCGTAGAGGGGCTTCTCATAACGTCTCGCCTTGATAAATGAGAGTTCATTAATTGGATGCTGAGAAAACACCCGTTTGCCACTTCTGACACGTCTGGATCCCCGAACAGACAAGTCCAGAGGACACGCAATTAAACGATGGCAGACGGAACGAAGGCTGGTTATTCGAGGCTGCGATGCAAGCCGATTAGCGGAGGAATGATATTAAGGCCGCAGCATAAACATATGATTATGAAAGCGATGAGACCGGCTGAGCTACATGGCTAGAGAGGAGCCAGATTAGGAGAATTAACTACAAATCTCAGATTCAAAACTGAAATGAGAATGTGGATGTGCATGTTTGATAGAAGAAGCCATGCATCGATTTCAGCTCGGCTTATTATTACTCTGGCATGACCATCTTAAATAAAAAATATAGCCGCTCAGGTGGCGCACCGGTAAAAACACACGCTGGAACCAGAGCTGGGATCTCAAATACATTGTATCGAATCTCAGCTCTGCCTACCGTCTAAGGCTGAGCGGCCACATTAACAACGATTGGCCTGTTGTTCAAATTTGGGCGGGACTAAACTCTGTTGGCTGATTGATGGCACCTGCACAGAGATGAGTAAAGAGTGCTCTCAGGGTGTGTCCTCTCCGCTGAGCTGCACTGCACTTGTCAAAGTGTAGGAGATAAAATGCATACGGCATGCTGCCCACGTGTCGGAGGGGGCATGGGTTAGCTTCGTTCTCCTAGGGATAGGCATTGTTGGAGAGGAAGCATGACATAGGGCAATTGGACGCACTAAAAGGGAGAAAAAGGGGAGAAAATGCATAAACAAAATATATATAAAAAAATATATGTATAAATCTATTTATGGATTTTGTTTTGGGTTGGTTAATTATAACCAATAAAATTATCTCCATGGTTACTACTGAGTCAGTCTATAGTAGCTTATCCTTCCCAGTCAAGTGTGAGATTAGTACAATGGTACCTTGAAACCTGATGTGAATTGGTTCTGGAAATGGCGTCGAGTTTTAAAGGCGTTGATTTTCAAAATATTTTTTTCCCATAAGGATGTATGGGAAACCTGTTAATGCGTTCCACGTTCCCATGGAACTGCATATATTTTAGGCTAATGTAAATGGGGTTGTTCTTGACAGTTATGCATTAAAAATAACACATACTGTATAATATAAAATACAATTGCAGAACAGTTAAAAGTCTATAAACAAAATACAACAAAACCTGCACTTTACCTTTATTTATTTATGTTTTCTTATGTTTCTTAATCGTGGAGATGCTTGATTCCTTAGCAAGTTCAGTAAAGGCGTATTCACGTGAGAAGCGGTAATAACGTGACTTATTGTACTAAAACAATGAGCGAGAAATTTCATTAGTGGAGAGTGTTTTAGGCTCTCTCAGAAAAGCTGATTCTCACAATTTCTCAGAACCCCGAGCTATAACACAAGTTTAAAAGTGAAACAGTGAGGAAAATCCATGACGCTTTCAGGATGAAGTTTCAAGGTACCACTGTATTACTGTACCAGTAGAATGTACCAATAAATGTTTACTTTGCTGGTGCTAGCACACCACTGAGGAGAGTTTGAACTCGCAAGTTCAAATCTCAGAACCACCAAACTGGCTGGGCATGCACACAAACACAGTATGCTGTGTCTGAGGGCTGCCACCACTATATGCAATCTCCGGTGCTGCTCCGGGAATGCTCTCTAAAACCGTGGGTATTAATATGCAACTCCACCAGCCTCCTCTATCCTGGAAAGACTTTCCACAAGATTTTGAAGTGTGTTTGTGGGAATCTGCTGGTATGATCTTATTACTGCACCACCTGAAAGCCCTAATATCTGCCTGTAAGTAACACATGTTAAAATTGCCTGTTCAGGAAATAGCTGGAATACATCCTGGACAGCGCACTGATTTATCACAGGGTCACACTCACACATGCACTAAATCACAAGTCAGGACAATTTAGATTTGCTCATACATCCAAACTAGGGAACTCAACCAGACAAAGAAAGAACATGTAAAACTCTTCACAGACAGTGTATTGACCTTTCCTGTCTTTTACTGTGCATTAAACAGGCAGCACGGTGGCTCAGTGGGTAGCACTGTCGCTTCAAAGCAGGGTCCTGTGTTTGATCCCCAGGTGGGGCGGTCCGGGTCTGTGGAGTTTGCATGTTCTCCCTATGTCTTCTTGGGTTTCCTCCAACAGTCCAAAATAATACAAATGAGGTGAATTGGAGACACAAAATTCTCCATCACTGTGTGTTTGACATGTTAAACTTTTGAACTGATGAATCTTGTGTAACGAGTAAGTACCATTTATGTCATGAATGGAACCAAAGTGTGTAAAACATGATGTTAAAATCCTAATAAATAAATAAATACATAAATGTTGTGCAATAATAACCTATTTTTTAAAATATATACTTGCTGAATATCTGCTGAAAATCAAAAAACAAAATGACCATTCCCAGTGAAAGTAGTAATAGAATTTTAGAATAGAAGTAAAGGTCACAATACTTGTCTAAGCCTGTGGGCTACAGGTTGAGAACCACTGATTTAGAGGCTTTAAAATAGGTTGGAAATGTCATGTGATAATGTCGATACATAAAACCTTAGGAAAATAAACAAGGACTTAAAAAAGACAAAAAAAATCAAGAAATAGGAAAAATAGTTTTCATTCAAGATAAATGTGAAAGAGCAACAGCCAGACAGACAGTTACACTGATCAGCCATCACATTAAAACCACCTCCTTGTTTCTACACTCACTGTCCATTTTATCAGCTCCACTTCCCATAAAGAAGCACTTTGTAGTTCTACAATTACTGACTGTAGTCCATCTGTTTCTCTGCATACCTTTTTAGCCTGATTTCACTCTTTTTCAATGGTCAGGACCCTCACAGGACCACCACAGAGCAGGTATTATTTAGGTGGTGAAAGATTCTCAGCACTGCAGTGACACTGACATGGTGGTGGTGTGTTAGTGTGTGTTGTGCTGGTATCAGTGGATCAGAAACAGCAGTGCTGCTGGAGTTTTTAAATACTGTGTCTATTAGACACTCCTACCTAGTTGGGTCACCTTGTAGATGTAAAGTCAGAGACAATCGCTCATCTATGCTGCTGTTTGAGTGGGTCATCTTCTAGACCTTCATCAGTGGTCACAGGGCGCTGCCTACGGGCCGCTGTTGGCTGGATATTTTTGGTTGGTTGACTATTCTCAGTCCAGCAGTGACAGTGAGGTGATTAAAAACTCCATCAGCGCTGATGTGTCTTATCCACTCATACCAGCACAACACACACTAACACACCTCCACCATGTCAGTATCACTGCAGTGCTGAGAATGACCCACCACCCAAATAATATCTGCTCTGTAGGGGTCCTGGGAGAGTTTTGACCATTGAAGAACAGCATGAAAGGGGGCTAACAAAGCATGCAGAGAAAAAAAATGGACTACAGTCAGTAATTGTAGAACTACAAAGTGCGTCTATATGGTAAGTGAAGCCAATAAAATGGACAATCTGTGTAGAAACAAGGAGGTGGTTTTAATGTTAAGGCTGATCGATGTATAACATTTTGGGTTTTTTTTTTTATTATTTATCTCAGATCCAGGTGAAAACCAAGAACCCGTTAAGTCAGACAGAAACTGTCTCTCTCTCTCAACTAAAACAATTTCATGTTATTTGTGAGGCACAGGCAAAATTAGATTTTTTTCCTTTCTCTGAGAAGTGTGAGACAGGTAGACTGGAAAGGACACAAGGTTAGAGAGTGATGTGTGTTCCCTGCAGTCATTCAGGCAGATAAAGCAGGGCATCATGGTACATACAGTACCTGTGTGGAAAGGTTGAGACCCTCCCTCTGGTTTTGGCTGTCTGTCAAAATGGTGATAACTGTTTCCTTGATTTGATTTTCTATCTGCATTTGCATTTTATGGCTTTATTTATTTAGTTATTTATTTGAATATAGAGACACGCAAGTCTGTGTGTGTGTGTATGTGTGTGATGTTGATCTTCAGATAAGATGTACTGTAAGTTCAGATGTAATGTATGATGTTTAGATCTTTTACGTTAACCGAGCTGTTTAGGCCTGTAGCCATAGACAATTTTTTTGAGAACTGATATTTCCTTGTAAGAAAAAAATATGTGTGTGTGTGTGAGAGAGAGTGAGTGTCAAGTAAACAGTAGATTTAAAAAGCCACCTGCAGTGCACCTCTTTCTTTTTCTCATCACCTTCAACCGATAACAAGTTTAGCCTCAGGCAAGGCAAAAAATATATAAATAAATACAAATACAAATAAAAATAAATACACAGAATTTTACTTTTAAACAGAAAGACACAACCAGGCAGATTTAACAGATTACATCTATTTCGGCATGCTTGTATGCACACGATGTAAAAACGCAATCATCAGCTCTTTCTTTTCAAACTAGCCGTTCCATTTCAGCACTACAATCTTTCCAAAATAAATTATGTTTTTCAGCATTCAGTATTAAATAACATGGCATTTATATATTAAAATATCTGATTTTAAGTCCAGCTGAGCTACGCGTGTATCTGTTTTTAAAATATACATATTATTAAAGGCGCTCAGGTGGCACAGTGGTAAATTACGTTGGCTCGCTATCGCTGGAATCCAGAGTTTGGGCTATGTCTGGGGTTGGTTGAGGCCTTGCATTGGGTTGTGTTACTGGATTGTTCCCAGTGATTCCAAAAAAGCCAGACCCAACAGGTCCCAGACCATGATAAAGCAGTGTAAGAAAATGAATTGAAATATTATTAAAATGGATTCATCTATTTTTTATGTGACAATGAAAGTGATGTGTTTGACAGGTGTTAGGAAAAAGGAAAATATCTTCCAAAAAACTGCTTTTAAACTTGGCTCCTGTTTTAAATTTTAAATTTTTTGACACACAATTTAGTGAAGTAAGGTGAACTGCAGGAAATGTCATTCATATTCATATAATTTTAATCTAACATGATGTATGTAACCCAAAGCTTAAAATAATACACCCCTCAAAGCCTAAAATAATAATCTAAAGGTAGTGCTGTCAGATCGAATTTGGCACATGTCTTCAGACTCACACATCATACATTATTATGAACTGACAGCACAAGTATTAATGTTTATAAATCTGTGACTTGGAAACTGATGTTACAAAGTCAGAAAAAGGAAACATAGGGAACTCTGAAAACAAGGCGTGGATGACGAGGCATGAGCAGCACCCTGACCCCACCAACCAATGTGGATTTATAGGTGGGGTACAGCTCTGGGGCAGCTTGCTCATCCAAGACGGTTGTGTTGTGTTGCCAAAAATGTGCCAAGTAAGTTCCCAGAAAGAGATGAACGTGTGCTGGTCTCATACATCAGCAGAAATCTAGGACTGGGCTGCTCGGGTGGTGCAGCGGTAAAACACACTAGCACACCAGAGCTGGGATTTCGAATACATCGTATCGAATCTCAGCTCTGCCATCCGGCTGGGCTGGGCAGCTATATAAACAACTTTTGGCTGTTGTTCATACAGGGTTAGGAAGTCAGAGAGGGACCTCATAACTGATGAATTACGACCTCTGCTGGCTGGTTGATGGTGCACAGCGTAGAGGAATAATGCTGATCAGGGTGTGACTCTCCATGCACAGGGCTGATTCGCATATGAACTCGGCTGGTGCAGGTAAAAAAATGCAGTCTGCTACTGCACACATATCGGAGGGGACGTGTGTCAGTTTGCTCTTCTCAATCAGGGGCGGGGGTCAGCACCAGTAGAGAGGAAGCATAATGCAATTGGGTAAAAATTGGATGTGCTAAAAATCAGGAGAAAATGCAAAATACATAAATAAATGTGGACTGGACAGAGACTGGCCTCACTGGTTCCAGAGAAAAGCAGATTGCCAAACAGAGGAGCTGGCCAATCTGTAAGTGTGAAACTGTCGTATGTAGAAACACTCCCACCTGGAGCAAATTAACACTCAATGTGGCGTAGGTGATCATCAGTTTTAGAGAAACTGACAGATTAATTATCCTTGCCCACTCTGCCTGCCATAACTGGCATGGCAGATGAAGCAAGATTCTGCAACCAGGCTCATCTGGACCCTTTACAGCCATATACTGCTATACAGTACATTGTTTATACAGTTAATGCAACTTTTTATTTAGTAAATTCCTAACTCTGCCATGTAAAACTGCCTGTAGTGTTTTTAAATATTAATAAAATAACATAGCATTACTAATTGTTCTAATGTTTTTTAAGGTCAATACTGTACTTTATGTAAATACATTTACTATATGCATACAAAATAACATTGCATGTACAGTTAAAATAGCATATTAATTGCAAGTTGTCATGGTATGCATGAATAGGTTAGTCAATAAGAATATACCTAAACTTAAGGTTAGTGTCAATGTAAAGTAACCACAACAAACCAAATATGCTGTAGTTTGAGTATTACAAATAGAGGACAAAACAGGACAGCTGACATGTTAGGGCCATGAACTAGTTGAATAGTTGGTACCATTATGCAAGCACAAGACTGGTAATAAGAGTCTGGATTGAGCTTGAAACAGGTCCCATCGGGTCATGTTTCTCCAGCATTTCTTTTCAGAAAAGGCTTTAGGGTTAGAAAAATAAACATGAAAAATAAAATATATTTGCCTTTAAATGCTTAAAAAACACTTTTTTTAATTATAGTAATTATACTGCATTAATTTAATTAAAATTAATAACATTTTATGAAATGCAAAAAAGATCTTTCAGCTTGTGAGAAGTATTAGTGCACATGAAAAAATCATGGTACGCCAAAAGATATAATACAGAAGTGGCAGTACTGCTTACTATAGTATTCAGTGCTGGCGCATTTTAAGCACTGGGTATGCTACAATTTCTGTCTTACTTGAAGTCGCCATTTGAAGCTAATTAACTAGCATGTACATAGTTAGTGATGTTGTCTAATGTGTAGCCCCTTCTTCAGAATGCTAAGACAGATCCTCGAAAAACAAAAAGCTGATTGGTCAGATTTTCCTGTGATTTTGCTTATAGGGTGCGTTCGAAAACCTCGTGATCTCTCTACATAGACAGCATTTTCGTCATCCTACACGCGCTCCCGAGAAGTAGACTGTTCGAAATCCTAGATGCCTTAATATGCTCACTAGTTAGGCATCTTAAAATTTCAATGGTATTTTGACTTAAGAACGAGTGAGCATCCGATGCAGCCTTAGCGGTGAAGGCAATCCCAGCATTCAATGCGGCACAACTTTTCTCACAGAAAAATAAAAAACATGGCGGACGGTGCGGAGAAAGAAACGGAGTTATTTTCAAACGTAAATAAATTACTATTGATTTTAAATTTGTATAAATGTGTATGTGTATTTATTTGCAAGTTCAGGCTTGTCAGGGACAGTTTAACTGTTTTCAGTACACGGAGGGAGATATGCTAGCACGTTGTGCCACCTCATCCCATTGGTTTGAATGGCATGATGCTAACTGTGTTAGCTTAGTAAGCGAAACCCGATGTTATCACTAAGTAGTGCATTCGAATAACTTGCTTTATGAGTCGATGACATTAGAATTCTCTCTACTTAGGCAGCTGCCTATGTAGACAGTAAGACAGCAAGGCAGCTCACTAGGTTTTCGAACACACCCATAGATTCCTAATGTCATTCTAATGCGTAGTTTGATTGGTTAGTACCACCCTTGGACAGATATGCTTCTTATAGCAGCCTTGAAAACGGTTGTTCAAAAAGTTTCCATACTTTTTGAAAAATTCTATTTATTAATAATTTTAAAAACAAATGACTTCACTTTTCTACATAGTCACCTTCCTTTGCGATGCATTTTTTCCAGTGTCGTACCAATTTTTTTAATGCCATCAGCAAAAATGCCACTTCAGTAACAACTGATGCACTGCTGCTTTCACATCATCATCACATGCAAATCTTCTTCCCCTTAAAGCTTCCTTGAGCGGTCCAAAAAGGTGGAGATCAGATGGCGCTAAATCTGGACTATAAGCTCTCTCAGACACGACCAAGTCTCTCAGACACGACCAATCACTACTCCTCCTGTTTCCGCCCTCACTGTTTACAACCAAAATATAAATGTACTTTTTTGCATGCATCTGTTTGTTACCCCTTTTCTGCAGTGTTAGAAGGTCCTGACTGCACACTACTGATTAAATATAAGAAGGTTAATATAATACATTGCTCCACACCTAGTTATTTGACGGAGGTGGTATGAAATATACGTATTCATGCTACATAGTGCACCATAGATTATACAAACTCAAAGCAGCCTGTTTAACAATATGGGGACAGAAACAGTAGGATTACCCAGGTCTAAAATATAATAAGGAAAAAGCCACAGCAAGGAACAGATAAAACACATTATAAAAATGCAATTTCCAAACATGTAACATCTGGTGGAGGAAGATTATCCCAGGACAATTAAGATTAATATTGAAGAGGTCCCGGTATTAAAATGGCACCACTTGATTTGTAATAAAATGCAGATTTAGAGATGATTTAAGTCTCTGGAGTAACAAGGTGAAAAGGAGAACACGAGGTGGGTGAGTGTGTGTCCGTGCATTAGTGTGATTTTGTATGGGTGTGCGTTCAGGGATTAAAATGATTTATGTCTTGCTGGCATGCCTTCCTTTTCACAACACGAGAGGTAAAGACTATGTCATCAGTCATATCACTCCACCGTTTTTCAACTGCTCCAAACACACTCCATTTCACCTCAGCCTCACCTTCTAGAGTAGATTTCTGAAAGCCCACAGGGCATCCAATTCCTGGTCTACTCCCTGTTCCCCATTAGAGGCCACACTTGACCTAAAGTCTCCGTCTATAACATAATGAGAACCTGCCGGAATTTGAATGCGTTAGGAAAGGTCAGCCATGACAGGCGTGAGTGGCGGCCATGTTGTTTTAGCCTTGATTAATGTTCCCCGCAGAATACTAAAACATCAAGCTGCAGAGAATGAAAAACTGCTCTTAATTGTGGGTAAATATTTATCCACGTCTGCTCAGAGACACTTATGGTATTTTATTTGGTAATAGCTGTGACCCTGGGTGTTTAAAAACCATTTAAGCGGTGTTGTTTCAGAGACAAATGACGACTTTGTTTTTGCTAGCCAATGCCAACTGCTAATGGTGTACCAGTGCTCAGCTAGCAGTACAACAGCAATACTTGTTGGCACTGCTTAAACAGATCTGAGCTGTACATACAGAAATTCTTAGTTCTGGTTTAGCAGCGCTGGTGCAAATATAAAGAATTAGCATTGCTAGAAGGATTTTCTCACTGGCAATATTTTTGTATTTTGTTAGCAATAGCAGTGGTAGCTTTATTAAATTATAGTAGCATGTTTAGAGACAAATAAGGGTTGTGCAATTGTCACACCTGCTAATGAAGCAACCAGCTATGTCAAAGGCCGCAGAAGGATGCTGTGTGTATGCAGGTACTATGCATATTCAGTAGCAAACCAACCATTACACAAGCGCCAAAAACACAGAGAACAAAAACTGAACTCAGAATACTAATTTTAGCAATTCATTAAGTGAAAATGTAAACAGCATACACAGACATCTATTATATAAAGAAAATTATATGCATCCAGCTATGTAGCAACTGTTTAGGAAAGGCCATTTCCTACTCCAGAATGACTGTGCCACTGTGCTTGGTTTATGGGCACAAATTCCCACAATCATAATTCAAACTCCTAGAATAAGCCTTCTCAGAAGAGTGGCTGTTGTTCTAGATGAACAGATCACTCTATTTTAGAGGTCACTCTATTTTTGTACATCTGCTTTTAAAATATGATGTCCAACAAGCTTATTGTCAGGTGTCCAAATACTTTTTTATTTGTCATATATACATATACAGACGTGCAATACAACAAAATTCTTTCTTCGCATATCCCAGCTTGTTTGTAAGCTGGGGTCAGAGCGCAGGGTCAGCCATCGTATGGCACCCCTTGAGCAGATAGGGCTAAGGGCCTTGCTCAAGGGCCCAACTTTGAGCTGGGATTCAAACTCTCAATCCTTCAGTTGATAGCCCAAAGCTATACCCACTAGGCTACCACTGTGAATCTGCATATGTGTAAAACCATGCACTTATTGTGTATCAAAGTAGTAAAAGTGCTTTACATGCTATTCTAATTTGAGCCTTAGAAAATTATATCTTAAAAACAGGCAGCGAGTTTTAAAAGTGAATATTTTCCAATAAAGTGGCTCATGAGACAATAGATATGTGTCTATTGTACCTTTAGGTCTGATTTTCTCCTGCTTTAAATGCAAATGCCATATAGCAGCGGTTTATTATTCCTGCTCTTCTTCTAAGAGGAAAAAAAGAGCACGTTTTCAGTTGAGAAACATACACTGCCTGGTCAAAAAAAGGTCACCACCTGGATTTAACTAAGCAAATAGGTAAGAGCCTCCCATTGGATAATTACTGCATGTGTGATTATGTTTCAGCTGGCAACAAGTTATTTAACCCTAACTGATGCAGTGAGTAGCTTCTCATTTGTTAAACAACCATGTTGAAAGACACATCCTGTGGTCGTGGAAAAGATGTTAATCTGTTTCAGAAGGGTCAAATTATTGGCATGCATCAAGCAGAGAAAACATCTAAGGAGATTGCTGAAACTACTCAAATCGGGTTAAGAACTGTCCAACGCATTATTAAAAAGTGGAAGGACAGTGGGGAAACATCATCATCGAGGAAGGAATGTGGTCGGAAAAAAATCTTGAATGATCGTGATCGGCAATCACTTAAACGTTTGGTGAAATCAAATGGTAGAAAAACTCCAGTAGGAAATGTTTAATAGTGAAAGTAAGAGCATTTCCACACGCACAATGCGAAGGGAACTCAAGAGATTGGGACTAAACAACTGTGTAGTCTTAAGAAAACCACTTGTCAGTGAGGCTAACCGTCAAAAACGGCTTCAGTTTGCTAGGGAGCATAAAGATTGGACTCTGGAGCAATGGAAGAAGGTCATGTGGTCTGATGAGTCCAGATTTACCCTGTTCCAGAGTGATGGGCGCATCAGGGTAAGAAGAGAGGCGGCTGAAGTGATGCACCCATCATGCCTAGTGCTCACCGTACAAGCCTGTGGGGGCAGTGCTATGATCTGGGGTTGCTGCAGTTGGTCAGGTCTAGGTTCAGCAACGTTATGTGCCCAAAGAATGAGGTCAGCTGACTACCTGAATATACTGAACGACCAGGTTATTCCATCAATTGATTGACAATGCCAGGATTCATCGGGCTCAAATTGTGAAAGAGTGGTTCAGGGAGCATGAGACCTCATTTTCACACATGGATTGGCCACCACAGAGTCCAGACCTGAATCCCATTGAGAATCTTTGGGATGTGCTGGAGAAGACTTTGTGCAGTGGTCCAAATCTCCCATCATCAATACAAGATCTTGGGGAAAATTTAATGCAACTCTGGACAGAAATAAATGTTGTGACATTGCAGAAGCTTGTGGAAACAATGCCACAGTGAATGCGTGCCGTAATCAAAGCTAAAGGCCGTCCAACAAAATATTAGAGTGTGTGACCTTTTTTTTTGGCCAGGCAGTGTATAAAGTCATAATGTTACCACTAGGGCTGGGACCGATCCGATCGGTATTGGTTCAATATTGGCCCAAATCACTGGATCGGATATCGGAAGGAAAAAACGTTTAATCAGATCCAAAACTGAATTGATTTGAATTGATTTTGAAGAGGACATCTGTGGCTAAACGGGAAACGGTGTAGTTTGTTTTATTTCATAACACTAATGGATTAATCGTTGAGGATGTAAGAGATCTCCAAGCCGGGAGAAGATAGATACGTTTGTTTATTTTTTATTATTTAATTGTTTCATTTTTATTGTTAATAAATAATATTTTTTATTATTTATTTTATGTTTTTTTTTTTGCTGCCTCTTTAAGGTGTAGACTTGAGAGACATCTAGAATTTTATATTGAAATTATAATTTATTTGTTAAATACAATAAATGAAGTTTAGTTTTAGACTCAGATGGTCAAATCATTCATCAGATTTGTTTGAAAGGAGTGCAAAGCTGGTGATCGTTTTTGTGTATTATTGGGTTTATGTAAACATACTTCGTTTCAACACTTTTGCATTACTTTTACTTTATCTCAAACAGTAAAGAAATTAGTAACTGGTTAAGAAGCTAACAGGTTTGAAATCCTAAGTCACAGGTTTGGGAAGTTGTAGCCTAGTGGTTAAGGTACTGGAATAGTAATCAAAAGGCCACTGGTTCAAGCATCACCACTGCCAGGTAGTCACTGTTGGGCCCTTAAGCAAGGCCATTAAACCTCAATTGCTTGCTTAAACAGTATACTGTAGCAGTACTGTAAGATGCTTGGATAAAAGTGTCTGCTACATGCCGTAAATGTAAATAATAACTAATAATTCTCTCTTATATTGAGTGTAAGACTGTGGAACTAAATTTAGCCCATTGTTTATGTCCATGATTCCATTCTGTGTGTGTGTGTGTGTGTGTGTGTGTGTGTGTGTGTGTGTGTGTGTGTATATATGTGTAGGCATGTTTGAATGTGGGTATGTGAATATGTCCTTAGGGTGGGAAGTGAGTATTGTGAGTGGATTTGAAGGCCCATTCTGCGAATTAAGCCACGGTCTGGTTTTGTCACTTCATCTAAACCTGGTGACAGTTAAGCAGTGCGGGCGGCTTTTATCATCACACAAATGGCAGCTCCACTGCCACCCTAAAACCGCTTTTGCTAAATTGCCAACTTGGCCGAGATCAAGTCTTAGAGATGATACGCTTGCCCAGAGATGAAACAATAAGCAGATAGAGAGCGTGATGGCGAGAGAGCGAGAACATGAAGCGAAAAGCTTCAGATTAGTAAAGAATGTGCACAATTTTGGATGAGAGCATTTTATCTCATCTCACATTTAATCCGGCACCGAGGCAGAAGAGCTGGAGCATTGCTAAGCTCGTTCTACAGTGCTTTCGTTTTACCTGTAGACTTGCTATTATTCCTGTAAACACACAGACATGCATGAACACACACACACAATTAAACCTGAGAGCCGCCCCTAAACCAGGTGAATCCCTGTAGGTCTGTATTCGTAGCTAATCCTTTTCCCGGAAGGCGTAAAAAGCCCTGTTCTCTCTCATTTTGGTCAGGCTCATGTTACATTGTGGTAATTGTCTAAGAGTTAATGTGTGGTAAGCTAGCTTTTCTTTATATGACAACAACCTTTAGTCCATGTTGGCCTCTTTCATCCTCCCTTCAAATCTCAGCTCATTGTTCAGAAGAATATTTTGTGTTCTTTTGTTCTTTTCTTTTTGTGTATTTTGGAATGTGGGAGGTTACAGAGTTTAAGGAGAACAAAAACGTACATAAAAAAGTTGTTTACACTAAAACAACTCTAAAACAAGCCTGAAACACATTTTGTACCAGACATTTTAGACATTCCAGTCTGTCTGCTGTAAACCTCTCTTGTTTTTAGCATGACGTCTCAACCTCTCTCATTTGGAGGCAGAAAAGACCACAATTAGGAGCTCAGTAGGAAAAATAATGGTTGTGAGGACTGGAATGAAATGTGTCATGCCCCAGGCATATTTCACATGACATTTCAATAATTATGTGCCAATGCATATTCAACTCTCAACAGGCATTAGACAAAAAGTGACACCTGCTTTAATTTCTCATATTTTCAAGTGTTTGTTTTATTTTTAGCTGCCTCTCCCCAGACCATGCATTTTATCTTCCCACACTGACAGATGTCAAGAATACTGCTGTCAGGAGAATTCATGGTTGTTGTTTACATTTATTTGTACAGTGTTCATTGTGATGCAGATAGCCTTTTGTGTACATGTGCATGTTCCTTAAAAAGATACAACACAAGGCTACCAAATGACTCGGCATTGAAGTGTTCCCCCTGTTTATTTCTGGAAGATTTGAACTGTTTGTTCTTTAGAGATGATGATGTGGTCAGAAGTCCAAAAGAGCAGAACTGGCCTGCCCATTACTATCTTCTGTTTTAGAGTGACGTTGGCTAATATTGTGTGTATATGAGTGAAGAACAATAAGCACCCTAGGCCAAAAAAAAGTTGCTGTTCTAACATGCTGTCCTGCAATAAGGAAATTGCTGATTTAATGAGAAAATAGGGCAAAATGCCAACTTAATGCCAGGTTGACGAATTATAAATGTGTTTTAGAGTTCTGTGTTATTTTAGATGAAATCAAAAGAAATCAAATGCTTAAAATAGCATGGTCTCACATTTAAAATTTAATTTATTCATGTTAAATTCTATTAATTAATTCTATTTTCCAAATTTTTCCACAAAATCAGGTTTAAATATTATCAATCAGAGGTTGGAACAGTGGCTCAGTGGGCAGCACTGTCGCCTCACAGCAGTGGGTAGCACTGTCGGTTTAATTCCCAGGTGGACTGGTGCGGGTCCTTTCTGTGCAGTTTGCATGTTCTCCCCGTGTCTGTGTGGGTTTTCTCCACACAATCCAAAGACATGCAAGTGGATTGTCCATGACTGTGTTTGACATTAAACTGATGAATCTTGTGTAACCAGTAACTACCTGTCCTGTCATGAATGTAACCAAAGTGTGTAAAACATGACGTTAAAGTCCTAATAAATAAATATATAATAAGTCATTCGATATATATACAAGAAAATGTTTAACCTGTAGCATCACATTTCTTTGGTAATACGAGAATGTCCAGATTTTCATCCATATGCCCTAGCAATCTCATTCGCAAAAATGGATTTACAAAAATACCAAGCCATTTTTTTGGAGGAACATTACACCTTCTGTGGAAAAAAAAGAAGCTTGGCGATATCTTGCCTTTCCAGCAAGACAATGATCCCAAACACACTTCCAAGTCAACCAAAGCTTGGTTAAGGAATAATTCCTGGAATATCCTGAAGTGGCCTTTTCATTCTCCAGATTTAATCAAACCTCAATGAGCTGGAATCAAGACAAAATGATGTTCCACCAAGTACTGAGACTGGGGATTAAATAATGGTGAACATTTGATTTTCCAGTGCTTTGTAAAAATAACCTAAGTACCAGAAGAAAACTCACATAAGGACAATGTCACACAGAAAAACACTGGTGCTGGCCAATTTCCTTAAACACAATTGATAATCTAGCATTTAGCATAATAGCATTTATCATCTGTACTTGGGTTGTGATTCGTTAAATTGGTGAAAATCATTAGTTCGGTCATTCATTTATATTGAGTATCCACTTTATTATGGATGTGGTTGTGGTTAGTCCAGAAACATTAGGCACAAGGCACCCTGGACCAGCACTACTTGATGTGCTATAAATTTGCCTTCATAGTGATAATTGATCAAGCATTTACCACAGTAACCATAATCTTTGGGAGGAATGCTGGGAAGAGCTTGGTGGTGATTGGTGGAAAAGAAGGATGCTTCTGCCCATGTATGGTTCTATAAATACAAAGGAGACTCGACTACCTGTATATTTGTGTTAAATACCTTCTTTATTGGTCTATAATCTAGATGGCTTTAATAGATTTCTTCATATTCGATTAGAGGTTTACTGGGATTGAAGATATCAGAATATGAAATTTACATAAGCTTATTTAAAATCCAGCAATGACCAGCTCACTGATGTGCATGTAAACTCAAAATATATTAGGACCAGACTGTCGCTGTGCCTAATCATCTGGCTAGGAGGACTAAGTTTGAAGGCAGTTGCAGTCTGTCTTGGTCCTGCTGTGACTGACTGTTGAAAAGGTCACATAGGTCATGCTGAGTGGCATGGACTGAGCTAGGAGCAAAGCAACCCATACCGAGATGCATGTAGGGGGCTTGACCTATATGCCACTGTGCAACACTCACAAACTAACCTTAACTTTTTTTTTTTCTTCTCAAACAAGCTCTGCTGTACCAAACATCTGCTGAACATGACTTATGGAAACAGCTCATCTTTTCTTAAAGTGCAAAGATTTTAAACAAAATAAATAAGAGATAGAAAATAATGTGGGTGGGGGAGGGTCAGGAGGATATGCTATAAACACCAGTTGTATTGGGGCTAAAAAGGTACAATTCATTTTTACTCATAGTCCTAAGTGCTTATTTGTGCTTGTTGTGCACATTTGCATTTTTTTTTTTTTTTTTTTTAATGTATTTACTTATTTATTTTATAAGGACATTACATAGAGACAATGAAAAAACACTAAACCTGCTGTGAAATCGTTCCACCCAATCCCCTTCCAAACAACTAATAATCTAGTATTTAGCACATCTATCATCCTTGAGTATAGATAGTGTGTTGGGGTTGTGATTGGTAAAAATGGTGGACATTAATCATTCATACACTTACACCGATCAGCCATAACATTAAAACCACTTCCATGTTTCTACACTCACTGTCTATTCTATCAGCTCCATCAGCGCTGCTGTGTCTGATCCACTCATACCAGCACAACACACACTAACACACCACCACCATGTCATTGTCACTGCAGTGCTGAAAATGATCCACCACCTAAATAATACTTACTCTGTAGTGGTCCTGTGGGGGTCCTGACCATTAAATAACAGAGTAAACGCAGGCTAAAAAAGTATGTAGAGAAACAGATGGACTACAGTCAGTAATTGTAGAACTACAAAGTGCTTCTATATGGTAAGTGGAGCTGATAAAATGGACAGTGAGTGTAGAAACAAGGAGGTGGTTTTAATGTTATGGCTGATCAGTGTATATAGAAAGGATCTTCAAAAAGTTTCTGCACTTTTATATTTTGGTTGGAAACGGTGAAGGGGGGAAGGGGTAGTAATTGGTTGTGTCTGAAAGACTAAGAGGGAGCTTATAGTTTGAATTTAGCGCCATCTGATTTCCACCTTTTTGGATGCTCAAACAAGCTTTAAGGGGAAGAAAATTTTCATGTGATGATGTGAAAGCAGCGGTGCATCAGGGGTTATACGCTCAACCAAAAACATTTTTTGCTGATGGCATTAAAAAGTTGGTACGACACTGAGAAAAATGCATCAGAAGGTGATTATGTAGAAAAGTGATGTAATTTGTTTTTAAAATTCTTAATAAATAGAGTTTAAAAAGTGCAGAAACTTTTTGAAGAACCCCGGTATCTTAAATAACCACTTTATGACAGTCATGGTTGTGGTCAGTCAAGAAACATTGTGCACTAGGCACCCTGGACCAGATGCCAACACTCCAGGACTCCAGCGCTATCTGCTGTGCTCTAAAATTGTCCTAATAGTGATAACCAATCTAGCATTTACCAAAGAAGAAACCACAATCTGTTGAAAGAGATAGTGGGTGCTGGGTGGTGATTGTTGGGAAAAAAAGTAAGCACAGGTTTTATTTTGATCAAGGTCATGGTAGGACCAGGCCATAAAATTGAGACTTGTAAAATCTATCAGACATAGAGAGAAGGTGACAAATTCCAGACAAAAATCGCTCAAGGTCTAGAATCAATGCCTGCTCTGTATTGGACATGTAATATGAGATCGCAGATGATGTTTTAGTTGCAAGGCAGGTTTCATCTGACTTTTTGGCCTTTTGCTCTGCCTTTCAGTCTGAATCCACTATCTCTCCTTTATCCTGCTTAATTTCAGTCTTGGTAATTAAGCAAATTTGATGCCTGATGAGATTGCAGGTACTTCAAAGGCTTACCACAAACCCGATGGTGAGCATTTCATTTATCTGAAAGGTCTTGGTGCCACCTCTGCTGCCTGCCTGGGTTTCTAATAAGAGCACATTCATTTAAAGAGCCAGGCCCTACTTTATATGGAGAAACGTGCTCTTTTTGCCAAGCGGAACAAAACAACACCAGTGAAGTGCTGTTAATGTGGGCATTTTGGGTTGTAGTGAGGTGGTAATTAATTACATTTATCATTAAACAAGAAACCAAAGACAGCCATTTAATTCCACCAACAAATGCTGTTAACACATCCTATTATTAAGTGTTTTACCACTGCTGTATTCTATCCAGGGTCGTGGTGTGTCCGAATCACGGGGCGGAAGGAGGGAAACACCCTGGACAGGTCGCCAGTCCATCACATGGCTAATAAATATAATAATAACAATATATAACAATATATTTAATTTTATTTGCATGCCTTTAACACCATATTAGTCAGACTTTCCTGAAATCACTGAGTACAATGCGTTAATACACCATAGGCAAAATGCCAACCCATCATGGGGCCTCTCTCAGTCTAGCCTTCAGACATAACCATTGTCTGTTTTACCACTGCTGTATTCTATCCAGGGTCGTAGTGCGTCCAAATCACTGGGCGAAAGGCAGGAAACACCCTGGACAGGTCGCCAGTCCATCACAGGGCTATAATGTATTTAAAAATGAATAAAAACTTGGTGATATTCTTTTTTTTTTTTTTTAGCTACAAACTGGTTAAGCAAGTATGTTTTGTTTCATAGATTTGACAGCAGCTATAGATATTCCTCTGGGGCACATTCAAGCTTTAACAAGATATGTAAAGTTCATCAGCAGGTCTTTGTGATCCTGTGGGATTTAACAAACAGCCAGTGTAGGCTGAATATGACAGACCTAACAAGTACTTTAGATTTAAGGATTTGTATTTAAAACAAAATAAAACTGGAAAGCAATGCAGGTGACGAGCACTATTTTTTTTTACTGCACACCCTGGAGTGTTGAATGTAGCCGACGGTCAGCTGGAGCACCGTTATGCAGAGCAGTGAGTCATAACTCTTGAGGCATACTCTCAGTCAAAATAGTTTAGACAGCCTAGTACAGTCTGAGAGAATGTGACAACGTGGCATAAGAGTGCAAAACAACTGTTAAAAATGCCAGGGGTTAGAGCTCATACATGGCTAAAAAAAAAAAAAAGTAAAGAACATCAGCTCACCTAATATATGAGTATCACACTCTTTTTGGCATACCCTACACCCAATAAAACCCTAGTATATACACCGACCAAGCATAACATTATGACAACTGACAGGTGAAGTGAATAACACTGATTATCTCTTCATCACGGCACCTGTTAGTGGGTGGGATATATTAGGCAGCAAGTGAAAATTTTATCCTCAAAGTTGATGTGTTAGAAGTCTGACAAGTTTGACAAGTGCCAAATTGCATCTCCAAAACTGCAGCTCTTGTGGAGTGTTCCCGGTCTGGGGTCATGGGCTCATTGATGCATGAGGGGAGCAAAGCCTGGCCCGTGTGGCCCGATCCAACAGACGAGCTACTGTAGCTTAAATTGCTGAAGAAGTTAATGCTGGTTCTGATAGAAAGGTGTCAGAATACACAGTGCATCACAGTTGCAGGGCTGTTTTGGCAGCAAATGGTGGACCAACACAATATTAGGAAGGTGGTCATAATGTTATGTCTGAAGGTGTATGCTGAGTCACATGACATTCTACTTTTGCTAAAGTGTAACATTTTTAACAACCACAGTAGCATGAGGTAAAGCACTATAGGAAGGTCCCTCATGTGAGGATAATTTGCTTTAAGGTTGGCATTCCAGTCGACCCAGGGTACTTCTTAGTACTTTTAATGTTCTGGTTTCTGTAGCTACCATAATACATTATATTATATATCACAACTGTCCTTTTTTATGTGTATAAACACCCCATATTAAGACCCCTAAGTGTACCACATTCATCATAAAGCTGTAGACCCTAGGAGTATAGGCCTGTGTTAATCTTATTTTATTCGTTTTTAGTAGCCAGTTCATCCAGCTAGAGTTATAGTGGGTCAAAAATTGTAGCTAGAGTGTAGTACACACAAATCATGACCACGATAAAGAAGTGGATGAAAATGAATAAACTAATAAGTAGTTACATGTCTGAAGATTAGTTAGACTAACTGTGTTTTAATTATCTGTGACCTTTCTCATTTGGGGGATTAGAACAACCAAACCATGCCAGCTAAACATCCCTGTGACATCTGTATTGCTTACAATCTGCCTGTGTTTCTAACACACTAGCCACCTTTAAAGGCCAGTGTAAACATATTGAGTGCCAAAGCTTTGGCTGTTTTGCCATGAATGACAAAAATGCTCAAAGTTACAATGTCCAGCACCATCCTGCAGACTGCACTGTCCAACAGAAAGGTGATTATTAGGCGCTCAGGTGGCGGAGTGGTAAAACACACTAGTACATCAGAGCTGACATTTCGAACTCGTCGTTTCGAATCTCAGCTCTGCTATCCGGCAGGCTGGGCGCCTACATAAACAACGATTGGCTGTTGTTCATATAGGGTGGGAGTCGGACGGGACCTTATATCTGCTGGTTGATTGATGGTGCCTGCACAGAGACTAGGGATAATGCGTTGATCAGGGTGTGGCTCTCCGTACACAAAGATGATCTGCATATGAACTCTCCTCGTGCAGGTGAAAAGATGCAGTCGGCTACTGCATACGTGTCGGAGGGGGTGTGTGTCAGTCTCGGCTCTCCTTAACCAGGGTGGAGATCAACATCAGTAGAGAGGAAGCATAATGCAATTGGGTAATTGAATACGCTAAAGTCGGGAGAAAAAGGGGAGGTGATAGCTAGATTCTAGCTTTTCTATTTCTAGAGTTGCTAATTAATCTGCGCTTGATACCTCTGGACCCAGGTATGTAATGTATGAACAGCTTAGCAATGGGAATAATGACCAAATATTAATAACACTCCATCTGTGCAATTTGGAATAACAACAAAAATTGTAGCTAAAGTGTACTACACACTATTCTCTCTCTCTCTCTCTCTCTCTCTCTCTCTCTCTCTCTCTCTCTCTCTCTCTCTCTCTCTCTTGTTTCTGTTGTTTCATCTCTTTGGCATGCTGCTCTCTACTGTGAGCTTTTGCTTTGCACTTTAATATCCTTCAGAGAGGCACCATTTCTGTCAATATTGTATCGATTGAGGTGGGCGTGGGTGTGTGAGAGTACATGCGTGTGTGAGAACCAGTTTGTTTTAGCCCATGGGAGTTCAGAGGTGTGTCATGCATCAGCATAGCGGTGAAAAGACTGTGGTAGGAGGAACTACATTTGGCTGACACACAGCTAAATAACAAAGGCTAAAATGACAAAAAGAGAATGCTTACTAGCCGGGGCATAAAAACATGCATACAGATTAAATGTGAGGGAAATGTATTTGAATGAGGTGTTGGGTCATTAGCGAGGAATTCATCTTTTGGTGTGGATAACTTGGGATGGCACTGTCTGTAACATCTGCTAAACTCTACCATACCACTTTAAAAGTATCACTGCACTCTGGATCACACTGAACTCTGTACTATTCACAAGTGTATCATATCATCTGTATATAGCATGCGTATTTGCAAATTTGCACATGTCACTATTGCACTATTTACACCAGCACAAACAATAATGTATATATTGTATATATCTGCTATACTTATATACTTTACTTTAATTTTTCTCATTCATTACCCATTCATTTAGCCACTTTTAGTCACCTTTGATCACTCTGTAATTATTATACTAGTCTATACACTGTACAATCAGCATTATCTGTTTAATAGTCTTAATTTATGTCTCCACATTTCACTTATCTGGTCACTTCTGCACTTTAAGTGTAATATACAGTATATAAATATTATCTATGTTGCACTTCTGGTTAGATGCTACTGGATTTCATTGGCTCTGTTCTTGTACTCTGCACAATGACAATACAGTTGAATCTAATTTAATCTAATCTGTGCAAAATAGACATCCAGTGACTGCCAGGGCAATAACACACATTTCTATCACTTTCTTTAATGGTTAAAAACAAACTAAAAAAACAAAGATGAAACTGGTAGGCGATTGGGTGGTGCTGTGGTAAAGTTTGTTAGCTAACTCTAGCTGGGATCCAGGGCCAGGGTTTGAATCCCCAATAGTGCTATCAGCTGGTCTGGCATATCCATCTATACATGATTGGCTCTGTCTGAGGGTGGTAATTGTGTTAAATAGTGTTATCCAAAGCGACTTACAATTGTGATCATATAGAATCCAAGCAACTGACGGTTAAAGGCCTTGCTCAAGGGTCCAACAGTGGCAACCTGGCAGATGTGAGGCTTGAACCTGCAACCAACAAAATTAGTTTTCTAATCACTGAGCTAACACTGAGGCCCTGCAATGAATTGGTGTCAGTCCAGGGTGTTTTACTGCATTTTGTCCAGGAACTCATGTAAAGCCCAACCCACCCTGACCCTGCCCAAGATAAAGCAATAGTAAAAATGAATGAAATAGCTGGTTTAATTCTAGATTTACACAATTGTTGAAAATTGCAGTCTATAGATTTATAGATTACAGGTACAGACACTTAAATCACTAGGTACTCTCACCTCTCAACCAAGCAGAAGGTGGACTGGCTGCTTTAAATAATTCTATAAGTGAGAGATTAAATGTAAGTGAAGGGTGGTTACACACTCAGCACTGATTGTTTCATGGTGGATCCAGACCTAACACAATCATAACCAGGATGAAGCAGTTGATGAAAATGAATAATCTAATAAGTAGTCGCACTTCTGATGATTAGTCAGACTAATTGTGTTTATCAGTGACCTTCCTCATTTGGGGGATTAGTACAATCAAACCATGCCAGCAAAACATCCCTGCAACATCTGCATTTTTCTAGTCATTTATTTGTTTTATGTCATCTGCTGTAGTTCCAAAATGGCACAGTTCCCAACACACTAGCCACCTTTAAAGGCCAGTGTTAACATATCAAGTGCTAAAGCTTTGGATGTTTTGCCCCGCATGACGAAAAAAGCTCAAAGTTACAATGTTGCTATGACACTAAGCAACAAAACAACACAGATTTTCACACACTGTCTTGTGTTGCGGTAGATCCAGCTCCAGTTCTTGACATCAAGTCATAGCAGTTGTCCTGGTTTCGTAGGTTTTTTTTTTTTTTTTGGGGGGGGATTTTTCCCACTCTGACTGCCAGCCAAGTACAGACTTGTGAGCTGTGAGTTGTGTTTTTTACAGTAGCAACTGGGAAATCACTGTTTTGAAGCTCTGAATGACTCCTAATCTACAAATTTACCAATGTTTGCTTTGGGCTTGTGTGATCATGCAGGTTGCAATCGAACGGCTGCAGGTTTGCAAGGATGAAAGGTGTGCAACCGAGTGAGCAACGAAGAGCAATTAAGAAATTTTACAAGCATGCACAGGTGCAAGCGTAGTAATTTACAAGTGTGAACGGTTATATGTAGGACTTGTTTTATTTTTTATTCTGTCAGTTACACGGGTGTTTTTGGTTAATCATTAAGATCTTAAATCTAATCCTTTCTTTAGACTGGATAATGTGGGTATCATCTGGCTGGCACCGCACCCTTACAATGGTATTATAAAGGTGTTCAGTTAAGTATATGCATCAATAAAAAGAGAAAAAAATGAACAGCATATAACAGCTACTGTCTGCACCTGGGTTGTGCAGAAGATTTGGCTTATTGTATTGTGGGGCTCATGAGCTATTCAGAAATATGGATAGCTTTAATTAAACACCAATCACATTGCCATCTGGCCTCTTGGATCTGGCTCATCAAACGAACTGTCTTTTTATTATTTTTTTTTAGCTATGAAGAAGGATTAAAGCTGCTACGTAAAGCCACAATGTCATCTAAGCATGTCATAAACACTGACACTTTATGAACGTTAGACACCTGATCACTTTGATAACTGACCTCTTAGACAATTTTACAGCTACTAAATGTGTGAATACATGCACTTACTAAATGAATAAAAAATTAAAACTCACTTAGGATGCTCGGGTGACACGGTGGTCTAATATACCAGCCCACCAACCCAGATCTCAAGCTTTTAACTTAGAATCTCAGCAGTGCTATCAACATGGCTGGGCACAATTGTCTAAGCCTGAGAAAGAAGGGGTTGACAAGGATTCTCACCGCCACTGCAGACTGGCCAAGGTTCACACACAAGTCATGAATAAATCACTGAAGGAACAGCGGGACGCAAAATAGCTTTCTGTAAGAATCCACCACCAAGTTGAGAAGTTTCCAGAAAAGTTAAGACATTTTGTGATTAGTTTGCTTGAACCTCTGTTTAACTGACGATAGTACAACAACATTTTTGTTTTTCCCTAAAACATGTTTATTGGGGTAAGCACAGAGTTGTAAGACTATCTGACTGCATTTTGTTCCTATAAAGAGCGGCGCAGTGACTCAGTGGGTAGCACTGTTGCCTCACAGCAAGAAGATCCTGGGTTCCATCTTCAGGTGGAGCAATCCGGGTCCTTTCTCTGTGGAGTTTGCATGTTCTCCCCGTGTCTGTGTGTGTTTCCTCTGGGAGCTCCGGTTTCCTCCCACAGTCCAAAGACATGCAAGTGAGGTGAATTGGAGATACAAAATTGTCCATGACTGTGTTTGACATTAAAAGACTTGAACTGATGAATCTTGTGTAAGCAGTAACTACCTGTCCTGTCATGAATGTAACCAAAGTGTGTAAAACATGACGTTAAAATCCTAATAAATAAATAAATTGTTTAAAAAAAAAAAGGAAATGTGTTTATTTTGTTTGTTAATTAGGATTTTAACCTCATATTTTTTATTTTTGGTTACAAGTAGTGACTCATTACACAAGATTCATCAGTTCACAAGTTTAAAGTTAAACACCATCACTGGCAATTTTGTATCTTCAATTAACCTCACTTGCATGTCTTTGGACTTGGAGAGAAAACCCCTGAAGAAACCCACAAGGAGAACATGCAAACTCCACACAGAAAGGATTCTATGTAGTTTATCTAGTTCCATAGATAAACTTTTTTAAGATAAAATTAGGACATGGACAGACCTTGAGCTACTTTTCAGTCAGTTTGTTTGACAGCACTTTGGAAATAGCTACACTAAACTGATTATTGGTGGAAAAAAAAAATAATTAGAGATTATTTGTCCTTTAATCATCAATGTGTCAATACAATACTTACAATACAATACTAGTAAAGTTCATTCACAGTTGAGGAAAATTATTATTATTATAATAACTTATTATTATAAGTTCTGTCAAGTTGATTCAGGCTCGTGTGACCATATTATTATTATTATTATTAATAGTAGAAGCAGTATCAGCATTATTATTAGTATCATCATTATTATAATGTCTCTCAAGTTGATTCAGACTTGTGTGACCATATTATTATTATTATTATTATTATTAATAGTAGTAGTAGTATCAGCATTATTATTAGTATCATCATTATTATAATGTCTCTCAAGCTGATTCAGACTTGTGTGACCATATTATTATTAGTAGTAGTAGCAAAAGTAGTAATAGTAGTAGTATCAGCATTATTAGTATTATTATTATAAATTCTGTCAAGTTGATTCAGACTCGTGTGACCATATTATTATTATTATTAGTAGTAGTAGTAGGATTATTATATGTTTTGTCCAGTTAATTCAGACTCATGTGAACATATTATTATTATATTTAGTAGTGGTACTAGTAGTAGTAGTAGGATTATTATATGTTCTGTCTAGTTGATTCAGACTAATGTAAACATATTATTATTATTATTAGTAGTAGTAGTAGTAGAAGTAGGATTATTATATGTTCTGTCAAGTCGATTCAAACTCATGTGACTATATGGATAGTGTTCCTCCAGAACATCCTGTCTTTCATTCACATCTTTAAGCTTGGTCTTATACATATCTAACTTTATCCTTTCAACTCTCCATGACATCTGACATGTTGCATTTCCTAGTGAAACTTAGCCTCAGGTGAAGCAAAGTGAGCAGTGGCCAGAGACGACAAAGGTTCTGAGTTCACACCGTGGTGAAGGATCTTGTTTTGTGTTACTGTACCCTTGAGGAAGGTTATGCTTCTCAGCACCAGATGCTTGGCCAGGCAACTCCAATCCCCTATTGAATCCCCTACAGATTTTTTTTCTCTCTTTTTTTCTTGTTAGTGTGAAAAGTTGAAGGAGAATAAGTGCCTCTTCTCACCAAAGATTGGTTTATACTTGTTAGAAGTGTGTCTGAGAATGGGCCAAAATAAACTTTGAGAAACCTGGCACACTTTGATAGGGATTAGAATGTTGCAGGGGGTTTGTGAAAGGTAATCGCAGTATTTTGGCAGTGTTAGGGAAGCTTCTGAGTGCTAAGAGTATTTAAACAAAAAGCTCTGTTCATATTATAAGTTTAAGCTCCTAGAGTGCAGTAGTCATCCCTCACCTGGAGTCAAAAACTAGAATTAAACAAGCTGTTTTAGGTGGAATAAGTGACATTTGTCTCTTGTCTCATAAGTTAAGTAACACAAGCCACTGTTAGCAATCTGTGTATAGAAGTAGTATTTAACAGTCTCATCCAAGAGTGTTGATCTGCCCAATGATGTGCTATAAGCTTCCAATTAAAAACAAGGATGTGGCTGGTTTTACCATCTCAGCTAATTCGTGGGAATTTGGTGCTTGGGTGTGTGTATATGTGTGTGCTTGCATGCTGTCCACAGCAGGCTTCGCCATAAGAGAGATGGCCTTTTCCTGCCCTGCCCTGAGTCCTGCCTTACTAGCTAAATCCCACTCTCACACCCCATCTGGGCCGCCACACATCCTACACACACATAATTCACATGCATTACAGAATCCAGCTTTAAAGTGTTGACATTTCTACTATCAGCAAGGGTGTGTGTGTGTGTATCTGGGTTGTCAGGACTCTATGCAGCATGCTGCAGTTTTCGACTAATGTTTTTATTCATTATTAAAGCACATTCTGCTAAAGAAATATTACTCTGCTGACTTTCGGGCTATTAAAAATGCTACATCAGTCTTTTTCCAACAATTAAATGCTCCTAATGCTCCTCCAGTATCAGTGTATTAAAAACACAAGAGGGAAGCAAACCTACTACAAAACATACTTAATGCTATCAGATGATGAAGTAGCAGAGTATATTGTTACAGAACTAATTGTAAACACGCTTAGGCTAAAAGAATTTTCATAAAATGTTTCAAATAGGTGTGTGTAGGAAACACTAAAGCTTCTTTTAAGTGTAGCTAGCTAGTTATTAGTAGAGGTTTGTTTGCCATTAATTATATATATATATATATATATATATATATATATATATATATATATATATATATATATATATATATATATATATATATAACCATCTGGAAATCCACATATTGTAAATAGAATGGGGTGGCACAGTGGGTAACTAGGGTCCTTCCTGTGTGTAGTTTGCATGTTCTCCCTCTCTCTGCAGGGGTTTTCTCCGATGATCCAGTTTCATCCAGGTTTCAAGTCCAAAGAAATGGAGTCATGGCAATTTTAGTAGCTCCAACTAGCCTGTATCTGTGTGTGTGTGTGTGTGTCTGCCCTGTGATGGACTGGCAACCTGATGGACTAGTGTTTTCTGCCTTTCACACAGCAA
Organism: Trichomycterus rosablanca; assembly: GCF_030014385.1. NCBI lineage: Eukaryota > Metazoa > Chordata > Actinopteri > Siluriformes > Trichomycteridae > Trichomycterus > Trichomycterus rosablanca. The sequence continues at coordinate 34,845,148 of NC_085991.1, read as the reverse complement.
ATCAGACCCACTTTGGCCCTGACCACAATAAAGCAGTGGTTAGTCAGACAAATGAATTAAATGAATTGAATAAATGAATGAAGCACGAGTGAAGAACCTCAAGAAATGATCAGAATCAGACCCATCTTGACCCTAACCAAAATAAAGTGGTGGTTACACAGTGAATGAATGAATAAATGAAGCATGAGTGAAGAAACTCAAAAATTAGCAGAATCAGACCCACTTTGACTGACCCTAACCAAAATAAAGTGGTGGTTAAACAGACAAATGAATGAATTAATTAATGAAGCACGAGTGAAGAACCTCAAATAATGATCAGAATCAGACCCACCTTTACTCTAACCAAAATAAAGTGGTGGTTAAACAGTAAATGAATGAAGGAAGTATGGTAAAGAACCTCAAAATGATCAGAATCAGACCCACCTTGACCCTAACCAAAATAAAATTAAGTGGTGGTTAAACAGTGAATGAATGAATGAACCTCAAACAATTAGGAATTCTGGTAGAAAGCAAGAGTTCCCTACCCCCCCCCCCCCCCCCCCCCCCCCCATCCTTCCTTCATCCCCAGCAGCTGCACCACCACGCCGCTACAGAATTTATTCAATTCTGAAGTTAAATATTTAAGTTAAATACTTGCGTTTCCCCTCAGGTTCTCCTCTGCAGGATCCCAGATTGATGGCCGGATTACTTTCTGATCTAATCTACCTGTTTTTTATTGATTCCTCTCTATTGCTTCAAACCCACGCTGATTTGAAGGCAGCCATAATTGCTGCTGATTTGACCTGGCATTGTCTTACTGTGAGCCTTTAAAATTTCCCAGAGGACAAATCCCTACATCTAACACACAGAGTGGGTTATAGCACGACTTCTCCCGTCAAGCTTATTTAATTTACATTTAGACCAATGTTCTCCAATCACATTCTCCTTATTCCACCAACAGCTTTTATATTTCTGCACCAATGGCAGTCACTGACTGCCCTCAGGGTGACGTCTTTGCTCCTGAAAAGCCATTTACGACACTCTGACTAGACCTGAGCCAAGTCTTTTTTTTTTTTCCTTCAATCTTATACCAGCCCATTTCTGCACAACATCTGAACTACTCCCACTCACCCACTACTGCTATTATTATATTCTGTGTGTACCTGCCTGTAATTCTCTACGGAACTTAACTGGTTTAATTCCATTCTCAAAACAGAACCAAATGAGTTATTTAATCTAATAAAACAAGATCAAAATTACAGCCTAGAAGGTGTTTTTCTTCTTAAAGAATATTTGTTGGTTATTTTATTTATATCATTTAAATATAGATAGTTAATAATAATGTTCAGTGCACACTTTGCTGGATCCTGTAGGAGCCCAGTCTTAACGCACAGCTCTGATGGTTAATTTATACCAGCCATGTCTCTGAAACTATTTTAGAATGCATGTCAGATGTGCATCTCAGAAAAGCAATGCTTCCATTTTAACTAGCCTTATCCCCACCACCACAGGGTGCAGGTCATGAACCAGCCTGCTGAATTTTTCCAGTATTTAAATCTACATACTGTTTGAATAACACACATTACACAGACATGTGAATGTTTACATTCCTACTGTCACCTCAGGATATTAAGGAAGTGTCCTCCTCTGTGTTTCAATGACAATGATTAGTAGTAATCGGTCGTGTCTGATTTCCACTTTTTTGGACCGCTCAAAGAAGCTTTAAGAGGAAGAAGATTTTCATGTGATGATGATGTAAAAGCAGTGGTCCATCTGTGGCTACACGCTTAACCAAAAACGTTTTTTTTGCTGATGGCATTAAAAAAATGGCATGATGCTGGGAAAAATGCACCGGAAGGTGACTATGTAGAAAAGTGGTGTCATTTGTTTTGAAATTCTTAATAAATGGAGTTTAAAAAAGTGCAGAAACGTTTTGAAGAACCCTTGTAAATTACATTATAGCTGCAGTGCCAATTACCTAAAATGAGTCATGTTCTATACTACATCAGTGGTAAACAGTGGTCAATGCAACATGTTCAGAATGTCTCTCCTTTTTACCTTTTTTCTTAAACAAGTAGAACATCACTTGCCATGCATAACACCTTTATAGAGGAAAAATGCTATTTTCTCTCACTGCAGTTAAGTGGAGTCTGAGAGCCTCAGAAATACCAGACTACCAGACTGTTATACACTTCTGGAATTTTCTTAGATTGTGATGTAGTCTCATGTTGTTGTCATTTTTTTTTCAGGTTAACAGAACACTATTGTTCCTCCCCAGTAATAATAAGAAGAATTTTGATGAACATCTAGATGGCCAAGCTTTTATCTGTGGTACCTAAATAGTCTGCACTTTGAAGGAAACGGTAGACTGAGCGCCAACAAAAGCGACCTCTTACTGATAAAGTATTAGATGACATCAAGAGAGAGTCTGGCAACCTTTTTTGCTGCATTCCAGCCCGAGAACAGTGAACCTATTGACAAAACCTAAAAGGGTACCTACCTTGAGCTTGTTGCTCACTATATGACTAGAAGTATGTCGACTCCATTCCATTAGCTTGCTGGACATTCTACAATGTCTATGGACATTATTGTAGAGTTTTAGACCTCGTTTGCAGCTATAACAGCCTTCATTGTATATCTCGAAGGATTTTCCCAAGATTTTGGATTGTGCCAATGACAAATTGTAAATTATAAACCATAAGGCTTTGCTTGCAACCAATGCTTTAAGTCATTGCATGGTCAAAGCTCTGTGTCACTGGAGTTCCTTCACACTTTGTTTTTATTGAGGTATTAGGCTAATTAGTGTTAATACTGCATTTTGTTCAAGTAACACAAATAACCTAGAGCAATAAAATAATTATTCTAGAATTCCATATTTTAATTAAATAAATAAAGATTTAATAACTCTATAACTAATGTTTGTTTAACATACACTGATCAGGAATAACATTATGACCACTTTCCTAATATTGTGTTGGTCCCACTTTTGCTGCCAAAACAGCCCTGCAACTGTGATGCACTGTGTATTTTGACACCTTTCTATCAGAACCAGCATTAACTTCTTCAGCAATTTGAGCTACAGTAGCTCGTCTGTTGCATCAGTGAGCCTTGGCCGCCCATGACCCTGTCGCCGGTTTACCACTGTTCCTTCCTTGGACCACTTTTGATAGATACTGACCACTCCAGACCGGGAACACCCCCCAAGAGCTGCAGTTTTGGAGATGCTCTGACCCAGTCGTCTAGCCATCACAATTTGGCCCTTGTCAAACTCGTTTAAATCCTTACGCTTGCCCATTTTTCCTGCTTCTAACACATCAACTTTAAGAATAAAATGTTTACTTGCTGTCTAAAATATCCCGATACTAACAGATGCCGTGATAAAGAGATAATCAGTGTTATTCACTTCACCTGTCAGTGGTCATAATGTTATGTCTGGTCAGTGAATCAGGTGACCTGTAGGTTGAGAATCGTGGCTCCAGCTCTTCTTAATGTTTTGATTGGTTTGAGGACGTTCCTCTTACACACTCATTGGCTTTCGTTTACCTTGGGTATTGTGACTAGATTTTGGGGAACTCGAAATGCATGACTTATCACCGATAAATTATATGTTCTCTTTATACAAGCAGTCGTGTTGGGCACACTCCGAGTCTAGACACTGATTTATAGAAGCCTTGGGCACTGAACAATAAATATCATTTTATTAACTAGGTATTATTCTACAGCTTTGTTTGGCCAAGGCCCATTGATGGATTCTTTCTGGGATGTGTTACTGCAATGCGTGCAGTGATTCCTGGGAAATCAGACCTACTGCAACATTAAAATAAATTGAAATAAACAATTTAATCAGAATAATCAAATCTAAATTAAATTCATATGTGATTAAAGGTGAGTAATCCTTCAATTTATTCATTCAATAGAAAATCAATACTTACGTAAACTGCATCTGATTAAATCTTTGGTCAGAATTAGTGTTTATGTTGATTTGTCTGTGTAAATGTATTTAGGTCTTAATGCATGTACAACACATGATAAACCCAAATAGCATCTTTCAAAAGATTTAAAATATAAGAGAGCACTATTGGCTTCACTCTGCTATAGGTACTGTCGAAGCTATAAACCAAACTGCTGCAATTCTAACAGTAAACAAACAGAAGTAATGTATGCACATTTTGATACCGTTTCTAAATCTGTCCTAAGGTATGTGTTTTCATTTTTGCTGAGGAGTGTAAATCTAAACAGGCTTTTGCTGAACTCAAATAGAGTATAGCTTAACTATGGGTTAAAAACTTTGTGTTGAATTTATTTATTTAACCTTTTTTTAATTACTTTTTAAATTATTTATATTGTTTTGAGACCTAAATAAAACATTAATAACATGATGAATTTATCACATCTATTTTAATTAGAATAACATACGCTCCAATCTATTAATATTAAGAATATAATATTTATATTTATGTACCTCAATATATTTCAGAAAAATTCAAATGAAAGATTTAACACTGTTTCGACAACAGTATTGTGACACGACAACTGTTGAATTATATGGGCAGTTGTAGCCTAGCGGTTAAGGCACTGGACTAGAAATCAAAAGGTCGCTGGTTTAAGCCCCACCACTGCCAGGTTGCCACTGCTGGGCCCTTGAGCAAGGTCCTTAACCCTTAATTGCTTAGACAATATACTGTCATAGTACTGTAAGTCGCTTTGGATAAAAAGCGTCTGCTAAATATGCTTGCAGCAAATTTGTTGCAACAGTTTAGGGAAGGCCTCTGTGCACAAAGCAAGCTTTTTAAAGAAACAAAGAAAAGCTTGGTTTAAAGAAACTCCAGTGGCCTGGACAGTGGATATGTATTCCCACAGACAGTGGTAGCGTAGTGGGTAGAGCCTTGGCCTATCAATCGGCTCCAGGGGCACCATACAATGAGCTGGGATATGCGAATAAAAAAAAAAATAATTGTACTGTACACCTGTGTATGTACAGTGTATCACAAAAGTGAGTACACCCCTCACATTTCTGCAGATATTTAAGTATATCTTTTCATGGGACAACACTGACAAAATGACACTTTGGCACAATGAAAAGTAGTCTGTGTGCAGCTTATATAACAGTGTAAATTTATTCTTCCCTCAAAATAACTCAATATACAGCCATTAATGTCTAAACCACCGGCAACAAAAGTGAGTACACCCCTTAGTGAAAGTTCCTGAAGTGTCAATATTTTGTGTGGCCACCATTATTTCCCAGAACTGCCTTAACTCTCCTGGGCATGGAGTTTACCAGAGCTTCACAGGTTGCCCCTGGAATGCTTTTCCACTCCTCCATGACGACATCACGGAGCTGGCAGATATTCGAGACTTTGCGCTCCTCCACCTTCCGCTTGAGGATGCCCCAAAGATGTTCTATTGGATTTAGGTCTGGAGACATGCTTGGCCAGTCCATCACTTTTACCCTCAGCCTCTTCAATAAAGCAGTGGTCGTCTTAGAGGTGTGTTTGGGGTCATTATCATGCTGGAACACTGCCCTGCGACCCAGTTTCCGGAGGGAGGGGATCATGCTCTGCTTCAGTATTTCACAGTACATATTGGAGTTCATGTGTCCCTCAATGAAATGTAACTCCCCAACACCTGCTGCACCCATGCAGCCCCAGACCATGGCATTCCCACCACCATGCTTGACTGTAGGCATGACACACTTATCTTTGTACTCCTCACCTGATTGCCGCCACACATGCTTGAGACCATCTGAACCAAACAAATTAATCTTGGTCTCATCAGACCATAGGACATGGTTCCAGTAATCCATGTCCTTTGTTGACATGTCTTCAGCAAACTGTTTGCGGGCTTTCTTGTGTAGAGACTTCAGAAGAGGCTTCCTTCTGGGGTGACAGCCATGCAGACCAATTTGATGTAGTGTGCGGCGTATGGTCTGAGCACTGACAGGCTGACCCCCCACCTTTTCAATCTCTGCAGCAATGCTGACAGCACTCCTGCGCCTATCTTTCAAAGACAGCAGTTGGATGTGACGCTGAGCACGTGCACTCAGCTTCTTTGGACGACCAACGCGAGGTCTGTTCTGAGTGGACCCTGCTCTTTTAAAACGCTGGATGATCTTGACCACTGTGCTGCAGCTCAGTTTCAGGGTGTTGGCAATCTTCTTGTAGCCTTGGCCATCTTCATGTAGCGCAACAATTCGTCTTTTAAGATCCTCAGAGAGTTCTTTGCCATGAGGTGCCATGTTGGAACTTTCAGTGACCAGTATGAGAGAGTGTGAGAGCTGTACTACTAAATTGAACACACCTGCTCCCTATGCACACCTGAGACCTAGTAACACTAACGAGTCACATGACATTTTGGAGGGAAAATGACAAGCAGTGCTCAATTTGGACATTTAGGGGTGTAGTCTCTTAGGGGTGTACTCACTTTTGTTGCCGGTGGTTTAGACATTAATGGCTGTATATTGAGTTATTTTGAGGGAAGAATAAATTTACACTGTTATATAAGCTGCACACAGACTACTTTTCATTGTGTCAAAGTGTCATTTTGTCAGTGTTGTCCCATGAAAAGATATACTTAAATATCTGCAGAAATGTGAGGGGTGTACTCACTTTTGTGATACACTGTATATATGACAAATAAAGGCATTAATATTTGGGCCCAAACTAGCTAAATTGGCACAAGTTAATTTAAAGACATACTTCAAAGTCATGTAAAAACCCATCTTAGAAGACTGGCTATTGTTATACCTGAATAGATCACATAGAGGTCACCCAATTTTAATACCATTTGTTTTGAAAATAGGATGTCCAACAAGCTTGTGGTCAGTTATTTAAACACTTTTGGCCATATAGTGTATCTCCAAAAGATTAATCTGCTTGGCAAGCACCTCAAAACAGAGTTGCTCTTTTTTACGCAAGTATTTATTATATTCATAAAGTTTTATTCTGCTCTCTCATTGGCTCATTTGTTTGTTATTGCTCATTGCTTATTACTGGGATTATTAGTTACCTGATTGATTACTGATTCTCCACATGCTCACACCACATAAGCAATCATGGTGGTTATAAACTGGGGTAAGACGCCCCAAAAAAGATAAAAATAATAAAAACATTTAGAGACTTGAACAAAGCAGCTGTTAGCTAATTTGAGCTCAGAGTTACCACACTAACTTGATGGAGTGAAAACATCAGCATGACAGCTGTTCAGACTAAAATAGGAGGTGAGACGTACAGGCGTAAAGTTCATGTATCTGGCAATTCTGAGTTCAACAGGAAGCCAAAAATTTTATTAAATAACCTGGATGAGTAACATGATCGTATTCTACAGAAATTATGATTATATTACGTTACATTGGGTTTCCTTTTAGATTTTTTTTATTTACATAGAACTCTACAGAAACACCATATTGCTGACACCAGGGTTAAAAACAGCTGTTCCAGTTGTTATAGTGTATTTATTTTATCTGCTCCCCTTTTGGTTGTTGCTTATTATTGGAATTAAAGGAAGTTACTGGGTTGATCATTGCTAATTTCCAACATGCTCACGCTACACAAGCAGTCATGATAAAAACAGCCATAACCTGATCTAAAATCTACCACAGCTAGCTAGCTCGATAACGTGCAAACCCTAGCATGGCAGGTGTTCAGACTAGCAAAGGTGTTAGCTTGCAAATAAAATGTACTAAAGCGCAACGAAACAAACAATGACACAAGTATGGACAAATGAAGCCTGATTAATTCATGTCTACAGGTATTGTACAGAAGCTCAGGTGATGTATTTCCGTGAGCTTAGCAGGCCCTAGTAAGTCTTTTGTTTATCATATCAGCGTAGCGATCTGTCATCGGACGTTTTATTTGATCCCTGTCGAAACTCAGTGTCGATGTGGTTGTGTGTGAGTGTGTGGCCACGTTCTTAAGACTTGTTGTCATCTAGAATCTGATTTGAGTTTGAATTGAATTTTGTAGCTTTTTTTAGCTTATCTTTTTGTGTTTGCCCCTACCATTTTCCATATGCTCTGCCTCACCGACACTGCCATCCGGCGTAGTCCTCTCATAGGCATCCTCGGGAAGGGGAAGGGCTCCCAGCCGGGGCCCCGTGGAGCTCTTGCTGCTCGGTGTCTCCGACTCGTCCAGGCCACTGTCATAACAGCTCTGCAGCGAGCCCTGGTGGGGGTCCTGGGGTTGGCTCACCACCGAGAACGTCACTCGGCGGAATGGCTACAAGAGAACAGAGTGCTGGGGGTCACTGGACTGTGGAGGTTTTAAGGAGGGTTTAAGATGGGACAGTTCATTTTAACTTGCTTTATCTTAACCTACAGTACTTCAGGGTCTCAAGCTCAAGTCTTGAGGGGTCAGTAAGTATGCAAATTGATTTTTTTTTCTCATAGTAAAATGCTGTCTGGCAATGTCTGACCCTTGGCGTTAAAGGACACCTTAATTTTGTGCTTAATGAAAGGTCACAGTGCACATACTGGCCCTTCAGGTCTTGAGTTTAAAACCTCTGCCCTATATAATTACATAGTAAATGGAGTTCGTAGGCTGTTTCCAGACACACCACTAGACTTTGAGAGTTCTGCGGAAGGAAGATTAATGAGTAGTTTACTGAAGTAACGGATAGTAAAGAAAAACCGACAATATTAATGACTTATGCAGTAATTGTCACCTAAAAAGGACCTGCGAATATAAATTTTAAGCCCTCAGGATTAAGTACACATGCCACACTCAGAACATGGGTGTTAAATATAGCTAGAGAGGTCTGAAGGACGCTAAGGTCTCCTTGCATGCTTTACTTTTTAACAAAAACAGGACACAGGGAGTAGACAGAATCTCAGGGGAAATATAGGATGGAACACATCGCTACGGGCAAATAAACAAGCAGTATGATTACACACAAAAAAACACACACACACACAGACAAGTGGCATGAAAAAAAAAGAAAATGTAAATGTGCAGTTATTTAAGAGTAAATACATGCATAAAATAATTGCAGATGCTTTTAGACAGGTGTACTGCATTAAGAGTAAGAGTGTCGGCAAGAACAGACTGTTGGCAGCGGAATATCAGGAAAATATATTATGGTTGCTCATTGTAAAGCTTAAATTACAAACATTAATGCACATTTGAGAGCTTAGTGAGGCAAAAACTATAGATAGAAGAAAAAGTGATTTGGTCAGATGACTCACTTTATTCTCAGCATAGAAGGGTACACAAAGAAGATGGTACAGACCTGTTGCTTGACGCCTACAGAGAAATTTTCAGGGGGAGGGGGCATTTTCTTTCATGGTTTATATACCAGAACCAGCATTAACTTATTCAGCAATTTGAGCTACAGTAGCTTGTCTGTTGGATCGGACCACACTGTCCAGCCTTCTCTCCCCACATGCATCAATGAGCCTTGGTCGCCCATGACCCTGTCGCCGGTTTACCGCTGTTCCTTGCTTGGACCACTTTTGATAGATACTGACCACTGCAGACCGGGAACATCCCACAAGAGCTGCAGTTTTGGAGATGCTCTGACCCAGTCGTCTAGCCATCACAGTTTAGCCCTCGTCAAAGTAGCTCAAATCCTTACGCTTGTCCATTTTTACTGCTTCTAACACATCGACTTTGAGGATAAAATGTTCACTTGCTGCCTAATATATCCCACCCACTAACAGGTGCCGTGATGAAGAGATAATCAGTGTTATTCACTTTACCTGTCAGTGGTCATAATGTTATGCCTGGTCGGTGTATATGTATGTATATATATTTACATTTTCGGCATTTAGCAGACGCCTTTATTCAAAGCAACTTACAGTACTGTGACAGTATACAGTCTGAGCAACTGAGGGTTAAGGGTGTTGCTCAAGGACTCCGCAGCAATCCGGCAGTGGTGGGGCTTGAACCAGCGACCTTCTGATTACTAGCCCAGTACTTTAACCTCTAGGCGACAACTGCCAACTATATATATATATATATACAGCTGGGGTCAGAGCGCAGGGTAAGCCATTGTATGACACCCCTGGAGAAGAGAGGTTTAAGGGCCTTGCTCAAGGATCCAACAGAGGCTGAATGGCAGAGCCGGGATTTCAACTCTCAGTCTTTCAGTTGATAGCCTAAAGCCCTACTCTGTACAGTACAGACTGTACAGTGGTAGCCTGGTGTATATACTGTATATACTGTATATAAGTATATACAGTGTATCACAAAAGTGAGTACACCCCTCACATTTCTGCAAATATTTTATTATATCTTTTCATGGGACAACACTATAGAAATAAAACTTGGATATAATTTAGAGTAGTCAGTGTACAGCTTGTATAGCAGTGTAGATTTACTGTCTTCTGAAAATAACTCAACACACAGCCATTAATGTCTAAATGGCTGGCAACATAAGTGAGTACACCCCACAGTGAACATGTCCAAATTGTGCCCAAAGTGTCAATATTTTGTGTGACCACCATTATTATCCAGCACTGCCTTAACCCTCCTGGGCATGGAATTCACCAGAGCTGCACAGGTTGCTACTGGAATCCTCTTCCACTCCTCCATGATGACATCACGGAGCTGGTGGATGTTAGACACCTTGAACTCCTCCACCTTCCACTTGAGGATGCGCCACAGGTGCTCAATTGGGTTTAGTCCATCACCTTTACCTTCAGCTTCCTCAGCAAGGAAGTTGTCATCTTGGAGGTTGTGTTTGGGGTCGTTATCCTGTTGGAAAACTGCCATGAGGCCCAGTTTTCGAAGGGAGGGGATCATGCTCTGTTTCAGAATGTCACAGTACATGTTGGAATTCATGTTTCCCTCAATGAACTGCAGCTCCCCAGTGCCAGCAACACTCATGCAGCCCAAGACCATGATGCTACCACCACCATGCTTGACTGTAGGCAAGATACAGTTGTCTTGGTACTTCTCACCAGGGCGCCGCCACACATGCTGGACACCATCTGAGCCAAACAAGTTTATCTTGGTCTCGTCAGACCACAGGGCATTCCAGTAATCCATGTTCTTGGACTGCTTGTCTTCAGCAAACTGTTTGCGGGCTTTCTTGTGCGTCAGCTTCCTTCTGGGATGACGACCATGCAGACCGAGTTGATGCAGTGTGCAGCGTATGGTCTGAGCACTGACAGGCTGACCTCCCACGTCTTCAACCTCTGCAGCAATGCTGGCAGCACTCATGTGTCTATTTTTTAAAGCCAACCTCTGGATATGACGCCGAACACGTGGACTCAACTTCTTTGGTCGACCCTGGCGAAGCCTGTTCCGAGTGGAACCTGTCCTGAAAAACCGCTGTATGACCTTGGCCACCATGCTGTAGCTCAGTTTCAGGGTGTTAGCAATCTTCTTATAGCCCAGGCCATCTTTGTGGAGAGCAACAATTCTATTTCTCACATCCTCAAAGAGTTCTTTGCCATGAGGTGCCATGTTGAATATCCAGTGGCCAGTATGAGATAATTGTACCCAAAACACCAAATTTAACAGCCCTGCTCCCCATTTACACCTGGGACCTTGACACATGACACCAGGGAGGGACAACGACACATTTGGGCACAATTTGGACATGTTCACTGTGGGGTGTACTCACTTATGTTGCCAGCTATTTAGACATTAATGGCTGTGTGTTGAGTTATTTTCAGAAGACAGTAAATCTACACTGCTATACAAGCTGTACACTGACTACTCTAAGTTATATCCAAGTTTCATGTCTATAGTGTTGTCCCATGAAAATATATAATCAAATATTTGCAGAAATGTGAGGGGTGTACTCACTTTTGTGATACACTGTATGTGTGTGTGTGTGTGTGTGTGTGTGTGTGTGTGTATTATACATATGTTTGTTTGTTTTTTTGGATGGAAGTGGGCATAAGGGGGAACTAAATGGTTTGCTAAGTCTGGCACTAAGTCACCCTGATGCACTTCAGATGAACCTTCAGATGGACATATGGCATTTCGAATAGCTAACAAAAAAATTTGCACAGACAAGGACAACATATAAACTGGTAGAAGAGAAGCTCTTATATACTGTTGTGACTTAGTGACTTAAAATGACATTTTATTGTTGTTTTCTAGCCTTCACTACAAAAATGCTGTATTTAAAGCTCTCCAGGTTGTCTAAATGGAAGAAATACGGCAAACAGAAGGGTAATAGAAAAGAGTAAACCATGCTAAAGCTATAGCTGTTTTCTACAAAGTAAACATGTAAGCATATATAAGAAATGTCCCTGAAAAAAGTATCCTTTTTATTTTATTGTTGTTTTCTAGCCTTCACTACAAAAATGATGTATTTAAAGTAGGGCTGTCGAAGTTAACGCGATAATAACGCATTAACGCAATCTCAATTTAACGCGATTAAAAAAAATAGTGCCGTTAACGCAAATTCTAGTTCATGTTGAGACTTGACTGGTAGAACCAACGTTTTAATGTCGGACTTGCCACCGTTGTTCATTTGCGGTTTGTTAAAATAATATAACTGAGCGTCGTAGGGATGCACTTGCATAATAAATAAATAAATACACGGTATATTCACAAGTTGTCAGGAGCAAAACACTTCATTAACTTAATCTGTTACGGCACTGAATACCGGAGTCAAGCACGCTAGTCCATGAACTATGGAAGCCCCAAAAGGGTCAAAACACACTCACTTCGTGTAGAAACATCCACTTTTCACATTTCACTTAAAAAACCTTGTTTTCTATAACATTTACACAGATTTTATTTAATGCGATTAATCGCGATTAACTATATGAAATTCTGCGATTAATCGCGATTAAAATTTTTAATCGTTTGACAGCCCTAATTTAAAGCTCTCCAGGTTGTCTAAATGGAAGAAATACGGCAAACAGAAGGGTAATAGAAAAGAGTAAACCATGCTAAAGCTATAGCTGTTTTCTACAAAGTAAACATGTAAGCATATATAAGAAATGTCCCTGAAAAAAGTATCCTTTTTATTTTATTGTTGTTTTCTAGCCTTCACTACAAAAATGCTGTATTTAAAGCTCTCCAGGTTGTCTAAATGGAAGAAATACGGCAAACAGAAGGGTAATAGAAAAGAGTAAACCATGCTAAAGCTATAGCTGTTTTCTACAAAGTAAACATGTAAGCATATATAAGAAATGTCCCTGAAAAAAGTATCCTTTTTATTTTTTCTCTTTAGCTAATAAACATAAAAAAAACCCAGACAATAATAAACTGTGACTATGTGGGTGAACGAGTTGAACAGGACGAGTGTAATAAAGCTTTGTAGTAGGTGAGGCGCCACATGGCTGGTTCCCAACAACTGACGCACCTTTTAATGATTGTACAGTGGCATTCTACAGGTCAGACCTCTCTCAGAGAAAGAGAGAGAGAGGGAGAGAGATTTGTCTGCAAGAGGAAAATTAAATTCTAATGCTTTAATGAGCATTGTGGCCTCGTAATTAAACCACTGACTCTGACACATGCTGGTAGACGACAGATAAAAAAGTGGTCCTGCTGTCCTCTGCCCCCTCTCTAAGGAACATTTGAGCCAAAATCACTGTAAGACTACTGAGACGCACACAAAATTAATTTATGATTAAAAAAATTATGGTTGGCTTTTAATTCAATTCCCAAAATATTCCTGAAAGCTCTTATTAAAAGTAAAGCTTAATTGTCTATGATTAGAAAGTACTCACACTTCTGTCTTGTATTGCTTAAAAGCCAAATTCATGCACTGTATACTTGGCGCGAATGTTGGCCGGAGCCTTACAATGGATTGGCGCCCAGTTCAGGGTGTTCTTACTTTGCACCCAGTGTTCCCCGTTGGGAACAGACCTGCCACGACTCTGTCTAGGATTAAGCAGTTGATGAAAATTAAATTCCAGCATAGACTAGTGTGATCCATGTAGTACAGGAATTCAAATAGGAAGAAACAAATAGGAATAAACTGAATAAAAATGAGGCATTTAACTAAACAGACCAGCATGCTAACAGTGTTCTCTTTAAAAGCATGAAAAAATATCAGTCCAAGAAAAGTACGATGGGAAAAATGTCTAATAAAGAAATTAATTTCATAAGACTTAGCTAATACGATATATTAATTAAATACTAATAGCCTTAAAGGCTCTTTTACTGCATTAGCCTAATTTCTCTACCCCCTCTCTTTGTGCCATGTCACCATCGCTTTCCAGAATATTAAAGAGGACAGAGTACCATCACTCACTCTAGTCGATTTTTTTCCTTTCTTTTCTTCAAACACCTTCTTTTTCCACTCACTGCACCTCTGACAGAATGCACTCATCGCTTCAAATTGTACCTCTGATTTGACATGTCACCATAGCCTTGGCATTTGTGGATTTATAAATGAGCGGGGATTGAAAGGAGCTTGTAAAGGTTAGCTGTGAACGTATGCACATAGTCTCCATCACAGAAGCTCACACTGCTGACATGCACACTCGCACGAATTAGATTTATCTCCTTACGCCCTTAAACACATGCACAGTCATGCTGTGCCATCGACAGTCTGCTTCCAAGTTCGTCAATGAACTATAACTGTTATTATGTCACCATCCCAAGATAATTATAGATCATCATGTTGGTGCTATAATCCTTCTGGTTTAAAACTTTAAAAGCATGAGTGTAATGTTGAGATATAACACCAATGTATTGCTAAATTGGTTAAGCAGACACCCTTTTCTTCCAGATGTTTAGGTGTTATTGGGAGGTGGGAAAACATTAGAGAACCCACAGGAATGTTACAGGGAAAGCATGAAAAGCTAGATACTGAAAACAAAGGCTGAATACCAGACTAGGGCAGATAAATTTGTATAATAAAAAACACTTATTAATGGTTAAATGTAAATCAGGTATTGTACACTCACTCACTTTCTTAACCGCTTCTCAAATTAGGGTTGCGGGCAGGTGCTGGAGCCTATCCAAGCTTTTCAATGGGCGCAAGGCACACAGTAACACCCTGGACGGGGTGCCAGTCCATCGCAGGGCAGAGACACATACACACACCCATTCACCTATAGAGCAATTCACTGTCTACAATCTACCGGACTGCATGTTTTTGGATTGTGGGAGGAAACCAGATCTCCCAGAGGAAACCCACGCAGACACGTGGAGAACATGCAAACTCTGCACAGAAAGGACCCGGACCGCCCCGCCTGGGGATTGAACTCGGGACCTTCTTGCTCTGAGGCGACAGGGTATTGTACACGACTTTTTAATTAAAGTTAGTTTGAGCCTCTTAACTCTAATTTATATGATAAAATATTTAACAAAACAAATTAAATACTAGTTTTATTTTTAAGTTAAAAAGTTGAAATGAAATGAATTTATATTTAACACCCACATAAGCACAAGAAAATGCATTGGGAAGTTAGTCAGCCAGTTTTCCCATAACTACCTCTACAGATCTACAGAAAAATCTAAATATGCCCAGTATCGTTATGTCACACTTGTTTATCACTCACCTAGCAATAAATCATTCATATAATTACAATTAACACTTCACAAAAATTAAATCAATAAATTATACATATTAAATAAAATCCAGTTGTTTTGGATCTTTTTCTTTTTGTTTTAAACAACCTACACTATCCACCTAATCTGCCCCCCATGTATTCTTTTTCTTTACTGTATTATTATTATTATTATTATTATTATTATTATTATTATTATTACTACTACTACTTCTACTACTTCTACTGCTTAAATGACCATACAATTTAAATATAATATACACTGATCAGCCATAACATCAAAACCACCTCCTTGTTTCTACACTCACTGTTCATTTTATCAGCTCCACTTACCATACAGGAGCACTTTGTAGTTCTACAATTACTGACTGTAGTCTATCTATTTCTGTACATACCTTTTAAGCCTGCTTTCACCCTGTTCACTCACTGTCCACTCTATTAGACACTCCTACTAGTTGGTCCACCTTGTAGATGTAAAGTCAGAGATGGTCTGTCATCTATTGCTGCTGTTTGAGTTGGTCATCTTCTAGACCTTCTTCAGTGGTCACGGGACACTGCCCACGGGGCGCTGTTGGCTGGATATTTTTGTTTGGTGGACTATTCTCAGTCCAGCAGTGACAGTGAGGTGTTTAAAAACTTGCTGTGTCTTATACACTCATACCTGCACAACACACACTAACACACCACCACCATATCAGTGTCACTGCAGTGCTGAGAATGATCCACCACCCAAATAATACCTGCTCTGTAGTGGTCCTGTGGTGGTCCTGTGGGGGTTCTGACCCTTGAAGGACAGGATGAAAGCAGACAAAAAAAAGTATGTAAAGAAACAGAGGGACTACAGTTAGTAATTGTCAGTGGAGCTGATAAAATGGACAGTGAGTGCAGAAACAAGGAGGTGGTCATAATGTTATGCCTGATTGGTGTAGAAAGTAATCTCTACTGGATGATTGATTTTGACAAGGCACGACAGCACCTGGACATGATGAAATAGAGAAAATTGACCTGAGAAAGGAAGATGGAGACATTAATTTGTCTTCATGTGGAGTATGAAAGGTTTTTTTAATGCCACATAACTGTGAAAGATTGAACATGCTATAAATATCACAGGCACAGGTATTATTTTCATTATTTAAAATGAACAGATATTGGATCAACCTTTTATAAGTGTTGTTATGGTTACAGTGGGCCCAGTCTATATCTCAGACAAGGCAGGAATACACCCTGTATTAGACACCAGTCCATGTTGGGCAATCACTTCAAATCATGTAATTTAAAGTGAAAGGGAAGGTTTGGAATTACAAAAATACAGAATTACAGTGTGTTGGTGCAGCTGGTCTGAATCACTGGGTGATTGGTTTAGTCATGTTAAAGAGATTGTCCAATAGCCACTGTCTGACCGTCTGGCTGTATGAAACACTCGGAGAGTTAAAGTCCACTAAGCTTTGTGCATAGCCTACGGTTACAAAATAGCCTAATCAACCCTAGACATAAAAGCCATTTATGGACTAAATCTAGGTTCAAAAACTGCTTTTACCCAGACAAACTGAACGCTTGATCCGAATGGCCTCAGGTCAGTCCAAAAGTACAAGCATAAAAACGCCCTAAGAAACTTTTTGATTAAAGTTTTGTCCGAGCCACCAAAGGCCAAATCCCACTGGGAGGCAAACTGCAAATACCTTAATGAGTTCACTGACTGTCTTTCTCTCTGGTAATATCGGCAGAAATGCTTTTCACTGGTGGTCTTTCCTTCACCCCCCTGCTGTGATGTGGCATGGCTCTGACCCTAAGTACAGAATGCATACCTGTCTTAAGGAAAAATAGCTTCATTAAGCGCGCTACACAAACACATCGACACAACAAGCATCCATTACCAAATCCAGCATCAGCCCAGAATCCCCTGAAGAAATGGAAGGCTCAGACAGTGTTTAGAAAATGCACGGATTTCAGTTCTATTTAGCATCTTGCTCTATCTCTCTGTGTGTGTCTCTTTCTCTAAGTGATTGAGTGCTGCTGGTATGACAGGCATGGCTGATTAAATGTCGCAGTCATTTGAGTAAAGGCTGAACGTGACCGGAGGTCTTAGGCACACTCGAGCATTAAATGCTTCGCTAAGCCTAAACAAAACCACACGCACATCCTATGGAAAAGCCTGGCTATAATTAACGTCTCCGGCTGGCCGCTAACTCGCCATACTAATGGCCATCATCTGTCTCATTTTCATATTACTAAAATGGAGGCTGTGGAATGGCTGTCAGCTAGATTTGGTCATGGCCTTGAGCTTTGAGCAGGCCCACTAGAAACTTGCAAAAGTCTTTTTGTTATCCACTAAATAAAGAAGACATCATCTTGATCGAGATCATGGTGGATCTACCACCAACCGTTAACACTAAGCAGAGCAGAATTGCAATTCCAGCTTTGAGGTAATGACTTGGGGACAGATCTTTCTCCAAAGTTCTATAAAGACTTGATTTGATGAGTTTGTTGTTGAGAAACTTCATTGGTCTGCACAGAACCCTGACCTTAACTCTACTGTACGTCTTTGGGATCGATTTCAACCAGTTGGGATTATGGAGAGCTGTAAACAAGCAAGCCAAGCTCATTTTCTCAGGCATAGGCAGGTAATATGGATGCTGTACAGCACCAGGGTTGTGAAGACCTGGTTTGGATTAGAACCTTGCATCTGCTCTTTCTCCTAGTCTGCTTGACCTATATAATTGACCCATGGTTAGCGATGGCTAAAAAATAAATAAATAAATAACTCAAAGGGCTTTATTGTAGGCTATCCGCTACAATTGGTAACGGCCTTAAGCTGCAGACCCGTTAGAAACTAGCAGAAGTCTTTTTTTGAAATCGATATGGCCAAGAGAGTGAGAGCTTGGAGATGGAGAAAAGACCTGATCAAGGTCATGGTGGGTCTACCACCACTCATTAATACTGAGCGCAAAGCAGAACTGTGCTTCCAGCTTTGAGGTAATTGTTTTGGAAGGGTCTTTGTCTGTGAGCAAAGCTAGGTTTGTAAAGACTTGGTTTGGCAAGTTTGTTGTGGAGGAATTTCATTGGTCTGCACGGAACCCTGACCTTTACTCCACTATACATCTTTGGAATCAATTTCAACCAATCCACTTTATTTGTGCTTTTAAAAGGTAGAAGAGATGTACAAGCAAGCCAAGAACAATTTTTCCAGGCATATGCAGTTAGTATGGATGCTGTACAGCACCAGGTTGTGAAGACCTGGTTTGGATTGGAACCTGGCATCTGCTCTTTCTTCTTGTCTGCTTGACCTACATAATTGACCCATGGTTAGCCATGGCTAAAAAAATAAATAAATAACTCAAATTCTTCATTTTAGTTCTTCAGCCATGCGAAGAGGAAAAGGTGGATTTAAGGCAGGAAAAGTGGAGGACTGCTTACAAATGTCTCAGTACACAAAAGACACTACACTTAAAAGGAAGAGAGCAAGTAGGAAGCAAGAAACCCAGAGAGGAAATGAAAGAAAGACAAGGGTAAAGGAAACATGAGAAGAACAGAAGGGTGTCCAGCAGACACCGGACTTCAGCAACTGCTGTCAGCGGCATAAGTAATTAACAATCCCTATTCAAAGATTCAGAAGGAACCCGAGAATGCTCCAGACAGGATTATCTGATACAGGAAATGCAACACAAGACAACAGACATTCTTGAGCAAGCAGTTTGCTTAGTTACAAGTTATGTTACTCAAGAAAACAATAATGCTGGTACAGTAAAGCTTTTCTTCGGTACAGTGCTTTTCAAACTTTTAAGACCAAGCACTACTTTTAAACAAAGCTAATTTCTATAGTACTACCTGTAAGTCCTCCTACAGGAACACTGCCAATGTGTAAAGCAGGGATGTCCAAACATTTTCTTGTTGGAGGCCAGATGAAGCAAAAAATATGTAAACATGGCCCACAGACTCTTGTAATAAAACAAATAAAAATATAATAGACATACTTAATTACTAACAATTACACTTCATTTTTATTTCAGTGATTTGCGTGACTAATTATCTTTATTTGCTGTGTTTATTTGACCAGTTTATAATCCTAATGGGAAGAAATATTATACTTCTCTAAATTAAACATAGGGCAGCACGGTGGCTAAGTCGGTAGCACTGTCGCCTCACAGCAAGAAGGCCCTGGGGTTTGATCCGGCCCGGGTCCTTTCTGTGCGGAGTTTGCATGTTCTCCCCGTGTCAGCGTGGGTTTCCTTCGGGTCAGGGGAGTCAGGTTAATTGGAGACACTGAATTGCCCCATAGGTGAATGGGTGTGTGTATGCGTGTGTGTGTCTGCCCTGCGATGGACTGGCGCTCCGTCCAGGGTGTTACTGTGTGCCTTGTGCCCATTGAAAAGCTGGGTTAGGCTCCAGCACCCCCCGCGACCCTGATTGGATAAGCGGTTTAAACAGTGAGTGAGTGAGTAAATTAAACACTTCCCACTGAGCCTAGTTTCCTTAGAGCTGCTATGTTCATCCAAAAACTCAGGAACATTAGGTGTAACAGTAATGTTTTAAGTCAGGGGAAAGAAGATGAGGAGTGTTTTAGATTTGTTTCATGCAATATCGACACCAAGAGTGCAAACAGTTCAAGTGTTATTTTTAAACCTGCTTAATAGTGGGCCAACTTCAATTTTATTTCTAAAATACGTTGCGAGCCATTTCGAAAACGGTAACAGGTCGCAAATGGCCTGCAGGTCTTAGTTTGGACATCCCTGGTGTAAAGTGAGCAGATGCATTTATGGCATTTATGTGACTTCCAATTGCAATCAACACAATGCAGTTGAGAGTCAGGGGCTCAACATGGGAGGGGTAGCAACTTGACACGGGTGGGGCTTGAACCACTGACCTTCTAATTAGTAGTCCAGTACTTTATCCACTATGCTATCACCACCCTCACTGCCTAGTCATAGAAGTGAGTCTGTTTAGGATTGTATTACTGGTTCTATGCCAGTATAAGTAAATCCCAAACCTGGATGAATTGTGTTGTACTGTCATGTAGCTATTTTTTTTCAACAGCATGTTAGCTGATGTTGAGATGAACAATATGCTTTTTATCAGGCAAAACTGGCCAGGCTTGGAAAGACATATGTTAGAATATTTGTGTCTGTTGTGTTTTCTGTTTGTTTTCTTCTTACTGCCCACATAGGTGAACTGGCTGCTAAAAATTGCCTTTAGGAATGTATTGGTTGGTTATTGCTGTGTAATATACTGGCTGTATTCAATCCAAAACTAAACACTGACTCCCAGGCTTTTCATTCAAAACATGCATGAGAATGATACATTGAGAATAGTATTATTGATGAAAATATAAACATTCAGCAAAGGAAATGAAATGATGTAGCATTTATACAGTAATGTAGCTACGAGTGTGAAATAAATCCTTAAGTTACTTGTTAGAGTGGCATGGTGGCTCCTGGGTTCCATTCCCAGTTTGCATTTTCTCCCAGTGGGATTTCTCCAGGAGCTCTGGTTTCCTCCCACAGTCCGAAGACATGTAAGTTGGGTGAACTGGAGATACAAAATTGCTGCTGACGGTGTTTGACATTGAACCGGTGCTGATAAATTATGTGTAACCTGTAACTTCCTATCCTGTCATGTAACCAAAAGTGTAAAACATGATATTAATCTTAATAAACAAATAAAAGGGTGGGGAGCAAAATGGAAGGATTTTCATCAGTGGTCTCAAACTTTTGGCCCCTCATTGTAAATACAATGTATAATGCAGTGTTCCAATATGTGTGCGGATGTGTTGTGTGACAGCACCTGTGGTGAGGCTTTGGGAGTCTTTGTTTATCCTGGAGCTCAGGGAGTCTCAGGTGTCTGCTTTGTCTTAAAGGGATGACTGGATTTGGTCAAGCTTCATTTCTCTCTGCTTTCCTGCCTATAAGGACCTCCAGATGGGCTCCAGACCCCCTGAGCCCAGATGGAGTTTAGTCAGTACGGTGAGCTTCATTCCAGGGCACCAGCTACCAAACCTCACCCCAGGCGGTAAAGATTCTGTGCTGCAGTCTACCTTGGCACGGATCTCTTAGGGTGGTTAAATGTTTGATATTTCACCCAAGGCTGCTGTGATCTAAGCTCATATCAGGTGAAGGTGGGCAGTTCAAGACCAGGCAGTGTTTGGAATGTATTTGCACAGCTTGTGTCCTTTATGGCACTTTATGGAGTTCGGTTTAAGCCTTAAGTCTTATTAATTATGGGATTTTTTCTATAAGAACTGAAACCAGGTCTGAAACGGTTTCCAAGGGTTTCACTAATCACACATGAACCTCAAGCAGGGTTGTTCAACCTTTCTGAAAAGCATTCTTTTCACACAAAAAAAGAAACACCCCTGATTACAAAGCAACACTTAGTGTTTTCTCGCTCCAGACTCGGGCCTCTGAATCAAAGTTAAAAGCTAGCTTTGCCAGACTTCAGTCGACTGGGTTTGAATGGAGGTTTTTGGAGAGCACTCAGGCAAACATCCCTCACCTGGACGGATCATTCCATCTATCCGTGTTTGCACTCCCCAGTTCCTCTGATCCTCCACTTCAGCTTTTACTTTGCACAATAATGCATCACTTCTTCCTGTTCCACTCCATTTCCATTTGGGTCAACATAACCCTCCCTTTGCCAGATGTTCGGCGAACACCGGAGATGATGGCAATCACTGTGAAAATTAGCAACAGTTATAAATTGTTGCTTAGCGACACTAAGAAGGAGGGTTCTAAGAAAGAAAGGTTCTAAGAAACAACATTTTCACCTTAAAAATAGATTGTGGGTGAAAGTTGGAACGACATCTATCATTAGTGGGCATAGCAACACAGACCTGAATTTATCTTTGACTTGAATTTATCTTTGGTTACTATGTTGAGTTACATATGTTGTATCCATTTTTTGGTAGGTTCCCTCTTAATACACCTTCCACTGCCTGTGGATAAACTGGCTGCTCTTATTCCCCCTATTTGTGAGTGACTGTCAATTCATGTGTTAGATCTTGATCCCAGTGTTACCAAGTTGGGCGCTGGATCCACAATAACCCTGAGCAGGATAAACAGACTCAGTGAATGAATAGATATTTCACACCAAAAATCTGTTGTACTTTCAGGTCTTTAAATGTTCGTTCAGTGCCACGAAAACTCCTGGGTTAAATTTAAAAGTCGTGATTTAAAATGGAAAAGAATTTATTGGCAGTCTGGGAGAAGGCTTAGGAGCAAACAGAGTCGCTCAAGTACCCTCTTTAGCCCTTTTAGGTCTTTAAATGCATGAGTTGTGTTTCTTCTTTTCCCCCATTTTATGATCTAAAGCATGCGATCGATGTGGTGCCCTTGAACTCTCTATTAATTCCTGCAATGTTGCTCCCTAGGGGATGTACTGACCCCCTTGTTGGCCTCGTTTAGCAGGGGGAAATAAATAAAGAATCATGCCTGAGTCGGTTTCAGAGTCTTAACAAATGTGTGCACACAGAACCTTCAGATATTAAGAATTTGGGCTAATCGGGTTTGACTCGCCCAGTATCTAAAGCTGAAAGAGGAAAACTTGGGAAATCAGTTTTTTTTGTGCAGTCTGCACGAAAGCAGCTTGATGACCACATACCAAAACCTAACCTATAGAACTCTATGAGGAGCATTTCTTTACATGAAGATGACTTTTTTTTATCTTTGTTATGACAACATGCAACATGCTTAATACATGCCTTACAATCGATTCATCCTATTAGACCTATAGCAATCCTTTTGAATGCAGTGACAAAAAATATGACCATCAAGTAACTCTAATTTTGTTAATAAACCATTATCTACTTCAAAAATAAATAAATAAAAATGATAATAAATGTTACATGTATAATGCACAACTGTTGCAATACACTGTCATTTTTGTGGGGTTTCCAAAATAGCTATGATTGAAACCACTACTGACAAACACCACTGGCTAGGTCTGAGGGGGGAGGGAAGGCTGAACAGCTTAGCAATTTGGGGCATGCCTGTTCCAAGCATGGACAAAATAAGAGGATTGCTTTAGGAATGACATCTGGGGTTAAAAAATAAAATAAATAAAATAAAAAATAGTTAATTAATTAGCTAATAGGGTGGGTAGCACTGTCGCCTCAGAGCAAGAAGGTCCTGGGTTCAATCCCCAGGCGGGGCGGTCCGGGTCCTTTCTGTGTGAAGTTTGCATGTTCTCCCCGTGTCTGCTTGGGTTTCCTCCGGGAGCTCCGGCTTCCTCCCACGGTCCAAAAACATGCAGTCAGGTTAATTGGAGACACTGAATTGCCCTGTAGGAGAATGGGTGTGTGTATGTGTGTGTATGTGTGTCTGCCCTGCGATGGACTGGTGCCCCATCCAAGGTGTTACTGTGTGCCTTGCAACCAATGAAAAGCTGGGACAGGCTACAGACAAACTACAGACAATAGTTTGTCTGTAATTTTACACTGATAGTAAACTTCAATGGTGGGTAAGATTATAACCTAGTTGTGGTAATCAGGTTCATCTATGTTATTTTATTAGTAATTTATATCTTTATTTGAACAAGAATCATTTTTAGACGTGCAAGTTAATAAAAATAATGAAAATAATATGAAAGCTAGTATAGTTATTTTAGTTGCAGATACATTAATTCCAACATTGCTGAACTTGTATGCATTTGATTTTGAGCTCATACTAAAATAATATGTCTTTCCAAATCCAGACGCTTTAGAATATTGGGGTCGTCTTTAAACAGGTCCTGTATATAAACATTTACTCTTGTATATAGAGCTTTTCCCCTTTTTTCTTATTGAAAACCATAAACCAGTAAACTTTATTAGCATGACCCACATGTACTGAGTAATAAATGAACTGTTAGAAAATGATATGTGCACTTTCTATTCCCTACTTTCCTTCAAATCCCAGCTAACATTTGCAATTACTCTTCAAGTCAGAGTGTCACAGAAATGCATTATTTATACATCCACAGTGTTAGCCAGACTTTGACCCTAGTAAACAATATGTAGATGTACCCTCGGGGTTTATTTTCCAGTCCCAACAATGCCTAGGTTCTGAAAAAAATATTAATAGTTGCCAGTGTAAACAAATAGCTGTGAGTAGAATGCATTATGTTACAGCTGCCTGTCAAAATATCATTATCATTATTATTTTCTGATTATACCATTATTTTAACCTGGATAATTACTCACTATAGGGACTAAAGTATTGCTAACGTGTAATAAATTAATCATATAAAGAGATGATATGCTGCTAACTTTGCAGCAACTTTTTCATGTTTCAGTATGCCTGTGCCCCTGTACACAAAGCAAGCTATATAAAGACATGAAGAAAAGTTTTGTTTACAGAAACTCCAGTGACCTGCACAGAACTCTGACCTCAGCCCCACTGACCAGCTTTGAAATGAACTGGAACAGCCCCGGTTCTGGACTGCTTTGCTTGGGGGGGCAGTAAAACCTAATGAGGGGGCATGTTGATAGTCATGTTTTTGAAGCCAGAAATATATGCAAGGCTTAATTTGTGCATGAATGATGACAGCCAAGCTATTGATACTGGCTTAAAGTGATGTATGAGGTAAAGAAATAAAAATTCATGTTTTCGAACTTAAACTTAAAACCCAATGATTAAAAAATACATGTTGATTATGTAAATGGCGAAAAAAGATTATCTAATTGTATTTCATTTTAATACGCCCCCTTAATTAAATTGCCATTACTAATAGAACAACTCTATTTCTTGAAAGGCTTTAATACAAATTTAAGTCAAAGCTGACAAATGTACCTACACACAGACTGAGAATATTCAAACGTGGAAATAGGAATGAGTGAGAATATTTATATTATTGGGAAATTAAAATATAAAGAAAACAAAAGAATACTAATTCTGTAAAAAAAAAGTGTTTACCAGTATACCTGCCTCTCGCTCACACTAACAGAACATATACTGCCGAACTGAACTGTTTGGGGCAGTCTGCCGATTTTTATATGACTCAAAGAGCCAATCAGGAATAAGCAAGGAAATATCTTCACACTGTAAAACAAAATGCATTTTTGTGATTGGTTCAGAGATAATTTTAAAAATAGCCGTTGCTTGCATTGTGCTTGGGGTGGCAAAGACACAATTTGGGGGGGCAATGCCCCCCTCAGCCCCCCCCTAGCGCCGGCCCTGAACTGGAACATCAATTGAGACTTTCTTGACAAACATCAGTGCCCAGCCATATGAATGTTTTTGATTGAATGGGCACAAATTCCCACACACTTCATACTTCACACTTCAAATCTGTGTATGAAGCCTTTTTAGAAAAGTGTTGTTAGATAGAAGTAAGATAGATCACATAAAGGTCACTCTACTTTAATACAATTTGATTTTGATATGGGATGGCCAACACACTCATGGTCCGGTGTCCAAATAATTCATTCCATATAGTGAAGTAAATGTAGTGTAACATTACTATGGCTAAATACATAAGGAAATAAACATTACAAATAGAAAATACAAGTTTTGTTATGACATTAGTTTATGCTCATTTGCCTGCGCGCATTATTCAGTAATCTGTTTATTTTTAATACGCTAATAGTTTTTTGCCAGTGAAACTCTTCCCACAGAGTTGCTTTAAAGTGCCTCATTTCAGTATTTAAGGCGATTGTGTCAGTATGTGAGTTACATAACCACATTTCTGTCATTAACCCCAATTAAGCTTATTAAAAAGAAAACAATATTAAAATTAATTATAAACAATTTTCTGCCACTTTAGTCATGATAAGCTGTAGTATTCAAGCTTTAAAAGAGGTACGCGCAATATACAACATACAAGCTGTACAGTCGGCTCTGCCTATTTAAGTCAAATTGGCTTGTGCAATTTCCTCTTATTTCTATGTATAATACAATGTCAGCATCAAGTTTAAAACAACAGTGTTTTTAAAACTGCTCATGTAAAAATGTCCAAAAAATTATATTATTAATCTGTTGGTTGGAGCCAGCAGGTCAATACACTGCATTGTAACACTAATTTATAAACACATTAATTCATATAGTTCCTAACTATACACTGATCAGCCATAATATTAAAACCACCTCCTTGTTTCTACACTCACTGTCCATTTTATCAGCTCCACTTACCATATAGAAGCACTTTGTAGATCTACAGTTACTGACTGTAGTCCATCTGTTTCTCTACATGCTTTGTTAGCCTGCTTTCACCCTGTTCTTCAATGGTCAGGACTCTCCCAGTACCACTACAGAGCAGGTATTATTTAGGTGGTGGATCATTCTCAGCACTGCAGTGACACTGACATGGTGGTGGTGTGTTAGTGTGTGTTGTGCTGGTATGAGTGGATAAGACACAGCAGCGCTGCTGGAGTTTTTAAACACCTCACTGTCACTGCTGGACTGAGAATAGTCCACCAACCAAAAATATATCCAGCCAACAGCTTCTAGTGCTCTGTGGTGGCCTTGTGGGGGTCCTGACCATTGAAGAACAGGGTGAAAGCAGGCTAAAAAGGTATGTAGAGAAATAGATGGACTACAGTCAGTAATTGTAAAACATGTTTTACTGCTGCTTTCTAGACAGTGGTAGCCTAGTGGGTACAGCTTTGGGCTATCAATCAAAAGATTGCCACTGTTGGGCCCTTGAGCAAGGCCCTTTAACCTGTTTGCTCCAGGGGTGCCGTACAATGGCTGACCCTGCACTCTGACCCCAGCTTCCAAACAAGCTGGGATATGTGAAGAAAAATGTGTTGTACTGTACACGTGTATCTGTACTGGCAGTGTTAGCTCAGTGGTTAAGATGGACTAATAATCATAAGGTTGCCACTTCCAGCTTCACCACCACCACTGTTGGGCTCCTGAGCAAGGTCCTTAACCCTCAATTGCTCAAACTGTATTCAGTCATAACTGTAAGTCGCTTTGGATAAAAGCGTCTGCTAAATGCTGAACATGTAAATGTATTTATGTCAAATAAAGGTGTTTGTTATCCTGGTCAGCGTCACGGTGGGTCCAGTTTTCTCTGGAATCACTGGACACAATGCAGCAACACAACCCAGGCAGGACACCAATTCATCACAGGGCCTTACTTCCCATCACTAGACATCCAAACATTGCCAATCATGCATGTGTGTAGGTGCCCGACCGATAGATAGCACAACTGGCGATTCGAACCCTAGATCCCAGCGGTAGTGGGCTAGTGTAATTTGCTGTGCCATCCGAGCATAATAATAATAAATGGCATTTTACTTCTGTAGCCTCACTGTTCAGTTCTAAATGAAATTTCCATCATGACTATAATTTAATTTGTATAACTCATTGTTCTTCGTGAATACTCCTCGATAATAAATAAATGTCATATAGAGTTGCTGGTGTCTAGTGTGTTGTCACTTGACTCCAGATCTCCATCAGAATCCAATCCATTAACGGCGCAACCTGATGAGCAAAGTATGCGTCCAACATGCTTAAAGCTTTCTAGGGACTTTTATGACACGATCACAAGTCACGCATGGTCAGGTTTCAACTTTCACTGTCACATTACAGCCCATTTCATACGAGCTTGCTGTCTGGAAAGCACATTCTTTGTGCTGCCAGTCAGTCACTGGCCAATAACATGTGTCACTTCTTTACACCGAGTCCAGATCCCAGCGTGACTCCGAATAGCCGAGCTGACGATTGACCCTCTAATGTCAGAAGGGTGACAGCCCTCGTCGCACCAACGGTAGTCAGAGTTGACGTAGGCCTTAGAGTCAGCAGAAGCGCTGACTGTAAACACCCTCGGGGCAGATGGGATATCACTAATCGCATAATACACTTTCCTGCCGCTCAAGCACGCAGAATCCCTGCTCTGATATGGGCCTGCGCGATTCAGGATGTAGGAGAGTGTAACACCACAACATCCACGTTAAGCTTCTAACCAAATCATTGCCAACACCTCAATCAAATCATGATCATCTCACACCCTGATAACCGCTGTTGCGAGGACGGGCGAATCTCTATATTGCCTTATTTTACCGATCTAGGTCAGACTACGGGAGAAAGCAAACAGAGTAATTCATCTTCATCTTTGCCAGGGTTTAAACGTTCCTAGATGAAATGTTACCTCTCGCTTTCAGATAGCGCAGCAGGAGCAAATTATTTCAACTGAAATCTGAGACACAGAAGCCCACCATTATCGCTCTGAGATCCCACACACGGACAGGTATTACGGAAGATGGCCGCTGTGCAGACTCTTTGGGGAGATGAAGTAAGATGAGAGTGATGTGGTGATGCTCCACCGCATCCATCATATCGTGAAAACCTTGTGGCTGCATGTTCGGACTGTGGTGAAATAAGATATAACCACAAATGGGGTAAAGGCGAAGACCTGGACGAGAATAGAGTTAGAGACAGATGGTATGTGTCTGGACTAGTCATGGAAACAAGGGTTTCCCGTTACCGCTGACCGTCAGGTACAAATGCGTCTGAATGTATTTAGGGCGGCAGTGGGTAGCACTGTCGCCTCACAGCAAGAAGGTCCTGGGTTTGATTTCCATGTGGAGCAGTTTGGGTTCTTTCTGTTTGGAGTTTGCATGTTCTCCCAGTGTCTGTGTGGGTTTCCTCCAGGAGCTCCAGTTTCCTCCCACAGTCCAAAAACATACAAGTGTGGTGAACTGGAGATACTAAATTGTCTGTGACTGTGTTTTACATTAATTAAACAAGACTTGAACTGATTATTCTTGTGTAACAAGTACCTACCTGTCCTGTCATTCCGTTAAAATCCTAATAAATAAATAACAAATATTAATGTATTCATTACATTGTCATGTCAGGTCACTATGCTGTCATTTCTTTGCAATGGTTGGCTGCCGGATGGCTCAGCTTTCTCCAGTGTCCTCTGTCTCATGTTGCTTGTAGCATACTAGCTCTTAATAATGCACTCCATGTCATGTTGTCAGTTCAGCTTATTCTTGGTCTTCCGCACACCCTGTCATAACACTGCCTTTAATGTTGTCATCTGGGTGCATCATCACATGCCCAAAGTAACGTAAGGACTTAATGTGGTATTTATTATATTATAGGTTATATCGTATATCCTGATATGAGTCATGGTGGGTCCAGAGCCTATCTAATCCATCGCTGGGATTCAGACACTCACTCACTTATTTTCTTTATGTACTTAATTTTTGATTTTGGAGGCGGCACAATGGCTCGGTGGGTAGCACTGTCGCCTTACAGCAAGACGGTACTGGGTTCGATCCCCAGGTGAAGTTTGCATGTTCTCCCCGTGTCTGCCTTGGATTCCCCCACAGTCCAAAGACATGCAAGTGAGGTGAATTGGAGATACTAAATTGTCAATGACTGTGTTTGACATTAAATACTTAAACAAATGAATCTTGTGTAACCAGTAACTCATGTCCTGTCATGAATGTAACCAAAGTGTGTAAAACATGACGTTAAAATCCTAATAAATAAATAATAATAAATAATTAGATTTATTTTTTTGAAACACAAGAAAAAAACATTGTGCTTGTGAAAGACCCCACATGGAGCATCAACACAGAAACATACCAAACTTCATAAATCTTCTTTTACCGGATCATACATATAGATCGCTGGTAAATAAATAAATAAAGATCATTCAGTCATTTTAGTAGAGTGGCATGGTGGTGCAGCTGGTAATTATTTATGTATTTTATTAGGATTTTAACGACGTGTTTTACACACTTGGTTACATTCATGACAGAAACGGTAGTTACTGGTTACACAAGATTCATCAGTTCACAAGTTTAATGTCAAACACAGTCACAGACCATTTTGTATCTTCAGTTCACCTCACTTGCATGAAACCAGAGCTCCCGGAGGAAACCCATGCGACATGGGGAGAACATGCAAACTTCACACAGAAAGGACCCGAACCGACCCACCTGGGGATCGAACCCAGGACCTTCTTGCTGTGAGGTAACAGTGCTACCCACTGAGTCAGTGTGCCGCCCCAGCTGGTAATTAACACACATCTGTATGTTAGTTATTGTTAAGTGTAGGTTAGTTAAAGGGTAGGTGTGTGTTGCCCTGTGAATGATGGGCACCTTGTTTAATGTATATATTCCTTGTGCCCAATGTTTCCAGTTAGTACCTGACTTTAGTTCACAAAAACAGATTCTTATGCTTTTTTTCCCCCATTTTACTCATGTATGCATTTTATTCTTCTCTAAGGATTGTTGAAGCATAAGACTGTGAACCCAGTGCTTTGTTTTACAATGTTTTTTTTTTCTTTTTTGCTGTATTTATTCTTATTTTCTTATTTTATTTTATTTGGATCAGGAGACCCCTCAGCTGAGTGTAGCAAAGAACCAAGTTTATCATGAATAAATCAATGTCAATGTGACAGCCCAGCAAACTCCATTTCCCGAGGCTGTGGACACATTACTCAAAGACCCCTGCCATGTCATCTTCACACACACACACACACACCTTTCATCAATACTTTACTGACTGGCTCTTATTCCCATAGCAGCGTCCCTTTATAGCTCGAAACTCAGTTAGGGAGCAAGGCCGAGACCTGGCGACAATCATGATTGCAGCGATTAGGAAAACAATTATTTCTGAGAAGTAATTACACGCTCATGTTTGAACAAACAGATGGGGGGAGGGGGGTGAAAAGAAGTGATAAGACTACTGATGAGACCCACACACACACACACACACACACGAATAAGTGCACTGTCTAATGTGTGTTCCTCTGTGAGGCACAAACACTTCAACTAATGTACAGTGTTTTAGTCATGACTGGCTTATTTAGAACCAAAATCCAGACCAGCTTAGACCTAGGCAAGGCTAACACCAATATGAAGTGACACAAAGACATGCCCAAGATCCATACTGACCAGAAACAGAACATGATCAAATCCATTCCAACAAAGACAAGATCAAGGCCAAGTATCATGTTAACACTGTCCAAAGCAAACTTAAGACCCATACTAGTCTAAGACAATACCAAAAAAGTGTAAATGCAAGATAGGGATCTTTGTACTACAAAACATTTAAGACTTATTACAGAGTAATATCTACAACGATAATCATTTATATGCTCATCCTTTAGTCACCGTTTCATCCTAATCCGAGTCACATTGGGTATAGAATCTATTCTGGAAATCTAGGATGCAAAGCAGGAATACACTCTAATAGGATTCCAATCCATTTAATCCTAAGCTATTTACAGTTTCGTTAATAACTAGAAGCAATTATGAGTCTGTTTACATAGCTGCACTGCACTAACACTTCCAGCAGCACCACTGTGCCCCCCCCCTCCCCCCCCCCCCCACACACACCCCCTTGTGTTTAGTATCGCTGTGGATCAGCAATGATATTCTTTACCTCAACCAGCCCTACCTCTAAGCCAAAAAATCAAAACATTGTAGCTACAGGAACAAGCCAAGTACAATATAGTCGGCTTTATTCTGGAACTGGGCGTTCATCTGAATAGAAAGGAATACACCATTGGGAGGAAACATCACCATACAGATGTGAATTGAAGATTAGGAATTTAGGTCAACAACATTGTTGCCATACACAGCAAAAACTGTGGGATTAGATCTCAAACCAAACATTTCAAACTCTTATCTTAACTGAACACAGTATTTTGTTTAAATAAAGGATGCAATGTGCAATTTCATCCTTCAGGTCAGCATGGTGGCTCGGTGGGTAGCACTGTTGCCTCACAGTAAAAAGGTCCTGGGTTCGATTCCCAGGTGGAGTAGTCTGTATGAAGTTTGTATTGTATTCTCGTGTCTTCAGGGGTTTCTTCTGGGAGCTACGGTTCCTCCCACAGTCCAAATACATGCAGTTAGATTGACTGGAGATACAAAATTGTCCTAGGTGTGAATGTGTGTGTGTGTGTTTGCCCTGTGATGGACTGGCAACCTGTCTGGGGTGTCTCTTAGCTTTCGCCCAGTGAATCGTACCCACCATGATCCTGAATAAGATGAATTTAAGCCTTTATTCACTTTTGTTTACTACCCAATTCTAGTATTTTATATCAGAACACCAATTTTCTACTGTTCTAATAAACTATAAATATCCTACGCTTTATGAAAGGCTGGTTCTGACCCACTTCTAACCAAGTATAATCCAGATAGGGCA
Source organism: Trichomycterus rosablanca (assembly GCF_030014385.1). Taxonomy (NCBI): domain Eukaryota; kingdom Metazoa; phylum Chordata; class Actinopteri; order Siluriformes; family Trichomycteridae; genus Trichomycterus; species Trichomycterus rosablanca. The sequence goes on along the minus strand of NC_085991.1, from coordinate 34,812,667 downwards.
CTTAGTAACGCTTAGTCTGGTTATTTTCAAAGCACGAAAGAGAGGAAAAAAAACTACTACACTAAAACACAGCAATTTAATTAAAACAAGCTTAAATGCTCTTTACCAGGAAAGCATTTTCTCAATTACAAACTGAAGACGAGTTGTACAATGTAAAAGCAAATAAAACAATAATAATTTAATGAACTCAAATAATGAGGTCTGGAGAGGAAATGAAATGAATATTGGAATTTCTGTACATCTGGCTTGTGCCCAGACGAAGCCCTCCAAGTATGCTCAGACCCTGAGGCAGTTTAAAGAAAAAAATAACAAAAAATTAATATCATTCGAGAGCAAGCGGAGAGCCGCAGCTTTTACCTGACAAGGACAATTTCCTGATAGTGAGGCGATGAGAGATGGTCTGAACGGACTTTTAAATATGAGTCTACGTGAAAAACGTTGTTATTTAACGTATTCTGCTCATTCTAACGTCCTGTCTTAGGATTTGTTTTTGTCATGTACATGATGAGTGTTTTAGACTATTAATGGCACCTTCCTTGTGAGGGGTGAAGGCTAAGCTTGTACATTTTGTACATTTAGCAGATAGTAAGTACATTAAATATGCATTTTACCTATCATCATTATCATTATTATGTTTGGCTCATATATACAAGGGGTCTTCAAAAAGTTTCCGCACTTTTATATTTTGGTTGGAAACAGTGAGGGTGGGAGGAATAGTAATTGGTTGTGTCTGAGAGAGTGAGAGAGAGCTTATAGTCTGGATTTAGCACCATCTAATTTCCACCTGTTTGGACCACTCAAAGAAGCTTTAAGGGGAGGAAGATTTTCATGTGATGATGTGAAAGCAGCGGTACATCAGTGGCTACGCACTAAACCAAAAACATTTTTGCTGATGGCATTAAAAAGTTGGTATGACGCAGGGACAAATGCATCACAAAGGAAGGTGACTTTTTGAAGAACCTTCGTACATGTATGGGTTTGCTTTTACTCAGTGCTCAGGTGGCAAAGCAGTAAAGTATGATAGATCAATACCGCAAAGATAAGGGTTTTGAATCTGAGCAGTGCTATCAGCCAGTCATGATTAGTTAATGTCCGAAGTGAGGAGAGAGTGGCCACAACAGCCTAGCCATTGGTAGTTGCATTTGTCTGTGCTCTCTTCATGCCCGTCCAGAGCCTAAACAAAAATAAGAGGGCTGGCGCCCAGTTGGCACAGCAGGATATTCTGCAAGCACACCAGCGCAGAGATTCTGAACTCCTCGGTTCGAAACTCGGCGTTGCCACCGGTCGGCTGGGTGCCATCTAGCAGGAATTATTGGCAGTGCCTGCAGCAGACATGTTTCTGCTAGGCGGGATGACCGGACTGTGTGGGTGAAGTCTTCAAATGCTGTTTAAGGACCCTAAATAGCAGATAGAGAGGCGCCTGTGCAGAATGCATGGGTGAAAAATGGTTCCGCTAAGGGCTGCGTGTGGGTCGGAGGAGGCGTGAGCAGCAATATACCCACCTCGACTGCAATCAGGGATCCCACAGCAGCGGAAGACAAACTGACTATGCTAAATTGGGAGAAAATAGGGGAAAATGCATAAATAAATAGGGAAAAAAGTGCGGAAACCTAAAACTTAAAGAACCTTCGTACATGTATGGGTTTGCTTTAACTCGGTAATCTCAGCAGTGCTATCGGCCAGTCATGAGAGAAGGGGTTGGCCAAAACAGCCATGCAATTGGAAGGTGCATTTGTCTGTGCTTTCTTTGTGCACATCCCAAGCCTGGATAGTAAAAACGAGGGCTGCATCAGGAAGGGTATCTGGCGTAAAAAAAATAAAAAATGTGCCAGGTCTGATACATAGACCAGATCCACTGTGGTGACCAGTAAACCCGGGCAGTAGCCGAATTAAAAAAAGGACTTTCTTTACTTGTTACCAGCCATATCCAGTCAATCAGGCTGCGATCGAAAAATGACCAACTCTACTTAAATCAACATTCTAGAATTTCAATTACACTGCAACTATATTTCAAAAAATAAATAAATAAATAAATAAAAAAGAAGACAGTGTTGCTTGCATGTTGTTACATGTGTCATGTTGACTCAGTTGCTCCTTGCTCTAGGGCAATGGAACATCACACGATTCATTAGCTGCGTGAAAATATCCCCGGGGCTCGCTAGGCTGGGAAGAGGGAGATGACACGACACAGAACAAAGAGACCGAGATGGTAAACAGATGAAACTGCTTTGCAAAGTGCAAAGGAGAGATTTGCCAATATAATAAGTTGCAAAATGCAGATTTTAATCTTGTTTTTCCAGCACAGGTTGCTGGAAAAAAATAGCTCTTACTGTTATTTTATCGGCATGTTTTGCCAGGGCGCATTAATATTTCAGCTTGCTTTTCAGTGAGTAAATATTTTCTTAATTGTTCATGTGTAACGGTTTGTACAGCACAACACTTGAAAGACATTTTTTAATTGCTTTAATACAAATACTGTACATTTCAGAAGTTTTGCCCGCTGTCAAAACTTCTATAGACCAATTTGTTAGTGTTAGTGTAAAACAGATTCACTCATGATTAAGTTAATATAAAGTAAATAGAAAGTAATATAGCACTTGAATAGCAATTTGCATTGTAAAAAAATATTGATCTCTAATCTAAACTTGAAAAGAAAAGAGCAGCAGTAATATCAGGATGCACAGCAATATACACAATATTTAGGGAAAAGTAATGGGGCACCACTTTTAATTTTTTAATTCAAGTCTCAGCCAGAACAATTGCTATAAGGTGTAATAAATCAATTATATAAAGAAAATTAAATGCTTATAAGTTGTCAGCAACAGTTAAGGAAATCGCCTTTTCTGTTCCAGCATGACTGCCACGGTGCATGAAGCAAGGTCCATAAAGACATAAAGAATATGTTGGTGAACAGCTTTGGAATTAACTGGAACATCAGTAAAGGCTTTCTTGACCAACGTCAGTGCTCAGCCATACAAATGCTCTTTTGACTAAATGGGCCCAAATTCCCAGAGACATTTGGCCATATAGTGTATACTCACTATCTTAACCGCTTAGAACATGCAAACTCTGCACAGAAAGGACCCGGACCAGCCCGCCTGGGGATCAAACCAAGGACCTTCTTGCTGTGAGGCGACCCACCGAGCAACTGTGCTGCCCCATATAGTGTATAGGTAATAATAATATTTGCACATAAAATAAACTGTCTGGACACTCCGATGCCACAGTGGTAAATTACACTAGCCAAATACTACCAAGATCCAGGGTTCTACCTCTACAAAGTCAACAATTAGAGATGTGCTGAATATACAAGGGATCTTCAAAAAGTTTCCACACATTTATATTTTCGTTGAAAACTGTGAGGGTGGGAGGAGTAGTAATTGGTCGTGTCTGAGAGACTTAGAGAGAGCTTATAGTCCGGATTTAGCGCCATCTGATTTCCACCTTTTTGGACCCCTCAAAGAAGCTTTAAGAGGAAGAAGATTTTCATGTGATGATGATGTGAAAGCAGCGGTGCATCAGTGGCTACATGCTCAACCAAAAACATTTTTGCTGATGGCAGTAAAAAGTTGGTACGACACTGGGAAAAATGCATTTGAAGGTGACTATGTAGAAAAGTGATTTTTGAAATTCTTAATAAATAGAGTTAAAATAGTGAGGAAACTTTTTGAAGAACCCTCGTGTAAAAAAGCTCTGACCTGTCGTGATGTATTTGTATTACTAGAAGCTTCTAGAAAGGTGGATCACTTGCTACCAAATGAACTTGAACAACCTCTACCAGACAGAGATTGAGAGATAAAGCTTCATGTGCATGAATGGGAGATGTTAAGTGGTAAAACAAACCGTTAATGCATCTGTAAGCTCAGCTCTGACCACGGTTGACCAGTTTGCCCGATTTTCTTTCTTAGTGTCAGTTTTTGTTTCTCACTTCCTAATCTGAGCATCAAACCCTCCGGTGTAGGTTTTCCCTGTTTTTTTCCCCAGTTGATGCGCAGTCCAATAAGAGCAGTACACACATCGCAGTTAGCAGGTGCACAGAGAGTCGCAAGGGGCCAGATGGATCAAATGACACGCCGGCCTCACTGCTCGAGTAGGCAGGTGAGGGAGTGAGACAAAGTGAGAAAGAGATGGAAAAAGGCATAGTGATGAAGGATGGATAGAGACGGGGGGAGGGACGGGGATGGGAGGGAAAAGTCGAGGCAAACAAGGTGTTCCACCTGTTCACGGACTTCGGGTAATTACAATGCACCCATTATCGCTGCAAAACGAGACGAGCTGAAGTGATAAGTGCTTTACGCACACGGACGCATGCAGAATAAAGACATATTGTACAGGGTGCATCTGTTCCATTATCTCAATTTGATTACATAATTTGATAGTAAGCTGTTGATTAGCTGCTTGTAGCTTTACAAATATAATTTCCTAACCACATCATAGTCAAAATGACTTTTCATGCACTGTAGGGACTCCTGATATTACATAACATTAAAGTTACAGGGGGATCATTTTAAATTTGAGTATGTTATTACAATAAATAAAATAATATATGACAATCTTTAATGCTGCATCTGTTCATATTCCAAAATATGTTTTGGCAGGGGCGTAGCTACAGTACAGACAAGGCAAAGGTCCCAAGCACTGACCAGGTCCTATGAAGCCAGTGCAAAGTCAAACCTGCATGATGGTGTGATGAAAGTAGAGACACATTCAAACATTGCAGTGTAGAAATCTGACAGTACTAATAATTAATGCACATGTTTCAGATAATTCATTAATTCACTGTCTGTTTTACCACCGCTTTACTCTATTTAGAGTCATGATGGGTCCGATTCTCTGGGAGAAAAGCAGGAAACAGCCCAAATGGGTTGCCAGTCCAGTAAACTTAGGGCAATTTAAGTAGCTCGAATTGACTTGACTGCATGTCTTTGGAGTAGGAGAAAACCAGAGCTCCAAGAGGAAACCCACACAGACATGGGGACAACATGCAAACTTCAAATAGAAAGGACCCAGGCCGCTCAAACTGGGAATCGAACCCAGGACCCTCTCGCTGTTAGGTGACAGTGCTACCCACTGAGCCACCATATGGCTTCAGATCATAAAAGTACATTTTAATATTAGAATGTAATTTATTGAAGGAAAAAAATCTGTTCAGGCACTTGGTGCACGTGGTGCAGCGGTCTAATACAATTCTAACTCCAATGTCAGTGGTACTATCGGCCAGCAAAGCATCTGCACAGACATGATTGACTATGTCTTAAAGAAAGCAGAAGCCCTGTGATGGATTAATGCTGTGTACAGGGTATTGCTACCTTGTGCCCAGAGTTTCCCATTGGACCTAAATAGTCTCTGAATGTCCTTGAGTGGCCCAACCAAAGTCCAGGGACTGCAGTTCACAGACATATATCATGCAATCTTATTAAGCTTGAGAGGATATGGCATGAAGAAGGGGATAAACTGCCCAAATCCAGCAAAATATTAAGAGATGTAGACAAGAAGACTTGCAGATATAATTGCTTCCAAAGGGGCTTCTACAAAGTATTGAATAAAGGGTCTAAACACTTTTGTAAAGAAAAGATTTAAGTTTTTGATAGTTAATTTTCATAAATGGTACATCTGAACAGTTGGACAGTTAATTACCTATATTTTTTTCTTCCTTGACTGTTAAGCAAATCATATCCATTCATTCTGCAATTGCAAATATAGCTTATATTTCTCTTCTGTGTCCATCTAGTCTGTGTATCATGTTCCCTACATTACTTACTACTATCATATTCACTACCGACTGGAGAAATCTGAATACCATCTGTCTGTTCATCTCACTCTCTGTTAGTAGTATTGCTTGTGTTTTTTTCCTGAACACACAATAAAATGTAACAAGGAGAGTATATTCTGTGCCCTTGTAATGAGCTATGCATGCAGCTTCATGCAAAGACAGTATCTACCATGGTCAGGTTGATTTAACCCCTACGTAAATATTGAAAGCCAATAATCACTGATCTAATCAGCTGTATTGCCTGTTTGCAGTACAAAGTGGTCAATCGAAAGTGGCGTGACTGTTTCTTTAAAAATGACTGTTTATTTTGACATTCTAAACAAACTGGCTGGCCTCGGATCGGTGGCTTTTAAAAAGCCTTCATGTTCGATAAAAGCTAACAGTGAAGAGAGGTTGTAGAACAGAGGGCTTTCGGTTTGATTCCTCACAGCCAGACACAAAGCAGGTCAAACGTAATGAAAACTCGATACAGTAGCTAATGCAGTTTAGCTGCTTGAATGTGAAGCTCCCATCTATCTTTCTCACTCTCACAATCACATCCACACAGACCATTTACTTTAAGCACCAATACAATGGTGTTCAGCACCTGACTGTAATAATACACATTAGTCAAACATTACCATTGAAGAAAATGCTGTATTTATTAAATATGTGTGTAGCATGTTTAATAAAAAATGACACCAAATTCTAAGCAACACCATCTCGCTAGGGTTAAACATGTCCATAATTAGTCATTTTAAACCATCTATGCAGAATAGCATCTACGAGTAAGTAAGAAAAGTGAACAACGTCTTGCATTTCTGCATTGATACCCTTGTTACAAGTACCAGGAACTGTAAACTTTATTAATATGGAGATAAACATATGGAATTAGCATATGTACCTTCCTGCCCTTAAAACAATAACATGTCACCACAAGATCTTAAAATTAGAACAGCATCTACCAGTTTGTCCTGCTTATAACCTGCATTTACCTGTTACCAATTCACCTGCATATTATGGATAGGTTTAAAACACTGTAACTTTAACTTTACTTGTGTTTTGCCTCTGTCCCAACTGTTTTGGAGTGTGTTGCAGGCATTACATTCTAAATGTGTCCATATTTATTGCATTTTACATTATGTCCTAACTTTTTTAAAATAGGGTTTGTATAAATGCTAGCCAAACTTGAAGCAGTGTACCATAATAAGACAGGTAATGTCATCACGAGGCCAGCCGGCTCTGGTGTTTCTAGGGACCTACTGCAGCCGCTTTGGTCAAAGTGCTTATTAAGTCTTACTTGAAATAGAAAAATGTGACTCCAGCATGAAAGCACGAGAACTTTAATTCCAATCCAAGGTCACATGCACCTTCCTCAAATATGCATCAACTTACCAAAGAGAAAATGCCAGTAAACATTATTTTTCTGACATAGTGAATATTTTTTTGTGCATGTACTTTCTATGTTCGGTTCAGAGCGGTAAAATGAGTGAACATTCTCTGCTCTCCATAACTCATACCTCTCATACTTCACGCTGTCTGCTCTTTGTCGATGCATCAAGGTGGGTGAAAAAGCGCTGCCGCTATTAACACACAGTGCACTCAAGTAAGACACATTGCTGGAATGGAGTAATTTCATATAGATCCAGCTTTAACAAATAGGATTACATAGATTAAAATATATCTGTAATGCATGGCTGAAAGGTGTCGCTGTACGCTCCATGGGTTATACATCTAATAGGCAGTGAGAGATGGAAGACAGTAGAAAACATCTTTCACCTACAGCTCATAAAGCAGCTGTTACTATGAAATGTGAAGATGCTGTAGGAACACCTTTATTTCATAAATAACCTTGAGGTCTAGACTGTATTGCACTACCATTAAAACTGACCTATATAACTTTCCATATTTGTGTTATTTTATTAATTTATTATGGGTTGATTAAAATATACATATAACAAATAAGATTCTTTATTTGGTTGTGTGGAAAATTCTGCCTAAACTTTGTTAAACCACCAACCTTGTTAGTGGTTATGTTTGACTCAATCTATTTTCTTTTGGTGTCCATGTAAATAAGCCTATTTTACTGCACCTATTAAATGACCTACAGGCATTACAATGGGCAAGTTTTAAAATCTCTGTACAAATCTAGGGAAGCAGATTAGGGATGTCTTGGAGCCAATACTAACCATATTTTACATGTTATTTTTCAATTTATGCTTGCAGTAAAGGACAACAATTCCATTACCATTGGCATTAATACAAGCCCAAATCAGAAAAAGTTGGGACAGTATGTAAAATGCAGTGTTCATTACATTTACTTTGATTTTTATTTGATTGCAGACAGTTTGAACCCAAGATATTTCATGTTTTGTCTGCTTAACTTCATTTTATTTGTTAATATACCTCCATTCCTGCATATCAGGCCTGCAACATCTCAATGAAATAAAATTCAAAGTAAGTGTAAGAAACTCTGAGTTTTTTTTAATTATTTGCATTTTCCATGCTGTCGCAACTTTATCTGATTTGGGGTTGTATGATCCTCCTTCCTTGTTAAAGCTAGAACAGCTTCCACTCTCTTAAGAAGGCTTTTAAGATGATTTAAATCAATTTGTGAGAGTTTTTGATCTCTCAGTTAAAAGAAAAACTGTAAAGTCAAGTGCTGATGTGAAAAGAACAACAATTCGAAACAATTTACAATTTACTTTCCAATTTATTCCACAGATAAATGAGGTTGATGTCAGGCCATTAGTTTCTCCATACCAAACCTTGTTTTTCATGACCTCACTTTGTGGTTAGAAACAGTTTTCCAAAGGAAACAGGGTCTGTGACCTCCTCTGAGAGTTCTCTGAGAAAATTGCTTTACTGCGGCACTAAACTCTAGCATACCACTGTAATAGCTACACAGGCGGCACCAATCAGGGCTAATGGTATTTGAATAGTCTTGACTTGCTGTGTCTGAACAAATGTCCATTGGGTATGGGTTCTTTTAGGTAGGTTCCAGTGCATTACTTGTGATTTAGTTCTAAATGGACACTATATAGCAGTGGGCATACTGTAATTCTAACTAACGCAATATGAGCCAAGTGGTAAAACTGGTCTCAGATAAATAAGAAACAGTTAACAATTAATGCAAGTAATGAAGTAAAGTAATTGAAGCCATTTTTTAAATGGCTCCCATTTCTGTGTCAGGTTAAAGGTTCAAGCAATTAGAAACTTAGAAACAGCAGTTCTGCCTTTACTCTCCCCCCATCATTTTTACACATACCCCATTTAAAAAGAATATAGCATGCTGAAATGATTCTGAGCCCTGCAAATAGACTTTTACACTGAAACATTCAGACAGAAATAAGACAATGGTCAATTTGGGAGAGTGAGGCTGAGCAAAATGAGAGGGATGGATAAAATCCCTGCCAGAACCTCTATGAATAAGTCATGGACCAGCTGTATGATTTTTCCTAACCAAAGATGTGATGATTGAAGAAAAGTGCTCATCACAGAAAGCAATTCCCCACTGTACCATGACAAATCCCTCTGGTGGTTCCCTTAAGTATGCTACACAAAGGTTCGGAGCTTGGTAAGGACAATCTGGTATCTACAAACGGTATCTGCATCAATATACTTCCTGATATCAATCTGTGGTTATGTATTACTGTGGCATAATTGAATAAAACTTATTTATTTAATATTTTTAATTAGAACTATCAGCACCTGGCATGCTTGATTGCATATACTGCCCTTGATAAATCTTTGCTACAAAGTTATTAACAGGGCGGCATGGTGGCTCAGTGGGTAGCAATGTCGCCTCACAGCAAGAAGGTCCTGGGTTCGATTCCCAGGTGGGGCCTTTCCGGGTCCTTTCTGTGTGGAGTTTGCATGTTCCCCCCGTGTCTGCATGGGTTTACTTCCATAGCTCTGGTTTTCTCCCACAGTTCAAAGACATGCAAGTGAGGTGAATTGGAGACACTAAATTGTCCATGACTGTGTTCGATATAACCTTGTGAACTGATCGGCCTTGTGTAATAAGTAACTATCGTTCCTGTCATGAATGTAACCAAAGTGTAAAACATGACGTTAAAATCCTAATAAACAAACAAGTTATTAACAAAAGTCAATTCAGGCAGGTTAATGTTTTACATTAATCTTTTATATCTTTATTTCTATTTTGGATTACATATTGTGGGTATTTGAGCTTAAGGGCAAATGATAAAAGTATTGATGTGTGTATAAAAATACATCAGCAAGGTACGTTTGTGACTCAGCAAACACATTTAGTTAATGAAGCGTGACACATGCATTAATATAAATAAATAGAAAATTTTTCTTCTCTAGGCATGTAAAATGAAATAAATTAAGGTATTTTAGCTATACAAACAGTGTAACTTTAAACAAAAGCTTTGAGTAACCAGCAGAAGAAGGCGTGGGCTGAAGCCAGTGTAGTTTTGAGAACTACACTCCCAAGCATCCCACCACTAATCAGCAATCATTGTTGTAAGCTGTGAGGACGCTTTAAAGCCAGGCTGGTACCAGTGCTGTGCTGAATATTTGCACGTTTTATGACGGAGCCGGTAAGATAGTTGGCGGGTTTCTGCTCGCGAATGGATCAGTGTTGTCTGGGTTTTCTAAGGGCCGATCGTGTTCGCGCATAGAGGAGGAGGTTTCTTTGTTATTTTCCTTTATCTCCTGCCAGTTTAGCTCAAGCTGTAGAGTATTAGGCTCTAATGCACTACAGTGCTGGTTTCATCCTCCCCGTGGATGATCAAAATACTCAGTATTTTGTTTTTAAAATTTGATTTATGTACTGCTCTCGGGTCCAGAGTATTTGGGTGGTGAGCCTGCCTGGGTGTTTTCACCTCCAACCACAATGTGTCAGACATTTGTAAATCAAAACAGTACATTGTTATTTTGTATTCACATTTGCTATAAATAATCAAAAATCATTTTTTGCCCCAAATGTAGAGCATTTGTGAGGTCAGACACTGATGTTTAATGAGAGGACCTGGCTCACAGTATGGGTCAGGGCTCTGTGCAAGCCAGTCAAGTTCCTCTACATCAATTTCACCCAACCATGTCTAATGGATCTTGCCATTTGCACTGGGGCACAGTTATGCTGGAACAAAAAAAAGGCCTCCCAAACTGTTTTCATAAAAATGGAAGCACACAACTTGCTATGTTGATGTATTAAGATTTCCCTTCACTGGATCTAAGATGCCTAGGCCAACCCCTGAAAAACAACCCTACAGCATTATTCCTCCTCCACCAAACTTTACAGCTGGCACAATGCAGTCAGTCAGGTAACGTTCCTCTGGCATTCACCAAACCCAGTCTTATCCATCAGACTGCCAGAAGGAAAACATTTCCACAGCTTCAGAGTCCAGTGGAGGCGTGTTTTACACCACTCCATCTGATGCTTGGCATTGTGCTTGGTGATGTAAACCCATGCCATGAAGCTCCCAGAGCTAAACTTTGCGCTGATGTTAATGCCAGAGCAGGTTTGGAACTCTGCAGTTACAGAGTCAGCAGAGTACTGGCAACTTTTATGTGGCTCAGCAGGTGACCCTGCTCTGAAGCTTTATGTGGTCTGACACTTTGTGGATAAGTTCCTAAATGCTTCTACTTCACTTGCAATGGTAGCATTTTGTTACAATACCACGTTTAAATTCAGTAAGCTCTTTAAAATGACCCATTCTTTGAAAGGTTAGTAAAGGCAGACTGCTTGGGTAGGTGCTTGATTTTATACAACTGTGGCAATGGGACTGAATCAAACACCTGCATTCAATGATTTAGAGGTGTGTCCCAATACTTCTGTCCATATATACTTTTGTATATGTTGATCCAACACAGCTATTTTACAAAGGGTCTGCAGCCGTATGTGTGTGTGTGTGTGTGTGTGTTCAGGGTGACAGTATTTGGATTGGGCTTCACTGCACAGTCTCTCTCTGTCACTCTGTTTATCAGCACACCAAAGGCAGAAACCATTAGCCACATTATCCACTAGCGCAAGCCCAGTACACAGAGCATGTGCATAAAGTTTACATGATGACAACCAAACCCAAACAAACATGAGATAAGCCAGAGCAAATCGAACTCATTTGGCGTTCACATTGTATCAAATCTACAACAATTGAAACCTTGCAGATGTCTTGAAGTTTCAGACTAAACTGATTTTTGTTTTACAGAGTCCATATTTGGTTGTTTCCATGTTTTCTCAGACCTAGGGTCATACGTTCAGAAGTGTGCACAGAATGATGTATGAGGTATGCTAGAGTTCTCAGATGTGTCATCATGAAAACCTTTGCTTGAACATTTGCTTGAACTTTGTCCAATTTACAGATATCAATTCTGAAACAAACAAGTCTTTTTTGCTTGGCTGCCTCCAAGGCCTGGACAGTGTCACCTGTTTTTCAGCACTGCTGTATCCTGGACAGGGTTGCGGCAGTGTAATTCATTGGATGAAAGGAAGGAAACACACCAGTCTATCACAGGGCACACACAGACACACACACACACACACACACACACTTAGGACAGTTTGTAGTAGCTCCAATTTTGGACTTGTGGTAGGAAAACACAGTTACTGCAGACCTATTCAGTAAGTAACCTATTCAGTGTATGTGATACTGTCTCTCAGAGAGCAGTATCACATACAGAGATTCATACTAGCTATGAGTTACTGTATCTTTCATGCAGGCACCTCGATCAGCCAGAAAAAGCCACAATTTCAGATGTAGTACCCAGTCAACCCTTCCTCCCTTCAGACACAGCCAGTCATGTCTGTGTGGGCACCCTGCCTAATCTCAGCAGGCCCGTTGTAAGGCCCCCTAATTTCTAAGCAGTACAGATTCATTGTTTAAATATTACAATAGAGTCTTTGATAAATAAAACCATCTTTAATATTCTATTACTGTCTTGCTGCTTTAGTTTAGAGAAATCATGTGCATGCGTGTGATCCTTGTTTAATCTTTGATCATGGTGTGTCAGTGCCAGAATCAAAAACGGAGAATCAGAATAATGTTTTGCATACAGAAGAAGACAAAAAAGGGCTGGAGATGGAAAAAAAGAAAAAAAAACAAAAAAAAACAAATGAGGAAACAGTTCTGGTGAATAAAGATTCGCAAGAAATACTGGAGCGCATAATGAGGCCTCATTAATTAAACATGAGCAGCCGAAAGCTGTGATACCCTATTCGCAATGAAGCATAGATGTTCCTTTTAATAATTTTGATCAGATAGGGGTGGTTGTGTGTTACATGTCTTTTATATCGATTGCTATGGCCCAAACACTATAATGAGTGTTGCAACCATCTGTAAGCAGGATGCTGATCCATCCGTGTTGCCTTTCATAAATCTGGCCATGGCAATGAAAATAACTCCACAGCTCAAGGTACTGTATGTTAGGTGTGGAGTGAGGATGAATAACCTAATCAAATGTGTTAAATAAGGTAAGGAAAACGTCTTACACCGATGAGGCATAACATTATGACCACCTTCCTACTATTGTGTTGGTCCCCCTTTGCTGCCTTGGACCACTTTTAATAGATACTGCCCACTGCAGACCGGGAACATCCCACAAGAGCTGCAGTTTTGGAGATGCTCTGACCAACGTCTAACGATTACCATTTGGCCCTTGTCAAACTCGTTCAAATCCTTACGCTCGGCCATTTTTCCTGCTTCTAACACATCAACTTTGAGGATAAAATGTTCACTTCCTGCCTAATATATCCCACCCACTAACAGGTGCCGCGATGAAGAGATAATTAGTGGTATTCACTTCACCCGTCAGTGGTCATAATGTTATGTCTAGTCGGTGTATATCATAAGAAAGGATTTTGAATGAAAATCTGGCTTGATCATGGTAAGAGCTTCACAAAAAAAGTCACATGAGCACAAATCTAGCTTTCATCATGGCAATCCAAGTCCCCTAAACTAAACTCTATTTAAATAATATAAAAAGGCTTAGTGCTAGTGTTGATGATATGTATTTTTATAAGTGTGTATGATTTAGTGGGTAGAAAAGGCTAAGGTGAGCTGGCAGCTAGAAAATGACCTGGGCTGTTTCGCTTGACACTTCAGCGGCCTCAAACAAACAAGCAGGAGCTCAGAGGAGAAAGCTCTAATCCGTTCAGCCTACAAAGCAATTCTTATTATTGACTGCTGAGGAAGAGAGAGCAACTACAGGAGAGAGAAGGAAAGAAGGAAAACAGAGAAAGCATACTGGGTAAAAGAAATAAAGAAATTATGCTTATTCATCTAGGAAAAACATCCATCATGTTGTGTTGACTGCTATAGCAGGTTTTAGGTGGTTTACCCTTTGTCACTAGACTATACATAGGCTAAATGCATTATATTTATATACTGATCAGCCATAACATTAAAACCACCTCCTTGTTTCTACACACACTGTCCATTTTATCAGCTCCACTTACCATATAGGAGCAATTTGTAGTTCTACAATTACTGACTGTAGTCCATCTGTTTCTCTACATACTTTTTTAGCCTGCTTTCACCCTGTTCTTCAATGGTCAGGACCCCCACAGAGTAGGTATTATTTAGGTGGTGGATCATTCTCAGCACTGCAGTGACAATGACATGGTGGTGGTGTGTTAGTGTGTCCACTCACTGTCCACTCTTTTAGACACTGCTACCTGGTTGGTCCACCTTATAGATGTAAAATCAGAGACGATCGCTCATCTATTGCTGCTGTTTTAGTTGGTCATCTTTGAGATCTTCATCAGTGGTCACAGGGACACTGTTGGCAGGATATTTTTGGTTGGTGGACTATTCTCAGTCCAGCAGTGACAGTGAGGTGTTTAAAAACTCCATCAGTGCTGCTGTGTCTTATCCACTCATACCAGCACAACACACACTAACACACCACCACCATGTCAGTGTCACTGCAGTGCTGAGAATGATCCACCACCCAAATAATACCTACTCTGTAGTGGTCCTGTGGGGGTCCTGACCATTGAAGAACAGCATGAAAGGGGGCTAACAAAGTATGCAGAGAAACAGATGGACTACATTCAGTAATTGTAGAACTACAAAGTGCTTCTATATAGTAAGTGAAGCCGATAAAATGGACAGTGAGCGTAGAAACAAGGAGGTGGCTTTAATGTTATGGCTAATCAGTGTATGCTATATGTACAGAATATATTTATAGCCAGATTGTGAGGCAAGACTGATGTAAACCAAGGACTCACAGAGTAAACTATGACATACTATGTGTGTATTCTCCACTAGTCTAAACTGCCTACGTAAGTTCAGTCAGCCTGACTGGTGAAACGTGGCACCCACTCCAGAATATGCGTAATGGCACATGACGGTGGGCGTCTGGGCCGTAATGACAATGAGAAAATGAATCACGTCCACTGCCAAATAACTGCCAGCTTTCTGTTTTCAGTCTGTGACACGTACACACACTCCCACTCTGTATTTATTTCCATGATAAAACAGACCATGACGAGAAAAGCAACAGTCCCATCAATAGAACGATTTGTGAAATAGAAGAGCAGAAGTCATGAGGGGGTGAGGCACGATGAGACATTCATTATAGAAAAAAGTGGCAACGAAAATCATTAAGCCTCATTTTTATTCCTATGTTTCAAACAGTCACTCTTTGTCTAATAGAAATGCAAAGAACACATTTTCCCTCTTCTTTCATTCCTGCCTGTGTTTTCCCCTCTCCATGTGCCACTTTAAAGTATCACCCGTGTTCACGTTACATTGGGTAGAAGTGGAAAAAGCGCTGAGTTTTCGTGCAGCAAAAATCCAGACGGTCAGGGGTGGCTGGCAGACTGGCGCAGAGAAAATGGAGGACAGAGGGCCTCGGTTTGAGAAAGCAAGAGTGGAGGGGGGTCTCTGGGAATGTGGGAAATGATTGATATTCCACTCTCATCTTGTTTCAGTCAAATGACAAAAGTTCTTTGCAATCAAAATGCCAGAGAATACAGACTCACTTCTGCTGCCTGCTGTTTCCGCTCAGTTTGTTTAACTGAATTTTAAATATATTAATGTGCATGTATTCATATTCACATAGATGCAGACAAAATTATAAAAGATATGCTCACGAATACGTAGTCATCGAATAGAGACAGTACAACTCTTGCAGGGCAATAATTGCATGGTGCATGAGAGAAAAAAAAGACCACCTACACACCTGCCCTTTTCATATTTCTTTTCATAAGCAATGTAGTTTATTCACCTGTCTATTACAGTATGTGCAATAAGATAATGGTTTCCCTGCTGTGAAAAATAATGGAAATTATTTTTTATCCTACAGGTTTTGATTACTGTCTGGACATTCTGTCACTGTTTTAGGTAGGTACGGAGGCATTTTGAATTTCTGCTTGTCTGGGTATTACAATGTTTTACATTTTTAACTAGTAACCAGGGGCGGCACGGTGGCTAGCACTTTCGCCACACAGCAAGAAGGTCCTGGGTTCGATCCCCAGACGGGGCGGTCTGGGTCCTTTCTGTGTGGAGTTTGCATGTTCTCCACATGTCTGTGTGGGTTTCCTCCAGGAGTTCAGGTTTCCTCCCACAGTCCAGAAACATGCAGTCAGGGTAATTGGAGACACTGAAATGCCCTATAGGTGAATGGGTGCGTGTGTATGTGTGTGTGAATGTTTGTCTGCCCTGCGATGGACTGGCGCCCCATCCAGGGTGTTACTATGTGCCTTGCGCCCATTGAAAAGCTGGGACAGGCTCCAGCACTACCATCTGTAAAGCACACAGTTGTTCTACGTTATTGTTGTCTCAACTCTTTTATGAGGGTGTGACTGTGGGAATTTACATCGATCAGGCATAGCATTATGACCACCTTCCTAATATTGTGTTGGTCCCCCTTTTGCTGCCAGAACAGCCCTGCAAATGTTCTGACACCTTTCTATTGGAACAAGCATTAACTTCTTCAGCAATTTCAGCTACAGTAGTTCACCTGTTGGATCGGACCACACAGGCCAGCCTTCGCTCCCCACCTGCATCATTGAGTCTTGGCCGCCCATTACCCTGACGCCGGTTTACCACTGTTCCTTTCATTGGACCACTTTTGATTGATCCTGACCACTACACCCCACAAGAGCTGCAGTTTTGGTGATGGTCGTCTAACCATCACAATTTGGCTCTTATCAAACTCACTCAAATCCTTATGCCTGCCATTTTCCTGCTTCTAACACATCAACTTTAAGGATAAAATGTTCACTTGCGGCCTAATATATCCCACCCACTAACAGGTGTTGTGATGAAGAGATAATCAGTGTTATTCACTTTACCTGTCACTGGTCATAATGTTATGTCTAGTCGGTGTATGTCCATTCAGTTAAAGCAGCATCTGTAAGGTCAGGCACTTGTGTTGGATGAGAAGCACTGGATAGATAAATCAAAGGCTGAGTAGATGGGTGAATGTGTAGATGCATGTTTGCAGATTACCTATCAGCAGGAAACTCCTGGAATTACAAAGCACCGCCCATAATAATAATAATAATAATAATATCAAATAGAAGCATAATACTGGGTCAAATATAATAAATACAGAGATAAATACACCATCACTGGACAGCTGAATACTTTCCCTTTGGGAGGATTAAAGAAGATAAGCTTATTGTTATTTAATTTTTTTGCTCCCACCAAACCACATAGAGAAAGGTGAACAGGAAAGAAAGATAACACAAAATGTATTTGTATTTATTTTATTTGTAATATTTTAATTAGACCATGTTTGTTTTCTTTATGAGATAAGGAAAGTTATTGCTCAGATTATTCTATTATTTTGGCTGATTGAGGGCTCACAGGAAATAGCAAATGTGAAAGTAACAGTAGTGTGTGCG
The DNA here is from genome assembly GCF_030014385.1 of Trichomycterus rosablanca. NCBI lineage: Eukaryota > Metazoa > Chordata > Actinopteri > Siluriformes > Trichomycteridae > Trichomycterus > Trichomycterus rosablanca. The sequence continues at coordinate 34,795,091 of NC_085991.1, read as the reverse complement.
TGTGTGTGTCCAGGACCCATCCTAATTTCAATGTTTTGGGATCAGTGAGGGAGTACATGGGTCTCTTATTACTTGAAAGAGCACTACAGATGGTAGATCGGGTCATACACACACACACACACACACACACACACATTTAATCTTAACCTCACAATTCTATTATTTTTTAAAATAAAAATACAGGTTAAAAAAATACAAATAGATAATATTTAATAATGTGTTTTGGATCTTTGAGTATAGGGTTGGTGGTTAAACCCTTGTGTCTCCCTGTGCCAAGGTTCTAATAGACTAACATTTAAGCTGTGGATATAGCCCTTGGCTTTGACCCTCGGACTCGACCCGGTGACTTGTTCTGAGTGTATGCATGGCACAGAGCCTGGTGTTGCCAAGCGTTCTCAGTTCTCCATGTGCCAATTACCCTGAATAAGGAGCTGATGGGTTAAAGCGCCAACACATTGAGCAGTAAGTCGATCTGAGCTGTGTACATGTGCTCGGTCGGTGTGATTTATTATGTGGACTGTGGTGTGGAACTGACATTTCTGGTTTTAGTGTGGCGTTCCGGGCATACATGCTGTGTGTGGCATGAAGGCAATGAACATCAAGGAGACTGTGACTGGACAGACTGGCTACAACTTTAAGTCAGTTAACTTGCTGTGTTGATATGAAAGTTGATTTGTGTCATTAACAGAGCTCCCATCGACTGATGGAGTCAAAACATGTAGTCCATTCTACTTACTAAAATAGGGTGACCATATTCTTGGCAGGATGGCAGCATGGGTCAGACAGATTGGGTTGCACCGGGTTGAAAATTTGGTTGGGGGGGTATGGGTGGGTTGAGGCTTGGCATATAATTTCATATAATTGGTTGCACCATGACAATGTGTTTAAAGACAACTAACAAGTGCATTTATGGTCAGATAATCATATTACTTTCAATTAAGCATTTAGTCCTAAACAGTAACAACAAAAAATAAAATAGTTTAGCAGTAGAGCTATTTCAACAGAATGTGGCGCTATCACGGTGTTGACAATAACCTCTATCTTAGTATACACACTTGAAAATGCTCTTGCTGTTTCAGAATCAGGGAACTGATCTATAGCTGTTGTGATGTTCCGTGGTGTGAAATGCAAAAACTCCCTCTGCAGCAGTAGCAGGATCTTTTATGTAACCCAGTCTTTTTCAGAGGAACTCTTTCCTTTAGCTGCAGTTTTGTGTTTTGCAGAACTGGCACCTTACCTATTTGACACTGACACTTACGTCCCAGCTTCTTCGGTAATGCATTTTGCTTTCCAAGGATCCCGACAGAGACAAAAATAGTTTTTTTTCTGTAATTCAGCTGTGAATTTTCATTTGCACTTGGACATTTTTTAGAGATGTGCGAGAAGCGGGGACCTAAAGAGAAGGTTGAAACCAGTGCAAAAACATGCACACTACAAAAGCTGAATTCTGGATGTTTTTGGTGATTTAGAAATCCCGACCGGATGCATTTTTTAGATCTAAAAAAAGTGGATCTAACTAAAAGCAGTGAAATTGCACGACCTCTGAAGGGGTGTAATATTGCAGATTATGTACATACATATTGTGGAGCGAGAGATAGTAAAGAAAAGAAAGAGTACACCTCAGCACCCCCTGATCGTGAAATCTGGGACAAAATGTGGCATGCTTTCACATCACTGCTGTATATCTCTTCTACAATACAAATGTACATTAATCTTAGTTAGTTTGTGACAAGTGAGCAAGGAATATAAAGAATCTCACACACAAACCCAAATGTGTGCTAAATTTGTAAATCTGAGGGTGATTCTCTAAGACAGACACACACAATGGGAATGGGAGAGTTCTCTGTTGTGGTGCAGTTAGCAATTTAGCCATATTATAGCAATATTAGCCATTACTACATTTACATTTAAGTTTGTTTTGCTAGCTGTGTAAATTCACTTCTTAACATCTTCACATCTTTCAAAAATTCATGTAGATGTATCAAATCAAACCCTTAGTACCTGGAATTGTATTATTTATTGTTGTTTGGTAATCTACTTTATCAACAACCTCTCAATCAGCTGTCAGTGCTAGTAAGTGAAGCTAAACTGGCTTTTGTAAACAATCAAAAGCACAAAGTAAACAATAGTTACATCAGTAATTGATGACAGTCAGTAACATGTACAGTTATAAGGAATTAATAGAACAAGGTGCCATTTAGCGGGACAATATGACAGTTATCTTTCTTTACTGTGATCGCTCTCCACTGGGGGGAAAAAACAACTCAACATGTTCAGTTTGTTTTTAAAAAAAATATTTATTTAATTTCAAATTAACAATGAGCAGCAGCTCATGCAGACTAATCTGCATCTGTGTGGAATAACTGTCAAATCCACTCTGGCAGCGTTCACGTGTATCTGTGTTTAGCTGGATTTTTCTCCAGTTTCACTTTTAAACTTGTCTTATAGCTCTGGGTTCTGATAAATTGTAAGAATCAGCTTTTTTGGAGAGAGTCTAAAACGCTTATTGTTAAAAAGCAGCGCAAAAGCCCATGTGAATGCACCTTTAATGAATGGAATCTTGACTGTTTTCTATGTTTTTATATTATAATTGTGTTATTTTCAGTGTATAAGTGTCAAAAACAACCCCATAATTTTACATTAGCTTAAAATATATGCAGTTCCACAGGACCATGGGACACATTCACAGGTTTCTCATACATCCTTATGGAAAAAAAAAATCTTAAAACTCGGCGCATATTAAACTCAACGCCACTCCCAGAACCAACCGATGTTGAGTTTCAAGGTACCACTGTACACATCTGCATATCCCAGTTTGTTTGCAGGCTGGGGTCAGATTGCAGGTTCAGTCATCATATTGCTCCCCAGGTAAGGGTTAAGTACTATATACTAATAGGTGACGACTTAAAGGGAAAAACAAAATGAGTCAGACCTCTTGCTAAGTTCACAAAGTACAAAATAAATCTAACACACACACACACACACACACACTTGTGCTACATTTCTAAATGAAGGAATTCTGCTTGTGTTGGCTAGTCTCCTCAGCAACAATACCTTTACTACAAACACACACAAGCCAACACACACACTCAGAGCTCAGTCACCAATCGATTAGCACTAGGCTCTCTTTCACACTCAGAGCAGCCAATGATGAAATACAATGTTACAGTGCAAAGCAGAAATGTGCTGTGGAAATTGCTTTTCAGCAAATTACTTTACATCCAGTTAAAACTCATTCTCGTCATCACTCGGTGCTGAAGAGGAGGTTTATCTTACTCCTAATTTGACGTGGAATAAAAACACGGCATGCTGTTTCCTCTCACTATGAGCCCAGAAGAACAGAGGGAGAGAAGGCAGCCCCAGGGCAACACATTTCCACTCTTGCTCCTCCTCCTCCCTTATGCCCCGCTCGGCATCAGTATGCTGCAGTCGCGCGTTCTCTCACTCTATCTCCCTCACACACTCGCATGCACTTGCACACGGCCCATAAGTCTCTAAACACTGCAGCTTTGTGCTACACAGCCTCAATCTCTGTTACCTTCCCTCCCACTACAATCTATGCTGCTGGAGTCAATCTTTGCTAAATGATATCGTTCGTTTAAAACCAGCCTTCCTACCGGCTTTTATATCTGTGAAGTCGAGCGGAATCTCACAATTAATGCACCTAAGCATGACCCGAGGTGCAGAAATGCCAGCGGGAGAATTTTGCCATACCTGGCAAAACTAGCCCTTACATGTCTGGCCACATTGGCAGAAGGGTCACACCAACCACTTTCACTCCAGCAAACAAACTACAGCATATATAAAGCCCATATACAAGGCTTGAATGGCACTTGGAAAGATAAGTAAGGGTGTGTGTGCATATGTGAGTACATGCATGAGTAAGGCCTGCATCATAAGCCTACAGAAATTACACAAAAACAGAATTTGAAGATTTGGTTGAAGGAAGTGGGTAGCAAGGTAAAATAATATAATGATACTTTTTGGAATTCATCATTTCAGCATACTGTATTTACAAGTAGTAATTAGTGCAGCCAAAAAAGTAAGTCATCTATCCATTCAAGTTGTGAGCTCAGGTGGTGCAGCGGTAAAACACCCTAGCACATCAGAGCTGACACAAAGCTTATCCGCATGTGAACTCGCCACGTGCAGGTGAAAAGATGCAGTCGGCTACTGCGCACACGCACCGTGTGTTAGTCTCGGCTCTCCTCAACCAGGGTGGAGATCAACATCAGTAGAGAGGAAGCATAATGCAATTGCGTAATTGGATACGCTAAAGTCGGGAGAAAAAAGGAAAGAAAATGCATAAACAATATAAAAAAGTGGTGCTACATCAAATTAAATCATGTGCACAGGACAGTGACAAAAAATGCTGATATGCACATTACAGCTGCATGTCCACAGCATGACTGCGGCTGGTGTGAGGACACACCGCTTTTTGTGGGTCCTGGTTGAAAGTGATGTGGACATTGTGTGTTTGTTATGTATAGTGTGAAATGAAAACACATTGTCACACCACAGGCTATCCCAAAATAATAATAAAAAATATATAATAATAATAATACATTATAGCCTGCTACTGTATACTGTAGATGCAAATTTAAAACTTGCAGTGTAAGAGCAACTTCATGCATTTTAAGAAAGTGCTGTGCTGTGCATTATTTAGCGTAAATTTGGCAAAATCGCTCCTTGTAAAAGTTTTTTTGGGTGGTATAAGTAAGGATCTTGTTTCTGCTATGCTGCTGCATTAAAATAAGCGGGCGAATTGGGATTGGTATGATAGGAGGATCCACCAAAGCTTCAATCATTGGAAGCAAAGATAGGACATGGCTCACCACTTTGTGCCAAACTCTGTCAGAGAATTGTCAATCAGTGTGAAAAGAACAGTTCTTTAAGCAAAATTACAAATGTAGGTATGTAGGTATTTTACCATCTACTGTACATAATATTATTAAAAGAAAGCAGAAGAAATCTCAGTGTTTGTAGGCAAGGCCAGAAACCACTGTTCAAGCCCTCAGAGGGCATGAAAAACCACCATGACACTGTTTAAAATATAGCCGCATTGGCTCGGGAGTGCTTCAGAAAACCATTGTCACCTAACACGGTCTGTCGCTGCATATAGAAATGCAACCTGAACCTCTGTTCTGCAAAGAAAAAGCCATACATGTGTTTTATGCAAAACGTCACCACATGCACTGGGCCCGAGCTCATCTCAGGTGCAGTCCTGCTTCATGTTCAGCAGCAACCTTAGCTCTTAAGATATTTTACGTAAATCAACTTCAGTCATAATAGTTTGTAGTTTTTGTCTTCTGTTTCTCTTTACTGTTCAAATAATCTACCCAAACTTTACACACTTTAATCATAATGATACCATGTCACAATGTAGTTACTTGATCTGAGCCAAAAAAAAAAAGACGAAGACAATGGACTGGGGGTCAACAGGTCAGCTGTAGTGAATCACCCACTAACATGATCCCACATGCTTTTACCTGCCTTTCAGCTCAGATAAAAGTGTCCGGAAGAAGATGGAAAAGGAGGGATACAAAAGAAAGCAAAATGATTCTAAATGTTAAGAGTACACCAAACCTTAAACATAACAGAGGGATTTAAGTCAGAAATTAAAAAGAATAACTGACATTCAAAGTAAAATGTTAAATAAAATACAAAAGATACAGGCAGGTGCGAGCCATTGATGTAATTGTTTTGTATGGTACACATAAATGCACAATAATCCATGCCCTGGTATTCATGTCTATATGTGTTTATACACCGATCAGCCATAACATTAAAACCATCCTGGTTTCTACACACACTGTCCATTTTATCAGCTCCACTTACCATATAGAAGCACTTTGTAGTTCTACAATTACTCTACATACCTTTTTAGCCTTTCACCTTGTTCTTCAATGGTCAGGACGCCCACAGGACCACTACAGAGCAGATATTATTTAGGTGGTGGATCATTCTCAGCACTGCAGTGACAATGACATGGTGGTGGTGTGTTAGTGTGTGTTGTGCTGGTATGAGTGGATCAGACACAGCAGCGCTGCTGGAGTTTTTAAATATTGTGTCCACTCACTGTCCACTCTATTAAACACTCCTACCTAGTTGGTCCACCTTGTAGATGTAAAGTCAGAGACAATCGCTCATCTATTACTGCTGATTGAGTTGGTCATCTTCTAGACCTTCATCAGTGGTTACAGGACGCTGCCCACGGGGTGCTGTTGGCTGGATATATTTTTGGTTGGTGGACTATTCTCAGTCCAGTAGGGACAGTGAGATGTTGAAAAACTCCAGAAGCACTGCTGTGTCTTATCCACTCATACCAGCGCAATGGACTACAATCAGTAATTGTAGAACTACAAAGTGCTTCTATATGGTAACTGGAACTGATAAAATGGACAGTGAGTGTAGAAACAAGGAGGTGGTCATAATGCTATGCCTGATTGGTGTATAATGCTGATCTTCTAATACAGTATAGCCCATCCTAATAACTTTGTTTAGACAATCTGTTAATCCTTAAAACACTCACAGCTCAGTCAATAAAGGTGTTTTTCTTTATTTATGTTAATATATTGACCCTAAATTATATAATAATTTATAAGTTTCAGAGCATAGTAGGTATACTTGCTGTATGTCTAACAACTATTATTAGACTTCATAGGATTTCATGGCCAGACTCCACAATGCATGCTACTCTTCACCAAGTAGCTCATAAAGGGTAGAATGGAATATACCAGAATAAATTTAAATAGGCCTTTAAATAGTTCTAGGACACAGTTCTATAGAGTGACAAATCACAACTGGAACTGTTTGGATGTAGATCAGTTGTTTGTCTGATTCTAGAAAAGTAAGGCTTGTGACCAAAAGGAACATGCTCAGGTGGCTCAGTAGTGTGAGAATGTTTTTTTCTTTTCTGTTGGCAGTTTTAACCATGTGACTGGCATCATGGATTCACAAGAATGCCAAGGCAATTTTGAGGAGGAATGTCATGCCTTCTGTGGTGAAATTGTGCCTCTGTGATATTTGGACTTTCTAGCAAGATGATGATTCCAAGCACACTTCTGAGTCAAATAAAGCTTAGTTAGGGAATCAGTTCTGGAATATTTTTAGACTGTATTCTCAGTCTTCGGATTTAAGTTCTATACAAAATCTTGGGTGGGATTTACAGTAGTTGTGTTTTTGCACTAGGACAAGAGAGTTGTTTTAAGCATGTTAGCACTTACCGAAATCTTTTTATTACAAGTTATATAGGCAAAATAATGTTCCACCAAGTATTAAGGCTGGGGTGTCCATAATAGTGCACATGGACTAATTATTATTATTTTTTAATAACTTAAAATTATCAACTTTTCACAATTGCTTGTATGAATCAATAAATAGTTTGTTTTAATAATACTTAAATTAAATGGTTAAAGTTTTAGTAAAGTGCCAGCAAGAGGGGTTTGGGTTCGATTTCCTGGCCAGACGGCAAGTGTTCTTTCTGTGTAGAGTTTGCACTACAGAGCAGGTATTATTTAGGTGGTGGATCATTCTCAGCACTGCAGTGACAATGACATGGTGGTGGTGTGTTAGTGTGTGTTGTGCTGGTATGAGTGGATCAGACACAGCAGTGCTGCTGGAGTTTTTTAAATACCGTGTCCACTCACTTTCCACTCTATTAGACACTCCTACCTAGTTGATCCACCTTGTAGATGTAAAGTCAGAGACGATCGCTCATCTATTGCGTCTGTTTGAGTTGGTCATCTTCTAGACCTTCATCAAGGGTCACAGGACACTACCTACGGGGCGCTGTTGGCTGGATATATTTTTGGTTGGTGGACTTTTCTCAGTCCAGCAGTGACAGTGAGGTATTTAAAAACTCCATCAGTGCTGCTGTGTCTTATCCACTCATACCAGCACAACACATACTAACACACCACCACCATGTCAGTGTCACTGCAGTGCTGAGAATGATCCACCACCCAAATAATACCTGCTTGTGGTGGTCCTGTGGGGGTCCTGACCATTGAAGAACAGGGTGAAAGCAGGCTAAAAAGGTATGTAGAGAAACAGATGGACTTCTATACAAAGTGCTTCTATATGGTAAGTGGAGCTGATAAAATGGACAGTGAGTGTAGAAACAAGGAGGTGGTCATAATGTTATGCCTGATTGGTGTATACAATGCTTTTATTTGTCATATATACATATACAGGTGTACAGTACAACAAAATTATTATTTCGCGTATACCAGTTCGTTTGGAAGCTGGAGTCTTTTGCTTAATGAATCAGACCCACCGCGACCCTGACAAGAATAAAGCAGTGGTAAACCAGGCATCATGGGATTACAGATTTGTAATTATACAGTGCTGACACACTGTCAGTAGACTACCAATATGTTGGCCTTATATAACAGTCATTATGTAATTTATTCTGTAAAATGTAATCATGCCGTTGTATAGTTGACAGTTATGAAGCTTTGGTGTGGTTCACAGTAATGATGCTGTGGTATGATAAGCATGAGTGTTTGCCTGAGGCAAAGGGTGTTGCTCCTCTACCATTGATTTGAGGTCAATTTGGAGGCTTTCCTATTAACAGAAAAGGCTGGTAAGTCAGTAAATGAAAGCTGCTTCTACAGTAGATCAATGTGTTTCTGTCAAATTGAGGAATATTACTGTGAATTAAGGGAAAGATGACAAGTCTATTGTTCTTAAGCTTGGCGAGAGGATGAATGATGATTGCATGGAAAAAAAAGGCAGGAAAATGGCCAATCACATTCAACGAGTCATAATGTGTAAAAGTGCCCGGTGTTAAGCTATTTGCTTACAGGAGATAATTCAAAGCAAGATGGAGAGAGAGACGCAGCAGCATTGTTCGAAAGGGTACAAATGAAATACTAATGCAAAACGAGAAAAAGGAAACAATGAATAATGAAAAGAGCGAGCAGAACAAAGTGAGCAATAACATGACTCTAGCCAATTCTCTAACACACTTAAAATGCTTTCAATTCATTTCAGTCTTTAAGGAACCACTTTTCTAACCTTCTAAAGAGATACCAGTTGCTTGATTAACCAAACCGCATGTTGTCAGAACCATCCGGCCCTCCAGCAATATGTTAAGTGCTTAGTTAATAAACATTTGGAGTGTAAATAGCGGTGCTACCACCTTAGCACCAGCTTGATCATGTGTTTTTGCTTGAAGCACATTTACTGCTTGGCTGAGATAGCTGAAGTGTCAGGAAGTTTAACTTAAGACCAGGTGAATGATTTAAAGCTGTGACCAAGCCACTAGATCAAATTAGAGGTACGTGTCTGTACATAGAGGGACCTTGAATAACCCCAAAAAGGTGCTAGAAAGGGATGGATAACAAGCTACAGTTCAGTGCTTAATGCATTGGGTATGGATCACACTGATGCCCTTAACAATTTAATAAGTACACTTATCAGCCATAACATTAAAACCACCTCCTTGTTTCTACACTCACTGTCCATTTTATCAGCTCCACTTACCATACAGGAGCACTTTGTAGTTCTACAATTACTGACTGTAGTCCATCTGTTTCTCGGCATGCTTTGTTAGCCCCCTTTCATGCTGTACTTTAATGGTCAGGACTCTCCCCGGACCACTACAGAGCATTGGTCATCTTCTAGACCTTCATCAGTGGTCACAGGATGCTGCCCAGGGGGCGCTGATGGCTGGATGTTTTTGGTTGGTGGACTTTTCTCAGTCCAGCAGGGACAGTGAGGTGTTTAAAAACTCCATCAGCGCTGCTGTGTCTTATCCACTCATACCAGCACAACACACACTAACACACCACCACCATGTCAGTGTCACTGTAATGCTGAGAATCATCCACCACCTAAATAATACCTGCTTTGCGGTGGTCCTGTGGGGGTCCTGACCATTGAAGAACAGGGTGAATGCAGTCTAAAAAAAGTATGCAGAGAAACAGATGTACTACAGTCAGTAATTGTAGAGCTGCAAAGTGCTTCTATATGGTAAGTGGAGCTGATAAAATGGACAATGAGTGTAGAAACAAGGAGGTGGTTTTAATGATATGGTTGATCAGTGTATATTACACTATTTTTAACCAAAGTAGTCTTACAATTTAGAATTAACCACTGTTACATGTGGATTTCGGGGCAGTTCGAGTCGGCACAACATATTAGAGGCAAATAAACATCTTAAATTTATTGTCTGTCAAACATGATTAAATACATCATATAAATATAGTTGAAAACATAAATCCTGGAGTAGCAATAAATTTGCAGCCTATCCTAGGCTCAGGGCAAAACTACAGTATATCCTAGATGAAGCACACATTCATTGCAGGGAAGCTCATTTGTGTTTGCTTTTTACAAATGACACTGTCTCAAGGCAACTTCACAGATTCCAGGACCAAAACCCCCTGATGAGCAAGCTGCCTAAATATTACAATGAAGAAACCTGGAGAGGAACCAATCCCAACAGGGACCCATCCTCCTTGAGCGCCCTACATGATAATTTGGATTCATTAGAATTAGAGTATATAAACTAGATCTGGGGATCCATGGTTCAAAGCTCATCAGCGCTATCAGCTGGTCGGGCACTATTGGGAGCGGGATGACAAAGACAAAAAAGGAGTGTTATCAGCAAAAGCCAATAACTGTCATGTTATGGGTCCATGGCATGTGTGACTTGCATATGTGAAAGTACCCTTGATGCAAAGCTGTATATTTCAATTTTAGAGAGACGTTTTGCTATGAATGCGACATCTTTTTCTGGGGAAGTTTGTGGTTATTTCAACAAGACAATGCCAGGCTTTATTCTGTACGTGCTGCAACAGCGTGGCTTCATAGACATAGAGTGTGTGTGCTTAAATGGCCTGCTAGCAGTCCAGATCTGTTTCCTATTGAAAATGTATGCCCAGGTGGCACAGCGTGATATTCCACTAGCACACCAGAGCTGAGATTCTGATCTCCTCGGTTCGAAACTCGGCGTTGCCACCGGTCGGCTGGGCGGCGTCTAGCAAGCATAATTGGCAGTGCCTGCAGCAGACATGTTTCTGCTAGGGCGGGATGACCAGACTATGTGGGTGGGGTCTTCATACGCTGTGTAAGGACCCTGGTTAGCAGATAGAGAGGTGCCTGTGCAGAATGCATGGGTAAAAAAAGGTTCCGCTAATGGCTGCGTGCGGGTCGGAGGAGGCGTGAGCAGCAATATACCCACCTCGACTGTAATCAGGAATTCCCCAGCAGCGGAAGATAAATCGACTACACTAAATTGGGAGAAAATGGGAGAAAATGCATAAATAAAATAGGAAAAATAAGAAAATGTATGGTGCATCATGAAGATGAGAATCAGACGAAGGCTGTTGAGCAGCTGAAGTCTCGTATCAAGCAAGAATAAAGAAACAATTCTACTTGCAAAACTGCAATAATAAGTGTCCATGACTCCCAAACCATTAAATACACACCTCTGTCCCAACTTTTTTGAGTGTGATGAAGACATCAAATTCTAAATGCATTTATATTTACAAAATACAATGATTAGTGAAAACACTTTTACTTTTCTGGGGGTTTGTATACATTTTAGCCATATTATTTAAGCCACAAAAGTATTATGCTGTTATACATAAAGGTTCAGTATTATTTATTTTTCAAGAGGTTATTATATCCTTGTGTGGAATTAGCTGTGTGTGTTTGTGTCTGTTACAAAATGATTCCACTTCTTGGTTCTTAGTTCTTCCATATAAGGTCAAGCAAAGAAACCTATCTGAGATTTCCAGCCGTCCTCACTTGTAAACTATTCCTGATATCTACTGACATTGCCAAGTTCAAGAGTATGTTGAACTGAGATACTGTTCTGTTTACAGAAAATGACTTTAATCCAAACGCCGCTAGTTCTAGCACCTGTATATGTACATGAACTCGAGAACTGCTTTGAATCAAAGAACTTGTATTAAAATTATCAGTACATCAGACACAAACTCCCACCAGAAGGTCAACCCTTGGTTTGGAATGTGCATCTTTGGCAGATGGTGGCCCATAACTCACGTATGTTTCAAGGGTCCCTTAAAAGACATCCAAACAAGAGAATTCCTGACAGAAGGTGTAATACCTTATTTAGTATTAAATGTACATTGTACAGGTGTGTAAATATAATGGCCCATTTTCCCCTGCCAAAATTTTCTTAGTTCTGAAGCCAAGATAAATCCTTTGCTCAAACATACGCTCTTACAGACACACTGATGATGGAAGAGCGAAATACTGGTTTATTATGAATTATTCATAGTAACGGCAGGGATCATTTCTGTCAACAATTCACTGTTAAAACTGTAACCCCCGTTTGTCAAACATACTGATCAGCCATAACATTAAAACCACCTCCTTGTGAACTCGACTTACCATATAGAAACACTTTGTAGTTCTACAATTACTGACTGTAGTCCATATGTTTCTCTGCATGCTTTGTTAGCCCCTTCTCATCCTGTTCTTCAATGGTCAGGACTCTCCCAGGACCACCACAGAGCAGGTATTACTTGGGTGGTGGATCATTCTCAGCACTGCAGTGACACTGACATGGTGGTGGTGTTAGTGTGTGTTGTGCTGGTATTACTGGATAAGACACAGCAGCGCTGCTGGAGTTTTTAAATATCTCACTGTCACTGCTGGACTGAGAATAGTCCACCAACTAAAAATATCCAGCCAACAGTGCTCTGTGGGCAGCGTCCTGTGACCGCTGATGAAGGTTTTAAAGATGACCAACTCAAACAACAGCAATAGATGAGCGATCGTCTCAGACTTTACATCTACAAGGTGGACCAACTAGGTAGGAGTGTCTAATAGAGTGGACAGTGAGTGGACACGGTATTTAAAAACTCTAGCAGCGCTGCTGTGTCTGATCCACTCATACCAGCACAACACACAGTAACACACCGCCACCAGTGCTGAGAATGTAAAAATTAAATGTGTGTTAATATATATATATATACAGTATATACAGTATATTCACATATGGTTCCTTATAGTTATTCTTTACCATAAATAATAATAATAATCATTACTATTATTGATCTATTTATTTTTAATTGTATTTTCGTCAGCAGCTTTATCCTTGTTAGGGTTATGGCATGTTTCACCGGAAAACACTGCGCAAGGCAGGAACACCCTGTAAGGGCTTTGCCCTTTTCCCCCAGAATAATCCAGTCATGTGACACCTGACTGACTGGTGCTTAGCTATTATGTTAGCAAAATGCCTTCTTAAATAATTAATTCATTCAATAAGGTAATTCAGTTGTTTACAGACTTGTAACTTGACATTTATAGAACGTGTGTGCTCTCCTAATACATTTTCTTATTGCTTCAATAGAATTTTGTGCTATTTCAAGGCTGTAGGCTTTAGTGTGTATTTGTTAATACATGTGTGTGTGTGTGTGCATGCATTGTGTCTATAGCTGTACATTCAGGCTGCAGTATTGTGTGTTTTGGACACGGCTGCAGATTCTGTGATTTTCAGCAGTGCCTTGTCTAAATCAATTTTTCGCTCCACAGATGAAGTGCTATCTCTCCTGTGCGGATTTAAAATACAATGTGTGTGCATGTGTGTACGTGCCTATATGTGTATGTGTTGTTCTTTCCTAGATTTATCAGCTGGAGCACCACTATCTCCCTTCACTTGGCATTTGTCCTTGGTAATATGTCCCCAGCAGGCGTGAGAGAGGGGGAAAGTATATCAGAAAAAAATGAAGTGTAACATTGATGGAATTCTTGGTGTTGCCAGTGAGTAGCTTCAAGATGACTTCTGAAATTACCAGAAGAACATTAAATTGGAGATAAGCTGTGCCTTTCTGACCTCGCAATTCTTTGTACGGTTTGATTCCACTGGGCTTTTTTGTCCTCGAATGTTATTTTCTTACTGTATGCCTTATTTTATTTGGGTTAAGGATTGTATGTAGACGTAAATGAGCATATGTGCACATAACAAAATGTATTCCTGCGTGTGCCGATCAAAATTTTTATATTGCACCAGTCCAGTGGTGTGTGTCGGGCTGATGAAAAGAAGGGGAATGACTGTAATTAACTGTAATTTGTTCTGGAGATGTTATAAAACTGATCAGCACCATGCTGAGAGAGAAAGGGGGAGACAGTGAAAGAAAGCCAAAGACAATGAAAGAAAGCCAATAAGTAATAAAAAGCTAAATGAAAAGCTAAATGAGAGATAAAATGAACAATACAACTGTATACAAACATATATTACGTGTCAATATACTGTATGTCAAATCCCTACAATCGTGAATCAAAACTCAAAATAGAAAACAAAATGCATTAGTTCTCATTAGTTATAATGAACGTGAATGTTACAAGGGGGTAGAACTGTTGCCTCACAGTAAGTAGGTCCTGGGTTTGATTCCCAGGCGTGGTCTAGATTTTTTTTGTGAGGTGAATTGGAGATACTAAACTTCCCTGTCTATGAATATATTAATGTGTTTGCCTTGCAATGAACTGTCGACCTGTCCAGAATGTTCCTTCCTTCCAGCCATCCATCCATCCATTCAGCCATCCATCCATTCTTCCATCTATTCATCTATCCATCCATTCATCCATACATCCATCCTTCCATCTATTCATCTATCCATCCATTCATCCATCCATCCATCCTTCCATCCATCCATTCATCTATCCATCCATCCTTCCATCTATTCATCTATCCATACATTCATCCATCCATCCATCCATCCTTCCATCTATTCATCTATCCATACATTCATCCATCCATCCATCCATCCTTCCATCTATTCATCTATCCATCCATTCATCCATCCATCCATCCATTCATCTATCCATCCATCCTTCCATCTATTCATCTATCCATCCATTCATCCATCCATCCATCCTTCCATCTATTCATCTATCCATCCATTCATCCTTCCATCCATCCATTCATCTATCCATCCATCCTTCCATCTATTCATCTATCCATACATTCATCCATCCATCCATCCTTCCATCTATTCATCTATCCATACATTCATCCATCCATCCATCCATCCTTCCATCTATTCATCTATCCATACATTCATCCATCCATCCATCCATCCTTCCATCTATTCATCTATCCATCCATTCATCCATCCATCCATCCTTCCATCCATCCATTCATCTATCCATCCATCCTTCCATCTATTCATCTATCCATCCATTCATCCATCCTTCCATCTATTCATCTATCCATCCATTCATCCTTCCATCCATCCATTCATCTATCCATCCATCCTTCCATCTATTCATCTATCCATACATTCATACATTCATCCATCCATCCTTCCATCTATTCATCTATCCATCCTTCCATCCATCCACCCTTCCATCTATTCATCTATCCATCCATTCATCCATCCTTCCATCCTTCCATCCATCCATCCATTCATCCATCCATCCATCCATCCATCCATCCATTCATCTATCCATCCATCCATCTATCTATCTACATAGTGGGTATCACAGTTGTCTCACAGCAAAAAGATCCTGGGTTTGATCCCCAGGTGGGGTGGTCCGGGCCCTTTCTGTGTGGAGTTTGCATGTTCTCCCCATGTCTGCATGGGTTTCCTCCGAGAGCTCCGGTTTCCTCCCACAGTCAGGTGAATTGAAGATACTAAACTTCCCTATCTATGAATATGTTAGTGTGTTTGCTCTGCGATGAACTGGCGACCTGTCCAGGATGTTCCTTTCTTCCTTCCTCCCTCCCTTTCTCCCTTCCTCCCTCCCTTTCTTCCTCCCTCCCTGCCTCCCTTTCTCCCTCCCTCCCTCCCTCCCTCCCTTCCTTCCTTCCTTCCTTCCTCCCTCCCTCCCTTCCATTCATCCATCCATCTAGTGGGTAGCACTGTTGCCTCACAGCAAGAAGGTTCTGAGTTTGAATCCCAGGTGGAGCGGTCCGGGTCCTTTCTGTGTGGAGTTTGCATGTTCTCCCCATGTCTATGTGGGTTTCCTTCGGGAGCTCTGGTTTCCTCCCACAGTCTAAAGACATGCAAGTGAGGTGAATTGGAGATACTAAACTTCCCTATCTATGAATATATTAGTGTGTTTGCCCTGCTATGAACTGGCGACCTGTCCAGGATGTTCCTTCCTTTCTTCCTTCCTCGCTTCCTCCCTCCCTTCCTTCCTTCCTTCCATCCATCCATCCATCTAGTGGGTAGCACTGTCGCCTCACAGCAAGAAGGTCCTGGGTTCGATCCCCAGATGGTGCGGTCCAGGTCCTTTCTGTTTGGAGTTTGCTTGTTCTCCCGTGTCTCTGTGGGTTTCCTAAAAGTGCTCTGGT
Source organism: Trichomycterus rosablanca (assembly GCF_030014385.1). NCBI lineage: Eukaryota > Metazoa > Chordata > Actinopteri > Siluriformes > Trichomycteridae > Trichomycterus > Trichomycterus rosablanca. Next base: position 34,778,815 of record NC_085991.1, on the reverse strand, counting down.
TTCCTCCCACAGTCCAAAGACATGCAAGTGAGGTGAATTAGAGACACAAAATTGTCCATGACTGTGTTTGACATTAAAAACTTAAACTGTTGAGTCTTGTGTAACCGGTAACTACCTGTTCTGTCATGAATGTAACCAAAGTGTGTAAAACATGACGATAAAATCCTAATAAATAAATAAATCCATCTATCTAACATGACATATGATGTAAATAACAACACAGGGCACAACTTAAAATAGTTTCTTTCACCCTCCACAAAATCCACCAGTAAGAGCTCCAGGTAAGCTAATGACCTTTTGTAAACCTGTCTGGCAAGAATTGTAAGTGCGCACACTGATTTATTGTGCTAAATCTTGTTAAATCCTTTTTTATTCAAGGTGGCTTAGCAACTGCATACTTTCTTTAATCTCGAACCATGACTGAGGTTTCTGCCACCTGGTGAGATCTTCCTCACAAGCTGCACTACTGCAGCTTTCCTCAATGGCGTCTAATTAAATAATGTGTTAAAGCAGGAAAAAAAAGTCTCATTAAAAGCTGGGTCCAGGATTAAAATGCTGAGTTATCTAGATTTTCCTGAAAAATGTATGTGTAGTAATAAACAGAAAATGAGATTTTCTGCGATGAGAGGCAATTTGTTGCACGGACACCGACTGTGTTTGTGCAGCAGAATGAAAAAGTGAAATTACTTTTGCCGTGTTTGGCGAGAGTTTGTGTGTGTGTGGCATACGGATGTGTGTGGGCAAGGGTTTTTTAGTGATTTGTGATGTTTGTTAGGGAGGTAGACATGGAAAGACACTGTCAATCAGCATGTTTGTGAATTAAGCTGTCTTTGTGTTTGACCAGATGACCAACAGGCAGTAGGCCTTTGGTGTGTGTGGTTTCATTAGCACCATATATCGTGTTTTCTTTTAGGCTACCTGTCTGAGACTGAAAGCATCATGTGAAAATACAGAAACATAGAGGATGAAAGAGAGGGAGAGATGAGAAAAAATGAGGGAAAAGGGTGAAATAGTGAAAGAATTTGAGCATGAACAAGAAAAAGCCTCAGGCTGAGAGAACAGATGCTCTCCTCCATTCCATCCGTGCTCCTCGTGATCTTTCAGAACATAGGCCGAGGCTAGATCCTCAGGTTAAATTACAGATCAAGCCAATATGTGTGTTCACACTGTAGGCTGAGACAGACACGGCTGTCCCTTGATACTATCATGCCAAGCTAAGCCTGTTGTACTTGCATTAGTTTGCACTGTTAGGGCGGGAAGGTTGGCGGAGTTGTTGATTATTTTAAATCTAATGGAAATAATGCAAAATGCAACATGTTACTTTTTTGCATATGAAAATATTAAATTTGAGCTTACAGCACATATCGTATTACTGTAATATAATACTATTAGCCATTATTAACACTTAGTTTTAAAAGCACCCCATTGTGGTGTAGCATTAACACAACTACTTGTCATGTCGCACACCAGTGAGCTGATTTTGAGTCATTATGGATGACTCCATTATCAATTTATAGTAATGAAAAGCCATTAAACAGTGGTGCAGTGGGGTATTCCGCTAGCACACCAGCGCCAAGATTCTGAACACCCCGGTTCGAGTCCTGACTCTGCTACTGGTCGTCTGGGCGACATCTAGCAGGCACAGCTGGGTGTCTGCAGCAGACACAAATTGACCACGGACTAAGTGGGTGGGGTCTTCAAACGCTGTGCAGGGACCCTGGTTAGTGGAAAGACACGCCTGTGCAGAAGTACAGGCGTAAAGAGGGGGTCTGCTATGACTGTGCACACGTTGGAGGGCACGTGAGCAGCAATATACCCTTCTTGAACACAATCAGGGATCAACAGCAGGGGAAGACAAATTGACTACGCTAAATCGGGAAAAAAGGGAGAAAAGGCATAAATAAATAGAAAAAAAAATTAAAATATGCGCCCAGGTGGCACAGCACGATATTCCGCACAATTGGCAGAGCCTGCAGCAGACACGAATTGGCCACTATGTCTGCTGGGTGGGGAAATTTACATTTACATTTACATTACCAGACTAAGTGGGGTGGGGTCTTCAAACGCTGTGCAAGGACCCTGGTTAGTGGAAAGAGCGCCTGTGCAGAAGGGGTCCGCTAAGATTGTGCACACGTCGGAGGGCACGTGAACAGCATTATACCCTTCTCGAACGCAATCAGGGATCCACAGCAGCGGAAGACAGATAGACTACGGTGAATTGGGAGAAAAAGGGAGAAAATGCATAAATAAATAGAATTTTTTTTTTTTAATACGCACCCAGGTGGCACAGCACGATATTCCACTAGCACACCAGAGCCAAGATTCTGAACTCCTAGGTTCGAAACTCGGCGTTGCCACCAGTTGGCTGGGCGCCGTCTAGCAGGCATAATTGGCAGTGCCTGCAGTATGAATGGGGTCTTCAAACGCTGTGTAAGGACCCTGGTTAGCAGATAGAGAGGCACCTGTGCAGAATGCATGGGTGGAAAAGGGGTACACACGGGCTACACGCAGGTCGGAGGGCACGTGAGCAGCAATATACCCTCCTCGAACACAATCAGGGATCCACACCAGTGGAAGACAAAATAAATACATCTTGCTCAATTTACATGAGATTTACCTAGTAGTAGCCTGATTTACCTGACTTTTAGGAATACTGACTGGGAAATAATGCTAAATCTGTCAACTAAAAGTAGACATTTAGGTTGTGGGATGTTAAGTTGTAACATAATGAATAGTAAGCTATTTATTTTATTTACTTAGAAATTGCATTATTGTTTTGTGAGAACTCGTCTTGTTAGCACCTCTTTTCAATGTATGGGGCTGATCTCCCCCAAAATGTTCAAAAAGAGGCAGTGCCTTCACATATCCCTAGCCCTTTTACATAGATTTGTTACTGTTGTCTGAGAAACTCTGGGAAAGACTCAGGTAATAAAGTTGAAAAAATAAGGTAAAGTCTTTAATCTTCCTGATCGACTGCTGTATAAGGATGTTTCCACATAACCATGACAACAATTTGTACGTATTAATGTGAATTTAGAATGACCACCTCAGATTCTGGCAAAACTACAATGTTCTTTTAATCAGAAACGAGAACAATCCTCTGTAAATATGCAACATGTTTTGGACATTTGCAGCTTTTATTTGCAAATCAGGCTTTGCAAATTACTCCATGGTGAATGATGCCATGTCAGGCTTTCACAGTGCTGGATTCCTGTCAGCTATGTTATTCTAATCAAGCCCTCTGATGTGAAATGGATTATAGATTTAGTGATTTAGAGGGGGAAAAAACATTTCTGACAGCACAAGACCATCAAAAGCACACTAGCCAGGACAGATTCAACATGCTAGACGTTTGGGTCGACAGATTCGCTAGACAGCTAGACATTTGAATGAGAAAATGGACTTGTCAGATGAAAGTTAATTGAATTAGTTTTCTTTAGCTAACACACACAAAGAAAAACTGACAAAACAAAGAAATATTGTACCCTGTTCATCGATACATCGATGACCTTTGGTTGGTAGCAGTGTTGTGAAGGATTATTGACAAAGGTGAGGGGGGTTGGTGAGAAACAAACCTCAGAGGAAGAGAAAATTGTGGTTGTTGAAATAATTGCACATAGTATAACCAGTATAACAGGTTGGATATGTCTGAGGTAATATATTCTCATAAAACCAGTAGTTCATTGCAATCGATCACACGGTTCAAGCGCTGGATGTAATCACTGTTAGATGTTATTGAATTTTCATCTTCACTTTAATTTCCAGCGTATAAGGTTTTAATCAATATGTGGGTTTGTGTAAGTGTGCGTTGTTTTTATTACTCTGCCAACTGCATTCAGACTTTTACTCACTTTAGTTTCTGTTAAAGCTGAGACGCGCTTGCTATTTCGCTCTAGTGTGAGCGCTCTAAAGTGAAGGAATGCTCGCTATTGGCAGTTTACAATCTGACATGAGATGTTGCTCATTGCTTTGCTTTAAGAGCCTTGATAAGACACCATAGCTCATACCCAGACATTCCTGCATACCACGGAAAATACTTTAAACACTTGCAGCCTGTAGTCACAAGGATGTTTTTAGAACCCACACTTTTGCTATCAAATTCAAACAAGCAGTGGCCAAATTTCATGACATTAATGATGCATTAACATTAATATTATTTTATCAGTTTTTTTTTTTTTTTTATTCATATATTTATATTTGAATATTATAATTTATAAGTTTCCTCACTTTTATATTTTCATTGGAAACAGTGAGGAGTAGTAATTGGTTGTGTCTGAGAGACTGAGAGAGAGCTTATAGTCTGGATTTAGCGCCACCCGATTTCCACCTTTTGGGACCGCTCAAAGAAGCTTTAAGGGGAAGAAGATTTTCATGTGATGATGATGTGAAAGCAGCAGTGCATCAGTGGCTACACGCTCAACCAAAAGTTGACCGTCCCTTCTAATTATTACATTTAGCTGGTTTAGCATCAGGTGTCACCTATTGCCATCAGGTGTACCAACTCAATTACATAAACATGCAGCAGCAGTTTGAAGAAGATATTTTTTGTTCCAGTGTTACTCTACCTCTGTGCCTGAAATGAATTACAACATAAAACCGTGCTGGGTTCCAGGCACACAGTGGAATACGTGGAAATGAAAAGGCTGATAAATTAGCCAGAAAGATAATGCAAAATACAACAAACACAAAAATCTCTGCTACAGATATCAAGCCGTCAATAAATATGTACATTAAGGAAAAATGGCAAACTGAGTGGGACACACAGACAACAAACAAACAACACGAGATACATCAAAATATAAGCAATAAGCCAAGAATGCACCAAGAAAGAAGCGTGGATCAAGTTATATACACAAGATGTAGAATAGGTCATACAAAAACCACTCACCAATACTTAATAAAAGAAGACATCCCCCAACATGTGAAAGATGCCGAACACAGCTCACAGTAAAACATATTCTAATCGAATGCCCCACATACACCAGAGAGAGACAACAGCTACACATACCTGGTACTGTTAAAGAAACCCTCAACCAAGAAAACACAAGAACAATCCTAAACTTCCTGACAGGAACAAAAATGAAAACAAAAATATAAATGGACAAATAGAAACAAGAGAAAATGACCTAAACTTAAACACCGATGCCATAAATAACACAATCAAGTGTATAAAATGGCGTAAAAAATTCAAATAAATAAATAAATAAAATTAAAAAAGTCCACAGAGACCCGGTATGACGAGGTACTGAACTCCAGTCGCCTGACCTCATTCTACCTGAACCGCTTTGGAATAAATTGGAATGTCAGTTGCGCGCCAAGCCTTCTCATCCAACATCAGTGCTTCACCATAATTGCTCCTTTGACCAAATGGGAACAAATTCCAATAGACACACTTGTTGGGTGAGAGTTCTTGTGGGGTGGGGAAGAAGGGACACTTAACAGTGTGCCAGGAATTAATATGAAAGGAACACTATCTGGAACACGGTTCAGACCCACCATGGCTACTGATGGTGCAGCAAGTGGTCTGCGGTTCTGTATAAAGATTGCCATGTTCTTGCAGTGTATTTTTTGGGTTTCCCTTCAAGAAATCTGAATTTCTGATAACCTTCCCACCCCTTTCCCCTTTCCAAAAAAAAAAAAAAAAAAACTCTATACAGGGTCCATTACTGTTATGGCATCCAGAATGTCTGGGATACGCGACCAGGACCAAGCAAATCCAATAAATAAAGTCAAGCAAATGTCAAATAATTGAATGAAGCATAGAATAGAAGATTTTAAAAAATATATATAAATATATATATAATGCTGCATCCTTCATAACAAGGTACTCACTCACTTTCTTAACTGCTTATCCAGTTAGGGTTGTGGGGGGTGCTAAAGCCTATCCCAGCCTTTAAATGGGCGCAAGGCACACAGTAACACCCTGGACAGGGCGCCAGTCCATCGCAGGGCAGACACACATACACACCCACACCCATTCACCTATAGGGCAATTCAGTATCTCTAATTACCCTGACTGCATGTTTTTGGACTGTGGGAGGAAACCAGAGCTACCGGAGGAAACTCACGCAGACACTGGCAGAACATGGAAACTCTGCACAGAAAGGACCCGGATCGCCACACTTGGGGATCGAACCCAGGACCTCCTTGCTATGAGGTGACAGTGCTACCCACCGAGCCACCGTGCCGCCCAGGTACTCTATACTGTATATATTTAATATATTTGTACTCTATGATTCTGTTTGAAACACAGCAAACGAAACATACTACGAATGACAGATTAGTACAAATAATACTATTTTAATAAGTAAGCACATCCTCACCATCTGATACAGGACGAGCATGTAGAGATCTACTAAAGCTGAACCATATGTGGTGTGTAATAAAAATACACTGGCAGAAGATTAAATGGATCTGGTGGGGGTTCTGGCCTCTCAGTGTTGATCCTGGACACTCAGTGTGTGTTTTGACTACTTTCCAGTGGGCTTGCATGTTCACAAATAGCCCTCACAGTTGTCCTACTTCTAGTCACAATATCAGTTCAATGATACACACAGAGTGATCAAAACAAACCTTTAGTTTTATTTATTTTCTCTTTTTTACCTTTTGAAACATTCAAGTCTGTCTGTAATTATTTTCTGACAGCTTTTATGCTTTCGTTTTGAAGTTTACCCAAGACCTCCTCCACGTTAGTGTGAATACATCTGAAGACATTTTTATGTCAACATTTGTGTGCACTGTCAATCATTTAAACCAATTTCAGAATATTTTCGCCTACGTAGATTTAACAAAGTGTATTCCACCAAAGATTGCTAAGATCGTTCATTCACTTTCACGAACTGATCATGATTGGTCCTCCTCATTTCGCCATGCTGAGTGCAAGGCAGAAATAAACCCTTGATATTGTCCCAAACCATTATAGAACACTGCACTCAAATTATTTATTCACTTATGTGTAGCAAGGGGCAGTTCCAGAAATAGTCAATCCACTTTTTGCATGTTTTAGGAGGTAGACGGTACCCAGAAGGAAGCAGACAAGGAAGCAGACAAGGAAGCAGAGGAGAGCACATGCAACTGCCTTACTGACATTGACCAAGGGTGAACATTGAATCTAGATTTCTCAGGACTTATACTGTGTAGCATCCATTCTATTACTGTGCTATTGCTAAGCTGAAAAACTAGTCAGTTGCTACAGTGGTTTGGTTGGATGACATACAGCTACTAAACAAACAATAAGAACAAAGACAACACACTTGGCATAACAAATACAGGCAAATATTTAATTTGTAACCTGAGCCAATGCCAGAGCAAATGCTAGAGCATAACTTCTTGAACTCTCAGTATTTTGTGTGTGGGGGATGGATGGTATTCTTGTGTACATCAATTACTATTCTCAGACATACACCAACCAGGCATAACATTATGACCACTGACAGGTAAAGTGAATAACACTGATTATCTCCTCATCACGGCACCTGTTAGTGGGTGAGATATATTAGGCAGCAAGTGAACATTTTATCCTCAAAGTTGATGTGTTAGAAGCAGGAAAAATGGGTAAGCGTAAGGATTTGAATGAGTTTCACAAGGGCCAAATTGTGATGCTAGACGACTGGGTCAGAGCATCTCCAAAACTGCAGCTCTTGTGGGGTGTTCCCGGTCTACAGTGGTCAGTATCTATCAAAAGTGGTCCAGCAAAAGAAACAGTGGTAAACCGGCAACAGGGTCATGAGCGGCTAAGGCTCATTAATGCACGTGGGGAGCAAAGGCTGGCCCGTGTGGTTCGATCCAACAGACGAGCTACTGTACCTCAAACTGCTGAAGAGGTTAATGCTGGTTCTGATTGAAAGGTGTCAGAATACACAGTGCATCGCAGTTTGTTGCGTATGGGGCTGCATAGCCGCAGACCAGTCAGTTAGAAAGGTGGTCATAATGTTACGCCTCATCGGTGTATGTGAGCTTAGGTGCACAAATTGGAGCAGTTTGTGCCCTTCAAGCCCACTGAACTGCCCAGGGGCATTGCATGAGCTCAGTTTAAAAAGAAGAGGTGGCTAGCTTAATGCATCTCAAAGGAAGCACATGTCAACTCCGAGGTTTGTATCTGCCCTGTGATAGGAGACATTAATCTAGCTAAAATTAATAAGGAAACTGAAAGTCATTTAATAAATGAATAAATGTGCTAAATGAAAAAATTTATTAGTTTTTACAGAGCAGTAAAGCACTTGTCAGCTAGTGAAAAGAAACATTTTGGATCAGTTTAAGGTAGAATAAAATCCGGAACCTATCATAGTAATCATCCATCATACAACTTGAAAAAAGGCATAATGCTCCAGCCTTGAAGCCCTTTTCTTTTTTATAAATTAATTTCAGTAATTGAAAGCACTGAAAACATGATGTGTAGGGCCAAAACTTAAAAAGAAAAAAAAGAGCAAAAATATTTTTAATAAAATGAATGTCATTGACTTTTAAAGAAGCTAACTGTTTTAATGGCTGCATCCGAAATCGCATACTTCCACACTGAACAGTGCGCAAAAGCAGTACGCGAGAGTGGGTAGTGTGTCAGTTTGTTTGTTTGTTTATTAGGATTTTAACGTCATGTTTTACACTTTGGTTACATTCATGGCAGCACAGATAGTTACTCATTACACAAGATTAATCAGTTTACACAAGGTTATATCGAACACAGTCATGGACAATTTTGTATCTCCAATTCACCTCACTTACATGTCTTTGGACTGTGGAAGGAACACAGAGCACCCGCAGGAAACCCACACGGACACGGGGAGAACATGCAAACTCCACACAGAAAGAGCCCAGAGCGCCCCACCTGGAGATCAAACCCAGGACCTTCTTGCTGTGAGGCGACAGTGCTCCCCACTTAGCCACCATGTCGGGCAGTGTGTCCGAATGCCTAGTATTCATTAAACAGTATACGAAAAGTACCCCACAGACGTACGTCCAAAGACATGCAAGTGAGGTGAATTGGAGATACAAAATTGTCCATGACTGTGTTCGATATAACCTTGTGAACTGATTAATCTTGTGTAATGAGTAACTACCGTTCCTGTCATGAATGTGACCAAAAGTGTAAAACATGACATTGGAATCCTGATAAGCAAAGCAAAGAAACCTACTGCATTGACAGCCATTTTTGAGTATGCAAACGATGCACACTTACAAAAATCCGATAATCTATCCCATAATGCAACTGGAGCTGCAAAGGTGTTCGTAGTGAAGAAGAAAGATGCCAAAAAGTGGAGTACAACTAACATTAAAATTGTTCTGATAAAGTACAACCCTGAATAATGTTATGAGTAGCTTTGTGCAGAATGACAGAATTAAATTAAAGTTGGGCCCTTTAGCAAGGCCCTTAACCCTCTCTGCGCTCTGACGCCAGCTTCCAAACAAGCTGGGATACGCGAAGAAAGAATTTTGTTCTACTGTACACCTGTATATGCATATATGACAAATAAAGGCATTCTATTCCTCTTCTACTTAATTTGGTCTGATTTTAAAACTGTTATAACTGTGGCGATATTACGTCATGCATCATGTGACTTAATACGTCTGAAGTTGCATACTGAAAGAGCGTACTGCTTTACCGGCCGAGCAGTGCGCACTTCTTCCAATTTACTACATAGTGTTTAAGTATGCGATTTCGGACACAGCCAATGAGTCTTTAATTCTTCCTCTTTAGTCAGGGTTGGGGAGGAGTAAGAGGGTTAATAAGTGAGTCGGGACACCTGTGGTGCTAATTATTGCCTTAATATAACCCCTGTGTTTTTCCCTCCTTTGTTTCTTGGTAAAAAGATGTACGGGTAGAAGCGCCAGAAGGTGACGGAACATTCTGGAAAGCAGGGTCCTTTAGACCAGGGGTTTTCAACCTTTTTGGACACGCGCCCCCTTTCGTGTGCCGTACTTGAACTTGCGCCCCCCTCCCATCAACCCTCGCACAGAAACTATTGCAAAAGCTTGTGACAATAATATAATTAGTGTTGTGCACATCATACATACGATGCAATTCTGCTAATTGAAATATTAAAAGCCAGATCTTATTCAATGCGACGGCTGAACATATTCTGCGAGCACATCATAGAAATTTGTGGTTTAATTTCAGTTACAGCCTGTCGTAAATAGTAAGTGTAACTTGCTTTTGATGTAGATGAGAGCAGAAAACGTTACTTCACAGAGCCAAGTAGAGGCAAAAGTACATCAATTGCTAAGTTAGCTGGTTCAGGATACTCTGCTTTGACTGACAGAAAACTCAGGTAAGCTAACTTTTAGCTCCACCGGCAGAACGACTCTGATTTGGCTACCGCTCTGTGGTAATAGCCAGTTTAATTAAGACTTCCACCTGTAAGAAAAGCGAGTCACACAAAATGTTCCATAGCAGCCGGTGTTGATTTGGAACCGCAGCATTCATTAACAGTAAAAACGAATTAACTCCTGAATCACTTATAGCGATATAGTGAACAGAGCATCTCCCACTATACACCTCTCTTAAAGACACACACCCATGTCGTATAACAGCAGTCATCGCTTTTGTCACTGATTTATCTTCACTGTTAGCCCTGTTTTTAAGTTTTGCTTGCCAACGGTCCTTATTTCAGACTGAGCTGGATAACATTAAATTTGCGAGTGTTTGTCACGTAATGACACTGGTACCCCCCCCTTCCCGAGCCCCACAGGTTGAAAACCCCTGCTTTAAACTATGCTGAAAAGTTGTACACTCTTTCCTTTATCCTAAAATATTTAAGTCTGATAGATTATACTGACTGTGACTAAACAGCAAAATAGAAGCCAAATGTGCTCTGAGTTTCCTGAGTTCAACTTGAACTTGATTTTTATTTGTGTTGGGTGCTACCCACATTAAATCAGGACTTTGCCTGTAACCAAATTAAATGTCTGTAGCTTTCCTGCAGAATGTTTTTCTTTTGATAAAAGGTAGAATTAATTGGGATTGTTGTTTAATGGCTGTTTCTCTTTTTTCTGTCTCCTAATGAGGCTCCATTTGTTGTGGGTTAGTAATTAGTGATTTCAGATATGCAAGGAAAAACTTGTTTTTGTTCTTTTTTTTTCACTTATATCCGCCTCCTTGGGGCCAAACACGGGGTGATTACGGTGCCTATGTTGGCCCAAGACAAAAGTTTTATGAATGTATGTTTCATCTTTTATTTATTTATTTTAGCCTGAAAACTGTGCCAACAGGCATTTTGTAAGATTTATATCAGTCTAAAAAATGTAGCAGTATTGAAGGAAATATGCATGCGCACACATACACACACGCACTTGTATTCCTGGTATCTTTGTGGGATATTTTCTTATTTATTACTGTTGCAAAACAATAATGCTGCAATGCTGAAAAGTAAAGCATTAACTCTGTTGTTGGGTTCAAATTCTGATGATGCCATAGCTGTCTGTTGCCGGATGTTCAAGACAATAATTGCTGCTGCTGTCATAATGTGTAACATTCCAGCACTAGCTCATTATAGGCATCACATAAAGCAGCATTTGCTTTGCCTTAAGCTATATTCAGATGTCATGTGACTTTGCATGAATGTTAAAAGAATCATGTTAACTGTTGCGTAGTGGATGGTGTGAACTGATCCAACAAGTTGTTCTCGAATTGGAGTAAATAAGCAGGTACATGTTATAACTACACTTGCACATAAATCTAAAACAGGACTGCAAAGCAGGGGTTAAAGTCCGGTAAAATTGAGTGATTTTTCTGCTTTGGTACACACGGTAATTAACTAAAAAGCAATTTACTGCTAGTTATACCATGTTCACAAAAAGAGCAGTTGTAGCCTAGTGGTTAAGATACTGGACTAGTAATTAAAAGGTCGCTGCTTCAAACCCCACCACTGCCGGGTTGTCACTGTTGGGCCCTTGAGCAAGGCCCTTAACCCTCAATTGCTTAGACAATATACTGTCACATGACTGTAAGTTGTTTTGGATAAAAGCGTCTTCTAAATGTCGAAAATGTACCACCAGCTAATATCCAAAGTAACCGCTGTGTGCAGCACGGACAGCAGCTAGACGGGCTGGGAGTGACTCAATAAGACCCTGGTAGGTTGTCACAGGTATCTGGAGCCATGCTGACTGCAGTGCATTCCACAGCTGCTAGAGGGTGCATCGGGGAGGATCCATAGAGATCTGGTCCCACAGATGCTCAATTGAGTTCAAGTATGGGGAATTAGGGGGCAGGGGTAGTACTTGGAAGTCTTGGTCATGCTCTTCCAACCAATGCTGGACATTTCTAGCCGTGTGACATGTCACATTGTGTTGCTAGAAGATCCTATCCGCCCCAGGGAAGACAGTTTTACCCATGGTACTTTTACCCATGACAGCAAAGAGGGATATACACTCATTAGGCATATCATTATGACCACCTTCCTAATGTTGTGTTGGTCCCCGTTTTGCTGCCAAAACAGCCCTGACCTGTCGAGGCATGGAGTTTGACACCGTTCTATGAGAACCAGCATTAAATTCTTCAGCAATCTGAGCTACAGTAGCTCGTCTGCTGGATCAGACCACACTGGCCAGTCTTCACTCCCCACGTGCGTCAATGAGCCTTGGCCGCATAATGACCCTGTCGCTGGTTTACCACTGTTCCTTCATTGGACCATTTTTGATAGATACTGACCACTGCAGACCGGGAACACCCCACAAGAGCTGCAGTTTTGGAGATGCTCTGACCCAGTCGTCTAGCCATCACAATTTGGACATTTTTCCTGCTTCTAACACATCAACTTTGAGGATAAAATGTTAGTGATAATCATTGTTATTCACTTCACCTGTCATAATGTCATAATGTTATGCCTCGTGGGTGTATGTGCAGACAGCCTATCACACACCTTATATACCCACCAAGCCAGCTGTGTATAAGCATTATGTGACAAATAAACTTTTTAAATTCAATCAGGTGTGTCTATGTAGGACATTAGCAAAAATACTAAAGACTGATTCCAATCAGCCAGTCCCCAGAAAAAGCAAAATACACGTTCACTTTCATACACACGTCTGTGGTTTGAAACATTGCGGTCTTGCAGTTCTGAACATTGTTTGTCTAGGAGTTAGTGTACAAGCTCTACATTCCCATATGGAATTTATTTCATGCAGCCATTGTAAAAACATAAGATTATGATCTTTTCCACCTATTCCACGAGCTATGTAATGTAAATCATATGCATGTTTGAATATGACAATTTTAAAGTTAACTTTAATTCACCACAGAACGATAATATTTATATTCTAGAATTCCTATGCACCCAAGTATAAATTTTTTTTATTATTATTAATTTTGACTTATGTTGACTGCATTAGTGTTTTTTGAAATTCTATTTTGAATAAAGAGCACAATTTTGGATCAAACTTGATTATTTTGTAGGTCTATAAAAGAGTATACACCGAAATGGAATATTGTGTTGGTCCCCCTTTTGCTGCCAAAATAGCCCTGACCCATAGAGGCATGGACTCCACTAAACCCCTGAAGGTGTGCTGTGGTATCTGGCACCAAGATGTTAGCAGCAGATCCTTTAACTCCTGTAAGTTGTGAGGTGGGGCCTCCATGGATCGGACTTGTTTGTCCAGCACATCCCACAGATGCTCAATTGGATTGAGATTTGGGAAATTTGGAGCCTATCATCTCAAACTCGTTGTTGTGCTCCTCAAACCATTCCTGAACCATTTTTGCTTTGTGGCAGGGTGCATTATCCTGCTGAAAGAGGCCACAGCCATCAGGGAATACCTTTTCCATGAAAGGGTGTACAGTAAATGGTCTGCAACAATGCTTAGGTAGGTGGTACGTGTCAAAGTAACATCTACATGGATGGCAGGACCCAAGGTTTCCCAGCAGAACATTGCCCAAAGCATCACACTGCCTCCACCGGCTTGCTTTCTTCCTATAGTGCATCCTGGTGCCATGTGTTCCCCAGGTAAGCGACGCACAAGCACCCGGCCATCCACAGGATGTAAAAGAAAACATGATTCATCAGACCAGGCCACCTTCTTCCATTGCTTCTTGTTCCAGGTCTGATGCTCAAGTGTCCATTGTTGTCACTTTCAATGGTGGACATGGGTCAGCATGGGCACCCTTAGAATATTATTTCCTTTCAAAAATTTTATAATGTGCAAAACCTTATTGTGATGTGCAACTTTTTGACCACACACAGTCAAATCAAATTCAAATTAAAATACTTTGGTGTCATTTAAATTTAAATCTAATTTAATGTTGCATGTTATGTAGTAAAGCATTTACATTTATGACATTTGGCAGATGCTTTCATCCAATGTGGCTCACAACTGGGATTGAATACGAGCCGAGCAATGTCAACCTGGCAGTGGGGGGTCTACTGCCAGCCAGAAACACTAAATACAAGTCAGGAACACAATCTAAACTGGACATTGTTTAATTGTCAGGCATCACAAACACACACACATTTGATCACACCTAATGGATATGAAAAGCAACCTATCTACCTTCTGCATCTTTCAGAGATGTTGGAGGAAATCCATTTTCTGTTTTCTGTTCACCTCCCATGCAGAAGGTGAACTGGCTGCACTAAATTGCTCCCAGAAGTGAGAGATTTGGTGCAGTACAGTACACTGCAGTGGGTTTAACATGTGTACATGTGACCACTGAAGTGCAGAAACAGAACAGGGTTGATGTTTGACCAGCACAGTGATTTTAATGCCTGGGCCTGGACACTCAGAACTGATTCATACAGGAGTGAACCAGCGGGAACTTACACACAATGTATGCGGCAGCAATGCAATCATCCACCACCTTATCAGCTCTTGCTCTCTCGCTTTCTCTATCCCTACACCTGGAGTGCTTACTTATCCTCCTGCATTTATTTTTCTGCAGTAGTTTCCCTTTTTCAGGCAAAAAATAATATAAGGTTATAGATTTTTACAGAATTTCCATGTTAAATATTAGTTTTATGTCTTTATTTAATCATAAAAAGAATCTGCTCTCTGCTTTAGACACTTTTCTGCCTTTTCCCATCACTCAACCTCGGTGGATAGCACTGTCGCCCCACAGCAGAAGGTCCGGGGTTTGATTCCCAGGTGGAGCAGTCCAGGTCCTTTCTGTGTAGAGTTTGCATGTTCATCTTGTTTCTGCGTGGGTTTCCTCCCACAATCCAAAGACATACAAGTAAGATTAATTGGAGATGCGAAACTGTGTTCAACATTAAACTTGTGAACTGATGAATCTTGTGTAACCAATAATTATCTGTCTTGTTCATAAATGTAACCAAAGTGTAAAACATGACGTTAAAATCCTAATAAAATAAAACAAACTGCACATGCTGGGGGAACATGGTGTCCCAGGTTTCTCTGCTGCTCCTCTCCCTCTCTTACCTATTCACTTTATTCGCTTGCTATGGAAGAAAAAGGAGATAAGCTGCACTGAGCATAGACGTCTGGGCCGGCTGGACCTGGATTGGCACAGTTCCCATGAAAGTGAACTTTATCAGAGAACAGAGAAGGAAAAATGAACAGATACTGAATTTGACTTTCTTCTGGTGGCTTAGGCCCACAGAACATTGCAGGGATAGATAAAGCTGAATTCAAGTGTTTGGAGAATAAGTAAGTGGTGGAAATGTTTGTGTGTGTGGTGTGTGTGTGAGAGAGAGAGAGAGAGAGAATGATAGGAAGAGAGTGTTGAACATGTGAGTTCACGCATCATCATCAAACTGCCTGGCACATCTTCCACTATTTCTGCATCTCGCCGCATACTAACACGTAACCCCACACCTATCCGCTTGCTTACACAGCTCCCAAAAATAACTAATTACAAAAGAAATCAAGTAAATATAACAAGTTTCTGTATTTTATTGTACATTTAAACAGATGGTAAATGGAGGTTTATTTTAACTGGAGTTTTTTGAGACCACAGAGTTCTCTAAATGCCATTTTTACCATCAATTAAAGACATAAAACTGGCATTTTGCAATATGTTTTTTCTTGAACCCAAAAATGTAAGTGATCTCTGTCTGAAAAAGAAAGGAAGAGGAATTTAAAAAATCAGTAGAAAACTGGGGTTCCAGATGTTCCACATCAGCAGGGCTTCAGACTTACAGACATTACAGTGCTTATATAAATGCAAAATATTTAATTGGCGACGTTTATAAAATCAATGAAATATCACCATGGTTCGTTGCTGTGCTTTTTAGAATAGATTATACACATCATGTTGGATTTGAAGCCAGCTGGAAACCCTTGACACATCCTAGATAAGGCACCAATCAATTGTAGGGCATTGCACACTTACCCAGTGACTCATCTACTTAAATCTGAGGCAGTTTCTAGTACCCAGTTCACCTTTTTAAGCATAGTTCTTTTTTTACTCATTTTTAGTAGTTTATCATTGTAATACCATTAGTTTCTTCTGTATATTCATTAATTCATTCATTGTCTGTTTTACAGTTGGTCTGAATCACTGGGCGAAAGGCAGGAAACACCACAGACCGGTTGCCAGTCCATCACAAGGAAAACACACACACTCTGGGTTTTTAGTCATCCTTTGAAGCTGCTTGAACAAACTGTAGCTGTAGTCTGTGAGGTATATGGTTAGGAATTGAGCTTGTTAAGTTCTCTGGGCTAGACTGGGGCTGGTCTGTTTTTGCTGTGTAGGAAAGCATCATTATAATTAACCAAATACAGGCAGCTACAGGAGGCCAGTACAGAGAACACAGCAGTTGAGTAATGAGTGTTTGGGTTACTGGCTGCATTTTGAATCAGTTGTAGGGGTCTGATGGTGGACATGGTGAGATCTGTCAGGAGGGAGATATAGTAGTTCAGCCTTGAAATGAGGAATGGTTGAATTTTTTTCTGATGTTGTAGAGGAGGAATCAGCATGATCTTGTCAGGTTAGCAACATGAGCTGAGAAGGACAGCTGGCTATCCAGCAACACCAAGATTTTGTATATTTTCAGATTATCATTAGAGTCATTAGACAAATCTTCGAGAATATACAGTATATCACCTTAGTCTTACTGGGGTTAAGTTTAGATGATAAGCTGACTTCCATAATGAAATACTGGCCAGACATGCTGAGATGTAAGACTTGGATGTCTGAAGAAGGAAATGACAGAATGAACCACCATCAGCATAGGAATGGTAAGAGATGCCATGGAAGGATATGACTTAAGCACATTTTTATCTATTAATTCTTTTTTCTTTATTATTTAAATATATTTATTAGGATTTTAACGTCATTTTTTGCACACTTTGGTTACATTTATGACAGAACAGGTAAGTACTGGTTACACTAGGTTCATCAATTCACAAGTTTAATGTCACAGTCATGGAACATTTTACATCTCCAATTTTGGACTTTGGACTGTGGGAGGAAACTGGAGCTCCCAGAGGAAACCCACGCAGACACTGAGAGAACATGCAAAATCCACACAGAAAGGACCCGGACCCCACCTGGGGATCAAACCCAGGACCTTCTTGCTGTTAGGCAACAGTGCTACCCTACTTTATTAAGGACAGAAAACTTGTATTTAACAAGGCAATTCTGTAAAAATCTATAACCTAATATTAATTTCTCCCTGAAAAGGGAAACTTGGAAAAAAAAAAGCAGGCAAGTAAGTAAGCGCTCCAGGTGTCTCACATCAGCAAAGCTTTAAACTTGGACACATTCTTTTGTTTACGTAACAGTAAAATATATAGGGTGAGAGGTGCATAAAATCAATACTGAAAGTCATTAGGGGCGTTGTGATGAAGAGGAAAGGCACAGACAGGTGCAGGCCATTAAAGGAAATCCATACACGACCGCTCATTACGAGTATCCTTAAAAGCGGACAGGCCCTCCAGGAAAATTTCATTTTGTTTACCTATAGCAGAGCAGGACACAAGAATGTTGGAATGGAAGGTGTGAAGAAACTGACTGATACATTTAAAGAGAGTGAGATCAGTTTCTGGCTAACATTTAACAGTTAAAATATACTCCACAGGGAAAAAACACTAGGTGGAAGATAAAATCAACAACAGGTCAACTTCATATGAATTACACCTAGAAATTGATTCGTAATTAATTTACTCAACATGCAATAATGGTAAACTAGTTAAAGAATTGTAACAAACAGGTTAAAGAATGATAACTTTTAGATTATAGTTGACTTTCATTGTCTTTTCTGTTAGTTTTTTTTAGTTACCTTTTATATTTCCATTCCATTGCTTTTTAACTTAAGGTTTATTAGTGTACTGTATTTACTCACTCACTCACTTTCTTAACTGCTTATTTAATCAGGGTTGCCGTCGGGGGCTGTGTGAGGGGGTGCTGGAGCCTATCCCAGCTTTTCAATGGGCGCAAGGCACACAGTAACACCCTGGATGGGACTGCAGGGCAGACACTCACATACCCGTACACTCACCCATTCACCTATAGGGCAATTCAGTGTCTCCTGACTGCATGTTTTTGGACTGTGGAAGGAAACCGGAGCTCCCGGAGGAAACCCAAGCAGACATGGGGAGAACATGCAAACTCTGCACAGAAAGGACCCAGACTGCCCCACCTGGGAATCGAACCCAGGACCTTTTTGCTGTGAGGCGACAGTGCTACACACTTAGCCACCGTGCCGCCCTGTACTGTATTTATGTTTAGATAAATGTCTATGTTTATGTAATGTACCTTTTTCTATATTGTTTTACTAGAGCTACTGTAAATGTTGACACCTGCACCAAGAGAAATTCCTTGTACACCTGGTACTTGGCGAATAAATAAAGATTCTGATTCTGATCAGGCGGGCCTGATTCTCTGGATTAAAGGCAGAATACACCCCAAAATAAAAGGTGCCAGTCAATCACAGGGCAGACACACTTGTAGGAGGAAACCGGAGCACCTAGAGTAAACCCACACAGACACAGGGTGAACATACTGCACACGCTCCTGAAGCTTCTTGTTGTGAGGCGTCAGTGCTGCCCACTATGTTGCCTCATATAATAAAACTTCTTTATTAAAGTCATAATCGCAGCAGGTAAACACAACAGGAAACACTAGCTGAAAGGAAGGAATAACCTGGACACGGTGCCATTCTATTGCAAAAAAGAAAAAAAAAACATAGTCGGTGATGTCTGTGTAGATGCCTGGCCCACCAGTAGCTGTGCCAATCCTATTTATTTTATATTTACTGAGACCTCTTGTATACTTTCATTCAGTATTAAACACATAACCGTAATACTGGTGAGGAGGTCGGAATATTTTCAACTGCATCTGAACATATAAACTGTCAGCTTTGTGTATAGCTTGAAGCAAAAAGCCAGGAATAAGCAGAGTAGAAAAGGAACAAATTATTAGCCAAGTAGCACGCTAATGCTAAAGAGGTAAAGTGAGGTTAGGGGGAAAGATGGAAAGTGGCGTGAGAACCGAAGATTAAAAGTAAATGTCACAGTGTAATAATGCTCTTTGGGCCAGTGCAAGCGGCCCTGTATGATTAGAACAGGAATGGTTCTAAATGGAAATCAACATCTACACACACACAAAGGTGAGCTCCAGAAAGGCTCTGGGTTAGTAAGTTGTACTTAGAGAGGTGGGAAATGTGACCTTACCATCACATTCAGACCTAGAAGCAGGACTACAGAGACTCATCAACATGACCCTAATTTTGCTCGCTCTCACCTAGCGCTAATTAATTTAATATAAAAGTGTGGCTTGGTGTGCCTCTAACATTTAAGTGTCTAAAATAGAAACTGGCTGCGTCAAAAAGAAAGTTCTGTACAAGAACATATCATTCTTTGAGATATCAACAGCATAAGTGTACCATTAAAGGCCTGAAAGTGGCCCTTAAGGTTCAATTATGTAACATATGTAAAGATTTTCCATGCTTCTCTTACAGAACAAACAAAAATACACTTGAGACAATGTGTGAGCTATAAAACTTCAGTTAAGTGCAGATGTATAACAGTGCAGGGTACAATCTCAACAAATAATAGAATGCTCTCAATTGCAAGACGAGATCTATCTGGCCTCTCGATGCTGGAATGAGTTTCCCCCTCCTGTCCAAAAAGTTTAGTGTCGTATTACTTTCACAAAGGTCAAAAGACATACCACTTTAGTCAATATCTCAAATTACGCCTGCATTTCTCTGCACTGGCATTATATACTTATAATTCATTTTATATGTAAAACGAATGCTAACATAAACAGAAAAATAAATAAAAATCAAACCTCTGCTGCACTTAAAACTGTTAATGCAGGAAAACTGAGGATTGCGCAGCTGCTACCAGAAACATGTCTGCCAGGGGTTATTGACCTTTTCTAGAAAGCCACTTTAGCCCATGTTAAAATGCATGCTTTGGGTAGTTTCTGTTTCAGTTAATTGTGGAAGGGGCACCATCTGATCATCTAATATTTACTTTGTATTTTTAAATGTAGCATAATTATTTTCCATACATTTTATCATTATATAGCCTATCCTATGTAATAAGAAAATATTAGCACTATTATTGCATCTCATTGACCATATCGTGACCGCCAGGTTAAGAATTATTGGATGGATGGATGGATGGATGGATGGATAGATAGATAGGCCTTAAAAACAACTTGTATCTTATAAAACAACATTAAATCCTTCATAGTGTCATATATTTCAGTCTCTTTTTTATTTGTGTTCTTGTATAACTGGCATGCAAAACTGTTATGTCAACCCTATATACTGCATAATTCAGAATAACACTTGATCATACAATACCAGTAGTAGTCAAAACACAATATATTCCTTTTGGTCTGCACTTAACTCTATATACTACATGATCGAGAATAACACTTGTTTATACAGTACCAGTAGTGGTCAAAACACAATATATTCCTTTTGGTCTGCACTTAACTCTATATACTACATGATCCAGAATAACACTTGTTTATACAGTACCAGTAGTGGTCAAAACACAATATATTCCTTTAGGTCTGCACTTAACCCTTTATTTCAACGTCAACCCTATATACTACATAATCCAGAATAACACTTGATCATACAGTACCAGTAGTGGTCAAAACACAATATATTCCTTTAGGTCTGCACTTAACCCTTTATTTCAACGTCAACCCCATATACTACATAATCCAGAATAACACTTGATCATACAGTACCAGTAGTGGTAAAACCACAATACATTCCTTTAGGTCTGCACTTAACCCTATATACTACATAATCCAGAAGAACACTTGACCATACAGTACCAGTAGTGGTAAAACCACAATACATTCCTTTAGATCTGCACTTAACCCTATATACTACATAATCCAGAAGAACACTTGACCATACAGTACCAGTAGTGGTAAAACCACAATACATTCCTTTAGATCTGCACTTAACCCTATATACTACATAATCCAGAAGAACACTTGATCATACAGTACCAGTAGTGGTCAAAACACAATATATTCCTTTAGGTCTGCACTTAACCCTATATGTTAACGTCAACCCTATATACTACATAATCCAGAATAACACTGGATCATACAGTACCAGTAGTGGTAAAACCACAATACATTCCTTTAGATCTGCACTTAACCCTATATACTACATAATCCAGAATAACACTGGATCATACAGTACCAATAGTGGTCAAAACACAATATATTCCTTTAGGTCTGTACTTAACGCTTCTCCCACATGCATTTACCTGAGAATTTATACATATAGGGGCTAAGTATAACATTTTCCCAAAGTTAAGATTCTTGGTTGATTATTATCTATTAATTTTGTCAGTGCATATCATTCTTATTACTTCTACACTTTCAGGTGGTGATATAGTATAAAAGCACTATGAAATACAATTAAAACTTAAGAGAGAAAGCAGAGACAGGATTGGGAAAATGATCCCATAGTGGAAACTCAGAATCTATGATGGAAAGTAGAATTACTACTTCTCATTAATGTTCTAGTTTTGAGTGTGAAAGAGGCTTAGGGTTTTGAAGGACTCATTTGTGTAGACGCTGTAGAACCTGTACAAACCTGCATTAGTATTTGGTCTTTCAGATTATAATACCTCACAGTTTCTACAACTGTTTTGTATCATTTTGCCTTTAGCTCTTCCAGGTTTCTGTAAATCCTGTAATATAAATGAATTTAAAATGCGTTTCTCACTACTCACTCATTCACTTATTACAACCTCAATCCTAGTTTCCACTTCACACCCACACCCACACAATCCAAAAAGCTCCCAAGGGGCACTTACATAACTTCAGCAATCCTCGTTCCACAAGTTATCCGAACGTCCCCAAGACACTTCACGCAAGATTACGCATTATAAAGCTTTTTTCCTTCTCTTCCTTTCATTCACGCCCTCTCTATATTTCTCATATTTTCCAACCATTATTGTGGATCAAATGTATATTTTGATACATGGATTTTAATTAAAAAAGCAGCATCAGCATTAAAAATGCAGGACTAGAACGTTGCCTCTGGTGGCTCACTGTTTCTCATCCGGATGAAATTTTTTCATCCATCCCCTCACTTCCTATGCTTTTAATACACAGAATCATTGTTGAAACATGAGTGGAGGCCTTCTTTTATGGTTAATTAGGATTCCATGTTTTGTACAAAAGAGCTTTATTCGATCTGCTTAGAGGGATGAACTAGTTAGGAGAGACAACAAAAACAAAAAACACAAAGAAGGGAAGGACACAAGTAGAAAGGACAACAGCAGACGGCGGAGCGTGTGTGATCTTGTTTTGTTTATCACCCACCAGACCTCAGGGCAGGCTAAAGTGTTCATGTAAAAGAGAGTGTTTGGGGTCAGGAAAAGAATGCAAGGCGTGGCTCTCGAATTTCATTAAAAGGTGGCCACAATCTTCGAATACAATTGACCACCTAAACCCCCACCCAGCCCCACAATCCCCCCATACCTTAAAGAAGAGAGAGGGAGACGGAACATAAACAAAGGAAAATAAACCCTAGATAATGGACCAGACATTCTGTATATAACTTATATTATTGTTATATAGAAATGTATTATTGTAAGCAACATACAAAAAATTGGAAAGTGAACTCATACTGGGTGGCAATCTTTAATGACTCTAACTGGTGCAAGAGGAGGACGCAGAGCCTTTAGTACCCATGAAAGACAATCAATCGTGCAGTGGTACTATTTGATATGCAAATTTGCACTTGGTACAGTTTTATTTGCACAGTGTACAACTGCACCTTTTAGGCTTACCCCTTTAGTTTTTTGTTGTTGTTGTTTGTTAAATGTTCTTATATTCTTATTTTTCATATTATTATATTTTTATATTTTTTATATATTTTATTTTCTTGCACTACATTGACGTGTCGTTGTATGATGCTTGTGATAATTGTGAATTGCTGCTGTAACTGCAATTTCCCTTCAAATTCCCAAGTAAAAAAGCTGGGAATTTGTGCCTGTACACATCAGTGTGGTGATAGCAGCTAAACTGTGGTCTCAATTGCTGAAATATGGTTAAGCATTTATTGTTTGATTTTTAAATGAGTCACAAATAAGCCTATATTTACTTCCCACTTTGCAGCCTGGTGTACAGAAGGTGTTAGTCATTCAGCACTAGTTACAATGTACCTCCACATACTGCTTAAACCATCAGTGTTGCCTTCATTGTTTGTTTGCAAGCTTAAGATTTAATGTACAATCAAAGCTAGAACTGGGGCATGGTGGCACAGCCAGTATAGTGATAAACATAGGGACAGTGGTAGCCTAATGGGTAGAGCTTTGGGCTATCAACTGACAGGTTGAGAGTTTAAATTCCAGCTCTGCCATGCAGCCACAGTTGAGCCATTGAGCAAGGTCCTTAACTCTGTCTGCTCCAGGGGTGCAGTATGATGGCTGACCCTGCGCTCTGACCCCAGAATTTCGTTGTACACCTGTATATGTAAAAATGACAAATAAAACCCTTCTATTCTATAGAGCAACGTGGGTCCTCAGGACCTTAATGTAATCCCTGCCTTCTCTTGTTCTGAGATGAGAATTGCATCAACTGTATCTGGTCTTTCTGGTTTCTATTCAAAACAGTTGGAGTTCTGGCTACTGTAAAATGCCCCTAGGTGTGAGCGAAATAGTAAATTTGTAAGTATCACACGCACTTTAATGGGTTGGCACGGTCTCAAAAATGTGTTTCTACCCTGTGCTCAGTGTTTCTGGACCCAGCGTGACCCCTGATCCGAATATAGCAACCATGAAACTATAACTTTCCCTACAAAATCCCATCATACTGTCTAAGTTTGCCAATATGAGTCCAGTATGGTCTGCATTGTTACCAAACATCAAACCAATACAAGCAAGTCAAACATTCGAGAAGCCGGGATAAGAAAACAAAAACAATCCAACCCACAACTACACCTCCGGCATGCTGAACAGCTTCTCTGAGACAAAGATGGTAAACAGTAAGACAGCCGAAGGAAGAGAGGACAAAACAACGTACACAAACAATACCCAAAGACGTGAACAAGGCTAGCGACGACAGTGTTGACAGTTCTGGTATTACAGGCTTTTGACTCTTCCTCACCCACGTGCTTCATACTGCTACTGGAAAGGTGCAAGCCCTGAGGAGGCCTCCAGCAGCCCTGTGTTTCTACTTTTCAAACCTGTCACTCCCTAATACACACACTCGCATACACATGCTCACCTGCAGCCCTTGCGTGCCATAGTACATGTAATTTTTCTAATTATGTAAGAGGAGACAATGCATGATGGATATATTTTCCTTATGGAGATCTACTTTGAGGCACAGGATATAAACGGTCTTGAAGATAAACGTACACATAAACACATAAACATGCACAAATACTTCAATAAAGGTGTTTACTCACTTATAGATTGCAAGAAAAGCAAAACCTATTTGTAGTGAAACAATAGTTTAGGTATGAACACACAGAGATGTTAAGTTAAAAGGTATTATTAAATTACAATAATATCTAGTGACAATTACAATAATATCTACTTGAATAAAGCTGTAGCTGTGCTAGGTTTTTGTTAGTAAAATTTACCACGTGTTTCTCATGTAAATACAGTTTATATGTAAAGTTAAAAACATTTGTTAATGTACAGGGGGACAAACTAGGTGGAATAGGTGCTGCACAGCTCAAGGTTCATACGAAGGATCTTCAAAAAGTTTCCGCACTTTTATATTTTGGCTGGAAATAGTGAGGGCGTGAGGAGTAGTAATTGGTCGTGTCTGAGAGACTGAGAGAGAGCTTCTAGTCCGGATTTAGCGGCATCTGATTTCCACCTTTTTGGACCCCTCAAAGAGGCTTTAAGGGGAAGAAGATTTTATGTGATGATGATGTGAAAGCAGCAGTGCATCAGGGGCTACACGCTCAACCAAAAACATTTTTTTTGCTGATGGCACTTAAAAGTTGGTATGATGCTGGGAAAAATGCATCAAAAGGTGACTATGTAGAAAAGTGATGTCATTTGTTTTTAAACTTCTTAATAAATAGAGTTTTTAAAAAGTGCGGAAACTTTTTGAAGAACCCTCATATGTTACCCTGATTAGTATGTTTCACATATTCACTTTGTGTTTGTATATATTATCTTTCTTCTCACCTCCAAAAAATGGACAAAAAATAATCTAAATTATCTGTAGGTATAAGTAATTAAGTAACTGTGTCTTGCCCTGAGAAGGTCCTGGGTTCGATCCCCATTTATATGTTCTCCCTGTGTCTGTGTGGGTGTCCTCTGGGAGCTCCGGTTTCCTCCCACAGTCCAAAAACATGCAGGTTAATTGGAGACAATGAATTGTCTTATAGGTGAATGGGTGTGTGAGTGTGTGTGTGTATGTGTGTGTGTCTGACCTGCGATGGACTGGCGCCCCGTCCAGGGTGTTACTGTGTGCCTTGCGCCCATTGAAATGCTGGGATAGGCTCCAGGACCAACCCCCCCGAGACCTAATTGGATAAGCGGTTAAGAAAGTGAGTGAGTGAGTGAGTGTCTTGCCCTGTGTTTGGTGCCCTTTTCAGTGTCTTTTCCTGCATAGTGCACCAATTTTATGGGTAAGGCTGTTTATTATTTAAATCTCAAAAACAACTAACAAACCCGTACAGTGCTACCTTAACAATAATTGATAATTAAATTATGGTAAATTTACTCTCCAGTTTTATATCACATTTTCTTTCCCCCTCCCTCTTTTAACCACATTCATTCTTTCAAAACCCCACATGATCTTTATAACTATGATACTATTGTTCATGACAGTAGAGAAACATCAGGAGCAGCCTGCGGTGCTCATTTTTTATTTTACTCCAACACCCTGCCTCCCTCCGGCTCCGACTGGAGGTCGTAATCAAACCACCTCCACTGCCGCAACTGTCAGAGCAGCTCAGAAGAGAACTGAGGGGTATGAAGAGGCTCATGGAGAGGGGAAAAAGTTGAAAAAGAGAAAAAGTGATGAGAGAAAATGTGGCGTGAAGGTTTTTATCAATAAAAGGTTGGAAAAAGCAGGGGGTCTGTGGGATGAGCAGCTCAATTGCTGGATTACAACAGAGAGGAAGCAGCTCAGCTTCTCATTATTCGGTTTATAAGCAGAGACTGACTGAGAATGCAATCACTGAATAGTACACATGCACCTGCACGCTGATCAACAGGTTTTCTACACACACACACACACACACACACACACACACACACACACACACACACACACACTCAGATTTTTTACTGTTAATAGAAAACGATGTGTAAACTTTAATACACACACATTTTACTCGATGACAGCCGCTTTGAGCTTATCCAAAATAAATGCAACATTCTTCACATTCAGTCAGTCCAACAGTCAGGTGATGTGTAGTTGGCAAAACTGTTGTTTTCTTTTGTGCTTTTTACTGTTAAAACCTCAGCTAGCCGGCTTGCAACCTTCCAAGATTGTCAACAAAATACAAAAGTATTAAATAAATAAAAAGCTTTTCTTCCTGTTTGGTTTCTTTCTTGTGATACATGTAGTATACAGTATACTTGTGATACAGATAGTATGTAAACGTATCCACCCCACCCACCCCAACTATAGACAAAGGCGCAGAGCTTGGGGGTTCTAGGTCATAGAAACTTGTGGTGATCAGGGATGTTGGGTTGCTGTTCCTCTTCCTCTCTTGTCCGATCACTAAGGTTTGATGACGGTGGCTCTCCCGTTTACTCACTCACTTTCTTAACCACTTATCCAATTAGGGTCACAGGGGTGTGCTGGAGTCCAAAAACATGCAGCCAGGCTAATTGGAGACACTGAATTGTCACTAGGATGCATAAACCAGTGCATTGTAGTGCCGGTCCCAAGCCCGGATAAATAGGGAGGGTTGTGTCAGGAAGGGCATCCGGCATAAAAACTGTGCCAAATCAATAATGCGGATCACGATCCACCGGCGACCCCTAACGGGAGCAGCCGAGGAAATAGACAGTGGTGTAGCTGGTTGATTATATGCCACAATGTAAAATGTATTATTTTTCCTTTATTTCCTGAAAATATTACCTCAGGATCTGATTATAGGTGCACATGCATGACAAAATTGGCTACTGAAATAAAAGACCACCAAAGATTATGCAGCATACATGAGCATTGGATCCAAAATAAGAACCTAGGTTATATAAATGTTTAAGCATTTACTGTCAGCCGAGCAGTTCGTTTTAAAAGCCACAGTACTGACCAGATCTACAAAACACTTGTTGATTTATAGAACATGGTGTAAAGTTGCCACACCTCTCTTACGGCTAATTAAATCCGCTGAATGGAGCAATCTCTAAAGCAGACACACACATCACTATACTCCTAGAGACGATTAAAAAAGAAAAACAACAGACCAAATGTATCCCCAGAGAAGCATCTCACAAATTAAGCCAATCTGTTCCGAAATGACGGCTGTGCCATTTCAAGCACAGGATACTAAAGGTACAAATGAGTAACGACTTAGGGGGAAGAACCTGTATAAGTAAGTGGAGAAACAATAATTGCAGATGCCGTGTGGGTATTTTGGGGCATTTTTTCAACCCATTTTTTCTTTTAGAAGAACAACCTTATTCCAACTGAACACCTGATTAATTTGGTGGACAATTAATTTTCTGATGGAAGTAGTATCAGGGTGTTTCAGTATTAAAATCCCTAAAACAAGGCGCCCAGGTGGCACAGTGGGATATTCCGCTAGCACACCAGCGCCGAGATTCTGATTCTGAACTCCTCGGCATTGCCACCAGTCGGCTGGGCCCATCTGGCAGGCATTATTGACAGTGCCTGCAGCAGATACTAATTGGCCACCGTATCTGCTAGGGCGGGACGACTGGGGCGAGAAGAGGAGGGCTGTGCACGTGTCTGAGGAGGAGTGTACAGCTATGTGCTCTTCTCGGATGCAATCGGGTATCCCTCAGCAGCGGAAGACAAATTGGGAAGGAAGTCGGGAGGAAAATGGGGAGAAAATGCATTTTAAAAAATCCCTAAAACAAGCCCTGCTACAGCCAGTTTTTTTTTATTTTATGTTATTTTTTTCTTTCTAAAACCTGTTTCATCCATAAAACACCAATGCAACGTTTTCAGGTTTACTTAAAATTAAAAATTTAAAAAAATTAAACATTTTGCTCTGTTCTCTTTCAAGGTACCGCCAGACTTTATCATACCATTTCTTATACATAACAGAACATCATTTAGAACCATTATTTTTCCTCTTGTGCCATGTACAGAGATTTCTTCTAACACTAGAGTGAAGTCTGTTTTAACAGTTTCTGCACTAAAAAAAGATGCCTTCTCACTTTCAGGACACACTTTACTGACATGAGGCATCACATATGATGATGAGGTATGCAAACTTACCTCTATGTCATGACTGATGGTCAATATTTACACAGGTGATTTTCTGGTTGCGACCTAAGCTGCATCCTATATGTCGCATAGTTTGCAAATATTCAAAGCATACTGTTAAATCTAGTAGTGTGTGATATAAGATGTAGCTTGGTTCAACTGCTTTTTAAGCTCCCCCTTAAGACAGTATATGCTGGCTTAAAAATCCAAAATGAGATTGGTCCTTTTCTATTAAAACTTTCTCCCAGTCATCTTTAGGTTAAATGACGTTACTGCAAGCATAGACTTCTGGTTAGAAAAGACATCAGACCTTGTGAGACTTCTTTTAGAATGGCTGTGCTCCTATGCTCCTAAGTATAAAAATGGTGTAAATTATCACTCACTGTCACTAAAACGTAAACCACTACTACTGGAAACTGGACTGACATGTTAGACAACACTCCACCACCATCAACAAAATATCCGGTATGGTAATATGTTTTGAAAGAACAGTGTTCCACCTCGGGCGGCATGGTAGCTTGCTGGGTAGCACTGTCCCTTCACAGCAAGAAGGTCCTGGGTTCGATCCCTAGGCGGGGTGGTCTGTGTCCTTTCTGTGCGGAGTTAGCATATCCTCCCTGTGTCTGCATGTTTTTGGACTGTGGGAGGAAACCCACGCAGTCAGGTTAATTGGAGACACTGAATTGCCCTATAGGTGAATGGGTGTGTGTGTGTATGTGTGTCTGCCCTGCGATGGACTGGCCCCCCGTACAGGGTGTTACTGTGTGCCTTGCGCCCATTGAAAAGCTGGGATAGGCTCCAGCAACGTACCCCCCCAACCCTAATTGGATAAGCGGGTAAGAAAGTGAGCGAGTGAGTGAGTGTTCCATCTCTACAGTACAGGTCAAGATACACACTGAATCTAAGTAAAAGTTTTCTGATAGCTTTTTTATGTGTAGATTTTATTTTTATTTATTTATTTTACATCTTTGACTAAATTAGCGAATGTTCATCTACCATTTTTGGAAGTGCTAAATGAGAAACACTTGTCAGCCAGCTTAACAGAATATTTAACATCCAAGTTTCTCACTGCCAAAGTGATAAAAAAAACAAAGTCTTTTTAAAAAAAGACAGAAGGTGAAAAAGTCATTACCATAGAGACAAAACTGCTGTTCATTCCCACCCAAGATTCCTATGTAAGACGACAGAAGTCATTCTGAATGCACAAGGTTCCCTATTCAGCCTGAATCATGCTAGTAAAGATGTGGCTTTTGTTTTAAAAATAAATTGCAAGGTCGCTGACGGTAATGTCATGTCCTCAATTCGAACGCCGCTAGGGGAAAGACAAAGAGAGGGCACGGGAAATGTAAATTGCTCAGGATTTAATAGAATTAACACAAGACGGCGTGTCTTAGCAAGAGGAGATTGCAAACAGCAGTTACCTAAATGTGCACCATGGGCTGGGATTTCTAATCACACCTCCTAAAACACACACAAAGCACAACAGGAGGTGCCATCGTCTGAAGCTCTGTTCCCTTTGTTAACTCGAATCTTAAATTTTGTCAGCTCCATACTGGCATGCTAGCACTTAAACTTTAACCACCAGTCAGAGGTTTTTAAAGATACTGTTCTATTGTGATCGTAATGAACGTCATAGTGAATTATTATTACACAACTATTATTTGGTGCTCCCATTTTTATGACCACTTGAAGAAGCACATTACAGAGACCACAACATAATAACTAGTGTCATTATGCCTTTAGTTGATGTGGTTAAATAATTATGTTTAGTTTTTTTAATCAAACTCTTCTAGGTGTTCTCCTTGGCTAGGTTCATTTAGGTTGACTTTAAGGACTAAAATCAACTGCTTGTAAAAGATAATCTTGGTCCACTTCCAATCAAACCACAACTTGAGGAAACTGCAGTCAGCTAGGTTTTACTTAAACTGTTCCTATTGACTAAAAGCATTAGGGGGACATGGTTGCATCAGCAGGTCTTGCTTGCTGATATTAAATAAGCTGTTGGTAAGGTAGGCAGCTGTAGCCTAGAGGTTAAGATACTGACGTGTAAACAGAAGGTCGCTGGTTCAAGCCCCACCACTGCCAGGTTGCTGCTGTTGGGCCCTTGAGCAAGGTCCATAACCCTCAATTGCTCAGAATGTTTACTATCACAGTACTGTAAGTAACTTTGGATAAAGGCATCTGCTTAATGCTGAAAATGTAAATGTAAATTGTAAACCAAAATGTGCTCCAAATGCTGTGAGATTGCAATATAACCATAGAAATTTGACAAGGGCTGCTAGTTTTTGACATTCAGGTTAGCTACTAATAGTGAAACGGTGGTTAACAAATATGTAAATGTAAACTGACATGTTTATTCACTTCATTTACTTTATTCATTGTCAATAATTGCTTCCTCCTGGTAGAGCCTACTGTAGTTTCTGAAGCCTATTCCAGAAACACCAGGCACAATGCTATGATAGTCCATTTTAATACATTGTAATGCATCAAACACTTATTTATTTACACTTAGATCTGGAAAAACATTAGCCAGCCCATCTACTGGCAAGCTTTAGAATACCAGAGTATCCACAAAATGGTATCGACCCAAATCCATAAGGACATGGGGCAACGAGGCAAACTTTACAAAGACAGCCATGAATGTCAAAGAACAAGCTGCCAAAACTTACATTGAATATAAAATAATTCATTAATTAAATTAATAAATAAATAAAAGTGATGGATTAAAATAAAAAATAATTAAGTAGGTAAGTAAAAATACAAAAAACCATACAAAAATAAAGAAAGGAAGAAAACTAATTGAATACAAAATGGCATAATAATAGTAATAATAACAGTTCAAAGGTGTCTAAAAGTGTTGTTGCTCTTTAAAAAAGGTCATTTTTTATCTGCATTAAAGGGCTTTCCTTTGGCCTCCAGGTATTCCCAGGCCGGCCTAAGTCGGCTCTGTAATTTACAACCGGCTCCTGAGATTGTGTGTTACTTTGACCCTGACCTCTAGAGGAAATTAACTGGAGCAAAGTTGCTGACAAACCCCAGATCATTAACCCATCCTTCCTCCAACCACCTTTAAACTTTCAAATTCTCCAGTTCTGGACCTGAGTGTGACATCCTGACATAATTAAACCTGGTCGGTATTGAATTTAGTTTATGAGAAAGAACATGGATCACCGATTACTTAATTCTTCATCAGTTTCACACACAGTCTGTACACATCTTACGTAGCCGACTACAACACACTTTGTATTCTCACTTGACCTGCTGCACAGACAGTCCAGGTAGACTCTATAAATCTGTTAGCTGGTGAAAATTAAATGGCTATGGGCCTATATAGGGAGAAAAGGTTTTCTGCCCTCAAAATACTTTAATGGAAGGAAATTCTCAGACTTTTCCATCTCACTTCTCACTGAGATGGATCCACTCACCTATAATTCAGACAAGCAATCCGGAATGCATAGGCTGATGTGTAAGATTGCCTTCAACCTCCACACCGCTTTGTCCAATTCAGGATTGCAGTGGGTCCAATTCACTGGGTGAAATGTACGAAACACCATTGACTGCATGTTTTTTGGACTGCGAGAGGAAACCGGAGCTCCCGGAGGACCCGGACTGCTCCTAATGGAGTCAAACCCAGGACCTTCTTGCTGTGAGGTGACAGTGCTACCCACCAGGCCACCATGTCACCCTCAATATACAGTAGGTCTTCCACAGCTAAATCCAAGTTTTAAAAACTATATTCAATGTGTCTTAGTATGTTGTTAAATGTGACAGTTTTATCGTACATTATTATTATTTTTAATTATTAATAATCTTTAATAAACAAATATATAAATATTGTGACTAGGGTAGCAGGGGTGGAAGGAAACTGAAGTACCTGGAGGAAATGACACTAGCAGAAGAGAACATACCAAACTCCACACAAACAGTGACCAGAGGCTAATCAAATCCAGCTCTGTACTATATGTTGTGTCAATGTGCTGCCCTTTTTATTATGAGTAGTGTAGTAGGGTAGTAAAAATAGTACTTAGTATCACTGTAGGTTTCATTGTTGCTGTTGTTGCTGTCCATACTATCAATTAATTATATTTTGTTCACAATACTGTGTAATTGTGAATGATAATTGTTGTTCTATATAATTAGGTGTTAAATTGAGTTTTTCTAATACAATGAAATATGTTTGCGCCACCCAAAACCGGTCAAAACCAGGTCATGATATTTAAATGCAGAAAATACATGCTCAATAATTTAATCATTTTTAATAAAGCACACAAAAAATAAATAAATACATTAAAAACAATGTTTTTCCATGCACTCTAGGTGAATACTGTGTGTAATACTCTTTGATGACATGGGACATGTGATAGGCTCTAAAACACCTCTGAGCTTGACCAGTAGAAGCAGTAAATGAAAAATAATGAATCAATAAACAAAGCATGTGTCCTTTTGGAGTTCTACAATTACATTATACACTGTGCTGTAAGTATTTAAAGTGCACAGGAAGTCATTTGATTTATAAAACTTTCTATCTATATTGTAGGTAAAACACTGATCTGAAACTGTGAAGTTTATTTCAGGACATTAAAAAGTGGTGGAGTTTGAAATATACTAGTGTAATTTTACATTCCTAGGTCACTCTGTTGTAAGAAAAAATGATTTGTTTTTATGATCACCTGCAGTGTTATAATAGCTGTATATTACTGCTCTTAGATCAGATCAGCCCAGTGTTTATAAATCTCTATGCTAAATCAAGTAGGTAATCCCCAAACTTCATTTAATTTAAAGATGTCTATATTTCAGTGTTAAATTTACATTTGGGATTAGCAAGGAGAGCCGAGAGACTTCATAATTCAACTCATTTTATAACAGACCCTCATGAATTCCATCCCCTGACCTTCATTTTTCACAGGCCGGCCTGCGCTCTGCCATCTGACAGGATATATCAGCCCACGCTAATAGCTCGGGCTCTCTCAGGTGGCCTCTCATCGATATGGGGCTTCCCAGCTAGCGCGTAAGCCATGTGCTAATGAATAATTCCACTTCAACAGGTTTGATTCTGCTCCGCAGTACTTATGTTCTGGATCTCTGCTGAAGGTGTACAGTAGAGAGGAGCATAAAAATACTCTAAAATAGGGTTCTTGCAAGCAGGGTTGTTTTTATTTACAAATACGGGTTTGACATTCAATTAAGACAGTTTTTTGTAATGTTTGGTGAAGTTCTCCTCTCCTTCCGGCTGCTGTCAATAAAATATTTCCTCAGAGGTAAAACTCCAGTCTCTGTGGCGGCCCAGGTTCTGTAAAAACAAAATGATGTGGACCATTAACATCCGACCAATGAGGACAAGGAGGCGGCTGTACTCGCCTGTCAATCACATTTTGCATACACAGGTGTGCATGTGCTCAGGAGAGGAAATAATGAAGGTTAGGGCAGTACGTGTTAGAGTTTTAGGTTTCAGAACATCTAGCTTTGGCAAAATTGCACCGAGATGCTTAGTATAACTTTGAAGGTTAGTTAATATGCCTAATATTAGTTCTGAAGATCCACTACAAAAACTGTTTTAATTTGATTAGGCATGATTAAAATAATTTTGACGAATGAATATAGTACAATAAAGTAATATAAAATGTAAGTACATAAAAACAAAGTAAATAAATGAAAAAGCATTAAGCATGCATTACAACATACTGTGCATTATAACAAGCATGCATTACAACATACTGTATATATACAAGAACAGACCACAATGTTTAATGTACATAATTTATTTCATATAATTGATTTGTTGCCACTTGTTAAAGATTGGTGTGGCTGAAACACCTGAATCATTTAAACAGGGTGTCCTTATAATTTTTGGCCATGTGGTCTATACATGTATGTATACAGTATATACTTTATTCATTAAATTAACACAATACAACAGTATACACAAAATATACCATATAAAACAATGCACAGGTTATGACCACAACAATGAGCAATGCCTATGGTTTATATATGTTTAGGTATGACGTATTCACACACTTTTCAACCCTCAACACACACACGCACACACACACAAACACCTGGCTGAATTTATTTATGCATGTAGTGTTGTGTCAGTGGTTCTGCAACAGATAGATCAGCTGAAGCATAGAAAGCTCTTTTGCTACACACACACACGCATACACACATGCACACATGCTCGTGGCCTTGCTCTTGCCCCTTTTGTTCCAGCATACACAGCAACCCCAGAGCTTGATGAATGGCAGCTAAACTCGCCACACACACACCACAAACCACCCACACATATAATCCTTTTTATAGCTTTATAGAATTGGACCATGTCATACAAAAAGTGCAAATAATCAAGCCTAGTACAGTTTGGGCTTAATTTAAATGTTTCAGATTTGTATTTAGTTTTTAGCAAAGAGAGATTAAGGATAAAAG
Source organism: Trichomycterus rosablanca (assembly GCF_030014385.1). NCBI lineage: Eukaryota > Metazoa > Chordata > Actinopteri > Siluriformes > Trichomycteridae > Trichomycterus > Trichomycterus rosablanca. Next base: position 34,743,633 of record NC_085991.1, on the reverse strand, counting down.
GCTTTCTGTCTTATAGCAATAAGCCAGATTTGCATGGATGTAGTGTTTGAACCTCACTTATGTACTTATGTGATAAGAAATCACATTTAATATTTCAAACTGCCTTCATTGGCATATCCTGTACATTTAACAACAGGGCTGAAGGGGACATTCTTCAAAATGCTTTGAAGACAAATGCCTTTGTACTTTTTTCTAACAACACTGCATACCTACTAGATAAGCGGTTAAAATTTAAGGTGAACTAATATTTATCAGGAAAGCTGCAGAAATGACAAAAGCTTGTGACAGATTAAATAATGGCTTATTCTGAACATTTAAACTTGCAAAGCTTTAAATTAAAACTAAAGATAAAACATTGTTTTTAGAACAAATTACTCAGTATGAAAGGTAATTTAAGAAGTGACTTAAGGCAACACAGACATTTCTTTTTAACTGTTCTTCTTTGTCTGTATGTTCATTTTTGGCTGTATAACATGTATGTATGTTTGCATGTATGGTGGACAAATACATGTTTTAAACGATATAACAATGTGATTTACATGTTATATTGATTGCTAATGTGAATCAAATAAAACCACTCATACCAAACAATCTCTATTGACAAACAACAGAAGTAGAATCTGTCGGAATAAAAGTTTTATGACTTTATCTAGAGCTGCAATGGTAAACTTTCATTTATTGGGCAGATTAACATTTGGAGAAATGCACTGATTGCCCAGTTCTCGACACAGGAGCTCCCAAATGTCATGGATTGGCTACAGTTGCTTTGATTGTTGGAGGAAAGACGAATGACACCTACTGCACCTACTAAGAAGGACCAATTACACTCTTTTGGACTTGGATAGCTGTGCATCAAGCAACAGCTCTATCTGACATTTTGTTAACTGTTGGCATCAAATAAAATAACTCATACCAAACAAATGACCGAAGTAGAATCTGTCAGAATAAAACATTTAAGACTTTTATTGCAATGCTTTTCATATTCAGTCTGTCAATTTTTTGCCCGTCTAGAGCTGCAATGGTAAACTTTCATTTATTACCAAACAATCTCTACTGACAAACAACACTAGTAGAATCTGTCAGAATAAAACTTTTAAGACTTTTAATGCAACGCTTTTTACATTCAGTCTGTGAAGTTTTGCCCGTCTAGAGCTGCAATGGTAAACTTTCATTTATTGGACAGATTAACATTTGGAGAAGGGCACTGATTGCCAACTTTCCGACACATAAGCTCACAAATGTCATGGATTGGCTACAGTTGCTTTGATTGTTGGAGGAAAGACTAATGACATCTACTGCACCTGTAAGGAGCACTTACACTCTTTTGGACTTGGATGGCTGTGCATCAAGCAACAGCTCTATCTGACATTTTGTTAACTGTTGGCATCAAGTAAAATAACTCATACCAAACAATCTCTATGGACAAACAACACTAGTAGAATCTGTCAGAATAAAACCTTTAAGACTTTTAATGCAACTTTTTAATCTTTGCCGTTCTGGAGCTGCAATGGTAAACTTTCATTTATTGGGCAGATTAACATTTGGAGAAGGGCACTGATTGCCACACTTCCCGACACATGAGCTCCTAAATGTCATGGATTGGCTACAGAGGAAAGACCTAATAAGAAGGACCAATTTCACTCTTTTGGACTTGAATGGCTGTGCACCAAGCAAAAGCCCTATTTGACATTTTTAAGTATTGGTGATCCTCCTCAGTTTCCTTAAAGAGGGCAATTTTTATGTTGAATAAACTGTAAATAAAAGAGTTAGTGTGGCTTATCATAGCTGGGTAGAGAAGATCTACACATTGCTATAGAAACAACACAAATCTTTAGGTAATAGGCATATATAAAGATGTTTTTAATTATTTAACTTTAGTATTATTATTATTTTGTTTACAAATAAAAAGAATGTAATAATATCAGAGTAGGTAGACATAGTCTAAAATCATTTTAAATGTAACGTAAAGCATCTATACATGTTTGAAAAACAATGGCTGCCTGATTCATTTTCATATTATGACTAGAATTTCACACACCTTCAGGGACACTATTTTTTTTTAACATAAAATAATAAAATTGCTTCAAATGCAAAGCATATGTATTGATATAAGGAATATGTCTGAGCTACTTTATTTTGTTGGACACACACACACACACACACACACACACACACACACATACACCTGCTTACTCTGCCAAGTAAGCTGCCAGTCATATTTTGTGCCTATAATTTCAGCCCATAAACACACATCCATCCAGCTAACAAGTGTTTTGATTGGACGATTGTACCTGTAGGTGACAGAGGAAGTAAGTCATGAAAAGGGTTGTCACTTGTTTATTGCTTAGCTGTTTTTCCTCAAGAAGAACAAGTGCAATTTTATCAGAGAAATGGACTAGAGAGACAATCTTTGTCTTCTGTATCTGTTTTCTTTCCCATACATTAATGTCCTTCCTTCCCTTAGACCACTTCTCGTGGCATTACTAGTGTCAAAAACGATATAGTCTGTATGGTCTGTTCAGGGGTTAAAATAGACTTTCAATCCGATGCACAGACATATTAAGATGTAAGATATCATTTGTTCTAGAGCAAGGTTTTCAAACTAGGGTCCTACAAAATTCCACCCATAAATGTGTTGGTAATTAGATAGTGGATTAAATTAAGTGTGTATAATAGGGTAAAATGAACAATTATGCAGTGCTGTCAATGTGTAGGAGTGAAGTCTGACACATCTGACCTACAGTCTTTATATAACTTAATCAAGCCGCCTCAGCAGAACCATGTGGCTCAACTCAAGATATTAAGCAACAATTGAAACTCAGAGCACTGGTGCCATAATAATATGCAATATAGTAAAAATTGCATGGTATATGGTACATTCCTACTAATACACTAGCACACAGGTATCATACATTTTGCCACATACGCAAAAGTAGAGTAGCATGATTACTGCTCTCACTCCTGTACACTTTTAGATTTCTATAATTAACTAGAGTCACTATAACAGTAGGGGATAAAGGAATGGCCTCCCACCAATCGTCCAGTGGGTGGTCCAGTGGTGCTCTTTTGGGCACTAAGTATCATAATGCTATGATACTGTCAGGATTCAAATTTGCAATGTCCTGATGATAGGTTGTGTCACTCAGGAGTGTAAACAGTGATCCGAATGCATTCTAACCTAGACACAATGCTGCACAAATAATGCTCTTGATTTTTCTTTATTATTAAATCTGCCATGTGCTGTTTTCATTAATTATACTTATGCTAGTATAATAGAATTGAGAAATGAAGAGTTGACCACAAAGCTTTGGAATCGATTCATAAAACTGTGGATTGTATAGATGCTGTACCAATGTGTCCTTTATTTATTTATTATTTTTTGGCCCTCTGCACAGTCCTGGTCACCCTGGGATAACTAATATGAACTGTGATAAAGTGTATAAATGCTTGAAATGTGAATACGCCATGACACAAACACAGTGTCACAAACAAACAGGTGACATAGACCCTATAAAATGCCTGACACGGCTAAAGTTTCATTTTAAAAAACAATTCTATTCGTTTAGCTGCTTTTATGTGTTTACAGCATATTTGTATGACTCTACAACTATACCAAGTGATGTTTAATTTAGACCCAAACAGTTCAACCCAACCGAACACTTCAAAGTGAACACACCACACATATGTGTATATGCAATTATTATTACAGCATGCCCCAAAATCACATACCAAGCAGAATGCTATGAGTCTCCTATCACTATCCCTTCTGTGCTGATGCTGCTCAGATGGTGCACTGGATTTACTCATTTTCCTTTCAAAATAAACAGCTTATTTCTTCTAGTCTGTATACCGCTGCGCTGTGCAAAATGAAATCCTGGATTGTGACAGCACTGAAATTGCATTTAAAGTGTGGAGAGTGTGAAGCAATAGATGCCGACAGTGCCACTTACAATCAACATGTAATCCACCAATCAAGTGGTACCAGTCACTCACTTAATGATCATCAGCTTATAATAATCGCATGGATTCCACTGTCGTTTTAGATTCAATCACTACAGTTTAGGCAAAACAAAGTAAAGAATATGTCAATGACCCAGAAAAAAGAGTAAAAAAGGTGTTTAGGCTTACTTAGTCAATACTGTCAACAGAAATGATGGGCAAAGTATGCTAAAAAAAGAATTACAGATTAAGTACTAAATATGCCTTCCATTGTTGTATGTTGTAACTAGTTAAAACAATGACGTCTCTTAAAATATATAAAATAAGTATCATTACAATTTATTCAAAACACATATTCAAGTACAACTTCGTTTTACAGCACCTAACACTGCAGATTCAGTGTTATTACGTCTCAAAATACCACTGCAACAGTTTTGTTACTGTTTTGCCAGTTAAAACCTTCTACAATTCAATTAAACCCCGAATATGTCAGGCTTTTAGGAGTTTATTTTGTATAATTGGATAGTTCTAAAGAGCACTTCTAAAGAGGCATAAACCAGACAATGAGGATCTCAAGAAGAAAAGAGGCTGAATTCTTATTTACACCATATATTTATCAATTTAATTTCAATAGCCACTTCAACCTGGGTCTATAAACGCAATACTAATCCATCACGGAGTAACAAGCAAGTACACATTATTTACTCACATCTACAGGCCTATCTGCATGTTTTAAAAGCGACCAAGAAGGGGTCGAGGATCAAACCCAGGTCCCCTAGGATGTTGCTGTGAGGCAACCACTCCACCAGCTATAATTAGATAGCTATAATTTGATTTGTGCTCATTTACTCTGTCCTGTGCTTGAGGTTTGAACAGGTCAGTTTAATCAAAAGGTGTGGGAGTTTGTTACAGGAGTAAGTGAATGTTTGCATATGCTGATTTTAAGACTCTGATATCTGCCTCCTCTTTGTCAGTCATGCTGAGCCTTTGTTTCTGAACGCTTGTCTCCCCTGTGTGTGTTTGTGGAAGTTCTGCCTCCTCAATCCGACGCCGCATGTAGCGCCTACTGGGATCATTTGGGTATTCATTACTTTCATCTGGCTGACATGCACTCTTTTTGAACCTTTTCTCTCTCTTGATCTCTTAATTTCTTTTTAACCCCTTTTCCTGGCTGTCAATATTTACAAACCTAATGATTTTAGCAGCTTTTTAGCTTAATTTTTTTGTAACAGTGTGAACATTTTAGCCATTGCTGCTAGACACAGATGTCCCCTGACAAACTCTGATTAATAACATAGTAATGGAGCCAGCAGGTGATGTAATTTGTGTGTTTTCGCTGTGTCTCACTCGGACGATGACAAATTCTGCAGTTCCTTCACAGCTCAGACCTGGTCTGTCTGCAAAATGTAATGTAAAAATGCCAGCTCAGCCAGAAAATGATTTTTTTCTTGTATGTCCTTCAATAGGATATTAAAACTGTGGATATATAGGACATTTGTGCCTAGATATTAAACATTATATATGTTTTTATAGTATACTCAATTACTTAATGACTGGGAACTTGTTTATTATTCATTTACTCATATACTGTCTGTTTAACCACCACTTTATCCTCATTAGGGTAGCCGTGGGTCTGATTCATTGGGTGAAAGACAGCGAACACCGTGGACAGGTCGCCAGTCCTGTCGACACTCACATACATTCACAGACGCACACACTTTTTCTAGCAGCTCTAATTCGCCTGACTGCAAGTTTTTAGACTTGTGGGAGGAAACCAGAGCTCTCAAAGAAAACCCACATGAACACAGGAAGAACATGCAAACTCCACACAGAAAGGAACCTGGTCCCCTGCCCTGGGGAACTGAATCAGGCCCTTCTTGCTGTGAGGCAACAGCACTACCCACTGTGTCACCACAGTTATTATCATACTTAGCCGAATTAATGATTATTTATTACATATGCTGAATACTTTATTTCATTATCATATCTATTTTTTGATGCCACCTAAAAACAGTGCAAAGCAGAATTACACCTTGTTCATAGTGTATTCACACTGTGAGCACCGTGTTATACAAAACTGCAATGTAAAAATATATATAATTAATATCCTATATTTTGTCAATGACATGCATATGTTTTACACTTTACCCAGACTAGTGTCTTCCTAGTCTCTGTGGTCAACACTTGCAGCTGATTCGAGGCAAATTAGCGTACCTGATTTGCATTGAGTTCTCCCCACGGTAAGAAAACAAAGGTGCAAATGAAAACTTGCTGTAACAACACAAGTGCTACATGACTACACACACACTCACACACACAAACACACACTTATTTTCTGTGGGTTAGCCAAATTTGGGTGTGCCCGTTTTATATGTTTGTTCAAGTGCAAACTGGCGTGCTCGCTAAACAAAGTGAGAATGCTTGCCACCAAGAAGCCGTGTGTGAAACCACAGTCACAGCAGGGTTTCGTGTTTTATTGCCCCGTCTGACGCTTGGCAACATCTGCAGCCCGAATTTTGCTTGTCCTATGATAATGAATTTAATTACAGAATAATTACATAGAATGCATTTAATATTCATGGTAGTTAGTCTTGCTCTTTAGAGACCAAAGGATGATCTGAATGTCTAGTGTAGCAGTGTTACTTAGGATAATAATAATAAATACCTGAAATTAAAAGGTATCTAATTAAAAAATACAAGTGTTCCAAAACAAATGGCCAGATAATAAAAGGAAAATGATTTATTCACTTCCACTAGAGCCAAAATATCAAAAAGATCATCAGTCGAACTCCCACATGTAAAATGACAGCTGGAACCAAAGTACCCACCTGCACTGGGTTAAGTTAATGACCTCTTAAATGTCATATGTGTGAGGGACACGGCATGGCTATGCACTATCAATTGCTTGGTTACCTGTCTGAATCTAACAGCATGGATCTGAGTGCGTGTGTGTGTGTGTGGACTAAAGGAGGGCCCATGACCTCTCCTTCAGTCCACACACACACACTCAACAGTAGAGACCTTTCTCAATCCAGTTAACAGGGCCCCCTTTCTTGTCCCTAGAGGCCTTTGTTCATACACCAGACAGAAAGCCAGACAGAGAATGAGAGAAATTATCTCGGATGTCGTACAAGAGTATCTGAAATCAAATACGACCCGAAAGACCACAGAATCACTCTGCGGATCAGCGTGCAATTTTAGGGATCATTTACTACAAGAGCACCATTCAGGATACAAAGAGTAAAAATATGTTTGACTGACCGTGGACATGCACAAAAGTTAGAAACAGCACATACACACTGAGCAGATCCAAGCACAGGGAAGGATAGAAACACCATCGAAGAATAGTTATGGTTAATATTACTTAGTATTTGTGTCTTGAAACAGTGTTAATACAGTAATGCAATATATCGGCATTTAGCAGATGCTTTTATCCAGTACTCTGACGGTGTATTGTCTAAGCATTTGAAGGCCTTGCTCAAGGGCCCAACAGTGGCAACCTGACAGTGGTGGGGTTTGAACCAGCAACCCTTCGATTACTATTCCAGTACTTTAACCACTAGGCTACAACTGCCCTATATATAAGTATGAAGTGACAGAAAATGAATTACTGTAACATTAGTTAAAAGCAAGAAAATAAACCCCACTTGGAAACACATAGGCACAAGGCTAGAATACATGCTGTGCCAGTCGGTCGCAGGTCAACACACAATCCTGCTATTTATTATTTACTTACATCAGGGAGCAAAAGACAAAGCAGAAAGTTCACTTATTGGCATGTTTTAGAGGATGAGAGGGAATTAGAGTACCTAGAGAAAACCCATGGACAAAAGACAGTAACCATATGTGAGGTTTAAGACCTGAACCCAGATTTCCAGGATCCCTCAAACTACGCGGACCACACCGTCCTGCACTGTTTGAAAACAAAGTCTGGGTCTGGTGCCACCTGGATAAACAGTGCAAAAGCCAGAAAAATACACTCGATAGTATGCCAGGCCATAACATGGCAATATACACACACATTTACTCTCCCACTCACTCACATCTAGGGTCAGTTTGGAGTTGGCGGTTTACTTTTTGTATGTTTTTGGGAGGTAGAAAGAAGGCAAAGTACCCGGAGAAAACCATGTGGGAGACATGAATGCAAATGAATGTTGAATGTAAAACTTCTCACACACAGCGACTAGCGCAGCGACTAGCGGCAAGGATCGAAGTCAGGTTACCAGGAACTGTTTTTGTGCTGCATTTTCTCTATAAGTTGTTTAAACATGCCCTTCAGCAATAAGTAAATAGTAAAAATAATATGAATTACCGGTACTTAAATAACACGAATCCAATTCGGTTTAGGTGTCACGTCTCCCAATTAATATGGCACAGAAATAACTTGGGCCCTCTTCAGTTCATAAAAAAAAAAAAAATCTAATATTCTCCATAAGCATTTTATGACCTTCTGGGTGAGGAGGGGCAGCTAATCAATAAAATGACAGTATTGGGATTTTCTTATTTAGCCTATAAGAATGTTCTCATCTCATCCCCAGGTGCCATTTTCAGTAGGAAAAATCATTAATAAATAATTCAATGAGAAACCAGTCAGTTAATTTTATAAATGGTGCATGAAAAGATCCGTGGCTTCGTTTCGAGTAAATTCTTGGTTGTGAGAGTAAAAAAGAGAAAATGAGCAAATGTAAAAGAGAGCGTGAGAGAGAGAAATTAGCTCCCTTTTAACATCGGCGCAAATGTCAACACAAGAGAAGTCCAATTTCACAGACAAAAGCCAGCAGAGAATGAACGAGGCTCACAGCAGTCGATTGCAAAAATTAAATCCTAATGACTTCTCCTTACAATGAATTAGATATAGACTATTATGCTTTGCAGCAAACTTAATGGGTTTTGCAGGGGCGGCGGCGGCGTTGGCTGGTCCTTCTGGTGTTCAATAAAACATCAAGGGAGCCCCTGTTAAACTGTCATCAGGGATAACCTGGACAAGCCCGACCTGACCTCTTTGGGTTTAAGATATAATAATTGTAATAATGGTACTGCACAGCCTATCAATGCATATCAATGTTCTCAACAAACACACTGCAGTGCTGAAATATACAATTATATCCACCCAGGGTACGGACACACAATATACGTGCTATGGAAGAACACAGAGTGCATGTTTAATTATGTATGAGACATCCGTTAGAAACATAAGCAATTGCACTTCTCCTGCAAGCCAGCACTCATGCCTCTACAAGGTACATTAAAGCCTGGGAGAGACAAAGAGCGAGAAATGAAAAGCCGAGAGTGATTTGTTGATGGATGGAGAAACCACTAAAGATAAAAACAAGATAAAACAAGAAGGATTTTATTCATTCGTAGATCTTCACCAAGCGCTTTGTTCTATTCAGGGTCGCGGTGGGTCAGGTATCACCCGGAAACACTGGGAGCCAAGACATAGCGGGGCAACACATTCGCTCACTCACTTTTTCACAACTAGGAGCAATTAGGTGCCAACACTTCACCCTCTGCATGTTTTTGAAAGGTAGGAGGAAAGTAAAGTATCCGGTGGATAAGGAAAACATGCAAATCTCCTCACAGATAGTGAATTAAAGTGGGGAAAGTGTTATTGTGCGATAACAAATCTGCCAGCTGCTCCATCGAAATAAGCATATTAAAAGAATAAAGAATACAAATGTGAGGATATTAGTATTAGGCAAAAGTTAGATGAGGGGGAAATTAAGCATTGTTTAACTTATTTTTTTAATAATGCGATTGTGAAAAAAGCCACGCTGTATAAAGAAAATACTATAAAGAGGGGAAAAAAAGAGAAAAAAAGAAAGATAACTCTTGTTAGAGAGGTATTTACAGAGCAGCTGCTTCTTTCATGGCATCAGTGTTAGAGAATGATCAATAATGTAACAGGCTGCTATAGAAAACACTCGCAACATCAGGCCAAGTGTTCATTTCCCTATTAATTACACAATAAATGGCCGACTTCATCATGCATTAACCTCGTCTCCTTCCTCTACGCTGCAAACGACAGAAAACAATAATGATATGAACCGATAAATTGTCGAGCGCGACTCGGAATTTCAATGCCCTGTCGAGCCTAGAGAACCAAAGTCTTTCACATTTTAAATGGTGGAATGAACAAAAAGGAAAAGAGTGAAAAGCCAAGAAGAGAAAATTTAAATGAGAGGACTTTCATGGCAAGAAAGACAGAGAGAGAAAGAGATGGGGGATTTCATGGCTGGGTCGGTGAATTGGTTCAGACATACAAGTACACAGGAATGTTAAAGGGGACCTCTTGCCCACCTGTTCCTACTCAGCCTCAAGGAGCAATATAAAATACGACACCACCACTGACATTCCACCGTTTTCAATCTCTTTTTTCTATCACCTCTCTCTTAGCTCAGCTAGGAAACACGGCTGGGATGTCTTAACCTGGCGTTAGCGCCGACTGAACACCCACTACTGTGACGAGAGAGCGGCAAACCAGAGACACGTGTGATCCCATCCGCTCCACTGACACACAGCTGGACAGAGGTCAGGCACGCTGACGCCTCGTCTGCACTCTGAACACAGCCTCAAAGGAGCACAACGAATCCGTAGCAAAGCCGACTCGGATAGCCCTGAATAAACTATGCCCTCCTGATACTTTCAGTAATGCACTTAACGGCACCGTAAAGCAAGACAGGTCAATACAGGGAAACAGTTTAGCTAAAAATACATAAAGCAGCATGATGCTAAGACATAAGATCCTGGCAGGTTAAAACAGTCAAATAAAAAATACCCTGTTATTATTGACATAAACTAAGATATTTTCTTACCTGTTTGTTGTACTTGTTGAGGGTTTGGCTGCTGTACTCGGAGCAGTGGTCAGATCCAATGGATATGTTATCCCCGGTGCCTACAAAGGTATTGGCTGGGGGCAGATCCTGAACAGCCTGGTGCTTTTTACCTGCCGTTGGTGATTGAGGATGAAGCTGGACCGTAGGCAGAGGTGAGCTGGACTTATAGTGGCGAGCGAGGTCAGGGCTTCCAGGCCCCCCATTAACGGAACGATAGTGGCCCATTCCAGGGCTCTCAGAGAGTTGTTCATTGACGCCATCATAGCGCTGTCCATTAGGCTTTGATGCCTCAACGGTGACAATACTGCTGTAAAGAGGCTGCTTGGACTTCTTTTTGTTCTTATCTTTCTTGGGTTTCTTGTTTTTGTCATGTTGCTGCGGGGTGAAAAAATCCTCGTGATCTTTCTTTCCTGCTTCATAGCCATTCTTGGTCTTAGGACCACAGTAGCGGGCCAGGACCACGATAAGGATGATGAGGATGACTGCCATGATGCCAGATATCACTCCAACAGCAATGCTTAAACGTTGCTTGCTCAGGTCATAGTTGGGGTCTCCGGCAATGTCAGCATTAAGTGGTGTCCCAAGGCTCTTGGCGATCCTGGATTCCACTATGGTGGAGTTGGAGAGTGTTTCATTGACATAAACATGCACTAGTGTGGTGGTGCTCTGCGAAGGAACCCCACTGTCGTTAACTTGTACTACCAGACGGTGAAGGCCATAATGTTTCTGTTCAAGCTTACTAATTAATGAAATGACACCAGTGGCAGGATCAATATCAAACAGCTTGAATGGATTGCCTCCGATTATGCTATAGCTGAGATCAGCGTTGACACCTGTGTCACTATCCGTAGCTATGACAGTCCGGACTACTGTTCGCATATTGCTGGATGGAGGTAACAGAGTGTAGGAGCTGTTAAGAGGAAAAGTGACTGTTGGTGGATTATCATTTTCATCCATCACAAAAAGTGACACAGTAGCCGTAGCTGACCTAGGTGGGTCCCCACTATCCACAGCCTTGACACGAAATGAGTAGGTGGTCTTTTGCTCACGATCAAACGCTACAGTGGAAAAAATAGTCCCTGTGTTGTTTTCGATTGAGAACATTTCTTCCTCTTCTTCGATATAGAGGCTCATTTCAGCATTATGTCCTTTATCTGCATCCATCACTGTTACCATGCCTACAGGGCTGTTGGGCTGCAGGTTCTCCTTCACATAGAATGTAAATACATCCTGCATAAACTTTGGCTCATTGTCGTTTCTGTCTGCCACTAATACCACCACTGTGGCTGAGCCCTGTTGAACAGGGATACCTTTGTCTTTGGCGATCACCTTGAACTCATAGCGCTCTGTTTGTTCTCGATCAAGTATAGTGTTAACCCGAACATCGCCACTGTCCGGATCAATGGAAAATATTCCATTTACAGAGGAGTCCAGGGAGTATGCAATTTCAGCATTTTTCCCACTATCTGCATCTAAGGCCACCACTGTGAGCACACGCTCACCAAACGCATTATTCTCCGGGAATAAAACTTCCATCATACTCTTGCTGAAGATAGGTGGGTTGTCATTTATGTCCCCGACTTTTACAATAAGAGAGTTATTACTGGACAGGCTAGGGCTGCCTGAATCCACAGCGACTATGACAACGTTGTACTCCTGCACAGCTTCGTAATCGAGTGATGCTGACGTGTGCAGAAAGTATTTCTTTTTGTTCATGTCACCTTCTATTTCGCTTGCAGGCTTCAGCTGGAAGGGAACATCACCCACAACGGTGCACGTCACCACACCATTTTGTCCTTTATCACGATCGGACACTTGAACCAGTGCAATCGGGGTGTCCACCACAACATCCTCCGCTACATTGGCTACTCCATCTTTGAGATAAATACGCCCTATTTTTCTTATATCAATATTCGGGACATTGTCATTCTCATCTTTGATATTAATGACCATGGTCGCTCTGTCCATCTTAGGAGGCTGACCACGGTCACGCGCCACGACTGTGAACCTCAGCTGGCCTACTTCTTCACGGTCAATCCTGTGTAATACGCTAAGCCAGCCTGTGCTTTCGTCCAACCGCAGAAGTCGGCGCACGGATTCAGTGGCTGCCCCGAACACATACTCGATCTGGCCGTTGACCCCAACGTCAGCGTCTACTGCTTTAAGCTGAAGGATTGGAGCACCAGGGGAGCTGTTTTCAGGCAGGTCTGTTTCATATACACTCTTCTCAAATCGAGGACTATTGTCATTCACGTCAGTGATCATTACTCTGAGAATGGCTTGAGAGGACCGAGGGGGGTCGCCTCCATCCCTGACTCGCAATGTCAACTCATAGGAGTCTCGCTGCTCTCTATCAAGTGCGCCTTTAATAATTAGTTGGGGTTGCTTCTCACCATCTGTTGTATCAGCTACTTGAAGCTCGAACACACTGCTACGACTGGCGCTATCGTCGAACCTTCTTTTACCGTTATGGGAGTCAGAATTACCTGCTGAGGATATCCTGCGTCCGGAGCTCTCCATGCTGTCCTGGATCAGCTCGTACCTTTCAATCCCGTTCCTTCCAAAATCCCGGTCAGTGGCAGTGGGTAGGAGGTAAAGAGTGCCGATTGGCCTGTTCTCCTCTACCGAAAGAGTAAGCACGGGTGATGGGAAAGACGGCGTGTTGTCGTTTACGTCCATAATGATGACCATGCCCTCGAACAAGTCCACCCAGCTCTGCGCGGGTCCGATCACTGAAACCTCGAAATCAATAAAGCACTCGTTTTCATCGAAGATCATCTGGCACTGTTGCAGCTTTTCACGGTCTATCCGCCTCTCATTGGTGCTCAGGTCCCCGGTAATGTTGTCGATCTTGAAGTATTCGGATCCTGACTCTAAGGTAAACGTCACCTCACCAGATCCGGCTTTGATGCCCAAGTCGTGGGCTACATTGCCCACCCGGACGTCTGCGGGACCTTCCTCAGCCAGGTGGTAGCGCAGGACTTGCTTGGCAGCTGGCTGACTCAGCAGCTGCAGCAGAAGGAAACAGTAGCAGAGGCAGTCCGTCGTGCCTGTACTCCTCCTCATCGTGCTTAGATCCGATCACCTTCTTGAAACAGAAAGAGAACAATAAAGGAAAGTTCTTTTCATCAACAGTTTGCAGAATTGTGTCTTTCCTGGCGCAAATTGTCCTCTCCGCGTTGGCTTCTCTGCGCGTTTTAACTGCAGTGGATTTGCGTTGTGCAGATCTCTCCTGCTTTCCACACATAAAGATTCGGCATGAATGAATGAAAACGGCTTTCCCGCAGTCACAAGCACTGAACTGCTCAGGCTATACACAATCCATGAAGAAAAAGCGCATATAAACTAAGCGCCGCCAGTTTTGATTGGTTTAGGGTGGCAAAAAGAATGAAAAAAGAAGCTCCAGGATATAAATAGGTTAAAAATCCAGTCTGGTTTGATCCCGCATATTCCCACAAGATGCGCAGTAATACCGCTGAAACTTGACGCACTTAAGATCTCCGTCCGCTTTTCCCGCACCATCAGCAACACGCATCCGCTTCGTTTATAGTTTTCTCTCAGTCAGCCGCACGCACTGAAGAATAAAGAGTTTTACTACCAAGCTCCAAAAAAAAAAAAAACAACAGAGCAGAAATGTAGCAAGAAAAGAACTCAAATTAAATCCCGGAGGAGCTGGACTGAAGTGTGGAGGAGATCCGGTAGCAGGATCGTTCCCGTGTCCTGTCTGTGCGCCCGTGTTGTGCGAATAAGTGAGTGTGAATGCAGCGCGGGTATCTGCGGCACTCTGCGAAGCTCTCGCATATGATATTGCAGCCTGCCTCTCTCTCTCTCTCTCTCTCTCTCTTTCTCTCTCTCCACCCCTTTTGCGCGACTCACCCAGCGGCTCGGTTCGAGCACTTAGTTTAAATGGAACTGCTTGTGCCCATGGTGCCGCACGTTATCCCGCTTTTGGATCATAAACGGAAATACGATCAGTCCATATTCTCCTCCTACAATCATTAATGCTTTAAAACGAAGCTTTTTTTGCTGTCCTGTATTGGCATTCCACTAGCTATTCCCTATAAACTGTACACTAAGGGATCCGCATCACCTATCGTTTGGTTTCTTGCGTATTTTTTATTTTAAAAGCGCACAGAGCACGCACACTACACTATGTGTACTGACATTATTGTAATAGGTTTTTCATTTGATAATACCACTGATAAAACTTACAGCCTAGTGTGTTTTACTCATACATCGTACTCGTTAAGGGTGCTTTGTGTGTGTCCCCATTCACTTTAAAATCAACGTAATGCATGCAGGATGCGCAAACATTTCACACCATGACTACAGTCACTTATTAAACTGACTATTTAATTAATGACCAATTATGTATTGTTTTATCCCCGACGATTAATTAGTTGTCCTGGAGTGCGTTTGCTTGTTACAAACAGTGCTTTGCATTATGGCACTGAAGTGCGACCGCACATTTGCGCGTCTGTAATGTTAAATGTGCGCAGTGCATTATACTTCATGTGTGCTGACATTCGTTGTTTCCCATTCATGTATTGCATACACTGTTTAATAATACACTATTATGTGAAGTTTTTTGACAGGATGGGGGAGTTAATTTAGTCCCGTAGTGTTAATAAGCTGTAGTAGGTTAATAGACAGTAGTGCCGACTCAGCAACCGACTCAGCAACTTCACAGGTCCGATCACCTGTTCCTTTGCCCCTAGTGTCCTATTGTGAAGTTTGTCAGTAAACGGCTTGGACAGAAAAAGCTATAGACTGTCTAAGCCGGTTGGACTGGCAGGTGCTCCAATGTCCACTATTAAACCCTTGCAGCTCATTCAAAATGCAGCTGCTGGCCTGGTTTTTAACCAACCCAAACACTGCCACATCACCCCACTTCTGCGTTCTCTTCACTGGCTTCCTGTAACTGCACGCATTCAGTTTAAAACACTGATGCTCGCCTACAAAGCCAAAAATGGACCAGCCCCAAGCTACCTTCATGGTCTAATCAAACCCCGCTCTGTACCACGCAACCTCCGAGCCACTAGTCTTGCTCGACTTGATCCTCCACCCAGGACTCGAGGAAGACAAGCATCAAGGCTCTTCTCTCTACTGGCACCCAAATGGTGGAATGAACTTCCTCTGTCTGTCCGAACATTTGAGTCTCTTGCTATCTTTAAAAAATGATTAAAAACCCACCTTTTCACTAAGCACTTAAGCTGACTTGTACTTGTAAAAAAAACACGTACAGGTTTTAGCAGATTTGTGTTTTTGGACTGTTGTCTTAAACTAGAGTAATGAAATGTTTACTATGGAAGCACTTCTGTAAGTCGCTTTGGATAAGAGCGTCTGCCAAATGCCTAAAATGTAAATGTAAAATTAAGAAGAAATATTAATAATAATAATTCAATAACACAAATAAGCTGCCTGTAGAGTAATATGCAGAGGACTGCAACCATAGGTCGGCTGAGATTTCAAAAAGAGTCGATTCCTTGTTTAAACAAAAGACAACTCTAAACAAGAGGCAAATCCAAAGCTTCGGAGTCTACGATACTGATTCGATGCAAAGTCTGCGTCGCGTTGTACCAACTCAGAAGTCTGAATAAAGCGGTGCCGCGCGTTGTGTTTATTACAGTAACCCTAATCCGCTTCATAATGTACTGCCTACATGTAGTAAATATGTCTTTGAATCTGTTTTGTCAAAGTTTTAATGCAAATCTGTGCTTTTTCCTATGTGGCGGAATCAGTTTTATGAGCTTGGAGCGCTCATTTACGCGCGCCCTATGAATAAGTGCGCATTTCTCAGTGCGCTCGTCCTGTATTCCACATTCACTGCTTTGCATGTTTTTTTGTTGTTTTTTTGTGTTTGTGCTTTGTACTTACTTAGTATTTAGGTAATTATGTGTTTATTTGACTTTGTAGAAGGTTAAATGGGCACCACGGACAGCTCCGGTTTACACTAAGTACAGAAAGAGCGCAGAGGAATGCGTGTGCCAGGGTGAGCGACAGCATCTGTGTGTGTGCGCGCGTGTGTGTGTGCGCTGTAGAATCTACTGTATCTCTCACTGCATAGACTATTGCAAACAGCAGTAATGCATTGTGCATGCTTGGGGTACTATATGCGATTCTTAATTTAACAGTGCAATGCGAACCATGTTCTAAAAGCTAGGACTGACTGTATATAGTTAACACCTCGTTTTATATTATGTATGGTCATTTCTGATCAACATCGCATAATTCACACTGTATTCAAGCGAATTTATTTCTTTCCCTATGGAAATCACGATTTGGACATTGCTGCTCTTATTTGTTCATTTATTTTAATATTCGATCATGCATTATAGTAATCAGAGTTAATTTAAGCAAATGCATTGACTTATGTTACTGGTTTATTAGTCGGTATCATTTATACTGTAGTGTTATAATGAAACTCACCAGTGCTGCATTATGCAGTATTCCGGCTCATGAAAGGGGAGCAGCGACCTCTGTTGGCGAATCTTATGTCAACTCATTTTTTATAAACCTCTACCTTAGATACACCGGGTAAATAGGTATGTATTTACTTCAGTTTTTTTGTGGTAAGAATAGACGTGTTTAAAACATGCTTCTTTAAAGAATTAGAGTTATTAATTCTGCAAATAAAAACAAAACAAAACATTACAAAATATGTTTCCATTGGTTGGGAATATTTTGCACAGTGAGCAAAAATAAAGGTGGATGTGAAGAATGTTATCAGGGACATAATAATTAAACAACACATCAATTAGAAAAGGCTACAGAGCCATTAAACATATGTATGTACAACTGGTTTAATCATTTAATTGAATTTAAATTTTGCACCAGGCTTGCAGGGCTCCTTACACCCTGTTAATAATCATTTTAGTTCCCTGCTGTTCCTTTTAAAAGGGAAGAGCACTAATTAGCACAGTAATGATATTTGTAATAAGTGTTTTTATAAAGGTACAAGATCAGGTCACTTTTAACAGATGAATGGCAAACTGTGGCATTTATTTTTGGGAACCACTCAGGGCAGTTTATGTGTAGTATAACTGTCACTTTTTGCATTGTGGATTACATGAGGCCTCTATCAATTTATGTATTAATTCTAAATCTAAAACACTTACTCACTCACTTTCTTAACAGCTTATCCAATAAGGGTTGTGGGGGACACACAAACACACACACACACACACACATTTACAAATAGGGCAATTCAGTGTCTCCAATTAACCTGACTGCATTTTTTATTTTTGGACTGTGGGAGGAAACCGGAGCTCCCGAAGGAAACCCACGCAGACACGGGGAAAACATGCAAACTCCAAACAAAAAGAACCCAAACCGGTCCATTTAGGGATCAAACCCAGGACCTTCTTGCTGTGAGGCGACAGTGCTACCCAGCAAGTCACCGTGCTGCCCTAAATCTAAAACAGTGTTACAAATATGCAAAATAGAAGCAATCACAAAATGGGCATAATATTTTTACATGGCACTAGACAAGAGCCATTATTTTAGTATTAGGTGGAAGACATGATTGATCTATGTTGTAAATAAGATTCTGAGTCTACTATGTAATAAACTACAGTTTAGTATAATGCTATTTTCTCATATGCTACGATTTATTTATTACGATTTTAACGTCATGTTTTACACACTTTGGTTACATTCATACATTCATGGTAGTTACTGGTTACACAATATTCATCAGTGTAAGTTTTTAATGTGAAACACAGTCATGGACAATTTTGTATCTCCAATTCACCTCCTTTGCATGTCTTTGGACTGTGGGAGGAAACCGGAGCTGACACAGGGAGAACATGCAAACTTCACACAGAAAAGACCAAGACCGCTCCACCTGGGACCTTCTTGCTGTGAGGCAACAGTGCTACCCACTGAGCCACCGTGCCTCCCAAATAAAGTATAAGAGCCACTGTCTTGTTTAATACATTAAATGTAGAAGTCACTGGTGTGTCCATTATATTGAGTGTAAATGCCATTGTATTGGGCATTAATTATACTGTAAAGCATTACTCTACAGTATAAAGCTTTACTTATTGCCCATCAGACATGCCCAGTTATGTCTGTGTAGATGCCCGGCCAGCTGATAGCACACTGAGATTCTAACCTGGGCTAGCATGATTGACTGATGTGCCACACAAGCGCCTTCAAGTTTACACTAAATCTACATAAACCCATTCATTCAATAATTTATTTATGTCAGGATCAGTGTGAGTAACCTACTGACAACAGTTCAAACAAGTATTTATGTGTACCATTTGGCTTCTAATTTCAAGGAGTTTAATTACATGATTTCTTTATGTAAAAAACCTTTCAGATCTGCAGCTGGAGTTCTGGCTCTGCAGATGGCCTGGAAATCCTAGAGAGAGAGGGGGGAGAGACTACGAGCATGAGAGCAAAAAAAAGTTTCAGCATAAGATCAGTGTCAGTCTGGGTGCAAGCAAGAACAGTTTTGCGAGTGAGCAGTAGAAATGTTTTGAGCCTGCACATACATTCACGTGAGAGCAGATTTGTTTTGAGCACTGCAATTTTGTGGGTCGTCTGCAAGCAAGGTGAATTCATTTTTTAGAATTGAGAAAATCTGTCTGAGAATACAAGGGATCCTGCTCACAGATAAACAAGTCATGCTTGGGACAGTGGTAGCCTAGTGGGTAGAGCTTTGGGCTATCAACTAAAAGGTTGAGGGTTCGGATCCCAGCTCTGTATGATGGCCTCTTGAGCAAGGCCCTTAACCCTCCATGCTCCAGGGGCACCATATGATGGTTAACCCTGTGCTCTGACCACAGCTCCCAGACAAGCTGGGATATGAGAAGAAATAATTTAATTGTACTGTACATCTGACATTATGTATATATGACAAATAAAGGCATTCTATCTGCATTCTTTTAACTGTGGCATGAAAATAATGCAACAGACTGGTGCTGCAGAGATGGTTGTCCATCCAACATGTTCTATCATTTCTGCACAGGAATTTTGGAGCTCTTTGACTGTGAGGTTCTTTTTTACCTCCATGATCAAGGCCCCTACCTAGGATGGTTTATGATTGTGCCAAACTTCTTTCATTTCCAAATTGTAAGTATTTTATTAATTGTTTGCTGTGGCACTCAATTATCCTCAAGCTTTGTCTAAATTAACTTGAACTAAATTGGAAAGCAGCTGTTGGCCATTGAATTGATTGCACATAGTCACACACTTGAGTCTTTAATGGCCCACAATTTACACTGCGTTGCATCAGGACAAAATTCAAATCAAGGAACTGTCTGTCGATCTCTGTGGTCAAACTCAGGGAAGGCATTGATCATTACAAGGAGATAAATCAGTATATACTCAGGATCAAAGTTATCTTATTTATTTTAAAATAGAAGAAACTAGGCACAACCTGAATCATCCTTCCATAGAGTTGATGATCTGGGCTAGGCCTTGGTCAGGTGAAGAACACAATCATTCAGTATAAAAGAGCTGCAATAGCTCTGAGCAGATATAGGGGAACCTGTGTGATGGACAACCCACTTGGAGTTTGCTTAATGATATGTAAGGGACTCCACCACATTGTCTGATAAGAGGACAGCTGAACTCTTTGGGCAGAACAGCAAGCACTATGACTGAGTAAAAACAGGTACTGCATATTATTTGTATATTCATTTATTGATTAGGATTTTAACATCATGTTTTACACTTTGGTTACATTTATGACAGAAACAGTAGTTACTCACTTCACAAGATTCATTAGTTTACAAGTTTAATATCAAACACAGTCATCGAAAATGTATGTATCTCTAATTCACCTCACTTGCATGTCTTTGAATGTGGGAGGAAACCCATGCAGGACAAAGGGAGAACATGCAAACTCCAGACAGAAAGGGCCTGGACCACCCCACCTGGGGATCAAACCCAGGACTTTCTTGCTGTAAGGCTACATTGCTACCCACTGAGCCACCGTTCCACCCCTATTATTTGTATAATGCAAACCCTATGGTTAAACATTGTGGTTGCAGCATCATAAGGTTTGGGGGTGTTTTTAGTGGCAGTGTCAGGTAGACTGGTGAAAAGAATTAGGACAGATAAGTGTAAACCAAATACAAAAGCATTCTTTAAGAAAACATTAAGCATGTGACTAAGCACAAACTTAGACTAGGGGCAACAGTTCACTTCTCAGCATTTAAATTCACCCAAAGCATACAGCCAAAACAACACAGATGGGAAGGAACATCTCAAAATATTGGGGAAAATGATGTACTCAAATATGATAGAAACAAGTCAGGTGTCCATAATACAGCATAACCCTTTTTAAAACAACATAACACAAAGAGAGAACCAAAACTGACCACTGCCATAAGGACTCTATGGAGAAGCTGTGCCCAGTGTGCCCAACTTCCACACCAACATAAAACCCGGATGGTTTTATGTAAGAAGCAGAGTGACAGATACCTGACATTTCAGGTCACTGCATAACTTCATGACCATGAATCACAAGCTTTGCACCTTTTTCTAGAGCAGGAGAGCACAACCTGACCCGGGGGGACATGATTCAGCGCAGTGAGAAGATCTAAGACATTGCTTGATTACTGGGCCAGAAGGCATGACAAAGAATAAGATTCACCAGAATGCATCAGAAACCGCGAAACAATACTGTGCTTCCCTCATCTAAAAAGTGTATTCAAAAGCCTGAGTAAATAAGTATGTTTTTAATCAAGACTTTAATATTGGGAGTCAGTCTGAATCCCAAAAGGAGCTGAGGAGAATATTCATCAGCTGTGGAGCTAATTTTGGGAGCTTAAAAAGTCCCGGATCTTGTAACAGAGCATGTTGTGTTGTAGTGCTCAATAAGGTCATTCAGATACTGAGAAGCCTGGCCATGTCAGACTTTACATGCTAGTGAGGGGGGCGGCACGGTGGCTCAGTGGGTAGCACTGTCAACTTACAGCAAGAAGGTCCTGGGTTTGATTCCCAGGTAAAACGATCTGGGTCCTTTCTGTGTGGAGTTTGCATGTTCTCCCCGTGTCTTTACTTTCCTAGTCATTGTGCAAACGAATGTATTTTCTGTACCAGTTAAAAGCTTAAACTGATACGTTTTGTTTTCATTGCAAAACAAAAGCGTGCGATAAATAACGGCACAGCAGCCAAAATCCAAAACACAGCAAAAAAATCATAACCACTGCTTACCTTAGCTTATGTTCTTCCAGATGCTATTACATTTATAACCGTGTGTTGTCCCATTAGGAATATAATCCATTATTTTGTAAATGTGTGCTTATAATCAAAAACCTTTTCCCGGCTGTCAAGTAAAACACTCGTTAGAAAGCCAATGAAGCGTTTCATTGACACATAATCTGTGTGACGCAAACTGAATAAATGCAAATAACAGCATTTCTTACTAAAAATTTAAATCAGAGGGTCTGATTGGTTCAGAAAGCGGTCTTTCAACCATTAGCGCCAATTCTGTAGGAGCGTTCCATTCACCCTAGTTGTTCATGTGAAGTGCACTATGTAGGGTATTCCACCTTTTTAAGTGAGATTCCAATCCAAAGGTAACAAAAATGTTCAAATGAAGTGAACTTCAAACTGTGTAGGGAGTAGGGAGCGATGTTTCATCACTACGCCAGAAGGCTGTAACATTTACCCATTGCGTGCGTTGCGGGTTAAGGTGGCTGGAGCATTATATATATTATATATAATCGTCACACGTAACTAACGTTAACACATGCAGACGAGTCATTTTTTTGCGAGTCATGAGTCGAGTCCGAGTCGTTTGAAACGAGTCCGAGTCAAGTCTGAAGTCGCTGTGTGTGCGACTTACGTGTGACCCATCTCTGGACCAATGTGATCAAAACCTCTTACCTCTTAAGAATTTTTTACTGAATAGGCACAATCCTCCACAGACGCACTTACAAATCTTGTAGAAAAGCTTCCCAGGAGAGTTGAGGTTATTACAGCTGAAACAGGGGTGTAAAGGGCCAACTGCAGGTTAATCTTATGGTTTTGGAATGGGATGTCCAACAAGCACAGGGGCACAGTGTCCACAGACCTTTGGTCATATAGTGTGTACATAATTTGAATTATTCATTTTTCAATTTACCTTCAGTTATTTTGGTCAGGGTGACAGCCATTCAAGAGCCTATCCTGGAAACACCAAGCATAGGGTTGGAGTACACACTGGGCAGGCAGGGCACTAGTTCATCATTTATACACACACACACACACGCACACACACTCACACTCACTCATTTACTGTAATAACTGTTAGCCTTGTAATTATTAGTAAGTACACTATAAAAATTGATTCTTGTATATGGGATTAAAATCAATTAGACACATGCTGATGGTGCACAAATCTTAAGGCCTGCTTTTTCATTTTTCAACAACAATATTTCTGTCAATAGAAATAGCATGAGGGAAACCAATTTTCTTGGCTACAGAGAAAAATGAACACATTTAATTAAGTTAAATTCAATACATGAGAACTTTTACTGAATATAAAAGCCTGAAAAAGTTAAGAGATCATTTTCGAGCACTATGCAGGTGAAAGTGAGTAAGAAAGATAATTTAACTCCTTTTAAATGCATCCAAAGGTGTCAATGCAGCGTCAAGCGACACCGCTGTTAAAGATGAATGTGTTGGAAATGTGTTGGAAACTCCAGAGCGGAGGCATCCAACAATCCCAAATCCTTTAGCTATGTTGGAGTGAGGCAACGTGAATAAGATGTTTGGGACTAAGGGTGTCGCAGTCGATCAATTATCTTCCTGCATTGCAGCCTCACTACATTCCTATGAGGGCAATCATCATTTCCATATCTAGTCAACATGCTGGCATCGTCAACATGCCACAATGATTTTCTTATTTTGGAAGAAAGTTAACATACTATACAATCCATATGAGATTTAAAGTCATTAAAACTAAGAGTGGATGATTGATTGTTTAAGGGGAAAATGTTTTGTGGGTATATTGTCCATGGTCCATCTACACCGATCAGCCATAAGATTAAAACCACCTCCTTGTTTCTACACACATTGTCCATTTTATCAGCTCCACTTACCATATAGAAGCACTTTGTAGTTCTACAATTACTGACAGTAGTCCATCTGTTTCTCTGCATGCTTTGTTAGCCCCCTTGCATGCTGTTCTTCAATAGTCAGGACTCTCCCACGACCACTACAGAGTAGGTGTTATTTGGGAGGTGGATCATTCTCAGTGACACTGACATGGTGGTGGTGTGTTAGTGTGTGTTGTGCTGGTATGAGTGGATAAGACACAGCAGCGCTGCTGGAGTTTTTAAACACCTCACTGCCACTGCTGGACTGAGAATAGTACACCAACCAAAAATATTCAGCCAACAGCGCACCATGGGCAGCGTCTTGTGACCACTGATGAAGGTCTAGAAGATGACCAACTCAAACATCAGCAATAGATGAGCGATCGTCTCTGACTTTACATCTACAAGATGGACCAACTAGGTAGGAGTGTCTAATAGACACCACCACCATGTCATTGTCACTGCAGTGCTGAGAATGACCCACTACCTAAATAATACCTGCTCTGTAGTGGTCCTGACCATTAAAGAACAGAGTAACAGCAGGTCATAAAGTATGTAGAGAAACAGATGGACTACAGTCAGTAATTGTAGAACTACAAAGTACTTCTATATAAAAATATATGCAGCTTCACAGGACCATGGAATGAAATTAACAGGGAAAAATACATAAAAACTTGATGCCTTTTAAACTCATATCTTTTTTTATTTTGCAATGTCAATGTTAAACCTTATAAAGAAAACATGAAGAATTATTATAAATAATGTATACAATTGATTGAAATGATTTACATGGTGGTGCAAGAGTGCAGTAGTTGTCTATGTATAAAATACATCATAATACCAAAAATAATAAAGCAATGTCATGTACCTAGTAGCATTATCAGGCATTTACTCAGTTAAATCTGGATTCTCTTTCGTTTAAAAATAAACGAAGAGTGAGATGAATGATTCACACAGAAAATGTATGAACCACGATTTTGCTCTAACAAACAGTTCAACAGATAAACAGACCATTAGAGGGTTATTCCTGCTCCAATAGATGCCTTGCTCTCTCATCATATGTGCAGGTGGTTTTCAACCATTCTTACCATCCACATAAATTCAACTTTTTGTGACGGCAGTAGGTGCCCACTAAAGCCTGTCGATAATGAGCAGGCCCAGCTGACGCATCTCTTACCAAGAGGAACACTGTGCAGAGCTGATCAAAATCTTCAGTCCTAACATTTTTGTGTCTCAAACCTAGAGAGAAAAAAACACATCCAAGACTTTTTTCCACTTTAACAGTGTGAAGATGTAGAGTGGTTATTAGCAGTCGTAGTACTTTGTGCACTCAGAGATTGTGCTGACAGCATTGCTCACATACACATAAACACAATACATTCATATGTCTTGTATAATGTATTTTGCATTACTCATGCATATACGCTTGTTTTAGATGTCTTATGAAAACCTAGACAATATACACCAATCAGCCATAACATTAAAACCCCCTCCTTGTTTCTACACACACTGTCCATTTTATCAGCTCCACTTACCATATAGAAGCACTTTGTAGTTCTACAATTGCTGACTGTAGTCCATCTGTGTCTCTACATACCTTTTTTTTGCCTGCTTTTACTCTGTTCTTCAATGGTCACAGGACCACCACAGAGCAGGTATTATTTAGGTGGTGGATGATTCTCAGCACTGCAGTGACAATGACATGGTGGTGGTGTGTTAGTGTGTGTTGTGCTGGTATGAGTGGATCAGACACAGCAGCGCTGCTGGAGTTTTTAAATACTGTGTCCACTTACTGTCCACACTCCTACCTAGTTGGTCCACCTTGTAGATGTAAAGTCAGAGACGATCGCGCATCTATTGCTGCTGTTTAAGTTGGTCATCTTCTAGACCTTCATTAGTGGTCACAGGGCGCTGCCAACGGGGTGCTGTTGGCTGGATATTTTTCTTTGGTGGACTGTTCTCAGTCCAGCAGGGACAGTGAGGTGTTTAAAAAATCCATCAGCACGGCTGTGTCTTATCCACTCATACCAGCACAACACACACTAACACACCACCACCATGTCAATGTCACTGCAGTGCTGAGAATGACCCACCACCCAAATAATACCTGCTCTGTAGTGGTCCTGTGGGGGTCCTGACCATTGAAGAACAGCATGAAAGGGGGCTAACAAAGCATGCAGAGAAACAGATGGACTACAGTCAGTAATTGTAGAACTACAAAGTGCTTCTATATGGTAAGTGTATCCGATAAAATGGACAGTGAGTGTAGAAACAAGTTTTTGCCCCTTTCCCTGAATCATAATGGCACCGAAAGGCTCTTCGTTTTTTTGGCCTGTGTCTCCAATCCCCCCCACCGACCCACCCATCCCAAACTTCCCCCTCCCAGCAGCCACTGCTATTTATATCTCACCATGTTCTCTTACTTTTTCCCTTAGCCTCTATCAGGTCCCAGCGGAGAAGCAGAAGAATCCTGCCGCACACACTCGCACATAGAAGCTTTTGAAATATACATGTGGTTTTATATTGACTTACAGCTGTGAGAGGCCTTAGGAAATCTTGACATTTGAGTATCCTGGCACACATGAATGGCTTATTTTGTACCCAGTCCCAGGGAACATGTCACACTGTATGTATGAGTTTAGTCATAACATGGGAGAGTGGGAGAAACTGGCATAGCATAGGAAAACTCATGGGAAAAATGTGTACAGCTTTTTTTGAGGAATAAACATAGGTTCTCAGGACCCATGTCGATGTGCATTAATCACACTACCATTTATTTATTTATTTATAATTTTATTAAATGCATTTTCTTCCCCTTTGCCTGTCCAATTGCCCAATTTGCATCACACATCCTCTCTGCCTCTGACTATCCCTGCCCTGACCGAGGAGATCGAAGCTAACCCACATCCCCTCCGACACGTGAGCAGCAAGCCGTATGTATCTTGCCACCCACACATTGACAAGTGTGGCGCCACCTAGCGTTGCGTGCGGAAAGACACACCCTAAGAGCGCTCCTTCCTCATCTCCATGTAGGCGCCTCTAATCAGCCAGCAGAGGTCGTAACTGCACCATTCTGACAGAGAGAGACCCACTTCCGACCTTAGTCCCACCCATCTGAACAACAGGCCAATCATTGTTCGTGTTGCCGCTCAGCCTCGATCGGTAAGGCAGAGCTGGATTCGATACAAAGTGCTCGAGAACCAGCTCCACTTGCAGCGTGTGTTTTTACCGCTGCGCCACCTGAGTGGCCCTACCATTTATTTTTAATAACTGCTTTGTTCTTAGGATTTTGCTGGCTTTGTTGCCTTATAGACAGATTATTGGACCCAGGTATCAATCCATGTTGCTGCCCGGCACCTACTTGTTTTGCACAGGGCAGCACGGTGGCTCAGTGGGTAGCGCTGTCCCCTCACAGCAAGAAGGTCCTGGGTGGGTTTCCTCCAGGAGCTCCGGTTTCCTCCCACAGTCCAAAGACATGCAAGTGAGGTGAATTGGAAATACAAAATTGTCCATGACTGTGTATGATATGTATTAAGCTTGTTAACTGATGAGTCTTGTGTAACAAATAACTACCGTTTCTGTCATAAATGTAACCAAAGTGTGTAAAACATGATGGTAAAATTCTAATAAATAAATACATGTTTTGCACAACAGTTTCAAGAGTTAATTAAAATGGTGCAATAAAAAACATCCAATAAGCAGCAGTTTTGCAGAAAGAAACACTGTATTGATGATAAGTCAACAGAGAATGGCCTAGTTCAAGTTCAAGCTAGCAAAAAGGCTATGGTAACGGAGGAGGATGGACTACAACAGCAGAAGACTTTGTCGAGTTCCGTATGTCTGTCAGCCAAGAACAAAAAGAACAGCCAAGAAAAAAAAACACTGACTGGCCAAAAATGGACAGTTGTTCGAAATCCTAGATGCCTTAATATCCTCACTAGTTAGGCATCTTAACATTTTAATGTTATTTTGACCCAAGAACGAGGGAGCATCAGAAGCGCCCTTAGTGATCAAGGCAATCCCAGCATTCAGTGCGGCAGCTCTTCTCTCACAGAAAAATAAAAAAAACATGGCTGACGGGGCGGAGAAACGAACAGAGTTATTTTCAAACGTAAATAAATTATTACTGATTTTTAACTTGTATAAACTTGCACGAGTGTTTTTATTTGCAAGCTCGGGCTTGTCAGCGAATCTAACCATTTTCGGTACACAGAGGGAGATAGGGAGAAGAGAGTTAGTGGACATGCTAGCGTGTTGTGCCACCCCATCCCATGGGTTTGAATGACAAAATGCTAAATGCGAAACCCGATGGAATCGCTGTCTAAGTAGCACGTTCGAATAACCTGACTTATAAATCAATGACTTATTAAAATCCTCTCTACTAAGGCAGCTGCCTATGTAGGCAGTAAGACAGCAAGGCAGCTCCCTAGGTTTTTGAACACACCCTAGGTCACAAAGAATTAAGGCTGTTATGAGAGCAAAGTCGCTCCATGGTGGCATCAATGTGTTCATTCAATCATTTTACTAACTCTTTGTCCAGGTCAGGGTTGCATTGTTTTCAGTCCCAATCAGAAACTCTGGGAGCAAGGCCTACACACAACCTCTACTGGAGTCCAATCAATTGCAGTGTCAATCGCCCATTTATTTACTCATTCATTCCTAGGGGCAAATATCGAGCAGTCAGTATACCTACTGGCACATTTTGGAAGATGGGGGAAAATTGAAGTGCCTGGAGACAACAGACAGCACTCCCATCTGTGTCAGTTCAGTAATAATTCATTCATTATTCATTTTTACTTACTGCTTAATCCTGGTCAGTTGTTGCAGTGCTGCCCAGAAACACTGGTCTCAAGTCAGAAACACAGCCTGGACGTGGCTCCAATTCACCACAAAGCAACACACTCACTCACTCACTCACTCACTCATACCCCTTTTCCACTGACATGGATCCGGCTTCGTTCCGGTTCACGAACTTGATTTTAAACCAGTTCTGCATGTTTCCACCGAAAAAAAGAGGTTCCTGACAGCAAACTAGCGTTCTAATCTGGTACCACAGAATACTTGGTTTTTCAGCACAAACCGTGACGTCATCTGTGGGCGTGTCAGAGTGTAGAAGTTTGAGAAGCTGCTAAACCGCGTTTGTGCTGCACTTTCATCTTTTAAAGTTCACCTGATTCAATTTTGAGTCAGTTTGCCGCTGATATTTTCAAAGAGATGAACTTGGGCAGTACAGAGCACCTATAACCAGTAATAACGGAGAGAAATTTAGTGTTCCTATGTCATACTTTTAGTACATTAAGCCACGTTACGTTTTATTTTTACGTAAAGCATTTTCGACTCTCCCGAGAAGCGGACTCAGAACCTCGAGCTGCATAAACACCACACATGGCATAAATACAGCTAAACACAGATACATGTTGAGCTTTTAGAGTGGATTTGATGGTTGTTTCACACAGATGGATGTTCGTGTCGTGGAACTTTAGTGATGTTTTATCACTCAAGCCGAGCGCTGAGCAAATTGGTTATTTGCGCTGAGGGTCGCGGTGAGAGTGAAGTGCAAAATGCTTCTCACGTCAATGAACTAAAGAAAACAACAACTGTGACAAACACGTCTACGTCTTCTTATTACCAATAGTTGATCAATGCTTTTTGCATAAAAATGAACATCTGGCCGCTCAGGTGGCACAGCAGTAAAGTACGCTAGTGCACCAGAGTTGGGGTTCTAAATGCATCGCATCGACTGTTGTTCAGGGTTAGAGGGTAGAGAGTCGGATCATAGGTCCTCATAACTGGTACAACTGCGGCCCCTGCTGACTGACTGATGGCGCCTGCACAGGGCTGAGGAATAATGCTGATGGGGGTGTGACCCTCTGTACACAGCATCCATTAGTGTTGAGAGGCGTCCTCAGTCAGCGGTGAAGGGTCGAACCAGTATAGAGGACGCAATCAGGGTAATTGGACACGACTAGAATAGGGGAGAAAAACTGGGGGGAAAAAGTGGGGAAAAATAGATAATAAAAAAAAAATGAACATCTGTAACAACAGCACAAATGCTCGCAGACAATCTACACGCTCCGCCATCACATCACTATTCTTTACTTTCGTTGTGTAATGCCCACCCTTGATAACGCATGCCTGGTTCTCAAAAACTGGAGTAAACGCGGGTCGGGTTCTCTACAAAACACGGTTCGAAGAAACCCGAACAGAACCAGTTCAAGAACCAGAGTTCTTTTGGTGGAAAAGTGCTATCAGAGAACCAGAGGTGATAGAGAACCAGAGGTGAGAGAGAACTAGAGTACACTGAGGGAATTTAATTTCATTATAATCATTTAATCATTGTTATCCTGTTCAGGGTCACGGCAGGTCCGGTTCCACTGGAAAATGATGGGTCTGGGAAAAGCAAGGCAGGAATTCCCTGGACAGAGCAACGATCTGTTAGGGCATCAGCCATCTCTTCGCCAGACATGGCTGATTGTGTTTGTGTGGAGGCCTGGCTGGCTGGCTGATTTCAACCCAAGCATAACAGACCACTGCACCACCCAGGTACCATGTATTTCAGAAAACTTACACATAAAACAAAGGGAACATGATACATGATAGTAGGACATGCAATCAAACAAACAACTTCAGGAACCATGTTGCTGCGCAGCCCCCACTCTAACACCCACTTAATAATAATGTCATTAAATAATGAAATATTAAATATTGCAAGGACGGTCAGAGAGTGAGTGATTGAGTAAGAAAGTGAGAAAGGAGGGAAAAATCTATGCATAATGAAGTGACAAAGGAACTCTGTGTGTGTGTCTGTGTGTGTGTAGATGTCTATATTAAAGGGCGGAAACACATGGGGGGATTTTTCTCCTATTGCACTCTGTAGCTGCTGTCAGAAAAAGCGAGAAGGAAGTTGGAGGAATGTGCAAAAAAGCAGGGAATGGCCTGAAGGTGTTTTTACTCCCTGTCTCTCTCCAGCTTTTGCATGCGGCAGGTGTGAAACTTCAAACATCGCTCCTCTCTTCGCTCGCCACTGCACCCAGTAAAGATTTGCCCTGTCAGAATAGAGCGGGGTGTAAAATACTACCTCATACTCATGCTCCTAGCCTCCACACGCACCCTCTCACCAATGACATACAAATCCTTACCACATACTCACACGTCCTAGCACATGCCAACACAAGTTAATAGATAATCTAAAAATGTATACAGTGCATATTTTGAATTTAATTAAGTGATAAATATATAGATCAATGGCATATTATACATTCTGGCTCTTTATTAGCAGTTTATTATTGATGTGAAGTAATTCCACCTTTATATCAAGCACATTAATTAATTTAGATAAAATACATGCTTTACATTTTCAACATTTAGCAGACACCTTTTATCCAATGTGACTTACAGTACTGGGACAGTATATTGTCTAAGCAATTGAGGCCTAAGGGCCTTGCTCAAGGGCACAACAGTTTGCAACCTGGAAGTGGTGGGGCTTAAACCAGCAACCTTTGGATTACTAGTCCAGTATCCTAACCACTAGGCTACAACTGTCCTTTATTCTTAT
The DNA here is from genome assembly GCF_030014385.1 of Trichomycterus rosablanca. Classification (NCBI taxonomy): domain Eukaryota; kingdom Metazoa; phylum Chordata; class Actinopteri; order Siluriformes; family Trichomycteridae; genus Trichomycterus; species Trichomycterus rosablanca. Next base: position 34,712,263 of record NC_085991.1, on the reverse strand, counting down.
AAGGGTGGCAGTGAGTCCGGCACTACCTGTAAACGCTATGTGCAGAGTAAGAGTACATCCTGGACCAATTCACCATAGTGCAGCATCAATGACATACTTGCAATTTCAATCAATCACAACCAGGGGTCAATTTCAATTAGCCAGTAACTCTGCATCCAAAATCCAGTAAAGAAAACCAGAATACCTGAAGAAAACTCAAGCAGACACATGCCAAACTTCTCATAGACAATGACTGGAGGGAATGTTGGAAATTAGGTCAGCAAAACCCTGGTGATATGCAGCACCCACATTACCTGCTGTGCAACTGTAACATAACATATCCAATGTCCCATTTAAGGCCACAGCATCGCAGTTGGATTAAAGTCAGGACTTTAACTCGACCACTCCAAAATCATAATTTTGTTTCTTTTGAGCCATTTAGAGGAGGACTTGATTGTGTGCTTTAGAGAGAGCAGAATTTATGGTTCCATCAAATTTGACAGGTCTTCCAGGTCCTGTGAAAGCAAAACAGCCCCCAGACTTTTACACTATCATCACCATGTAATGATGAAATGCTGTGTGTGTGTGTGTGTGTGTGTGTGTTATATGATAGATAGATAGATAGATAGATAGATAGATAGATAGATAGATAGATAGATAGATAGATAGATAGATAGATACTTTATTGATCCCAGAAGAAAATTAAAGTGTATACTAATTTAAAATATGTACAGTAGACCCTTGAGTTACAAACGGTTTACCATACAAACATTTCGGGTTACGAACGATCTATTTCAACTTAACGTACGAACAAATTTCGGATTACGAACCGAAATTCGCGAAACACGTGACGTCACGAACAAGTTGAGTCCGAGCGTCTCTCTCTATATATATAAATATACCGTGAGCAAACATTCAGACAGCGGACGGTGTTTTTTCGGTGTTGTCTTTATATTTTGTAAAATTCAGTATTAAAATGGCCCCAAATAAGGTGCAGAGAAAACTTAGTGGTGAGAAAATGAACAAATCTATTACATTTGTTGTTGTATAATTACTCCTGCCTGTAGCTGTCACTGTGTATCAGACAGAGGGGACAGTGAGTGAGAGAGAAGAAGGAAGTCCGCTGAGTAAAGTATTCTTTCTTTCGTGCAATTACACCTACAAAATACAACACTACTGAAATAAAGAAGAAAATAATAGAGAAATATGAAAGTAATTGTTGTTTCTGGTAGATACATTTTATAAAAAAAGAAGGAAATTTATTATAGTGTATGGTACAGCACACGTACTGTTCTGAGATGCGTGTTTTTTATGTACAGTACAGTACTACTGTGTAGTGTTGTTTACTATTATTTATTACAGGAATGTCTATTCTATAATTTAAGATTAAGGGAAGATATACTTGTATTTATTTTTTTATTTTTTATTTTTTATTTTTTTATAAATTTAGCACGTCCAATTTTTCATCCCATCTATCATCCTCTCATTAGTGCGGATTCCTGCTCCTGGTTGGGGCTGACGAGGCCGTTCCACGCCTCCTCCGAAACGTGCACAGCCAATCGACCGTCTTATCACCCACACTTGACGAGTGTAGCGTGGCAGAGTACTGTGCACGGAGGATCACACACTCCGCCACACCCCCTCCCGTCTCCATACAGGCGCCACCAACCAGCCAGCAGAGGGCGCGACCACCCCGTTCCTGAGAGAGCATCCCCTACGGTCTCAAGTCCCGCCCCCCACCCGGACAACAGGCCAATCGTTGTCCATAGCCGCCCAGCCTCGACCGTGAAGGCAGAGCTGGATTCCAAACGACGCTCCTTCGAAATCCAGCTCTGGTTGCAGCGCATGTCTTTTACCGCTGCGCCACCTGAGCGGCTATACTTGTATTTATAACAAAAAAGACTATTTAAGACATTAGAGAGGTTAGGTAAGGGGGTGGTTTGGGAGGTCTGGCACGGATTAATTCTATTTACATTATTTCTTATGGGAAAAATAGGTTTAACTAACGAACATTTTGACTTAAGAACAGCCCTTTGGAACCAATTAAATTCGTAAGTCAAGGGTCCACTGTATGTGTATACAAACCCCAAAGTTAAAACATTTTGTTAAATGATCATCTGATCTGAGGTCCCTAGCTAGCGTTTGGGTGGGGGCGGTCCCATAACCAATATGCTGCTGTGGGTGCTGTAGGATTTCGAGTCTGCTCGAATGATGTTTCTCCAAGCTTTACGGTCCATGGCAAGTGTTTTAGCTTGGTTGAGAGTGAGCCTAAGGTTTGTTAGATCTAATTCAATTTGTTTGGACCACGTTTTCTTCGGTGCAGTTCATTGGATTCTCAACTGGAAGGATCGTTTCATCCCTGAATTATCATAAAAAAGAGAAAATAGAAAATAGACAGTCAGGAACATGCAGCAAAATGCATAGGGATATACAGACGTCAGAGCTTCAGTTAATGTTAAAATCTAACATCAAACAGTAAAATGGAAAAAAGTGTATTTAGCATAGATTATGGACCCTACCTGTTTTATATCAAAAGTTGAGGGTGATGGTGTAATAGTGTGGGATATACCAATAATTTCAGAGTACTTTATTTGCCTTCCAAGTTGCCAGTTCCGAATCCAATTGAGGTTTTTTGGATGTGGCAGAACAGGAGATTTGTAGCATGAATGTGCAGCTGACAAACCAGAATGCAACATTGACCAAAGTCTCAAAGGAATGTTTTCAACTCCTTGTGGAATACACGCCTCCAAAGTCTGTTCTTAGAGAAAATAGTGAAAGTGAACGTATGTACGGTGTTTCTAATAGTTGCTGGTAAGTGTGTATAATTAATGTGTATTTTATCATGAAAAACAAAAGACATAAGAGGAACAAGTGAAATTGTATTTTGATACTTTTGGTACCTTAATTTCTGAAAATATAAATGAAGTGATTACTTAAGTTTAACCAAGGTATGAGTGGAAAATGGTTGTGTGATGCCCTTGAATAGGTTGGTGCCCTGTTTGTTGCATAGAGTGTTTGTAGAATAAACTCTATAGATGTATTACAGCTTTGATCATAATCAGATAATAAATAAGTGACAAATAAAATAATCTGCTCTTATTTATGTCTTTTGACAGCTTTGACATTATTACAATTATTGAAAAAATTGTCATTGTTGGGCTGGGTTAGCTTTTTAACTAGTACAAACATTGAAATTTCATGTGTTAAAAATATAAAATGATTATGTTTACTTATACTTACACTGATCAGCCATAACATTAAAACTACCTCCTTGTTTATACACTCACTGTTCATTTCATCAGCTCCACTTACCATATAGGAGCACTTTGTAGTAATACAATTACTGACTGTAGTTCATCTATTTTTCTACATACATTTTTAGCCTGCTTTCACCCTGTTCTTCAATGGTCAGGACCCCCACAGACCACCACAGAGCAGGTATTATTTAGGTGGTGGATGATTCTCAGCACTGAAGTGACAATGACATGGTGGTGGTGTGTTAGTGTGTGTTGTGCTGGTATGAGTGGATCAGACACAGCAGCGCTGCTGGAATTTTTAAATACCGTGTCCACTCTATTGGACACTCCTACCCAGTTGGTTCACCTTGAAGATGTAAAGTCAGAGACGATCGCTCATCTATTGCTGCTGTTTGAGTTGATCATCTTCTAGACCTTCATCAGTGGTCACAGGACGCTGCCCACGGGGTGCTGTTGGCTGGATATATTTTTGGTTGGTGGACTATTCTCAGTCCAGCAGTGACAGTGAGATGTTTAAAAACTCCATCAGTGCTGCTGTTTCTGATCCACTCATACCAGCACAACACACACTAACACACCACCACCATGTCAATGTCACTGAAGTGCCACTATTAATGATCCACCACCCAAATAATACCTGCTCTGTAGAGGTCCTGTGGGGGTCCTGACCATTGAAGAACAGCATGCAAGGGGGCTAACAAAGCATACAGAGAAACAGATGGACTACAGTCAGTAATTGTAGAACCACAAAATGCCAAAAAATGGACAATGTGTGTAGAAACAAGGAGGTGGTTTTAATGTTACGGCTGTACATTTCAGTGTAAACTGCAGAAGTAAACACCTCTCAAAAATCTAGCACAACTTTAAACCATAAGGCAAATTTTGGATCCAACAGGTCAACACTGCATTACCTGGTTTTGGAATGGCAAAATTTGACCTCAACCCTTAAGAGTTTGGAATGTGTTAAAAATCTTGTTTGATTGAAGTACTTGATAAGTTACTGAATTCTCAAGACTCTCATGACATGCATGCCAACAGTCCATCACACCCTCACTCTCTAACTCACATATTTTGGAGGTGAAAGGAAATTTGAAACAGTACAGTTAGTAGCCAGGTAAGTGAATTAAACCAAGATCCTAAGAACCATGGAGCTTTGTGTCATAAACATTAGTCTTGCTCCACCATGTTGCCCATGATAAATAACTTTAATTAGAGTATGTTTTTAATTAATAATGTGTGGTTAAAGCACCTTCCTATTTTGGATATTCACAGTCCTGTTAAAATATAAAATGTACATTAAAACACAGATGTGTACTTGTATCTTATAGTTTTTTTAATTACTATTGGGTTTGATCCCCAGGTGGAGCGGTCCGCGTCCATTGCATGTTCTCCCTGTGTCTGCGTGGGTTTCCTCCAGAAGCTCCGGTTTTCTCCAACAGTCCAAAGACGTGCAAGTGAGGTGAATTGGAGATACAAAATTGCTGTGTTTTACTGTGTATTACTGTGTTTGACATTAAACTTGTGAACTAATGAATCTTGTGTAATGAGTAACTATCTGTCCTGTCATGAATGTAACCAAAGTGTGTAAAACATGATGTTGTAAATAATAAGTAAATAAATACTATATATATATATATATACAGTGTATCACAAAAGTGAGTACACCCCTCACATTTCTGCAGATATTTAAGTATATCTTTTCATGGGACAACACTGACAAAATGACACTTTGACACAATGAAAAGTAGTCTGTGTGCAGCTTATATAACAGTGTAAATTTATTCTTCCCTCAAAATAACTCAATATACAGCCATTAATGTCTAAACAGCCGGCAACAAAAGTGAGTACACCCCTAAGAGACTACACCCCTAAATGTCCAAATTGAGCACTGCTTGTCATTTTCCCTCCAAAATGTCATGTGATTTGTTAGTGTTACTAGGTCTCAGGTGTGCATAGGGAGCAGGTGTGTTCAATTTAGTAGTACAGCTCTCAAACTCTCTCATACTGGTCACTGAAAGTTCCAACATGGCACCTCATGGCAAATAACTCTCTGAGGATCTTAAAAGACGAATTGTTGTGCTACATGAAGATGGCCAAGGCTACAAGAAGATTGCCAACACCCTGAAACTGAGCTGCAGCACAGTGGCCAAGATCATCCAGCGTTTTAAAAGAGCAGGGTCCACTCAAAACAGACCTCGCGTTGGTTGTCCAAAGAAGCTGAGTGCACGTGCTCAGCATCACATCCAACTGCTGTCTTTGAAAGATAGGCGCAGGAGTGCTGTCAGCATTGCTGCAGAGATTGAAAAGGTGGGGGGTCAGCCTGTCAGTGCTCAGACCATACGCCGCACACTACATCAAATTGGTCTGCATGGCTATCACCCCAGAAGGAATCCTCTTCTGAAGTCTCTACACAAAAAAGCCCGCAAACAGTTTGCTGAAGACATGTCAACAAAGGACATGGATTACTGGAACCATGTCCTATGGTCTGATGAGACCAAGATTAATTTATTTGGTTCAGATGGTCTCAAGCATGTGTGGCGGCAATCAGGTGAGGAGTACAAAGATAAGTGTGTCATGCCTACAGTCAAGCATGGTGGTGGGAATGCCATGGTCTGGGGCTGCATGAGTGCAGCAGGTGTTGGGGAGTTACATTTCATTGAGGGACACATGAACTCCGATATGTACTGTGAAATACTGAAGCAGAGCATGATCCCCTCCCTCCGGAAACTGGGTCGCAGGGCAGTGTTCCAGCATGATAATGACCCCAAACACACCTCTAAGACGACCACTGCTTTATTGAAGAGGCTGAGGGTAAAGGTGATGGACTGGCCAAGCATGTCTCCAGACCTAAACCCAATAGAACATCTTTGGGGCATCCTCAAGCGGAAGGTGGAGGAGCGCAAAGTCTCGAATATCCGCCAGCTCCGTGATGTCGTCATGGAGGAGTGGAAAAGCATTCCAGTGGCAACCTGTGAAGCTCTGGTAAACTCCATGCCCAGGAGAGTTAAGGCAGTTCTGGGAAATAATGGTGGCCACACAAAATATTGACACTTCAGGAACTTTCACTAAGGGGTGTACTCACTTTTGTTGCCGGTGGTTTAGACATTAATGGCTGTATATTGAGTTATTTTGAGGGAAGAATAAATTTACACTGTTATATAAGCTGCACACAGACTACTTTTCATTGTGTCAAAGTGTCATTTTGTCAGTGTTGTCCCATGAAAAGATATACTTAAATATCTGCAGAAATGTGAGGGGTGTACTCACTTTTGTGATACACTGTATATATGTATATATATACAGTGTATCACAAAAGTGAGTACACCCCTCACATTTCTGCAAATATTTCATTATATCTTTTCGTGGGACAACACTATAGACATGAAACTTGGATATAACTTAGAGTAGTCAGTGTACAACTTGTATAGCAGTGTAGATTTACTGTCTTCTGAAAATAACTCAACACACAGCCATTAATGTCTAAATGGCTGGCAACATAAGTGAGTACACCCCACAGTGAACATGTCCAAATTGTGCCCAAAGTGTCAATATTTTGTGTGACCACCATTATTATCCAGCACTGCCTTAACCCTCCTGGGCATGGAATTCACCAGAGCTGCACAGGTTGCTACTGGAATCCTCTTCCACTCCTCCATGATGACATCACGGAGCTGGTGGATGTTAGACACCTTGAACTCCTCCACCTTCCACTTGAGGATGCGCCACAGGTGCTCAATTGGGTTTAGTCCATCACCTTTACCTTCAGCTTCCTTAGCAAGGCAGTTGTCATCTTGGAGGTTGTGTTTGGGGTCGTTATCCTGTTGGAAAACTGCCATGAGGCCCAGTTTTCGAAGGGAGGGGATCATGCTCTGTTTCAGAATGTCACAGTACATGTTGGAATTCATGTTTCCCTCAATTAACCGCAGCTCCCCAGTGCCAGCAACACTCATGCAGCCCAAGACCATGATGCTACCACCACCATGCTTGACTGTAGGCAAGATACAGTTGTCTTGGTACTTCTCACCAGGGCGCCGCCACACATGCTGGACACCATCTGAGCCAAACAAGTTTATCTTGGTCTCGTCAGACCACAGGGCATTCCAGTAATCCATGTTCTTGGACTGCTTGTCTTCAGCAAACTGTTTGCGGGCTTTCTTGTGCGTCAGCTTCCTTCTGGGATGACGACCATGCAGACCGAGTTGATGCAGTGTGCGGCGTATGGTCTGAGCACTGACAGGCTGACCTCCCACGTCTTCAACCTCTGCAGCAATGCTGGCAGCACTCATGTGTCTATTTTTTAAAGCCAACCTCTGGATATGACGCCGAACACGTGGACTCAACTTCTTTGGTCGACCCTGGCGAAGCCTGTTCCGAGTGGAACCTGTCCTGGAAAACCGCTGTATGACCTTGGCCACCATGCTGTAGCTCAGTTTCAGGGTGTTAGCAATCTTCTTATAGCCCAGGCCATCTTTGTGGAGAGCAACAATTCTATTTCTCACATCCTCAGAGAGTTTTTTGCCATGAGGTGCCATGTTGAATATCCAGTGGCCAGTATGAGAGAATTGTACCCAAAACACCAAATTTAACAGCCCTGCTCCCCATTTACACCTGGGACCTTGACACATGACACCAGGGAGGGACAACGACACATTTGGGCACAATTTGGACATGTTCACTGTGGGGTGTACTCACTTATGTTGCCAGCTATTTAGACATTAATGGCTGTGTGTTGAGTTATTTTCAGAAGACCGTAAATCTACACTGCTATACAAGCTGTACACTGACTACTCTAAGTTATATCCAAGTTTCATGTCTATAGTGTTGTCCCATGAAAAGATATAATGAAATATTTGCAGAAATGTGAGGGGTGTACTCACTTTTGTGATACACTGTATATACAGTGTATCACAAAAGTGAGTACACCCCTCACATTTCTGCAGATATTTAAGTATATCTTTTCATGGGACAACACTGACAAAATGACACTTTGACACAATGAAAAGTAGTCTGTGTGCAGCTTATATAACAGTGTAAATTTATTCTTCCCTCAAAATAACTCAATATACAGCCATTAATGTCTAAACCACCGGCAACAAAAGTGAGTACACCCCTTAGTGAAAGTTCCTGAAGTGTCAATATTTTGTGTGGCCACCATTATTTCCCAGAACTGTCTTAACTTTCCTGGGCATGGAGTTTACCAGAGCTTCACAGGTTGCCACTGGAATGCTTTTCCACTCCTCCATGACGACATCACGGAGCTGGCGGATATTCGAGACTTTGCGCTCCTCCACCTTCCGCTTGAGGATGCCCCAAAGATGTTCTATTGGGTTTAGGTCTGGAGACATGCTTGGCCAGTCCATCACCTTTACCCTCAGCCTCTTCAATAAAGCAGTGGTCGTCTTAGAGGTGTGTTTGGGGTCATTATCATGCTGGAACACTGCCCTGCGACCCAGTTTCCGGAGGGAGGGGATCATGCTCTGCTTCAGTATTTCACAGTACATATTGGAGTTCATGTGTCCCTCAATGAAATGTAACTCCCCAACACCTGCTGCACTCATGCAGCCCCAGACCATGGCATTCCCACCACCATGCTTGACTGTAGGCATGACACACTTATCTTTGTACTCCTCACCTGATTGCCGCCACACATGCTTGAGACCATCTGAACCAAACAAATTCATCTTGGTCTCATCAGACCATAGGACATGGTTCCAGTAATCCATGTCCTTTGTTGACATGTCTTCAGCAAACTGTTTGCGGGCTTTCTTGTGTAGAGACTTCAGAAGAGGCTTCCTTCTGGGGTGACAGCCATGCAGACCAATTTGATGTAGTGTGCGGCGTATGGTCTGAGCACTGACAGGCTGACCCCCCACCATTTCAATCTCTGCAGCAATGCTGACAGCACTCCTGCACCTATCTTTCAAAGACAGCAGTTGGATGTGACGCTGAGCACGTGCACTCAGCTTCTTTGGACGACCAACGCGAGGTCTGTTCTGAGTGGACCCTGCTCTTTTAAAATGCTGGATGATCTTGGCCACTGTGCTGCAGCTCAGTTTCAGGGTGTTGGCAATCTTCTTGTAGCCTTGGCCATCTTCATGTAGTGCAACAATTCGTCTTTTAAGATCCTCAGAGAGTTCTTTGCCATGAGGTGCCATGTTGGAACTTTCAGTGACCAGTATGAGAGAGTGTGAGAGCTGTACTACTAAATTGAACACACCTGCTCCCTATGCACACCTGAGACCTAGTAACACTAACGAGTCACATGACATTTTGGAGGGAAAATGACAGGCAGTGCTTAATTTGGACATTTAGGGGTGTAGTCTCTTAGGGGTGTACTCACTTTTGTTGCCGGTGGTTTAGACATTAATGGCTGTATATTGAGTTATTTTGAGGGAAGAATAAATTTACACTGTTATATAAGCTGCACACAGACTACTTTTCATTGTGTCAAAGTGTCATTTTGTCAGTGTTGTCCCATGAAAAGATATACTTAAATATCTGCAGAAATGTGAGGGGTGTACTCACTTTTGTGATACACTGTATATATATATATATATATATATATATATATATATATATATATATATATATATATAACATTAACATTATAACATTATTACCAGTTACTATCCTACGTACAAACAATGTTTTATTCTGTGTTGAGTATTTGCCATTGTTAAGTTCTTTGTCTGTTGTCGGCTGTCAGGTGATATAATGCTTTATGACAGGCTATATGATCAAAGTATGAATCACCCACGTTTGTAATCAAAGGGAAAAAAAGCTTCATACTTTTATTCTGCTGCCATTTCTCCAAAAGCCATGTAAAAACGATTCATATTTCATAATTGGTTATCTTGACATTTTGGGAGCGGACACCTCATTTGTTTCTTTACCGCTGTGTGCCGGTCGGTAATGAAGTTTGTTCTGCTCTGATTTCACAGTTTCTGCCAAGGAACTGTGGGACATTAGTGCTAAATTACACGGGTGGCATTATTGTGTGCTACTCATTAAAAACAGAGCTTCTTAGGCACTGCTTAGCTAGACCTTTATGTGTCAGTGGAAAACCGGTTTCAAGACCATCTGTCAGGGTGTATAGCTAGGGACAGGACTTCAGCACTGAGCTAGAATGTGACACAACCTGTCCTTATAACTTTATGAGACAAAATGAGTGCAAAGTTGTTTGAAAGAGGAGAATATAAGAGCAGTGGCCCATACCAAGAAAAAACAAACAGATTGGGATGTAAACTAGAAGCTAATTTTAATCAAATATAAAAATTGTTTATACAACAAATCATCAAACCTGAAAAAATCAATTTCCATTTTTTGCAATTTAGCAGACGCTTTTATCCAAAGCGACTTACAGTATACAGTTTATTTTAAGCAATTGAGGGTTAAGAGCCTTGCTCAAGGGCCCAACAGTGGCAACCTGGCAGTGGTGGGGTTTGAACCAGCAACCTTATGCCACATCCCACTACCACTGGTTTAAGATTAAACTGCTTGGCTCAGCAAAGCTCCCTTATTACTCAAAACCACCCAGTAAATGGTCAGTAAATATTAACATAGAATTAACTTAAATCATTCATTTAAGTTTGATTAATTACACAACTAATTAACTAATTAGTTGCTTAGGCATTTATCATTAAACACAACATAAGTCAAACGAATCTTTTCAAACGAATGATTCATTGGAATCAAATCAGGGAGCTGTGCTCTTATCTATGGTAAAGATTCATTAGTTTTGCTCACAGTCGTTGCTCAAGCTTTGATAAACAGCTTTATAAACCAATCAGAGCTTCCGAATTCAAATTTTGGGCGGAATTTCAGCTGTTCTTCTAATACAAAGCAATATATGCTAATCTTTTGTGTGTCATTTAGGTGAGTTGACAATGGAAAAACTCTCTCAAAAGGGTCAGGAGAAATTGATTTTAAGTTTCTTTTTTCTTTTTTGAAGGAAACAGGATTAGTAAACAGGATATAGGAAAATAGACTAAAACTCCACAAACTACTGGTTCCATACTCCAGTGCAGATGGTGGCGGTAATGCACCAAAAAGTTAGTTGCCATCCGCCATAAAAAAGAAGAAGAAGAAGAAAACTCTCTCTTTGTTTGTTTAGTTAGCTTTAGTTAACGAATTACAAGTTTCAGCTTTTTACCGGGAAAGCTGAGAGAATAAATTATTCCGACTGAGACGGTTTTGGTTAGTTAGGTGGACAAACACAGTTGGAAATGGATTTATATATTCTGGAATATTCTGGAAACATACAAGATGGCCGCCAAGAAGACAAACAAATGGATTATATCTCTAATGGAACAACACACGGATTTAGATTTGGTCTCCATTTGAAGAAAAGCCCAGGTAAGGAGTGATTATGATTATATGCTGCTGTGTGGTTTAATTACTGTGTGCTTTCATTTTGCAATGATAGCAAGCATTACCAAATTTTGAACTTTTTCAGTATTTTTATGCTCATTTATTTGAAGTATACTTTTGTCAACAACAAGCCAACATGTAACAACACACACACACACGCACACGCAAGCCGTAGCCTAGTGGTTAAGGCACAGGACCAGTAATCCAAAGGTTGGTGGTTCAAGCCCCACCACTGCCAGGCTGCTGCTGTTGGGCCCTTGAGCAAGGCCCTTAACCCACAGTTGCTCAGACTGTATACTGTAACTGTAATGTAAGTCGCTTTGGATAAAGGCGTCTGCTAAATGCCGTAAATGTAAATAAATATATATATATATATATATATATATATATATATATATATATATATATGTATATATGACATGTTTTAAGAGTTTTTTATTTATTATTTATTTATTAAAAATTTAAATCTCTTATCTTAGAAGTCAGACTCTTTTAATTATGCACTACAAACTGCGGTATGGTGCATCCTGTTTTCTGTAATTATTATTGAGTGTTGTCTAGAATTGGATTTCACCTGTAGCAATTTTATTTAATTGGACATACACTATATGCACAGAAGTATTGGGACACTCTCTGAACTCTTAGTCATTGAGTTTAGGTGTTTTTATTTAGTACCATTGCCACACATGTTTAAAATTCAGGTAGTCTAGTGAAGACTTATCCAACAAGTTTTGCAGCTGTATCTGCTTGCTTGTTTGTTTTTTTTCCCTTATACAAAGTAAAGATTTCTGTTTTTGCTTATTATTAATATTTTTGTTTGTTTGTTTGAAGAACTTTATTATTATGTGAGAGTCTATGTAGATTTATGGTTAAAAATAGCAGTTATATTCATTCAAAATCAAGTCCATGTCATATATTGTGGAAGAACAAGGGGTCTAAATAATGAATCCTCTGTATTTGTGTGTTCAAGTGGCTGGAAGATTTTGTTGTGCTTGTTTTGAATGCAGATAAGTGGTTATTTTGGGCATGCACTCACAGACTTGTCTATACTGAAAAGTGGGAAACTACTTGTAAAACTGTTGTATGTGTAAAGCTCAAAACCTAGATAGTAAGTGTTCAGTTTTGCCCATTGCTGAAACATAATAATCCTAGGTGTCAATACAGTGTTTAAAACCTTTCAGTCTGTTTACAGTTGGAAGGTGGCTGGAACTCCATGCAGTCCAGTGACAATGAACTGGAACCAAAGTGTAGACCTAAAGGCAGTGTACTTACTTGTCTTTTTCTCTAGTGGGACCTACTAATAACTTCATAGAAATAACATTACAATCATTGTAGCTCTTTTTAGGTAAACATTAAACCGGCGGACTGTGTTAAGCATGTATGTGAGGTGCATTCACCTTTAAAATGTTTACATGGTGTTTGCTTGTCTTTGACACAGTCAAGATGGTATTGGGTAACAAAGCCCATTTTGTGGACAATGGAATATGGTTGCTGCATCCTTACAAACAGCTTTCTTATAGTAGCCGGTAAGAGAAGACTTACTGTCCATGTTGACACTCATGGTTGTGAGCTTGTTGCTTCTGAGCTAGTGAGCTAGATTAGGTCACAGCCAGTTTTTAGGGAGATTTAAGAGCTTTGTATAGGCCTTTATCTATTTAAAGCTTGGGATGCCTCACTGTATGCAAAAAGCAGTTAAGTCAACTCTTTCTTAATACTTGTCTATGTCAGACATAAACTTTTATCTAAAAGAATGCTGGCTAGGACCTAAAAGTGCCTAGATGAGCAATATTCATGCTGTCTTTGTTAAATGGCTAGGCCCTTGGACCTCTAATGTAGTGGATATCACTATTATCATGAGCTGATTTTTTAAAATCTTATATTTATTAGTTTTCCCTCTTTTCACCCAATCCAGTCGAGTCCAATTAGAGCTTGTCTCACTTGTTGCTGCCGCCACCCCATTTTCAGATAGAGAAGGGCTGTGGCTGTTACATGCCCCTTCTGAAAAACATGTAGCCGCCAATCACTTCTTTTTAACTACCAGGGACAGGATCTCACATAGACCCAGTATCACATGTGAAGAGCAACGCACCGTAATCAGCCCCCCGACAAGAAACCCTGTTTGTCATTACCCCGCCCTTGTAGTTGCATAGCCAATTGTGTGTACGTGTAGGCGCCTGGTGGGCTGATAGCAGAGTGGTGAAGTTTACTATCTTTCTTTAAACCTACAGTCGACAAGCTATTGAACCTATAATCTTTTCACAAAGACGTAACAGTGACTAAATGACTCTTATAGATGTAGGATTTGTTCAGACTATTTTAAATAGGAAATCTGTAAGACCATAATCCTGGAACTATTGAGAGAATGTCTATATAACTTGGGTAAAAGAACCTTATCCTGAAGATGCAAAATCCCAAAGAGAATGACATTCACAAAGGCTTACAACAACATCAACTTCAATCAGTACACCCTCACACATTGTGTACATAAAGACCACATGTTTCACCATATTGTAAAGGTTAATGTGGATCAATTAACAGATGTATCAGCTAGCAGCTAATTAGCCTAGCAGATATTAGTCTCAGGTGGAGGAGTAACATTTTCAGTTTGACTCATGATGTCCATCATTACATTTTCAGCAATCAATGTATTAATCCCAAATAAATAATAACTGTGATTTTACAGGTAACATTAGCCCATGTCTGACAGGCCAGTTAGATAGCAGGGCACCTTTATCATTGTCAAGTGTTCATTTAGCAGCTGGAAAAATCAAGCTACAAACAGCTGGCAAGCTAATAGCTACTCTATTAGTCATGGGTAAAGTTTTTACATTTTAGAATCAGAATCTTGTACAATTTCATTTAGGTTATTTCAATACTAGTAGCCAAAACATCTAGTATATCATATGTTATTTTGTATATGTGATGGTAGCACACAGCTAATTACCTCGCTTGCTTTAAATAATACTCTGGAGTATAAAAAGAACTATAATGTAATGACTATTTGTTAGTCTGACTTGTTTAAAATTAGAGGTCTGAAAGGGTGATTTTGCCGTATCGATGGTGCCTAAAAGTAGCATTGTGAGCATACAGTGACATACAGATTTAAAAATCAGGGAGGCTGTGATCATACTGTCTCCAAATATAAAAGTACAGTAGACCCTTGACTTACGAATTTAATTGTTCTTAAGTCAAAATGTTCGTTAGTTAAACCTATTTTTCCCCATAAGAAATCATAAAATCCCCCCTGTTACTGTTTACTGTTGCTTTGAGACAATGTCTATTGTAAAAAGCGCTATATAAATAAATTTGACTTGACTTGACCCCCAAAATCATCCCAAATCACCCTCATACCTAACCTTTCTAATGTCTTAAATGATCTTTTTTGTTATAAATACAAGTATATTTTCCCTTAATCTTAAATTATAGAATAGACATTCCTGTAATAAACAATAATAAACAACAACACACAGTAGGACTGTACTGTAATAAAAAAACACGTTACATTTCAGTACAGTACGTGTGCTGTACCATACACCGTAATACATTTCCTTCTTTTTATATAAAATGTATCTACCAGAAACAACAATAACTCATATATTTTTTTTATTATTTCCTTCTTTATTTCAATTATGTTGTATTTAGTAGGTGTAATTGCATGAAAGAAATAATACTTTACTAAGCCGAGTTCCTTCTTCTCTCTTACTCACTGTCCCCTCTGTCTAATACACAGTGACAGCTACTGGCAGAAGTAATTATACAACACAACAAATAATCATTTTCTCACCACTACGCTTTCTCTGCAGCTTCTTTGGGGACATTTTAATATTGAATTTTAGAACTTATAAAGAAAACACCGTTCGCTGTCCTTGTTCGTGAATTTCGGTTCGTAATCTGAAATTTGTTCATACGTTAAGTTGAAAAAGATCTTTCGTAACCCGAAATGTTCGGATGGTAAACCGTTCGTAACTCAAGGGTCTACTGTACATCCATTGTTAACATTTGTATTAATGTCATTATTATGCAATAAAATCATGGCTAAAAATATCAGCAGCATATTTATTTATTTAGTCTCATGATTAGTCTTTGTAAAACAGGGGTACGTGGCTCTGTTTCTGGGGTCCAGGATTCGGACAGTCTGGTGTTTATGATCTGTTCCACCTGCTGGTTGGGTCATTAAAAAGTGAGTGGTTAACTTTTTGGGGTGTATTTATCACTTGTGCCTAGTGCACCTTAAAACAGGAATAATTTATAATCATATTAATAATAATTGTAAGGGAGCTCAGGTGGTAAAGCGGTAAATTGCGCTACCCACTACTGCTGGGATACAGGGTCTGAATGCCCAGTAGTGCTGTTGGTTGGTGCTAATACTGGGTAAAGCAAGAGTAAAACTTAAAAATAATAATAATAAATAATAGGTAAATAAAAGTTTGGTACTTTTACTATTTTGTGCTTTCAGCTTTTCAGGCATGCTTTAGATATGTTAATATTTTTTTTACGTCCCATGAATAACCAGAATAAAAACTGCCTTAAATAAAAATAGCACCCCGCTGTAACATCCCCCCTTATTATGCATTCATTTCCATAAAAAATGCATTGTGCCCATTGTTATCAGTGTTAATTATAAGTCCAGCTGTCTTTAACATGAAAACATGAAATTATGGTAAGATAATGATATATGGGATAGATATTCTGAGATATTACCATTTGTAAGGACTCATAGTTCATAAATAGAAAGGCCTGTCTGCATCGTACCAGATATGCGGGCAGTTTGCATTCCTATTACTGCAAAGTTTTTAAAAACGAACTAAATTAAATGCTTAATCCTTTTTAACCAAAACTTTCTGACAGTTAAACATGTTTACACAGAAACAGTGCATTTTGTTTGAAGTGTCTCAATAATTATGATCCACTCAATGGCAGGATGGTGCACAGATTCAGCAATGATTGGCAAATCCTGTTTGCCCAGTTATTAAAGCAGTACAAAGACAAAAAATTAGATTTTTTAATTAAATAACTTCCTCAAAAACATGCTGGTAGGTGAATTGGTTGTGCTGAATAATGTGCTGTTATTCCATAACCTTGGGCATTAATATGGATGGGGTTTATCTTTACTGCTAGAACAGCTTTTACTTCTCTGGGTAGACGCTCAGGTGGCACAGTGGTAGCACACCAGTCTGGACGCCTACACAAACAATTATTGGCTTGTTTATAGGGTGGATGCTGGATCGGGATTCCTCATAACTGATGCAATTACGACCTCTGCTGGCCTCTTACAGCCTTTTCTCCCTAAAGCTTCTTTAAACGGTCCAAACAAGATGGAATATAGATGGCGCTAAATCTGGACTATAAGCTCTCTCTCTGTCTCTCAAACACGATCAATTACTATTCCTCCCACCCTCACCGTTTCCAACCAAAATATAAAAGTGTGGAAACTTTTTGAAGATCCCTCGTATAGTGCACTATATACAACAAATAAAAATATACACCGATTAACCATAACATTAAAACCACCTCCTTGTTTCTACACTCACTGTCCATTTTATCAGCTCCATCTACCATATAGAAGCACTTTGTAGTTCTACAAGTACTGACTGCAGTCCATCTGTTTCTTTACATGCTTTTTTAGCCTGCTTTCACCCTGTTCTTCAATGGTCAGGACCCCCACAGAGCAGGTATTATTTGGGTGGTGGGTCATTCTCAGCACTTCAGTGACAATGACATGGTGGTGGTGTGTTAGTGTGTGTTGAGAGGATACGACACAACAGCAGCTGCTGGAGTTTTTAAACATCTCACTGTCACTGCTGGACTGAGATTAGTCCACCAACCAAAAATATCCAGCCAACAGCGCCCCGTGGGCAGCGTCCTGTGACCACTGATGAAGGTCTAGAAGATGACCAACTCAAACAGCAGCAGTGGATAAGCCATCCTCTCTGATTTTACATCTACAAGGTGGACCAACTAGGTAGGAGTGTCTAATAGAGTGGACAGTGAGTGGACACAGTATTTAAAAACTCCAGCAGCGCTGCTTTTTCTTATCCACTCATACCAGCACAACACACACTAACTGTGGGGATCCTGACCATTGAAGGACAGGGTGAAAGCAGGCTAATAAAAGTATGTAGAGAAACAGATGGACTACAGTCAGTAATTGTAGAACTACGAAGTGCTTCATTATTGGAGAAAAAAGAATGAATCTTAGGTCCTTCAGCCCAAGGCATTTCTTACTTCTTATTATATACATTACTTCTTAATTACACCAAACAGAGGCCTGTTGCACCACATGAAAACATTACCAGCAACAGCATATCTGTTGAGTTAGAAGCAGGATGAGTCCGTCCTGGTGTGTGTGTATATGTGTGTGTGTGTATAGGAGTGGGGATGTGTGCTGTATGAGTGAACAGATGAAGGATGGGAGCTCTATATGCTTCTCTGCAGTATCTCTGTATGCTGTTCCTCTCCTACCTGCGCTGCTTGTCCTTACTGTCTGCCAGTGAATCGGAACAAATCACTCTGTTCCTCATAAGTCTTCTGTCCTGCTGCTTTTTCTCTTTACCCCACTGCTTTCTTCATTCACCAGCACTCTCACACAAGGGTGTGGTCTGTTGTCCACCATATTTCCTGCTGATGTTATCAATATGCCCAGCTGGGCCTAATTATCAGAGCTGAATCTGTGAAGCATGCTATTAGCTGGGTGGCAATAAGCTTGAAGAACCCTTTGATATAATACGAAGTGAAAAACTGATTATAATGGTTCTAGTGACAGTGATTCTGATACATAAAAATAATAATAATTTTGATTGTTATATCAATTGTAATAAGGATGTATGGACAACCGTATTAGTATTTCAGGTGTTGCACTTCTATTGCTAACAGGTGTACACAATTAAATGATTCTAATTGGCTTCTCCTGTTAGGGGTCTCCACAGCAGATTATTTAATTTGGCATAGTTTTTACGCTGGGTGCTCTTCCTGACACAACCTTCCTGCTTATCCGGCTTGGGATCTGCACTAAGGGTGCATCGGCATGTGTCCACCTAATGGCTGGAAGCGGCCTGGAAGCAAACCCCCGGAGCTCAGGCACTGCTGTTACCAGCAGCATGGCTCCTACCATTATGCCACACAAGCTCACCAACAGGAGTGTACAATTACTTATATTAAATAAATAGTTTTTAACTTCATGGTTTGAGTTTGGAAAAGACTCTTTCTTTCTTTCTGAGACATGCCACCTCAAGCTTTGTACACATGAGAACATAGGTGCATGTAATGCTTCAATAATTCAACCCTAGAACCTTGAACAACACACAAATTTTTATTTGTTTTAATATATTTTTATGTATTTTACCCCCTTTTCCTCCCAATTTAGCATAGCCAATCTGCTGCTAGGGACCCCGATGGCATACAAGGAGGATGTATATTGGCCTGACGCACACACCCTCCAATGTGTACGCAGTCCACCAATCCCTTCATATTCACCCATACTTCGGTGGATTTGCGCATGAGGTTGGCTTCGCCAACAGAGAGCCACGCCCCGATCTCCACTTTCTGTAAACCTGGACAACCAAGGTCGTTACACAAGTGTTGATAACCCCACCCCTTAGTTCGGTCTTTCCCACCCAGCAGACTGGAAGCCAATTTTGTCTGCTTCAGGCATTAGTCAGTTGCGCCTGTTAGAGGGTTCCCAGCCAACCAGTAGCAGATCCGATATTCGAACCCAGAAGCTCAGAATCTTGGCGCTGGTGTGCTACCGGATTATCCCAACTTTTCTGTCCAAAAAAAACAAATACACTGTTGTTGCAAACAGCATTAATGCCTTGGTATACTACACAGCAACTACTGATCTAAAATTATTACTTTTTCTCAGTTTTTGTGACTTTATTGTGATTGGTATATAGTTCAAATTGCTTGATATAAAGGCAACACTTTGATATACAGTGTATCACAAAAGTGAGTACACCCCTCACATTTCTGCAGATATTTAAGTATATCTTTTCATGGGACAACTCTGACAAAATGACACTTTGACACAATGAAAAGTAGTCTGTGTGCAGCTTATATAACAGTGTAAATTTATTCTTCCCTCAAAATAACTCAATATACAGCCATTAATGTCTAAACCACCGGCAACAAAAGTGAGTACACCCCTTAGTGAAAGTTCCTGAAGTGTCAATATTTTGTGTGGCCACCATTATTTCCCAGAACTGCCTTAACTCTCCTGGGCATGGAGTTTACCAGAGCTTCACAGGTTGCCACTGGAATGCTTTTCCACTCCTCCATGACGACATCACGGAGCTGGCGGATATTCGAGACTTTGCGCTCCTCCACCTTCCGCTTGAGGATGCCCCAAAGATGTTCTATTGGGTTTAGGTCTGGAGACATGCTTGGCCAGTCCATCACCTTTACCCTCAGCCTCTTCAATAAAGCAGTGGTCGTCTTAGAGGTGTGTTTGGGGTCATTATCATGCTGGAACACTGCCCTGCGACCCAGTTTCCGGAGGGAGGGGATCATGCTCTGCTTCAGTATTTCACAGTACATATTGGAGTTCATGTGTCCCTCAATGAAATGTAACTCCCCAACACCTGCTGCACTCATGCAGCCCCAGACCATGGCATTCCCACCACCATGCTTGACTGTAGGCATGACACACTTATCTTTGTACTCCTCACCTGATTGCCACCACACATGCTCGAGACCATCTGAACCAAACAAATTAATCTTGGTCTCATCAGACCATAGGACATGGTTCCAGTAATCCATGTCCTTTGTTGACATGTCTTCAGCAAACTGTTTGCGGGCTTTCTCGTGTAGAGACTTCAGAAGAGGCTTCCTTCTGGGGTGACAGCCATGCAGACCAATTTGATGTAGTGTGCGGCGTATGGTCTGAGCACTGACAGGCTGACTCCCCACCTTTTCAATCTCTGCAGCAATGCTGACAGCACTCCTGCGCCTATCTTTCAAAGACAGCAGTTGGATGTGACGCTGAGCACGTGCACTCAGCTTCTTTGGACGACCAACGCGAGGTCTGTTCTGAGTGGACCCTGCTCTTTTAAAACGCTGGATGATCTTGGCCACTGTGCTGCAGCTCAGTTTCAGGGTGTTGGCAATCTTCTTGTAGCCTTGGCCATCTTCATGTAGCGCAACAATTCGTCTTTTAAGATCCTCAGAGAGTTCTTTGCCATGAGGTGCCATGTTGGAACTTTCAGTGACCAGTATGAGAGAGTGTGAGAGCTGTACTACTAAATTGAACACATCTGCTCCCTATGCACACCTGAGACCTAGTAACACTAACGAGTCACATGACATTTTGGAGGGAAAATGACAAGCAGTGCTCAATTTGGACATTTAGGGGTGGTAGTCTCTTAGGGGTGTACTCACTTTTGTTGCCGGTGGTTTAGACATTAATGGCTGTATATTGAGTTATTTTGAGGGAAGAATAAATTTACACTGTTATATAAGCTGCACACAGACTACTTTTCATTGTGTCAAAGTGTCATTTTGTCAGTGTTGTCCCATGAAAAGATATACTTAAATATCTGCAGAAATGTGAGGGGTGTACTCACTTTTGTGATACACTGTATGATCAACTTTATAAGCATAGTTTTTGATTTTTGGTGTGGGCCATAGTAAAGGGCAGAACAGAATAGTGTTTGTTGTATCTTCCTAAGGTTGCACATTCAAGTTCAAATCTTACCAAGTACTGTGGTTCCCACTACCTATTAAACAGATGGACTGCCTCTTTTATATTTTAATTGAATGAGTACGTGTATGATGCCATGTGGAGGACCGACAGCCTGTCTAGGATGTATTTCCTGTCCTGTGCCTGTTGTTTTCAAACTTCTCAAACCCTTTAAACCCTGACAATAATAAATGAATGTATTATTAGGTGTTTAATTAAAGTTTGCAGTGACTAATTTACTTTATATCTGTGTAATGTAAACAAATATGTGCTGAATCCACACCTAACTAGGAAATGCATCAGTGTAACAGGTCCAGTTGGACCTAGTTGCAGAATCTTGCTTCATCTGTCATGCCGGTTATAGCTGGCAGATGGGGCATAAAGGTAGACATGGTGTCTCAAGAAATCATGATATATAGTAACACTCCCACCTGGAGCAAATTAACACAGACTTGCCAGCTCCTCTGTCTGGCAACCTGCATTGTCTCTAAAACCATGATACCAGGATTGCTTTAGTCCAGTTTTTTCTTCCTTTCTATTTTAACCAGGCCTTGGTCATAGCGTTTTCATGGACTACATCACAGAACCTCCCGAGGAGAGCGAATTGCCCCAAAGGTGGTGTGACATCGCTTTTCCTTGTGCCAGCTGGTGGGGTTGGGTTCTTCTTGTACATGACTGTCCCTGTCTTTTTCCATATGTTACCTTTTACGCTGGTGGCCGGAACAGCCTGTTATGTAACTTTGGCCATCACGTTTGCGATTATCCCTTTTTTGTTAGTTCTACCCTGGTCAAGGATCCTGAACTTGTATTCATTTTTATTTCTTGCAGGTTCAGGGCTTCACCTTGCACTTTAGTAACGAGGTGCGATCTGCTCTGTTACAATAAGTTTTTGTCTGGAGTATAGCTAATTATCTCGTAATAGAGACAAACCACTGGAAAATATCCACTGTTGTACATTTAGTTTATGGACACTAGCTATAAGAAAAGAACCTGAATACTGAGCTGTAAACCATCATGATACTGGACAAAATGAGGGCATGAGCTGACTGGCAGCAAAATAATGGATTGAAGATGGGCAATGGGAAGAAGAAAGGAAGCAAGAAAACAATCAGTTAGTATCCAAAGAAATGAGAAAATCAACCAGACAGAAACAAAACAGCAAAGAATGGAGAACGTGTCTGTGATGTACAGTAAACAAGCTTCCCCTTATTTTCTGTAGCCCTGTCAGCCCTTCTGGCATGTAATATAGTTTAAAAATGAGTCGGGGAATTCATCAGTCCTGCTAAACAAAAGGGTAATCTCACAGTAGAGATTGGAGACTTGATAAGGAAATTCAGTTGCTCCCTCCGTACAGTAATCTTTTACTTTAGATCTTTTTAATTCTTCCATTTCTTAAGGGACAAGGGCGGTCAATTTGATATGGCTATCCTGAAGTTCGGTGTCCTTGTGCCCTACTCGGGCAGGGAATTAGATTCCAACTGTTAACCTTTAATATATATGGTGAAGAAGTACTTTTGTGCTCCCGCTAACGTCATTTCAGCCCTGCCACTCACTTTCTGAC
The DNA here is from genome assembly GCF_030014385.1 of Trichomycterus rosablanca. Taxonomy (NCBI): domain Eukaryota; kingdom Metazoa; phylum Chordata; class Actinopteri; order Siluriformes; family Trichomycteridae; genus Trichomycterus; species Trichomycterus rosablanca. The sequence goes on along the minus strand of NC_085991.1, from coordinate 34,689,423 downwards.
TTTTATTAAAAACCTCCAAATTACAAAAGGCTATTCTGACAGAAATCGGCTTTAAAACTAAGCATGTCTTACTTTTTCTACTCCCAAGTACATTTTATAAGTCAATGTCTATTTAAAGGATAAAAAGTCTTCTTCAAATTAGGGAAATAATATATCTGAATGGAATAAGCAATGCACAAGCTTTGATTTTGTCCGTGTCAGACTGACTTCAGAAAGCTTGGGAATAAGGTTCTGATATTATCACTGTTCACTTTTGTCTGAATAAGAATCTATTTTATATAATAGGACATTTTGACTTACTACCATCCAATATTCAAGCAAATGTATCATGGTATTTACCTGATTTACTCCAATAACATTTTTACTTGCTTAACGTCCTGAGAATCACTGCAATGATTAAACACAATAAACTGATAAAACAAGCACAATCAATTAACTATTTCCATACAATTACATTTTGTCAAAAAAAGGCTGCTAAAATAATTGTTTTTATCTTTTATGACACCTAGAAGTTGGTACAGTATGGAAAGTGCAAATAAAAAAAAAAACCTTAAGTGCTTTACTTTTACATGATTTTATTATTACTTATTTAATTTCATTGTTTGTTTGTTTTATTAGGTTTTAACGTCATGTTTTACAGTCTTGGACAATTTAGTATCTCCAATTCACCTCACTTGCATGTCTTTGGACTGTGGGAGGAAACCAGAGCTCACAGAGGAAACGCCACACAGAAAGGACTCAGACAGCCCCTCCTGGGGATCGAACCCAGGGCCTTCTTGCTGTGAGGCAACAGTGCTACCCACTTAGCCACCTTGCTGCCCTAATTTCATTGTAGACAATATAAACTCAAGACATTACATGTTTGTCTGGTCAACTTCATTTCATTTCTTAATAAAAATCCTTTCCAGCGTTTCAGGCCTGACTGTCCCAACTTTTTTGGAACGTGTTGCAGGCCTGAAATGCAAGAGTGGATGTAAATTAACAAATGAAATAAAGTTGACCAGACAAAACATGAAATATATTTGGTTCATAGTGTCTGCAATGGAATTAAAGTCAAAGTAAATGGAAAAAACACTGTTTAATTGTAATATCTGACATTCTAGAACACAGACAAGTGTATAGAAAAAGCCATTTAATATTTTTTACTTTAAAATTGTGGAATGTATTTAAGCTAAAGCTAAAACCAATGTGGCAACATCAACAAAGTGCTTTGTGATAATAATCCACGCTCATTCATATGCTCATTCAATTAAATGTGTTCCTAATTAGGCCTAGGGTTGTTGCGGAAATAAGTAGGTCAATAAAATAATGTAAGATATTTCACACACTCTTAATGCTTCGTAGTCGAAAATTCACAATAATGATACATGAACAATGGCTTATAAAATGTCTTGTCTTCAACTGAGAGATCTGTTGGCCATTGTGTGTCCCCTCCTTTGCAATAGAGTAGAACAGTTTAAAGCATCACATTATTCTTTGCTTCAACATAGATTGAGTTTAGATAGATAGATAGATAGATAGATAGATAGATAGATAGATAGATAGATAGATAGATAGATAGATAGATAGATAGATAGATAGATAGATAGATAGATAGGCAAAGGCAAGGGCTGCAATTGCAATCCTACAGCCATGTTCCCACCACTATATTTATGTTGTTGGTAAAGGATTGAGCAATCTGAGAAAGCATCTTTAGCAGTTATTTACCCAGTGCATTCCTTTCTGGTTCTCCAGTTTTAATTTTAGCCCTGCATCTGCAGTTCTGGCCCTTTGTTCAGGACCAGGCTCCCAGAGCAGATGCACACTGGGATTTCTTAAAACCCAGGCTTCATATAACTTCTTTCTCTTCCAGAAGCCCTTGGCTTAGAGCTCTATTTCTGATCGTGAGAACAAGTAAACAGTAATTGGTAACTTGGTATCTGTGACGGTTTGGGTCAGTGAAAAGAGCAGGTAAACATTGTGCAAGCAAGGATTTGATACATTTGAAACTTTATCAAGTTCACAAACTAGAAAACGCAAGAGTGACATTGCTGGATTTTCTATAGTTTCCTGCAAATGAATTTCTGTAGTACCATTACAGTTAGCTTTTCAAACATGAGTATTTTACTTTACAATTATTTGAAATCCCACTTGTGTTTACCAGTGACAGATGCCAGGGTATATTTGCAGTTAGCTTGTCAACCAGCTGTAAAGAATAATATTATTATAATAACAATAAATATATTTACTTAAATTCAATTATTTTACATACATTTGGGGTAAGGCCCTACCTAATTCACAGCTGTGAAAATTGTGCTACGGACCATAAAATAAGTTGTTTCCTGTGTAATCAGTAATTTGCTGTAAAATTCAAAATTTAAGGTTCGTGTTTAGCTGTTCAACATCTTTCATTAGCTTGGAGTATATGAGGCGCAATATGAGGCGGTCATAGCAATCAAACTGCATCATAATTAAGTTAGTGTAACAGACTATTCTGTGGTGTCGTGTGCTAACAATGTTTGATGTATGTGTTTACGTATTAGGTGCATTTTGTCCCTTTGGGGATTCCATAATCAAAGGAAAAATGCACATCTCCACACACGTGATCATCTTTCTGTAGTCTTTGCTGCGCCTCAAACAAAAACAAGCCAGTAAAGTATTATGCTCCCGATATTTTGTCTATGTACGGTTTATTACTTTCTTTAAAAACTCAGCAAACTCTAAAGACGCTTAGTTACATTAGCAATCGGTTAGTAAAAATGTCCAAGATGTTGAAATCTAAAGCTGCTAAAAACACGACTCGGGTAACTGAGTCAAAACTCCCAACCTATTACGTGGATGCAGAGGATAGTGTGTCAAAACACGGACAAGTATTTATGTCTTTAAGAGGGTGCTATTAAGGTAGGCTGTGCTTAAGGTAGGTTTTAATAAAACAAAAGCAAATTTTCCAGTGAATTTAGTAGGGCCCTAATTATGGCTTACATGGGGAAGCAGCTGGTGTGGGCGCCATGTAGCACCAGGGTCCTGGATTCGTACCTTACCTCTGGTCTGGGGGTGGCATGGTGGCTCAGTGGGTAGCACTGTCTGCTCACAGCAAGAAGGTTCCTGGGTTGGATTTCCAGGTGGAGCGGTCTGGGTCCTTTCGGTGTGGAGTTTGCATGTTCTCCCTGTGTCTGTGTGGGTTTCCTCTGGGAGCTCCGGTTTCCTCCCACAGTCCAAAGACATGCAAGTGAGGTGAATTTGAGAACTTGTCCTTGATTGTGTTTGACATTAAAGACTTGAACTGATGACTGTCCTGTCATGAATGTAACCAAAGCCTGTAAAACATGACATTAAAATCCTAATAAATAAATAAATAAATAATAAATACTTTTGGTCTGCTTGTGTCCTTGAGTTTCCTCAAGGTACTTCTTTCTTTTCTTTAAAACATGCACTGTGTGCTGATTACTCCAAATGACCTCTAGGTGTGAGTAAATGTGTGAGCGTGGGGTGTGCTCCAATAGGCAGCTTGTCAAGATTGTATTCAAGTTTTGCGGCCCCTGTTTTCAAGTGGCTTTGGATCCACTTCGACCCTAATCAGGATAAAATGTTTACTGAACATAAACACATAAAGCAATTGTCATAACAGTCTATTATAATCAGAACAGTGTGTGTGTGCGTGCACAATTTAGCTTTCTTTGTAGTGACTACCTGCAAGCAGTGGTGATATGTCTGTATCTCCAAATAAAAGCTACATTAGGCAGAGTAATGGATCACTGGTGTGTGTAACCCATTTGCGAGCTGGTGCGCATGTAAGCAGGGCGTACGTGATTGACGGTTTTAATAGGGCCGTAATGCTTGGATAATCTTCATTTCAGAGCACTCATCATCGTCATCATCATCATCAGTGAACGCTTTGCACTCTTAATCATAAAACTCTGCTCCCTGTAGAGCACATCCATCAAGTGTAAGTGAAAGAAGACACTTGCACATGCACCCACACATACATACACATACATCCCTATCCCCCAAATTGTATTTCACGAAGGTTTCCGCACTTTTTAAAACTATTAATTAAGAATTTCGAAAACAAATTCATCGCTTTTATACAGTCACCTTCCTTTGCGATGCATTGTTCCAACTTTTTTGGGGCGTACCAACTTTTTAATGCCATCAGCAAAAAATGTTTTTGGTTGAGTGTTAAGCCACTGATGCACCGCTGCTTTCACATCATCATCCCATGCAAATCTTCTTCCCCTTAAAGCTTTTTTGAGCTGTCCAAAAAGGTGGAAATCAGATGGTGCTAAATCCGGACTATAAGCTCTCTGTCTCTCAGACACGACCAATTACTAATTCCGCCCTCACCGCTTTCAACAAAAATATAAAAGTGCGGAAACTTTTTGATGGTCCCTCGTACATGCACACACAACCCCCCAAATCTTTATTCATTCACCCCACATCTTGTTGCAGTTTTAAAAAAAGCCAGTTAGAGTGTGCATGTTTTTAGAAATGTGGGGGGGGTGGAGTTCGAAGTAAAACGTTGGAGGAAACCCATGCATATAAGAAAAACATGTCACAGACAATGAAATTAGGTAAAGTTTAAACCCAGGTACTCAAAACCCATGTTGCTGTGCCACCCCAATTCTAACAGCTGCAAAAATATTTCATACATTTCATTAATCAGAATCGTGGCGGATCTAGTTCTATCGGGAAACACTGGGTCCAAGGCAGGAATACACTGGAGAGGGTGTCCTTCTATTGCAAGGCCAGGCCACCTGATAGCTTAACAGACTGTTCCGACTCTGACTACTGGTGCAATCAATAAATAAATAAAATTAATTATATTAACAAAAATCTTAAAAGGTTGTTGTAAACAAGGCACATCATATTGTATTTTGCCAATTTTCTGTCATGAAGTGGAAAGGCCTAGGGGCAACAACAGCTCAGCCTGACAACAATCTTCCAGCCTAATGGATTAAGTTTACATGGCTGAGCATTCAAGCTATGGAGTTCTGAAGCAGTGGAAGTATGAGGGTTCTTCAAAAAGTTTCCACACTTTTTAAAACTCTCTTTATTAAGAATTTCAAAAACAAATGACTACTGTTCTACAGTCACCTTTCGTCAAACTTTTTAATGCCATCAGCAAAAATGTTTTTGGTTGCGTAGCCCCTTAAAGCTTCTTTGAGCGTCCAAAACCTGGACTATAAGCTCTCTCTGTGTCTCAGACACGACCAATTACTTCTCCTCCCACCCTCACCGTTTCCAACAAAAATATAAAGTGCGGAAAATTTTTTAAGATCCCTCGTAGTAATATGACTGTTTCAAGAAATAGATTACTCTGGAATTATTATTTAACCTCTGACAAGAAGTTGAATATTTATTGACATAAAGAAAGGTGTCTCACAACTGTCATTTTAACTTGGTTTTGTTTTGGTCTCTGAAACTTGACTTGACCTTGATGAGTCTTAGATTCAGCAGTCTTGTATTCAATACAGTCTAGATTAATGCTCTAGTTGTTACCCACATGACATCCTAGGCAGCTTTATTTAATAAAATACATGTATATACAGTTACCCATGACAGCACAAAGATGCAGATTATTTCTTTGAAACAACCCCAATAAATAAACACCAATGCCTGGCATTGCACACACACAGAGTAACTAATAGAATTTATTTTTGTCTTTCATTATTCCATAATATAGACAGAGGCACACACACACACACAAACCAGGCACAGAGTAATGGTGGCCTGCACCATGACCATATGGGACTCATAACTCTTCTACATGATTGGCCCATAAAAATTGTTTTTGGACTAAAGTAGAGGGTGCCAGATCTAAGCCTCTGAAGCGAGTCACTAAAGCCTGATTTAGGACCCTGCAGTCTGGACCACGGCATGTATAAGGACAATGCATGGAAAATATGTTTAATACTTAATAACCTAATAATCCACATAATTTATGGGAATTGTCTGCGTTCAGCACTCAGCATATGCCGTATTCGCAATAATTTAATACCCTCATGTCTAACAGGCAATTTCCTAAAGATTTTTATGCTCCTCTGTTGCATAATGCTGTCTGTATACAGCAGGTGTAAAATACCCACAGGCTAACAACTCATTTCATGGATTTACAACCCCAAATAACAAAAAGTTAGGACAGTATGGAAAATGCAACAACCGGCAGTGTTTCTTACATTTACTTTGTCTTTTATTTCATTGCAGACAGTATGAATCCAAGATATTACTTTTGTTATTGTGCATCCGTTTTTGCATTTCAGGCCTGCAACACATTCCAAAAAAGTTGGGACAGAGGTGTAATTTTGGGCTAGTTGAAAACAAAAAGTAGTTTCAAACAGGTCATGGTCAGGATTTGAAACAAAAAGTCTTTGAGGAGCAAAAAATGCGTGGATGTTCTTCATTTTGTCAATAAACGAGACAATGATTAAAATTTTTAAAACCAATGTTCTTCAACAAAGGATTAAAATTAAAAACATTCTGTTACCCATGTCCAGAAGTGGCGTTAAGTTCCTGGATGGTCTTGGCCCTGACCCTCTGACACTTGAGTTGCCAATTTGTATGCTACCCCAAACTAAGGCCACATTGATAGCTACATACATTGTCAAAGAAAAACAATTTTATAAATGTTAATAATCTTAGTTTAATTTTCAGTGTCACTAGCTGTCACTGTCTGAGGGTTTTGGCATGATTTTGACCCCCCTAAATTTTTTTATTTGCACGAGACAGGTGAAAGAAAAGGTGCACCAGAGTTAATATAAAGCTCAGTCTCGCGCACAGAGAGGCACGCACTGATCTCCATCATTCCCCGCCTCTAATGCAGACACTATTAATCATCTAGCAGAGGTCATAATTGCATCAATTATGAGGAATACCCTTAGCCATCCAACCCGATGGATGAGCCAATCATTGTTCATGTAGGCACTCAGCCTGCCGGTAGCAGAGCTAAGATTCGAACTTGCAAGTTTGAGATGTGCCACCTATTTTTAGTTTTTATTGAAAATATAGTGTAGTCTTATTTAGTTTGAGAGTTATTTTAGGTTAGCTGTGATGTTTTGCTTTACTTGTTTTAGTTGTACATTAAAGGCTATGGATTTGACTTTGTATACTGTACATAAGTACACACTGCACTTTCATTACTGTCATTAGCGGAACAAGCTCTTTGAAAGTGTCTGTCAGTGGTGCACTTCATTATGTGCCACTTAATCAGCTTCATTTTTATATATCTAGAATTATCCACCAGCGACAGTAAACCATTACTGTAAGGACAAAACACAGTTGTGCAATATGAACATAAATGCCTACTTGTTTTACACACAAAGTTCAAAATAAATAATTTGTGTCTATTTCAATACTACATTTTTAAAGTAGCGAACTCATTTAATAGTTTTTGACAACGTTCTACAGTTGTATGAGTATCTACACAATTATTGTTATTATTTTAGCACTTTTAGCATAATAGTCTCTTTGGGTTCTGTCTGTAATATACTACAGTTATTTGTGGTTATAAGCAATAGAGACTTAAATTATGTTCCTGTTTTATTATTTATTATGATATTAAGTTTTAATATTAGTTTTGATATTTGTCATTATGGAAGTTCAGTTTTTTAGGCATGGCAAAGAGTTAATGACCAAAAAAACAACTTCAAACTTTTCAGACCTTTGTTTAATTCCTAGTTTTTAGGCTAAAAAAAGTTTAAATCTCACTTGCACTATCGACTGGCCAGACTCCCACACACAGGCATGATTGCCTTTATGGGTGGTGCTAGTGTCATGATCCCAACAGGATAGAATTAGAAATTACTAGACTGGAAGCAAATGTGGGAAAAAATATCTAAATAAAAATAAATTACAAATCTAATCTCCAGCTTTAAACTATGTTTACTATGTTTATCATATTAGATCTAAAAGAATCATGACGTAACATACTGTATTATGAGAACTGACATCAGTATTGGTATCATTGTTACAATACACAACGTTTATTACAAATCAGGCATGAGAGTTTAAACATGCTTATTTTAGTCTGTACTGTGTCATTACTGTCATTGCCAAGTATTGTAGCATCATATGATCTACATAGTCCTGTGTGTGCACAGTGACAGATATGAGGCTTTATGATGTGTATACTGTATGTTTACATTTATGAAATATATCTGACTCTTTTCTCCAAAGCTACTTACAATTGCTTTTAAATACAATCTAAGCAATGGTGGGTTAAGGGCCTTGATCAAGGGCCCAACAGTAGCAACCTGACAGTAGTGCGGCTTGAACTACCAACCTTCTGATTACTAATCCAGTACCTTAACCATTAAGCTGCACCTCCAGGGTTCAGCACAAAACATTCAGGCCACAGGCTCAGTGGTCAGCGTTATAACACACAAGCACATGCGTCTCATTCTTTTCCCTCAATTAATCTGTTTATTGTTTTCTTGCTTATGTTCTTTTTGTCTGGTCATGGAACACTCTGTGGAGTTAGCAGTGGCGTCTCCCTAATGTAATTCATTCACTGCCTCCGAGAGTTACCCTAGCAACCGCTCACGCTGATGACAACATTCTTGTTTTTATTGATGTTTTTGTATAAAGGTAGAACATGCAAGAAAGTAAGTGTACAGAGAAACAGAGGAGAGAGAGAGAGACAGAGGGAGAGAGAAATAGAGGGAGGGAGAGCAAGAAGGAATTAGTCAGCTTAAAGGGCATTATGTCAGTATACAGAGGATTTGGTGTTTAAGGCAGGATTACAGGCCTCTTGCTTTGATGGAATGAAGAAGTAGAAAGCTCAGGGATCCTAAAGACCATTGTGTTTTGCTTTTTGGCGGGGAAAAAATTCAAGGCCAGACGTTAGTCAGTTGGTGGAAAATAATAGCATTGATATTGAAATGTAGAGAATCATTTAGCTCTGAGTGGTTAGAAATGTAGAGCATGTTCTTACCATGCTCATGTGGGCTGCTTTTGGGGACTCTGATTTCCTTCCACATCCAAAAGACATGCTGGTAGATGGATTGGCTGCTCTCAGTTGGACACAGTCAAAAGTCGTGCTGACCAAATAAGTGGCATTTCTTGTTTAGCATGTACTCATTCAGTGTTTCCAGCATAGATTCCAGATAAATCACAACCCTGACCAAGAGTGGTCTTTTCTGTTTTCCATGTTCATTCATTCATTCATTTGCACACAGTGTTTCATACTGGTCATATTTGCAGGGTCCCTATCAATCATAGGGCAACACACATTTACACAGCTACTTACACCTAGTAGCAATTTAAAGCACGCAGTCCACCTTCTGCATGAAGAACTGATTAAGCTCATCTTTCACAAGTAATCTGATCCTTCAAATGGTCATTTAAACATGTAATATTTAATTATCCCGATTCAGTTAAAGACATATTCAAATAAAAAAGTAATCAGAAATAAGGTACCTGGATTTTTTGTTATGCAAGTTATATAAACAAAGTTTACATAGTCCATAGTGTCACTACTCTGTGGTTGAGAATGCAGTCAAGCCTTTAAAGCAGGAAAATGTAAACAATGGGGGGAGTGTGTTGCAGGCCTGAAGACCCAGACAAAATAAATATCTTGGGTGCATAATATCTGCAATAAAATAAGTCAAAGTAAATGGATAGAAAACTGCATTTTTGTTATTTTCATTTTCCATACTTCATCTCTCATCTCCACACTTGAAAATGGCTAAGGATATATTTTGTGAGATGTTGAAGACACCCTGGGGGTCTCATGGACCTCAAACAGAACATCATACATGAGAGTAAGGTTTTAGGGTTAGGGTTAGACATGAGGGTTAACCTTTTTTGTGTGTATAACAATAATGTATAACAATAACTGATTTAGTATCGGGGGAATTTCATCCAGGGGAGTTGTGAACAAAAAAGAAAAGAATAATACTATTTTTCCCCCTTAAATAAATATCTTTATTTAACTTTGACATGTTCCTTGAAATAAACTGAGTCAGAGGTTTAAATATTTTGTTGTTGTTGTTGTTCTCAACTTAATAATGCAGGAAGAAGCTGTGAAAATGACTCTGAAGTGTCTTGTGCACAGCCTAGAAGAAGCTAGTTTACTTTTCCCTTCTGGGCCAATATTAATTCATTTATCTTTTTACATCAGCCAATCAGCAGCATAGAAAATGCTCCTTTGGGGTGGTCAAAAAAAGGGCCGCTTTGCCAATTTAGTTATGCTGCTACACAGACAACATCTTGCTGTAAAATGTTTTGCAAATAATTATAGTGATGTAGGCAAGCATGACAAGCACTAAGGTACAATCACTCAGTAAAAATTCTACCCTGGTGGAATATTAAATGACAGATTTAATATAAGGGCTTTATGATTTTTCTGCCTTTTATTGCATATAAAGCAGGTATGAAGGTTTGTGTACATGTTGCTATGGTTTTTTATGTACTATCAGAATCAGAATCACTTTATTTCGCCAGGTATGTTACACATATGAGGAATTTGCTTTGGTGATACACATAATAGTACACATAGTAGTACACACAATACACATAATAGTACAGATAATTACACATGTATGACATGTAACATATAACATATTTAACAGACCCGACAGGACACACATGTATACATACATTAGTTTGTATATGGTAGTAATTAATTGCTGCATGGGAAATAAAGTAACTGTCAAACATTTCATTTTTGATCACACATTCACAAACATTGAATGCAGTAGGAAAAATAGATGCCAGTATACAGTAGTCATCACACACACACTTTTTTTTTTTACATAGTCTTGAGTAAAAACTGGTGTCAGTTCTCTCTCTCACACACACACACACATCTAGACACACTTATATAATCGTACATACACGAGCCAAAACTAGTGTCAGAAAACATCAGTTCACACACACACACACACACACATACAGAGTCTTGTATTAAATTTGGCATTTCAGTAATGTATTTTTTTTTTTTAACCCCTTTTAAACCTTTTTTTGCTTACTACATCATCCTGCTCAGAGTTGTGCTATTTTCAGAGGTTAAGTAATAATATACTCTGGACAAGTAACCATAGCCATCAAAAACATCCCACACTTACCTTTACTTATCAAGTGTACACAGATGCAGTTCAAAGTAGTCACTCCATCCACACTCAGAAATAGAAAGAATAAAAAGTACACTCACTGTCCATTTTATCAGCTCCACTTACCATATAGAAGCATTTTGTAGTTCTACAATTACTGACTGTAGTCCATCTGTTTTTCTGCATGCTTTGTTAGCCCCCTTTCATGATGTTCTTCAATGGTCAGGACTCTCCCAGGACCACCACAGAGCAGGTATTATTTGGGTGGTGGATGATTCTCATCACTGCAGTAACACTGACATGGTGGTGGTGTGTTAGTGTGTGTTGTGCTGGTATGAGTGGATCAGACACGGCAGCGCTGATGGAGTTTTAAAATGCAGTGTCCACTCACTGTCCACTCTATTAAACACTCCTACCTAGTTGGTCCACCTTGTAGATGTAAAGTCAGAGACGATCGCTCATCTATTGCTGCTGTTTGAGTTGGTCATCTTCGAGACCTTCATCAGTGGTCACAGGACGCTGCCCAAGCTTGTCGGTTATCAGTTAAAGAAATTGGTAAAGTTTGCATCCCTAATATTAATGAATAAATGCTTTTGTGACAGTTTTAAGTACATCAAGCACAATTCACAGAAAGTTATTATTGGCTCAATGTGCATGATAGGACTTCTTTTTAGAGGACACGGGGTGTGTGTGTCTTTAAGAGAGGTGTATAGTGGTAGATGCTCTCTTCACAATATCACAATGTAAGTGAGTCAGGACTCACTTCGAATGAAGCGAAGTGTAAGTTTCTCTTCTCTGTCAGCTCTCTGTTTTTACTGTTATTAACAAATGCTGCGGTTATTAATGAATGCTGCAGTTTTAAATAAACACCAGCTACTGGAATTTTTTGTGTGACTCGCTTTTCTTACAGGTGTGAGTTCTTCCACACCAAACTCGCTCATCCATGTCTTTATGGACCTTGCTTTGTGCACTGGTGCGCAGTCATGTTGGAACAGGAAGGGGCCATCCCCAAACTGTTCCCACAAAGTTGGGAGCATGAAATTGTCCAAAATCTCTTGGTATGCTGAAGCGTTAAGAGTTCCTTTCACTGGAACTAAGGGGCCGAGCCCAACTCCTGAAAAACAACCCCACACCATAATCCCCCCTACACCAAACTTTACACTTGGCACAATGCAGTCAGACAAGTACCGTTCTCCTGGCAACCGCCAAACCCAGACTCGTCCATCGGATTGTCAGATGGAGGAGCATGATTCGTCACTCGAGAGAACACGTCTCCACTGCTCTAGAGTCCAGTGGCGGCGTGCTTTACACCACTGCATCCGACGCTTTGCATTGCGCTTGGTGATGTAAGGCTTGGATGCAGCTGCTCGGCCATGGAAACCCATTCCATGAAGCTCTCTACACACTGTTCTTGAGCTAATCTGAAGGCCACATGAAGTTTGGAGGCTGGAGATTAATTATATTATTTTAGCTTGTCAAGAGCTTTCGCAATGGTTTCTGTGGGAGGGTTGATGGGTGGGGGGGGTGGGCTGCGGGGGTTTGGGTTGGGGGGTACAAGTTCGAGGTTGGCAAACGGAAAGGTGTGCATGTCCAAAAAGGTTGAAAACCCCTGTTTTAGAGCATGTATAGCTTAGGTAAAACCTAAGCCTAGCTTCCTGGCTAAAGAAACTCATTTTTCAAGTTAAAATGTCTAAACTTGAAAGGCCACAACTGCACAAAACCCCTTCATTCCCAGAAGGGTATAATAAAGTACAATTAGACTAGAAATAATCAGAAAGGGTCTGATTACCATAACATTGCTCATTAATATTTTAGCTGAGCCTCTCTTTCTCTCTCTTTTATTTTCACTACCTCTATAAAACACGTGTTTAATAAAGGGCAGAATTAGTAAGCAAAGCAAAAGAATCAGGCTAAGAATGTTTCTACTGTGATTTATAAACCTATTATCTCAGCAACCCACTGAGCTGAACACAATCCACCATGCATAAAGAACACACCATGCTTAGTATCTTTTTAAATGAGCAGGAGGTGAGGGAGAAAAAAATGCAGCAACAGCAAGAACAGCAAAAAGGAGGTACCTCTGTGTTTGCTTTGTAGGAATCATTCTGACTGAGTTCTGCTAGTGGAAATGGTCCATCATCCTCTGCCTGTCAGGTAAGAGACAGCAAGCACAGCACAGTGTGTTCCAGTGGCCCTCAGCATGAGAACTACATCCAGCCAGCACTTTTTCTCCATTTTCTTTTTTGTTCTACAATTGAATAACTTTTTTTTTTTTGACAAATATAGATACATTTTCTGTCTATGATAATGTCAAAGCAAAAAGCAAACAACCTACACTGGTTTTTCAGATTTTCTAAATATGGATTGAAAAAAAGCAAATAGACCGAAACTAGTTGTAGACAAACTGTGGCTTATTTACCAAAAATAATATTAAAATATCAACATACATAAAAATGCACAGATACAAAATGTATATGCTGTGTTTAGCATTTTCTAACCAATTGGGCTGGACAAGACAAGAGGGAGAGGATACACGCGCAGAGATGTTTAACAAAAAAGTTTAATAATAACAAAAGACAAGACGAGTACACAAGACACGATAATACACAACCCATGCTAAATGCTAAGGCTAATCTAAACATATATGAATAATGCTAATGCTAATCGCTAAACACATGAAACCTGATCCTAAACCCTAAGCTAAGCCAACACTTGCTGACAAAGAACATAAACAAGACGTACACTTCTCGAGACTTTTGAGCATGGCCTAACAAGAGCACTTTGTGTTTTTTATTATGCTGATTATATAATTTTATTTTAAATCCTCCCGCCACTGCCAGTCTTTGAAATTATATCTTATATAAAACAAGTCCGTGGTGCAAAAAAAAGGTTATGATAATAATAATAACAAAAGACAATGTATCTAAACATACATGAATAATTCTAATGCTAATCACTAAACACATGAAATCTGAACCTAAACCCTAAGCTAAGCTAACACTTGCTAACGAAGAACATAAACAAGACTAACACTTCTCAAGACTTTTGAGCTGAACTAACAGCAGCATACCAAATAAACAGTGGCATACCGAGAGAAACAGTAGCATACCAAACTAACAGTTGCATACCAAACAAACAGGAGCATACCAAATGAACAGGAGCATACCAAACGAACAGTGGCATACCGAACAAACAGTGGCATACCAAACGAACAGTTGCATACCAAACGAACAGGAGCAAGACTACCAAACGAACAGGAGCAAGAATAACACCAATAGCCTCCAACGAATGATTCACAGCTCCTTCTTTAAGTGCTCAGAGCATTACACTTAAAACTAGGTGCAGCTATGGATCTTTAGCAGTGGACCAATCAAAATGAAGGGCATTGGCTTGAGACTGAACACAAACACTCCAACATGTGAGGGGCGTGGCAGATAAACGGTCAACCTGCTCTGGCTATACCCTAGACCAGTGGTCCTCAGCCACCGGGCCACATGTGGGCCGCACAGAAGGAATAAATTAAAAAAAAAAAATTCTGTTTTATTGACAATCACATTTTGAAAGATGTTATACTTTGAAAAACCAGATTGTCTTTTAATAACACCCGGCTGTTTCTCTTGACGTGTTTGACACCAAAAAATACCAAAAAATTAAGCCCACAAGCTATATAAAATGAGCACAAAAAAAAGCTCAGGGTTCCCACTGATTTTCCATCATTGGTGAGTAGTACTGTTATGCACTTCGTGTATTTTATTATGATCATTGTATAAGTTTATTTTAAATCCTCCGTCCCTGCCAGTCCGTGAAATGATATCTTAAATGAAACCTGTCCGTGGTGCACAAAAGGTTGGGGACCGCTGCCCTAGACAGCGAGAGCCTATGTAGAACATTTTTGTCTCTCTCTCTTTCTCTATTTCCTTTTTGTTTTATCTCGTTGTTCCTTTAAAAATACATTTTAATACTGGAGCACTGTATCAAAAATTATAATCCAGTTAAATGCCTTTCTAACAATATGGTGCCACAAGAACCCCTCACTGACAGACTCAAGCCTTCAGGCCTGTAGCATTCTCTAGGCATAGGACACCAGTCCGATAACCCTTTATCAAGGCCAGGAAAGGCTTGACTTGATCCTGGTGTCCATTAAGCCACACAAATAACTGGAGTAGTATGTAGGAGGACAAATTCTAAAATATGAGAACATAATTAAAAAGTTTTTGCACCATAGGGTAAGCTTTATGTTTGTTGGCATAGTTATACAGGCATGCAGAGCATGAGATAATGCCTGCAGTGTTATGGATAACCCACTGTTCTGATCAGTTGCCAGCAGATATTGTGGGTTGAAAGATTCATGTTTCACCAAAAAAGTTAAAGGATCTTATCTCAGGGTAGCACATATTGTGAAAGTTGACATGTCAGAACATATTGCTTTTTCTAAGTTGGCAGGGGTTCAGGTTTTGTGTTCTGTGCATCTGTGCACATTAGACTTTGACAGAAAATAATTTCACTGGCAGCACTGTAATGAATTCCACCCTTGTGAGGCTTTCACCCTTGTGAACAACATTCAGTAAGATAGAGTTAAAGTAATACAGTATGACTGAAAGTATGTCGGTGTTGCTCCTGCTCCGGTTTATGCCTAGTTCACACTACACGATTTTTGCCCCGATTTTCGTTCGCCGACTGGTCGCCGCTAGATGTGGCAGCTCTGAGGCGACTCCGCGTTCGCTCGGGGCTCGAACATCAGCTCTCGATTGCTATGTGTGAACTGTTCGATGACTCGAACCGAGTGGCTCGCCGATCGCTCGCAGACTCAAGAAAAATATCTAGCATATTAAATATCTGGACCTGTCGGCGACTCAAAATCATGTAGTGTGAAAAGTGTTGTGATCAGGTTGTAATTGTTATGAATAGGGATGTAACGATACACTCTACCCACGATGCGATGCGATTCACGATACTGGGTTCACGATCCTCTGCTGTTTAAAGTGAATATTGATTAATTTTACATGTCAAATTGATTTAAATCGTGGGGTTTTTGAATAAGTTATTAACTTGTGGTCTTGTGGTGCATCGTTACATCCTTAGTTATGAACGCAAGAATCAGAAAGGAAACCCTGTGGGAGGAGTTATAAATATGTGGAACAAGGGCATAATATAGTTTGTATCAAAATACATTGGCACACAAGCTTTACAGTATTTGTGACTTATCGTCCATGCCAAACCATAAATAAACCATGCATTGCAAAAAATATTTATTTGACTTCCAACTCTCTGCAGAACAATCCCTGCTGGCCGCGTAGACAAACCCACTCCTTCACCCAGATTCATTTATTTTTCCTACTTGCTTTTACGCTACACACCAGCGCTCAAACTTTGCATTTTTGGACATGGTATCATTAGACCCCTTGTCACTTCTTGCGTGTGTTTTCGTGACAAAACAGTTTGGGAGACCAAACAGACTCGCCTGAGGTTCCTCCTGGTGATAGATCGTGTAATGTGTGACCTCCTATCGCAGATCAGTCATGTAGTGTGAAAACCACAATGACTTAAAGGACTCCTGATTACAAGAGATCCAGTTGTGCAGTGTGAACTGTACACCGATCTGAACACCTTAAAAGTCGTGTTGTGTGAACTTTATATATACACTGATCAGCCATAACATTAAAACCACCTCCTTGTTTCTACACACACTGTCCATTTTATCAGCTCCACTGACCACTTTGTAGTTCTACAATTACTGACTGTACTCCATGTGTTTCTCTGCATGCTTTGTTAGCCCCCTTTCATGCTGTTCTTCAATGGTCAGGACTCTTCCAGGACCACTACAGAGCAGGTATTATTTAGGTGGTGGATGATTCTCAGCACTGCAGTAACACTGACATGGTGGTGGTGTGTTAGTGTGTGTTGTGCTGGTATGAGTGGATAAGACACAGCAGCGCTGATGGAGTTTTTAAACATCTTACTGTCACTGCTGAACTGAGAATAGTCCACCAACCAAAAATATCCAGCCAACAGCGCCCAGCATGGGCATGACCAACTCAAACAGCAGCAACAGATGAGCGATAGTCTCTGACTTTACATCTACAAGGTGGACCAACTAGGTAGGAGTGTCTAATAGAGTGGACAGTGAGTGGACAGCACAACACACACTAACACACCACCACCATGTAATTGTCACTGCAGTGCTGAGAATGATCCACCACCCAAATAATACCTGCTCTGTAGCGGTCCTGTGGAGGTCCTGACCATTGAAGAACAGCATGAAAGGGGGCTAACAAAGCATGCAGAGAAACAGGTGGACTACAGTCAGTAATTGTAGAACTACAAAGTGCTTCTATATGGTAGATGGAGCTGATAAAATGGACAGTGAGTGAAGAAACAAGGTGGTGGTTTTAATGTTATGGCTGTTCATGTGTGTATATTCTTGCACATGATAACACATTGTAAATTGTGTTTCAATGATTCAGTCACAGAAAATAATGCTGTTGCACACATTATTGAAATTCCAGTATTGCCATCATGTTATGACAATGTCTTGACATCACCTGTATCAATTCTGCCTGTAATGGTAGTCATGTAAAGTGTCAAATTATGCCATGTTTCCTGTCTGATCCACCACCAAATTTATTAGGGAACAGTGGTTACTGATGAATAAATAAATGAAGTTAACAGGCAACATCTGTGATTACTAAGTACTGGTGCTTTGTAATAAACATCACTTTGTGAGATGAATACATTTTGGAAGAATATAATTAATGTTTATCAGCATGCCTTCCAAATAACTGTGAATAATACCAGTGTCATGCTGGGTAATGTAGTCATAGCCATTACAGCTTCTCTAAGAAATAAAAATCATTTATGGTTTATCCTCAGAGTTCTTTGAAATAATTGCATTACTTGTAAATGTAATGAATTATAAATGTTTTTATAATATGTTTATAATGTACATTGTAACCAAATGTTAATTATTCTAGGAATTTATTTTTTAATTACTTTTGTACACTAATTTACACTGAGCTAATTCAACTTCTTTTCTGTAGAGTGCGGTTCATTTACCCTTAATTCTCTCACCAGATCATTCGTAAGCATGTTTTTCCCATGTCTGCATGGGTTTCCTCTGGGAGCTCTGGTTTCCTCTCACAGTCCAAAGACATGCAAGGGGGTGAATTGGAGATACAAAATTATCCATGACTGTGTATGACATTAAACTTGTGAACTGATGAATCTTGTGTAAAGAGCATGGCACTGTTATGTACTGAATGTAGTTACATTGCTTAGTGTAAGTTAGTAAAGATAGATTCGACATTGGAATCAAATATGTCTCAGTGGGGGAGACCTAATGCAAAGTGATGTAGTATTTACTTCTGCACAGAGCTATCTAATAAAATTGGATTGCTGGACAAGTGTTTGTCTCTGACATTTCTCTCTATTTTGTCATTTATTCATTTGTCAGTATATTTACAGTAGATTTAGAAAGGCAGGACAGGGCAAATTTATTTGTAAAGCTTTTTTTTTTATAAACAATGGCAATTCAAATTGCTTTACACAAACACAGAAAAATAAATCTAATAATAAAAAATATAGCTTATGACATCTTTCATATCCCTTTATTTTCTGCTTACTTTTAAAAAATATATATTTTCTTTATGCATTTTCTCCCCTTTTTCTCCCTTTTAGTGCGTCCAATTGTCCGGTTGCGTCATGCTTCCTCTCCACCAATGCCAATCCCTGCTTTGATTGAGGCGAACGAAGCTAACCCACGCCCCCTCCGACTTGTGGGCAGTAGACGTATGCAATTTATCACCTGCTCTTTGATGAGTGCAGTGCAGCTCAGCGTTGTGAACGGAGAGCACACACCCTGAGAGCACTCTTTTCTCATCTCTGTGCAGGTGCCATCAATCAGCCAGCAGAGGTCGTAATTGCACCAGTCATGGGAGAGAGACCCCATCCGGCTTAGTCCCACCCATATCTGAACAACAGGCCAATCGTTGTTCACGTGGCCGCTCAGCCTTAGTCGGTAGGCAGAGCTGAGATTTGATACGATGTATTCGAGATCCCAGCTCTGGTTCCAGCGTGTGTTTTTTGGTACTGAGTAAATGATACGTGAGGTGGAAAACATATTCTGATATGCAGTTAGCAGTGTAGGGTTTATATAGCACAGAGATAAGAGAGTAAGGTGCAAAAATGCAAAAGATTGCAATATTGTACAAAGATGCAAGTAATACAGTCACGGTAGTACAATACAGTAGTTGTATGTATTTAAGTTGTGTGTGTATTGTATGTATTTATGTTGTGTGTTTCAGAGTCCAATTCTTATGGCAGATCCTCTCCAGCTTCTTCAGACTAGATGGCTATCATCTGGTAACTACCATATTCAGGTCTCTTCACAGAGACTTGGCCTAAAAACACGCTCGTGTCGTTTTGACTGTTGTTATGACTGGCTTCAGGTCAATGTCATGCTGAAAAGTTAAGTTCTGGCTTAGTCTGAGTTTTCTTACCTTGCTGACCAAGGCTTTTTGTGGTTGGATGACCAAACAGCCAACTTTAGTATGGTTAAAGGTTGTGCCGAGCTTCTTCCATTTCAAAATCGTCGTGGCCACTGTGGTCCTGGGAACACTCAAAGGCTGAGACATTGATTTATGTCTTTGCTTTCATCTGTGCCTTAAAGATCAATCAACAATTCTTTGGACACCTTTGGAACATCTTTGTCATAGTACATACACACATGTACAGAACAGTAAAATTAGTTTTCCGTATATACACTGCGGAAACCCAGTGTTTGCCGCCCTTGGAGCCAAGGCATTTAAGGTCCTTGCACAAGGGCCTAAAAGTGGCTGCATGGCAAAGCCAGGATTCGAACCCACAACCTTCTGATTAATAACTAATTGCTCAGTGGGTATCACTGTTGCCTCACAGCAAGAAGTTCCAGGGTTTGATCCTTAGGTGGAGCTATATAGGTCTTTTCTGTGTGGAGTTGGCATGTTCTCCCCGTGTCTGTGTGGGTTTTATGAATGTGTCCAAAGTGTGTAAAACAAGATGTTAAAATCCTAATAAATAAATAATTAATTGAAATTAGTTAAGACTTGGTTTGTAATTTTTAATTTTGCCGAATTTTGGCCAAAAAGCCAACTCCTACTGTAGTAAGGTTCAAAGTTGTGTCAAACTTGTTCCATTTCAAAACCTTCGAGGCCACTGTGGTCCTGGGAACACTCAAAGGCTGAGAGATTGTTTTATGTCTTTGCTCTTGTCTGTGCCTTGTCACAATTTGCACTTATAAATAATCGACAATTCTTTGGACACTTTTAGAATACCTTTATTTGTCATAAATACATATACACATGCACAGAATGTAAAAAATTCTTTTTTCACATATACATGGGCACCCTTGGAGCCAAGACGTTTAAGGTCCTGGCGCAAGGGCCTAAAAGTGGCTGCATGGCAAAGCCAGGATTCAAACCCTAACCTTCTGATTAATAACTAATTGAAATGAGTTAAGACTTGGTTTGTAATTTTTAATTTAGCTTCCATTTGGCTCATCTTGATGGTGGTTCTGACTACAGCTATTTACACGTACAAGCATAAGCATTTTATCAGCTCCACTTACCATATAGGAGCACTCTGTAGTTCTACAATTACTGACTGTAGTCCATCTGTTTCTCTGCATACTTTGTTAGCCTCCTTTCATGCTGTTCTTCAATCGTCAGGACCCCCACAGGACCACTACAGAGCAGGTATTATTTGGGTGGTGGTTCATTCTCAGCACTGCAGTGACAATGACATGGTGGTGGTGTGTTAGTGTGTGTTGTGCTGGTATGAGTGGATAAGACACAGCAGTGCTGCTGAAGTTTTTAAATACCGTGTCCACTCACTGTCCACTCTAGTGGACACTCCTACCTAGTTGGTCCACCTTGTAGATGTAAAGTCAGAGACGATCACTCATCTATTGCTGCTGTTTGAGTTGGTCATGTTCTAGACCTTCATCAGTGGTCATAGGACGCTGCCCACGGGTCGCTGTTGGCTGGATATATTTTTGGTTGGTGGACTATTTTCAGTCCAGCAGTGACAGTGAGGTGTTTAAAAACTCCATCAGCGCTGCTGTGTCTGATCCACTCATGCCAGCACAACACACACTAACACACCACCACCATGTCAGTGTCACTCTAGTGCTGAGAATGATCCACCACCCAAATAATACCTACTCTGTAGTGGTCGTGGGAGAGTCCTGATCATTGAAGAACAGTTTAAAAGGGGGCTAACAAAGCATGCAGAGAAACATGGACTACAGTCAGTAATTGTAGAAGTACAAAGTGCTTCTATATGGTAAGTGGAGCTGATAAACAAGGAGGTGGTTTTAATGTTATGGTTGATTGGTTTATATGACATGTATGGCTTTTTTTTATAAAAAAATTGATATATTTATTATTTTCGAAACTGACACTGATTTAGACACTGATTATATGAAGCAGTCATGGGAAGTGTGTCCAGTTTTGACATAATGTGTAGTGAAAGAGACCGCTCTAATGAACAATGGTCTATTCGCCAGTCTGCTCGGTGCAAACAGTGTCACTGTCAGACAGCAACTGTTAATGCAACATGACACAGTCCAAAGTGTCTGCATCCAGAAGCCAGAGACGCCGACAACAGAAGTGTGCACACACACACACACACACACACACACACACACACACACACACACTGATTTCTGCAGAGAGCAGCCAAGAGGATTATAGCTAGGCTTAATATCTGATTTTAATTAGCCGAGTAACACAGTAATCATGACTTATTAGGGAGAGAGAGCTTTTCCAGGCCCTCTGTAGTGGAGCTGTACCACATGCCCAGAGCTCTTAACATTTACTACTTGACCTTTGATGAAAAGCTGATGAATCTAATACCTATTATAATCTATATTATTGTGTTACTAGCCATGATTTGAATATGACTTTATAATATTAGTTAACAGTAGTGACCTGTTGTGAGAGTCATATATGTATACATGGAAGTGTTATATGTATACATACAAACTCCATTTCCAGAAAAGTTGGGACATTTAAAAAAAAAAAAAAAAAAAAAAAAGCATAAAAACCACACTGCTTTTTGAAACTTTTTTTTTTTTTTTTCCCCTTTTAAGCGCGTCCAATTGCCTGATTGCGTCATGCTTCCTCTCCACCAATGCTGATCCCTGCTCTGATTGAGGAGAACGAAGCTAACCCACGCCCCCTCCGACACGTAGGCAGCATGCCGTATGCATCCTTGTCTGAACTGTGTTTGTTGTGTTGTCTTTGTCTATAGTGTTTATGTTTTAATTTTAAGTTTTTGTTTTGGGTTTGGCGTGTTTGTTGCTGCCACGCGGCTGTTCTACTCTGCTGAACCTGGCTGTTAGCACCGCTGCTATCGTGCTCTGCTGAACCTAGCTGTTAGCACTGAGGCTATTCTACTCTGCCGATCCTGGCTGTTAGCACCGCGGCTATTCTACTATGCTGATCCTGGCTGTTAGCACCGCGGCTATTCTACTCTACTCGGCTGTATCGGGCTGTTAGCACCGCTGCTATCGTGCTCTGCTGATCCTGGCTGTTAGCACCGCGACTATTCTACTCTCCTGAACCGGGCTGTTAGCTCCATGGCTATCATGTTCTGCACAAATATTGTTGTTGTCATTTATCTGTTCTTTGTATTATTAATTGTTAAGCGACCTTGGGTTTTGTGAAAGGCGCTATATAAGTGTAACTTATTATTATTATTATTATTATTATTTTATCACCTGCACTTTGACGAGTGCAGTGCAGCTCAGCGTTGTGTACGGAGAGACACACCCTGAGAGCACTCTTTTCTCATCTCTGTGCAGGCGCCATCAATCAGCCAGCAGAGGTCGTAATTGCACCAGTCATGGGAGAGAGACCCCATCCGGCTTAGTCCCGCCCATATCTGAACAACAGGCCAATCGTTGTTCATGTGGCCGCTCAGCCTTAGCCGGTGGGCAGAGCTGAGATTCGATACAAAGTATTTGAGATCCCAGCTCTGGTTCCAGTGTGTGTTTTTACCGCTGCACCACATGAGCAGCTCCCTATCCATCTTTTTAATATCCCACCTCTATCTGAACAGCTGGCCAATCGTTGTTCATGTGTTTGAGATCCCAGCTCTGGCGTCCCAGCGTGTGTTTTTTTTACTGCTGCGCCACCCGAGCGGCCCATAAAAACAACACTCTTTGATTGTGATTCTCTTGAGACTTTAGTTATCTGACAAACGTACCACAAAAAGATTTCCAACATTTTCCCTTAAGAACTTATTAGTATTTTGACAATATACATTTACATGTTTGGCATTTAGCAGACGCTCTTATCCAGAGTGATTACAGAAGTGCTTCCACAGTAAACATTTCCTACTCTAGTTTCAGTAGACAACAGTCCAAGAACACGAATCTGCTGAAACCCTGTTAGAACAAAGTTGTTGTTTTTTTTCTAATAAGATACGAATAGAAGTGTACGTAAGTACATGTTAGCTCAGCTTAAGTGTTTAGTAAAGAGATGGGTTTTTAATCGTCTTTTGAAGACAGCGAGAGACTCAGATGTTTGTTCCACCACTTGCTAGTACAGAAAAGAGCCTTGATGCTTGTTCTCCCTGAGTTCTGGGTGGTGGAGGATCAAGTCGAGCGAGACTAGTGGTTGCGTGGTACAGAGCGGGGTTTTATTAGACCTCGAAGGTAGTTTGGGGCTGGTCCATTTTTGGCTTTGTAGGCAAGCCTCAGTGTTTTATACTGAATGCGTGCAGCTACAAGAAGTCAGTGAAGAGAACGCAGCAGTGGGGTGATGCGGCAGTGTTTAGGTTGGTTGAAAACCAGGCTGCATTTTGAATGAGTTGCAAGGGTTAAATAATGGACATGGGAGCACCTGCCTGGAGGAGTTGCTGTAGTCTAGCCGAGATATTACAAATAACTAGACAAGAATCTGAGTGGCTTCCAAAGAGAGAAATTGTTTAATCTTCTTGATGTTGTAAAGAAGGTTTATGTTGGCTCAATGTTGGCTACATGAGGAGAAAAGGACAGTTGGTTAACCAGGACGACACCAAGGTTTCGTGCCTCGTCACATGGTTTGGTCTGAAAGTCATCAAAAAAGATGAGTAGGTCTTGGGTTGTAGATTGATCTCCAGGAATAAGTACCAGCTCTGAATAAACAAACAGAAATTAATTCCTGCAGCACACTCAGAGTTGGGGCAAAGCTATGTTAACCACTATGTTACATCATCTTTACAATGAATTACACTTTTATATTTATATTTATACATATATATATATATATATATATATATATATATATATATATATATATATATATATATATATATATACTGTATATATATACACACTGTATATATATATATATATATATATTTTTTTTTTTTTTTTTTAATGTATTTATTTATTTTTTTTGTTTTTATTGTTTTTTTTTGTTTATGCATTTTCTCCCTTTTTTCTCCCAACTTTTTAGCGCGTCCAACTTGCCCGATTGCATCATGCTTCCTCTCCACTAATGCTGACCCCCACTCTGATTTGAGGAGAACGAAGCTAACCCACGCCCCCTCCGACACCTGGGCAGCAGCCGTATGCATTTTGTCACCCACACTAGGCGAGTGCATATATGCGAATCAGCCTTGTGTATGGAGAGACACACCCTGATCCGCACTCTTTTCCCCACCTCTGTGCAGGCGCCAGCAATCAGCCAGCAGAGGTTGTAGTTGCATCAGTTGCGAGGAGTCCCTGTCCGGCTTAATACCCCACCCCTATATGAACAACAAGCCAATCGTTGTTCATGTGGCCTTTAATAATACTTTCATTAATACTGCCTTTGTACCAAAACATAATTACAATCACTTGTTGACATCACCTGTTTTTTTTCTCTCTCCTTCAAACCTCATTACAATATTAATCCCCATTTTGCCTTCATCCCAACTGTTTTGATATGTGTTGCAGTTCTGAAATGCAGCAATGGCTGTATATAAAAAAAAAATTGAAAAGTGGATCAGCCAAATCATGGAACATCTTGGTTGCATACTGTCTGCAGTGAAATAAAAGTTTTAATACTTTCTTAACTTTTCTGATATCCCCATCACCTTGAAACTTGAAAGGTATTATATTAAATATACAGAACTCCCAAAGTCTCAGTAAACAGAGAATGAAAATTTATTGATACATTTGAACAATTTCAATAAAATAAGCTGACAGTTTGAAGTTAAAATATTAATAATGAAATATCTTGTTCTCTTGATGGCTTCTGTGCTACAGCTGCTTTCTTTAAATACCACCAAAGCTTTTTTTATAGGGTTTAAACTCGGAGACTGAAAAGGCCACTCCAGAACAAAGTTTTAAAGAAACAAAGTTTTAAATAAAGGGTTTCAGTGGGTAGCACTGTCGCCTCACAGCAAGAAGGTCCTGGATTTGATACCCAGGTGGGGCAGTCCGGGTCATTTTTGTGTTGAGTTTGCATGTTCTCCCCGTGTCTGCGTGGGTTTCCTATGGGAGCTACGGTTTCCTCCCACAGTCCAAAGACATGCAAGTGAGGTGAACTGGAAATACAAAATTGTCCATGACTGTTTGACATTAACTGATGAATCTTGTGTAACAAGTATCATTATCATTTCTGTCATGAATGTAACCCAAGTGTGTAAAACATGAAAATTTAAATTATAATGAATAAATAAATAAAGGGTTTCTTAATTGTATTTGATTTTTGAAAACCTTAACACTTATTTTTACTTATATACTTATATTTTTATGACTGAGTGTAGATTACACAGGGCATCACCAGGCAAGACACATTTGCTCATTCACTCACTCACATATAGGGGCAATTAATAAAGCCAGTACACCATATGCATGTTTTAACATGTGAAAAAAAATCCCAAATGTAACCCCTGGAAGAGCATGTCAAACTTTTTATAGAGCAAAAACCCAGCATGCTGCACACCACCTGCTGTACCACTAAGCTGTAGTAAAAATAACATGATATTAAATAACTAATACTCATTATTATCTAATATAAAGTATTATTCGTATGTACTTTTTAGCATTTACAATACAACAAAAAAATGTTGTTCAGTCCTGTTTAGTAGGAGTACTAATCTAATGTAGATATCTATTTAGAAAGTACATCTAAGGTGCAAATAAAAGTGCAGGAGACTCAGAAGGCTGAAAACAGCGCTGCTGGAGTTTCTAAATACCGTGTCCACTCACTGTCCACTCTATTAGACACTCCTACCTAGTTGGTCCACCTTGTAGATGTATTATGACAGTAGATGGTAAAAGACTACTTCTAAATTTTTAACTGATTGGCAATTCTCTCTTGAAGCTTGGCACAAAGTGGTAAGGCCATGGTGTATCATTGCTTGTAAAGACATTCTACTTTTGTGAGTTAAATAAAGGATTAAGCAAATTAACAAATTACTCAAATGTTGGAATTAAATTTTTTGATCAAACTCTTTTGGAATGGTGTATTGGAAATGTTATTCTAAATGTTATTTAAGAAAGTAAGTTGGTACGTTATGCATTTTGCCAGTACTGTTTAAAGTATTTAATTCTGAGAATATAATTCTAGTAATATAAAAATTATATACTTTTCCTTCTGGGTTTTAACCCTAGACAAACTAGCAAATACCTGATATGCTTGTCACATGATAGTTATTAAATCATAGTTTTATTTAAATATTTTATTATATTATAGCCAGTATTTAATAAATAACTGCTATTTTATTTAGCTTTATAATTATTATACCCATTTATTTTGGCATGAATGTGCCCCTGTGCACAAAGTGAATTACAAATGGACATAGTTTGACAGGTTTTGTTTGTGGGAATTCTAGTGGCCTGCACAGAGCCCTGACCTCAACCTTACTTAATACCTTTGGGATGAACTGTAAACTCAATTACGAGCCAGGCATTTTTGTCCTACACCAGTGTCTGTCCGTACAAATGCCCTGCTGATGGAATCTGTGCACATTTTCACAGATAAATGCTGAAATTTTATGGAAATCCTTCCTAGATGAGTGGCTGCTATTACAGACACATGATGATTTTTATTTTTTTTATATTTTGTTTATGCATTTTCTCCCCTTTTTTCTCCCTTTTAGCGCGTTCATTTGGCCGATTGCATCATGCTTCCTCTCCACCAATGCCAGTCCCCGCTCTGATTGAGGAGAACGATGCTAACCCACGCCCCCTCCGACACGTGGGCAGCAGCCGTATGCATTTTGTCACCTACACTTTGACAAGAGCAGTGCAGATCAGGTCGTAATTGCATTAGTTATGAGACAGTCCCTGTCCGGCTTTTTTTAATATCCCACCCCTATCTGAACAACAGGCCAATTGTTGGCCAACCGTCAGGCAGAGCCGAGACTCGATACGATGTGTTCGAGATCCCAGCTCTGGTTCCAGTGTGTGTTTTTACCGCTGCGCCACCTGAGCGGCCATTGCTATGATTTTTTTAAATAGGAGTTCAAATATGGTCATTGGTCAAGAGTGTGTATTATTTACACTACTATTTACACTACATACACCTGGTTTAGGTGTTCAGATGGTGCTGTGCTGAAGTATTGGCCGCTTGGGGGTCTGCACGGGCAGGATTGGTAAAGATAGGGGGATACAGGGGGCAACACCTTAGTCATTGGGAGGAGCACTTGTCAACGCGCTTACAGTGCCAGTCCCAAATAGGAGGGTTACATCAGGAAAGGCATCCAGTGTAAAACTATGCCAAAACAGGTATGTGGGTAGCACTGTCGCCTCCCAGCAAGACGGTCCTGGATTTGATTCCCAGATGGAGCGGTCCAGGTGCTTTTTGTGTGGAGTTTGCATGTTCTTCTGTGTCTGTGTGGGTTTCCTGCGGGAGCTTGCGGGAGTTTGACATTAAAGACTTGAGCTGATGAATCTTGTGTAACCTGTAACTATCATGCCCCGTCATGAATGTAACTAAAGTGTGTAAAACATGAAATTAAAATCATAATAAATAATAACAAATAATAATATGTGGACTAGACTAGTGGAATAACATCTTTTCTCTTAATTAAGGCATGTTCTGTTTGACACTGAAGACAGTTGTTTGGTGGGGACACAATTTGTCAACAAACTGTAGGATGTTAGTGGCTAAAAAAGGAAAAGAAAATGAAAGCAAATAATAGCACAGACATTGGTTCCTGGCTGCTGGCTTATCTGTCTGAGGGCTGGCTGACTTGTCTGGCCTATCGCGCCTCTACCCTTTTAAACATGCTTATAATTGCTTTTTCAGTCAGACCACGATGGGGACAGCAATGCCCCATTCGCCCGCTTCTTCATCACCAGAACAATCAAACAAGTCTGACACTTGGGGAAACTAGATTGCCCCCACTGACTTACCTCAAATCACACACCACACCCACAGATTGCTTATTGAACAGCTGTTTTAACAGAAATGAAGTGTATTCACTTTTGGGCTCAGTGCCATGTCGTCTCCTCACCCTCCCATCATTCAGGGCATCCAATAATTTGTCAGACCTTGCTTTTAATTAAAACGAAAAGTCAGAAGGTAATTGAAAGTAATGCATTCCTTGTAAGCAGTGCTCCTTTGAAAGAAAAAAAAAAAAGATGCACTCTGTAATGTTGCCTGACAGTGATGATACATCAGCGCTATTTATTCCATGCTTGACCTCAGCTACAAGAAGGTAGCGGAGAGGTACTCTTACCAGACTGTTTGTTCTCTTCTCGTAAACAAAAAGGGGAAAGTAGCTCAGGGTGTTAGTGTGTCAGTCTAGCATAGCAAATGAAATGTCTTTTTTTTCTGTGTGCTGGTGTACATTTACCAAAACCATATAGAGTGGTAATACCAGCTCACCCTCTGTGCCATTAAAGATGATAATAAATAATTGATTTTGACTGCAGAAGTGTAGTAAGTAGCTTAAAGATGGTAACTTTTGCTTCTTTTGGTTGTTTAGCCAGTTGTTTTCCCTAGTGATCATTGTGACTTGGCCTATGTTTGGCTATATTACGATTGATCTTTAAAAAGTTTCCGCACTTTTATACACTGATAAGGCATAACATTATGACCACCTTCCTAATATTGTGCCCTGCAACTGTGATGCACTGTGTAGTCTGACACCTTTCTATCAGAACCAGCATTAACTTCTTTAGCAATTTGAGCTACAGTAGCTCGTCTGTTGGATCGGACCACATGGGCCAGCCTTTGCTACCCACATGCATCAATGAGCCTTGGCCGCCCATGACCCTGTCGCCAGTTTACCACTGTTCTTTCCTTGGACCACTTTTGATAGATACTGACCACTGCAGACCAGGAACACCCCACAAGAGCTGCAGTTTTGGAGATGCTCTGACCCAGTCGTCTAGCCATCACAATTTGGCCCTCGTCAAACTCACTAATTTTTCCTGCTTCTAACACATCAACTTTGAGGATAAAATGTTCACTTGCTGCCTAATATATCCCACCTACTTACAGGTGCCGTGATGAGATAATCAGTGTTATTCACTTAACTTGTCAGTGGTCATAATGTTATGCCTAGTCAGTGTATTTTGGTTGGAAACGGTAAGCGCAGGAGGAGTAGTAATTGGTCGGGTCTGAGAGAGAGCTTATAGTGCACAGATTTGGCGCCATCTGATTTCCACCTTTTTGGACGCTCAAAGAAGCTTCAAAAGGAAGAAGATTTTTATGTGATGATGTGAAAGCAGCGGTGCATCAGCTGCTATGTGTTCAACCAAGAACATTTTTTTTGCTGATGGCATTAAAATGGTACGACACTGAGAAAAATGCATCAGAGGGTGACTATGTGATGCATCAGAGGGTGACTAAGTGATGCATCAGAGGGTGACTAAGTCATGCAATTTGTTTTTGAAATTCTTGATGAATAGAATTTAAAAAAGTACAGAAACTTCTTGAAGAACCCTCGTATCTCTGCTTTTCCACTAGTTTTAGGGCCTTGTTTTAAGCCTTACTCCAAAGTGTAGTTCTATGGCAAGTGCCTCCCTGGGACATGATTTTGGACCTGCTTAATAAATGGTTCACCATGTCTTACTTAGTTTTGACCTAGCCTATCTTTTGACCCCCTTTCTTCCCCATTTTTATTTGGTCATGTGATCCTTTATTGGCCAACAAAGAATTTGCGTTGTAAGTGCTGTGTTTGTGCTCAGTATAAAATATAAACAAGCAGTCTGAGATCATGAACTCTTACTGGCTTTCTAGGCCATGTTGGTGGTGCAGTTTGAATCCAACAGCAAAAGACACTAGTCATCCAGCTGTGCCAATTACCAGCAGAAGTGCCAGCCTCTGTGAATGCAACACCCAACTGATATATCCTAATCAGAGGGTAAACAAAACCCGAGTTAGAATAAAATCTAAGTACACACACACATACAAAATGTGCTTTAAATTTTGAATTATGAGGTGGTGTTGATGTTGAACACTCATATTTAATAAGGAAACCATGACTTGTCAGTAATGTTATCTTAATGTAATGTTACTATTTTTACTCCTATTAGTACTAATAATTGCATGTTAACAACACAATAAACAAATTCTTAATTAGGCATATCTTAACATTAACACATCATAAAAATACAATAATAGCAAAAATATGATAAGGCAAGGTTAAACAATATTTCTCTCTCTCTCTCTCTCTCTCTCTCTCTCTCTCTCTCTATCTATCTATCTATCTATCTATCTCTTGGACAGCACATCCAGAGGGATGCTAAAGCAGTGTTTTTCTCCTCTTTCTTAAAAAAACATCTTCATCTGTACTTTGTTCGTTGGTAATTGCATTAAAAATAAACAACAATTTTAACTAATTTTACAATATGACCTCCTCAAATTAAAATGAATTTAATACAGTCTTCTCCAGGTGTCAATGGAGGAATTTGATTACGATCAGAGTTGCTGATATAATATCTGCCTAGGTGTGTGGAAAAAAAAATAAATTTAATCAAAGATTATAACCAACTTTCATCAATGAAAACCTTAAGGGAAATGAAATCTGATTAAATTTTTCATTTTCTTATTTCTGTTAGTGAACATCTTTTTTCTTTATCTGTCACACGTATGTACACACATTCATGTGCACTGTGATAGACAGATATACAGACACACAGACCGAAATAGATAGAAAGATAGATAGACAGAGACATAGATAAACAGACAGACAGAGATGGATAGTTAGATATATAGATAGATAGATAGACAGACAGACAGAGATGGATAAATAGACAGACAGACAGATATAGACAGACCAAGATAGATAGATAGATAGATAGATAGATAGATAGATAGATAGATAGATAGATAGATAGATAGATAGATAGAGAGATAGATAGAGAGATAGAGAGATAGAGAGAGAGAGAGAGAGAGAGAGAGAGAGAGAGAGAGAGAGATAGATATAGACAGATATAGATAGACAGACAGATTGACAGACAGGTTGATAGATAAATATATGGACATAGACATATAGGTTGACAGACAGATTGACAGACAGACAGATAGATAGATAGATAGATAGATATTGACAGACAGATTGACATACAGAGTGGTAAATGGATGGATGGATGGATAGATAGATTGACAGACAGACAGATAGATAGATAGATAGACAGACAGACAGGCAGACAGACAGACATACAGACAGACAGATAGAGACAGACAGAGAGAGAGAGAGAGAGAGAGAGAGAGAGAGAAGCATTAATTATATTCCGCCCTCCTCCTATGCTTAGTGAAACATAATTTGCTTATTTGCTGTTATGTAATTAATGATGTTGCATGTTCAGGTCTAATTGACCTCTTTCTCTATTTGAATGTAAATGCCAAATGTCAGATACAGACAGAGATGGGGAGTTCTTCACAGTCTGAGCTTTGCTTTAGTCACAAACAATAGACTAAAAGCTGATGGTATGTAAACCCAAAACATTACATTAATTTGAAGTAGAGAATAAGGAGTTGAAGCAGCCTTACCAACACACCATCTCTATTCACTTTATAAATCATTCTTCATGAAGAAATCCAAAAATCATTTTTGCTTTATCTTAGTCAGGGTTGAAGTGGGTCCAGTGGAACCATGAAGAGGAAGGCATTACCACACCATGGAAAGCAGGTCTATCTATCTCAGGGCCACACACACTCATGCTTTTATTTATTTATAGCCACCTATATACAGTACCTAGTAGCCAATTCACACTGGAAGGTGGTGGGAAATCAGAGGATCAAGAAGAAGCCCACACGGACATGGGGGGAAAAGCATACAGAACTATTTTATGCCAGTAAACAGGATGCAAAGATAGAACCCAGGAACCAATTTGATGGTGCACATACTTTGTGCTGGGCCGCTGCACTGCCCTGCCCGGCATCAACTCATATATGGTAGCATTATTATCATGGAACATCAGAATGTCACCTAGATAGAGTGTCTGTACCTGGACCTTTACAGTTATTTCCCAAATATCATGAACATACAGTGGACCTGTCCAGCGCTGTCGCCTCACAGCAAGAAGGGCCTGCATTCAATTTCCCAGCCGTGCAGCTTTATACACCAACCAGGCATAACATTATGACCACTGACAAGTAAAGTGAATAACACTGATTATCTCTTCATCACAGCACTTGTTAGTGGGTGGGATATATTAGACAGCAAGTGAACATTTTATCCTCAAAGTTGATGTGTTAGAAGCAGGAAAAATGACAAGCATAAGGATTTGAGCGAGTTTGACAAGGGCCAAATTGTGATGGCTAGACGGTCAGTATCTATCAAAAGTGGTCCAAGGAAGGAACAGTGGTAAACCGGCGACAGGGTCATGGGCGGCCAAGGCTCATTGATGCACATGGGGAGAGAAGGCTGGCCCGCGTGGTCCGATCCAACAGCCGAGCTACTGTAACTCAAATTGCTGAAGAAGTTAATGCTGGTTCTGATAAAAAGGTGTCAAACTCCATGCCTCGATGGGTCAGGGCTGTTTTGGCAGCAAAAGGTGGACCAACACAACATTAGGAAGGTGGTCATAATGATATGCCAGATCGGTGTATATGGCATCTTTACTCCACCTTAATATAAAATCGCCTTAAGTGTGTTTGTGTCTTCCCTGTCCAGGATGTTTTCTGCCTTTCACCCCTGAATAAGACCAACCGTGACCCGGATAAAGCGGTGGTAAAGCGGACGTGTGGTGTTTTTGTTCCATTCACTACATGTTGCACAGCTTTCAATAATGTAGCCTTGTTGCTTCTATGCATACTTTGCCATTATAATAAAAAAATACATAAATAAAAAAATAAAAAAATAAATAAAAATATAAAAATATAGAGTATCTCCATAGATATCAGATCCAGCCACCCACTCTCCCTTGAATCCTAAGCTGAAGTTGATAAAGTATTTCTCATAAATCTTTGCAGACTAAGTGCTGCTTATCTGTTGAATACCCTGTTGGCATCTTTTAAATAGGTTCAGAACTGTATTTGGCACCCCACCTGCTTACCTCGAAACACCAGCAGTAGAAAACAAGTGCAGGAAAAGAGTAATAAACACAGATGAGTGGTATGATTAAAAGCAACCCCACTTGTTTTCTTTCCAACCGCTCTGGACAGCATACCACTGGCTCAAATTTGTTTTTTTTCTCCTCCTGTGGTGACTTTAATTACATTTCCTTCACACAAATCCACTCAGATGGTGGGTATTATGAAGCCTGGAGTCCTATTATAATTCTGCCTTATAGAAAATGTCGAGACACCTCTGCTTTAATCCCTGCTGATGAGAAATTTTTTCCTTTTTAACTCGCGCCATTTGCTAGTAAGACTCTGGTTCCGGTGAGCAGTGTGGGTGGATGAGAACAGCTTTCTGGCCACTATTGACCTCATGATTGCCACAGAAACCCTACTTGCCCATATGCTGACATTATGGTCGATCCCGCAGGCTTTTAGAGGTTAGTCAGAGCATATGGTTTAGGGTTTTGGGGCACAGTCAGTACTAACAGTGAATGAAATGTGTGCAATCAATACAAACTTTGTGGTACAAATTGCTGAACAGAGGAAACTAAAGTCATTATCAGAACTACTGTATTTAATTAGGTGCAGGGCTATGTGTGGTCTAATATAGACATAAAAATGTGTACAGTGGTACCTTAAAACTCGAAGTCAATTGGTTATGGGAGTGGCGTCGAGTTTAAAAGGTGTTGAGTTTCATGATATTTTTTCCTATGAGGATGTATGGGAAACCTGTTAATGCTTTCCATGGTCCCGTGGTACTGCATATATTTATATATATATATTTAGGCTAATGTTAAATAATAGGGTTGTTCTTGACGCTTATACACTAAAAATAACACAAATATAATATAAAAAACACTGAAATACAACTGCAAAACAGTTAAAAATCAATACATAAATACAATAAAACCTGCACTTTACCTTTACTTATTTATTGTTTCTTTCTTAATCATGGAAATGCTTGATCTTAGAATACCGTATTCCTTACCGAGTTCAGTAAAGGCGCATTTACATGAGACGTGGCAAAACCACTTTTGCGCTGGCTGTGCCGTTATTTCCTTTGGAGTGTGGTGGTGCATAAAGCTTAACAGGACTTATTGTACTAAAACCATGAGTGAGGAATTTCATTAGTGGAGAGAATTTATGAGCAGTAATAAATAAGAGAGGTTTAGTGTTTCTGTATCGTTCCTTTAATACATTAAGTCACATTAAGCTTTTTTTTTTTAACAATAAGCATTTTAGACTCTCTTAGAAAAGCTGAGTCTCACCATTTCTCAGCACCCTGAGCTATAACACATATTTTAAAAGTGAAACAAAATCCAGCTAAACACAAATACATGAGGACGCTTTCAAAGTGAATTTGACGGTTATTCCACACAAATGCAGATTCATCTCTTAGTCACACTTTGATGACGTTTTACCGCACCGCTCAATCCAAGCGCTCAACTAAATGGTAGTTTCACACACATCGAGTTAGTAAGGGAAACGTTGAGTTTAAAGGTACAAATTTATCGACGAAGGGCGTCGAGTTTCAAAGATTTTGAGTTAGAAGAAGAAGATATACTTTATTTGTCATATATACATATACAGGTGTACAGTACAATGAAATTATTTCTTCGCATATCCCAGGTTGTTTGAAAGCTGGGGTCAGAGCGCAGGCTCAGCCATTGTACGCCACCCCTGAAGCAGATACGGTTAAGGGTCTTGCTCATGTATATGTGTGTATATAAATATAAACACATGTATGTAATGTATACAAAGAGAGTTAGAATGTTGGTCACTGTAGTTTTTGTGCATAAAACATAATAAAAAAAATATAGGCCTCAACTTTATAGCTCATTTAAAAATTGCAATGTCTAGTGTTTAAATGTCAAGAAGAAAGTCACACCCACAACCAAATTGGGTAAAAACACAGATCAGTATACTGAAATTCTCTTTGCCCTGCATTATTCAATGGTTTGACTGCATTCAACACCAAATTAATCTCATCAGCAAATTTCCAAACACAAATCATAATTTAGATTATGTTAGAACAGAGTATTAGTAATTAAAAGCTTTTATTTTTGTGTATTTATAGCATTCACATTCAGTCAATTATAGATGCTTTTATGTAGAGTGACCTAAAAATTGTGCAAAACAGCTGAGAGCACAATGCTACAAGGTTTGCAGAACAATCTGTAATTGTTATTACCTGATGGACTGGAGACTATGTGTGCACAGTGCTGCGCAATGTGTCTAAATTGTAAATACTATTACTACTACTACTAATAATAATAATAATAATAATAATAATAATAATGACAATAATTCATGTTTTACCACCACTTTATCTTTGTCAGTTTGGTCCAGCCTTTCCCAAATCATATGTCACAATGCAGTGCCACACCTCAGACATGACGCCAATTCATTGCGGGGCCTTGCCCCCTGACAAAGCCAATCATGTCAGGAATGCAGAAGCCCATCCAGTTGATAGCACTGCTCTAGCTTCGAACCCTAGATTCCAGCGGTAGTGGGCTAGCACAACTTATGACTGTACAACTGTGAAATTATCATTTTAATTATTAGTTAGATAATCATGTGCAATTCAATAAATACAATAAATATATTGTGTACAGTTTTGGACTTGTTCCTTGCTGTGACACAAAGCCAATATATTTTCAGTAGATACAATTCTTTGTAGGTTGTGAACCAGGAAAGCAGCAGCATTTTTAATGCTTTGTAGTGTAAGATATGGAACTTGGACCAGTACAAATGCTGCAGTAATCAAGGCTGGATATGACAGATAATCAATCTGAGCAGTTTATGTTAAGAAGAAAAAAACGTTTTGCTAATATTGTAAAGAAAAAGTCTGCAGGATATGATTTTTTTTTTTATTATCTATTTTTCCCCACTTTCTTCCCCTAATTTTTGTCCCCAATTCTAGTCGTGTCCAATTACCCTGATTGCGTCCTCTATACTGGTTCGATCCTTCACCGCTGTCTGAGGACGCCTCTCAACTGACTTGCGCCCCCTCCGGTACGCAATCAGTACAGACTGCATTTTTCACCTGCACGAGTCGAGTTCATACACTAATGGAAGCTGTGTACGGGGGGGTCACACCCCCATCAGCATTATTCCTCAGCCCTGTGCAGGCGCCATCAGTCAGCCAGCAGGGGCCGCAGTTGTACCAGTTATGAGGACCTATGATCCGACTCTCTACCCTCTAACCCTGAACAACAGTCAGTCGTTGTTCATGCTGCCGCCCAACCCAGTCGGAAAGGTCAGAGTCGAGATTCAATGCGATGCATTCAGAACCCCAACTCTGGTGCACTAGCGTACTTTACCACTGCACCACCTGAGCGGCAGGATGTGATTTTTTGATGTGGTCAAAAAATTGTCCGAAAGGACACAAAGATTGTAGCTGTACTGACCAGACGATTGACAGGTAGGGTTCTTCATAGAAAGGTAAAACAATGAAATAAGATATAACAATGCAGGACAGTTGTGTTTTAAATCAGGATAAAGTTACACAAGTATAAATGATTAGAATTCAGTTAAGACTCAAGTTATTGCACAAAGTTTCCAGGTTCATTTTGTTTTAGAGTGGATTATTATGTAGAGCAATGCCTGGCTTTTTGAGTGCTGCCTACAGTGCATTTTTCCACCGGTGTAATTGAATTATATTTCCAAATTAAGTCCACGTATACGTGAAGTAGTTTGAGAAATAAACACTTGAAACAGGAAAAGTGGAGGAATAGATCACCATTATACAAAGGTCAATCAATTATGGGTGTGAGTTGCTTGTGATTCATATCTGTGTGTTTACTTCCACTCCCATTACTAAAATGGTCTCTAAAAATATAGCAGTGGGTAAGTAAATATGTAAAACATTAAATACCTTTTGGCTTTTTAAGAGGGTTTAACAGTGTTTTCATATTGCACTCTGTGCTCATTTCTACATGGAAGAAAGTTTTGGTGGACCTTTTTGAAATTATCTGAATTTCTTATCTGATAGCTTTTAAAATGCAATCTTCATATCCCTCATAATTATACAAAATAACACACATACATTTTTAAAGCATTTTCCATAATTTTCCTCCCACACTAGTCGTATCCATTTGCCCAATTTCGCTTCCTCTATTGTGGCTGAACTCCACTTCTGACCGAGAAGAGCCGTGACTAACACACAACCCCTCAGACATGTATGCAGTAGCTGACTGCACAAGACGGGCTCATATGGAGATCCGCATCGTGCACAGAGAGTCCGTTATCCCCCGTCTCTGCGGGTGCCATTGATCAGCCAGCAGAGGTTGTTATTGCAGCAATCATAAGGAATCAGGAATCCTACAAGTGGACCAGCCAATCATTGTCCATATAGGTAAGATATATAGATGCGTATACGAGCTCTGTTGGCATTAGAGCTGAGATTCAAACTTTTAAGCGAGTTTGAGATGTCAGCTTCATTGTGCTAGCGTGTTTTACCACTGTGCCTAATTGGGGCTTTCTTGACCAACATCAGTATGTCATGCTCTTTTGACTAAATAGGCACAAATTCCTACAGACATACATAGTCTTGTGAGGAGCCTTCCTTCTCAGCAGAGTGTCTGTTCTTATAGCTGGACACATCACATAGAGGTCATTTAATTTTAATACCATTTGCTGTTGAGATAGGATGTCCAACATGCTTATGGCCCATCATGACAATTTTGTATCTCCAATTAACCTGACTACATGTCTTTGGACTGTGGGAGGAAACCCAGGCAGACACGGGGAGAACATGCAAACTCCACACAGAAAAAACACAGACTGCCCTACCTGAGGATCGAACCCAGGACCTTCTTTCTGTGAGGCGACAGTGTTATCCACTGAGCCGCCGTGCCGCCCACCAGTGGTCTTAACAAAGCCCTGACCTCAACCCAGTTAAACACTTTTGGTATGAATTGGAACACTGATTTCAAGCCAGGGCTTCTTATCCATCATCACATAATACTTTTTATTTTATTTTATTTTTTTAATAAATGAGCAACACGTTCCACAGACACACTCCAAGATCTAAAAAAAAAAAAAGGCTTTCTATAAGATTCGAGGCTGCTATAGCTGCAAAGGGGAAAGGAATAGTATGGGGGACTTTGGAATAGTATGCCCAGCTTGTAATCAGCTGCCCACATACTTTT
Source organism: Trichomycterus rosablanca (assembly GCF_030014385.1). Lineage (NCBI taxonomy): Eukaryota > Metazoa > Chordata > Actinopteri > Siluriformes > Trichomycteridae > Trichomycterus > Trichomycterus rosablanca. The sequence goes on along the minus strand of NC_085991.1, from coordinate 34,650,768 downwards.
GACCATATAGTGTAAGCATGATAAGTGAATAAGCTGCATTTACTGGCACACTGGTATTATTATTATTTTTGTTGGTGTAGGTTGAAAAAGTTACTTGGTTTGGCTTGTAGACTTCATAAAAATACAGAGCTAGATGGGGAATACAGAACAAATTGAAGGAATGCACTTGTGTGGGACTCTGAGGGTGGAAACATGATGAAGCGTTACAGTGCAGATGGTTCACAGAATGAATAAATTCCATACAGGGCAGTAGCAAGAGAAAATATAGCTAAGGTGGACTAGATCAGGTCTCTGGAAATCCTCGAAGTCCTACTTGGCTATTCCAATTTCCTCTTTTTTTGAAGCTTCATCATGTTGCATGGCCATCAGTTCCTGGATACTGTAACATCTTGCTGTAGGATTTCATGATAAAATACATAATTATTTGGCTCCCAATGATTTCAAGTAATCCAGGCCCTGAGGCAGTAAAGCAATCCTGCATCATTAAATGTATTCCAGCATGATTCACTGCCAGGATGAGGTTTGCTGTATATTTATGACCGGAAATGTACGTTTTTGCTAGCAGATCGTACACTAGAATTATTTTTCACTTGTATATAAATCCTTCATAGTGCACTTGCACTGGACTTTGTAGGATAAACACTCCTAAAATAATTAATAATTGTTGCTTTTTATCACCTGCCAGTGTTGGGTTCTCACACAAAGCCATATCACATATGGAGAGCCACACTATGCTCCATGTGTCCCCCACCCTCACTCGCACAGGCAATCTCGAAGACTGAAAATCACAGTAAAAGAGGAAGAGACCCCGTCCCACCTTCCCTCTCTCAAACCGTACCAATTGGGTCTGTTTGAAAACCTAGCAAGCTGCCTTGCTGTCTCCTGCCTACCTAGGCAGCTGCCTAAGTAGAAAGGATTCTAATAAGACATCGACTTATAAGGCAGATTATTCAGGCAATTATGTCAGTTTTCGCTTACTAAGCTTAACACAGTTAGCCTCAGGCCATTCAAACCAATGAGGTGAGCGGCACAACTGCTGGAATGCCAGCTAACATCTCCCTCTGTGTACCAAAACTGGTTACTCTGTCACTGACAATCCTAAATTTGCAAAAAATTACACTCGTACACCTTTGTACAAGTTAAAAATCAATTAGAATTTATTTACATTCGAAAAGAACTCGTTTGTTGGTCTGCATTCGTCCGCAGTTGTTTGTGAGAAACGTTGTGCCGCACTGATTGCTGGGATTGCCTTTACTGCCAAGGAAGCATCGGATGCTCCCTCATGATTCAGGCAGTTTATCGTTTAGAAATAAGGCAGCATTTTGGTCTAAAGAAATGTTGTAACTAAGAACCATTAAAAGATAGGCCTACAATAACTAGAAGCTGCTGGAACATGGTTGACAGTGTCCATAGTCGATCAAGCTTTACAATGGTGGACTATTCTCAGTCCAGCAGTGACAGTGAGGTGTTTAAAAACTCCATCAGCGCTGCTGTGTCTGATCCACTCATACCAGCACAACACACACTAACACACCACCACCATGTCAGTGTCACGGCAGTGCTGAGAATTACCCACCACTTAAATAATACCTGCTCTGTGATGGTCCTGGGAAAGTCCTGACCATTGAAGAAGGGGGCTAACAAAGTATGTAGAGAAATAGATGGACTACAGTCAGTAATTGTAGAACTACAAAGTGCTTCTATATGGTAAGTGGAGCTGATAAAATGGACAGTGAGTGTAGAAACAAGGAGGTGGTTTTAATGTTATGGTTCATTGTATAAGTGTATAAAAGTTAAATAGTAACATTTCAAATATGTACAAACTACTCCATACTCGTCCCAGGTGGAAGGCTTGTAAAAGCCATTCACTTTGGGTAATTATGCTTGTTCTCTCTAACTAATGATTAGATTCATTCTAAAGCTTTTTTTAAACATTTAAATAGACACTTTTATGAACAGACAGTGTTTACATTTATTTTATGTAATATATTTACAGCAATTTCCTCAGTGCAACTTAAATTAAATGTCTTATAAGAAGAGATGTGTGTGTGTGTGGGTGTGTATGTGTGTGCGCGTGTATGTGTGTGCGCATGCAGACAGGCCTCTTCCCACCAGAGATTTGATTTTGATATGGTCTGGGTGATGGTGCTATTTGGTTAAGGCTTTGTCCGTCACTCTTTTATTGGTTTAAACGGCTGCTGATGAGATTGAGCTGAATAAGAAACAAGCTGTGCAAAGGTCAGGTTGCTATTCAAAATATTAATGATATGTGTGTTTGCTCACTCACACTGCCTGCTATTTAAATATCCACAATATCCAGATACATGTAATATAACTTTATTAGAAGTGAATTCTATTACCTTTAAACACAAACAGAGAGGAAGGTGTGTTCTATAATTCTTTAAATGGTTTGAACAAACTAACCATATGCTATAAGTGATTTAACTAGACCAAAATGTTTAATATCAGTTCCATTACTGGAGCTAATATGTCTATCACCAGACTACTGTATAGTTTTTATGCAGTTTGTATTCTTTTTTGGGTAGGGAGCATTTTCCTTCTATTCACCAAACGAGAATCAGCAATCAGATTTTTAGATAGGAAAGCGTGATTCATCTCTTCAGAGAATGTGTTTTCTCTGATTTAGGGTCAAATGGCACAATCACTTCAGCCAAAACTTGCCGTTAAGCGTGATGATCTTGGGCATGAGTGCATGCCTTCAACTCTGGGAACCCAATCTATGAAGCTTCTGATCTTGAGGTATATCGTTGACTTTTAAAAGCAATTTGAAGCTTCCCAACTGAGGTCAGATGATGTTTGTGTACTACAGTCTTTAAAACTCTTAGGGTTATGTGAGCTTGTGTCTTCAATAGCTGTTTTTGTTCCGTTTGCATAAAAAAAAAAAAAAAGCTTTTACAGTTAAAATAATGGTAATATACACCGACTAGGCATAACATTATGACCACTGACAGGTGAAGTGAATAACACTGATTATCTTCATCATGGCACCTGTTAGTAGGTGGGATATATTAGGCAGCAAGTGAACATTTTATCCTCAAAGTTGATGTGTTAGAAGCAGGAAAAATAGACAAGCGTAAGGATTTGAGTGAGTTTGACAAGGGCCAAATTGTGATGGCTAGACGACTGGGTCAGAGCATCTCCAAAATTGCAGCTCTTGTGGGGTGTTCCCGGTCTGCAGTGGTCTGTATCTATCAAAAGTGGTCCAAGAAAGGAACAGTGGTAAACTGGCGACAGGGTCATAGGCGGCCAAGGCTCATTGATGCACATGGGGAACAAAGACTGGCCCGTGCGGGGTGCCCATCCTGACCCCTGTCCACCGCCGAAAGCACCAACAATGGGTACGTGAGCATCGGAACTGGACCACGGAGCAATGGAAGAAGGTGGTCTGGTCTGATGAATCATGTTTTCTTAGCTGAATCAATGGAGGCCCCACCTCACAACTTACAGAAATTAAAGGATTTGCTGCTAACATCTTGGTACCAGATACCACAACACATCTTCAGGGGTCTAGTGGGGTCCATGACTCGAGGGGTCAGGGCTGTTTTGGCAGCAAAAGGGGGACCAACACAATCATAATGTTATGCCTAATCGGTGTGAACTGACTTGTTGTAATGATTTACATTGCATGTCACAAAGATCAGAATTATTGTTGGACACTATTGTTTGTAATTATTGTTTTTTTTAACCTGGCTATGCAGTGTAAATTGTGGGGCCCTTGTAGACCCAGGTGTGTGCCTTTTGAAATTATGTCGCATCAACTAAAATTGCAACAGGTGGACTACAGTTAAGGAGACAAGCAAAAGTCTTTAATACTTAAAAAAAAAAAGAGAGTAGTTTTTTATTACTTTTAGGCAATTTAATGTCTATGATTAGTCAAATTACACAGGCCGTTAATGTTTTGTTAATAGTGTTTAATGGTTGCTCTACTTCTCCTTACTCTTTAGTACCACTCTAAACCAGGAGCATAGCCCCATTGTTCACATAGTAACCATCTCCATAGTGACTGCATTCAATGGGCAACAAGGATGAGAGGTTGGACAGACGCCTTGGCAAATCGACAGGCCTTCCTTTTAGTGTTGTTAGGCACACTAAATTTGGAGCAGTGTGATATAATGACTTTTAAAATGGCAACATATTGCATTGTACAAGGAATGACGCTTGTAATATAGATCGTACTTTTTTTGTCAGAATCCATTTGTTAACAGAACGTTATCTTAGGCAATATTGGGGTGAGCACTCCAAAGAACAATCTAATACAAATTACTAATACATTTCTTTACAAATTTAATGGGAGTTATGGCAACCAGGAGTCCCGTTCATATATGGATTGACCTTATGATTATTACATTTGCAGCATTTAGCCGACACTTTCATCCAAAGCGACATACTGTACATACTGTATATGACAGAACACGCACTGAGCAATTGAGAGATAAGAGCCTTGCTCAGGAGCCTAACAGTAGCAACTTGGTGGTGGGGCTTAAACCAGCAACCTTTTGATCACTAGTCCTTTACCTTTACCACTGAGCTACCACTTATCTGATTATACAGTATAACAATGGTAAAAACTAGGGCTGGCACTGATCCGATACTCTGTATCGGTATTGATCCGATATTGGCCCAAATCACTGGATTGGATATCGGAAGTGTGATGTTGTAGGTTCTGTGTTTACTCCTTTAGAATATTTGTTTCACAGCCTGAGCATTGTTATTTAGATAGCTAGTTTAACCATGGTGCATTGAGACTGCTTAGATTTTTGAGAGGAGAAATGATGGTATCGGATTGGTATCGGTATCGGCAGATACTCAATTTGCAGTATTGGTATCGTATCGGACATAAAAAAGTGGTATCGAGCCAGCCCTAGTAAAAGTATTGCAGTTTTGTGTCACAAATAATCCAAGCCATGGGTACAGCTAAGTGTGCACCAGTGGCGATTTCTGTAAGACTGCAAGGAAAGCTCAGCTTCCCCTAAAATGTCAAAAATTTAATGGTCAAATATGTACAGTTGTGTAAACATTTCATTGACAAATGCAATAGAACACGTTCATCTCGAAGACGAGTTCGTTCAGAATCAGCTACTTATCACAAATCGACTGACTCGAACTTCTCATACATTCCCGGAGCGTCAATGCATTTGCCCGTAGAAGCTGAGCGTGAGTGGCGTCGAGTTTAAAAGATGTTGAGTTTTAAGGTATGTTTTTTTTCCATAAGGATGTCTGTGATGGTTCCATGGTCCTGTGAAACTTCATGTATTGTAGGCAAATGTAAAATAATGAGCTTGTTTTTGACACTTATACACTAAAAATAACACAAATATAATATAAAAACACTAAAAAACAGTAATACAGTAATACCTGCACTTTACTTCTTTATTGTTTCCTTATGCTTCTTAATCATGGAGATGCTTGATCTTGGAATAATGTAGTTCAATAAGGGTGCATTCACACAGCTGTGTTGTTTCTTTTGGAATGTGGCAGTTTACAAAGCTCAACGTGACTTATTGTACTAAAACAACGAGCAAGGAATTTCTTTAGTGTAGAGAACTTATGAGCAGTAATAATTAAGAAAAGTTTCGTGTTCCTGTGTCGTTCTTTTAATACATTGTCACATTAAGCTTTTTTTTTTTTACAATAAGCAATTTAGACTCTCACAAAAGCTGATTCTCACAATTTCTCAGAACCCTGAGCTATAACACAAGTTTAAAAGTGAAACAGTGAGGAAAATCCAGCTAAACCCAGATACATGTGGAGGTTTTCAGAGTGAATTTGACGGTTATTCATTAACAAATACAGATTCGTCTCTTATCCGTACTTTTATGCCAATTTACCGCACCGGTCCAGCCAAGCACTGAACAAAGCGGCAGTCGCACACATGTCAAGTTTAGAGGTACACATTTCTCGACGAAGGGTGTTTTTAAAGATTTCAAGTTTAGGGGACGTCGAGTTACAAGGTACCACTGTACTGATAAGGGTGTATAAGGTGTGTCTGACTTCTTTTGATTTTAACCACCTTAATGTCAATGCTGGGAGGAGAATCGTGTTCCAACCAAAAAAATAAATAGATAAAGCCAACACTGTCCTATGATTAGAAAGTGTTCACTAACTAAAAAAAGCAGTAGTAGTCTTGTACGGTACCGCTGCATCTACACAAATGGGGCAGATAAACTAATTAAGACATTGAGCAGAAAACTACCAGCCACACTTTTTGGTTCACCCTTTCTACATTAGAAGATGTATGGAGGTTTAAAGGCACTCAGGACAATGAGATAGCAGTTGATAATGAGGCGTGCCTTTCAGCAGGCTAGCAGAAATGTACGTTTTCATTAACGAGAGCTCGGTTGCTGGACGGCCCTGTATTAGAATGCATTCTGCACAGACAGGAGGAAGTAGACGGAGCCTGTTTAAAAGGCACAGGCTCATTTGCAGACTTTCTTTTTATGTGAAAAATAGCTGCGCATTAGGGAAGGAATGGCTGGATGTTTTGCTTCACTGCCTTAATAATGCGCTCTAAAGAGCTATTGCCATGCATCTAGAGCAGATGAGTATGGACCTGGTTAAGAGCAGGCACAATGAATAAATGTTGTTTACAGACAAAAAAGATGAAGTCACCTCTCATTAAGAACATGTAAGAATGATGCTTGTTAGTAACATTTAGGGTGGAAAAAATAGAAATAGTTTGTTCACAGTTACATAAAATTGGATATGCAGTCTTGGGATTTTTAATGATTTTCTTTTTTATTATTATTTTACTGCTAGTAATTAAATAAAGCTGGCAATTTCTCATTACCTGTATAAATGAATAAAAGTCTAGTTTGACTGCATTAATTAAAAATACATGGAACACTGGTGTCTCGTCACTGTTGAGAAGAAAGCCCAACATGCTGCCTTATTGGGGGAAAAAAGTCCAAATCACAAAAAAAAACTAAAAAAACATAAATTAGTAGCTGCTGGGGCACAAAATACCCTGTCAACAGCTAAGCAAGCTTTAGATGACCATGGGCTTAGTGGCTGCGGTGCAAAAATAAAGCCCATGCTCCCAAATTGGTACCCTCAGAGTTAATTTGTTACTGATTACACAGACAAAGAAAAACAAAATACAGGACATTTGTTACTTGCCTGGTGATATAAATCTCACTTAACTGGACAGTGTGACCCATGGTCCAGCCAAATTGGCTGAAAATCTGGTTCTTGGTTAGAATTGGTAATTTGAACACATTTCCTATAGTGACAATTTGGGTTTTCTGTATTTATTATTTGTTTTAAATGGCTAAGTCAAACTAACTTACGTTATATATCCTAAGATCCTTAGTTAAGATTCAAATCTGAATCTCAGCGGTGGTGGGCTAGAGCATTGGACCGCTGTGCCACATGAGCACCCAGCCCTACATTTTTAATAAACCCTGACTGACCTGCACAATTTAGTTATGAAATAGACACTGTTTTGGATGGATGGATGGATAAATGGATGGATAGATTTGTAGTTCTACAATTACTGACTGTAGTCCATCTGTTTCTCTATATACTTTTTAACCTCCTTTTACTCTGTTCTTTAATGTTCAGGACCCCCACAGGACCACTACAAAGTATGTATTATGTGGGTGGTGGATCATTCTCAGCACTGCAGTGACACTGACATGGTAGTGGTGTGTTAGTGTGTGTTGTGCTGGTATGAGTGGATAAGACACAGAAATGCTGATGGAGTTTTTAAACACCTCACTGTCACTGCTGGACTGAGAATAGTCCACCAACCAAAAACATCCAGCCAACAGTGCCCCGTGGGCAGCATCCTATGACCACTGATGAAGGTCTAGAAGATGACCAACTCAAACATCAGCAATAGATGAGCGATCGTCTCTGACTTTACATCTACAAGGTGAACCAACTAGGTAGGAGTGTCTAATAGAGAGGAAAGTGAGTGGACATGGTATTTAAAAACTCCAGCAGCGTTGATGTGTCTTATCCACTCATACCAGCACAACACACATTACCACCATGTCAGTGTCACTGCAGTGCTGAGAATGATCCACCACCTAAATAATACCTGCTCTGTGGTGGTCCTGGGAGAGTCCTGACCATTGAAGAACAGCATGAAAGGGGGCTAACAAAGTATGTCGTGAAATAGATGTATAAATATATAAATATAAATATATTTATATATAATTATTATTATTTTAATTATTATTATTTTATTTTTTTTATCAGATTTTTTCAAGAGCCCCTTGTAAACTAGAATCATAGTCAGCGTGAGTGTCCTGGAATAAAGCTCCTATTGTGTGATAGATGCAGCTGCTGAGTGAATGACTGAAGCGTATTTTAATTAACTGGAGTTATGTATAGATGTAAGCTGTATAAAAAATGTCATACCAAGCTTGTAAAATATCTTTTGTCACATGTGGCTGAGTTGAGATGGCATGCAGCTTAATTACTTTAGTTAAAGATAAAGGGAAAAGGCTATTTGATATAATGTATCACTTTGGGTGTGAATGTAATTTATTAGTATACATATTTTCAATTAGATAGATTTCCAATTAATGAGGTACGAAGAATGAAAAATATATTAATCATGTCTGACGTGGTATGAACATTTCCTTCTGCACCATGTTGCTATTACTCGAATATGACTGAATAATTATACACCGCGTGTCAGTTTGAGGTCTCCTGTGGGATATTTAATATTTCAATCATGAATGGACCACCAAGAGAGAGATTACGATTCTTACACTGTCATAAGGATTTGAAAAGGCTTTAAAGCGCTCTGCTGCCTTTAGGTTTAATCTCTAGGGTTGTGACATTTAAAAGAGAGTTTCATTATGGTCTTTGTTTCCAGACAGAAAACAAAATAAGAATGAGAGAATAAAAAAGAGAAAACTCTTGAGACTTTACAGCTTTGTAGATTATGCACAAATTTAAATTCTCAGTCAAACTGTCCAAATTGTGCTCTAATTTATTATTTTCAACATAATTAGCTATTCAATTATCTTAAACCATGGGGCTCTATTGTTTATTTTGAGGCTTCTGTGGATAAAACACCATACTTCCAAAGAACTTTTCCTTAATTAGTGTTATGATAATACCTAACACACTGGCCCAAATTGTCCCATGTGCTCAGCTGAATTCCGATCTGATGAGTGGTGACACAATTGCATATGATTTACATGCTTTTGGAGCTTGTCTTTTGATTCTTCCGAGATCCCAAGCTATAAGTTTCTGAAACTTGCATTCCACAGGTTTTTTTCCTGTAACGTATAGCTACTACAACACTCTGTCTCAACATGGTTGTCTTTTACAACAGTGGTCTTCAACCACCAGTCGGTGGGTCATTTATTACCGGGCCGCACAGAAAGAATAAATAATTAGAGATCACTGCAAAAGCAGCGAAAACACTGCTTTTATTTCCAACATTCTATCTTTGTGAAGCAGGATTTTCTACAGTGATGGCAACCAAAACAAAGTTACGGAGTAGACTGTACATAAGGAACTCACTTCGGGTGTTATTGTCTTCTATCACCTGTAGGTGGGAGCATCTTGTTGCAGCGAAAAAAGCTCAGGGTTCCCACTGATTTTTCGTCATTAGTAAGTAGTATTGTAATGCACTTTGTGTTTTTATTATGCTTGTCATATAATTTTATTTTAAATCCTCCCGCTCCCGCCGGTCCGTGAAATTATATCTTATACGAAACCGCTCTGTGGTGCAATAAGGTTGGGGATCACTGTTGTACAAGATCAACAAGCAATGGATCATGTTAGAGTTAGAGTTAAATATGCCCTGGGAAGTGCACATGGAGGAGGCATATAAAGGAAGCGCACCAAGTACCAGGAGCTGAATGTCGATGAAACATCCATTGTGAGCCAATAGAGGTAGGCTACCCAGCTTAGGATAGTGGGGCAGGTTAAAAAGTGGGCCTCAAGGTCCATATTTGTTCCTGCAGAGCCTCAAGGTGGCTCTGAATTAAGAGGGCAGATCTGTGGTCTAGCACAGCTGGGACACAAGTCGGGGAGTGATCACCCTCCATTGGGTCACCTGGGTGATTATGTCTATTATGCTGAAAGACCCAAGATACACTACTAATGATGAGTCCCAGCATGCATCCTTAGGAAGAATACCACTGGTAATCACCACGATTGCCTGTAAGCACTCCTTGCTGTTTCCAAAATACTTCAACCCAGTAGTCTGGTCATGTATTTGACCCTTGCATTCAACACGCTTACTACATGTAACTACTATCAGCCCAGTGTTTAATATATCCCTGACAGAACTGTCATGAAATAGGTACTACTTTGCTGCATTATTTATCATATGCAGCAAATTACCCTGGCTATTTTCTCAGTATGTAATAATTTAACACCTGTATAAGGAATGTGTAAATCAGCTGCAGTGATGTAATTACAGTAAACCACACTTCTAAAGAGGAATACAAGGTCATATCGGGCATTAAACACATCTCAGGGCTTAGTCTGGTCTATTAAAAAGTGGAGACAAGGTCAGACAACCCCATTTGAACTTGGTTAACCAACTAGAAGTAAAAAAAATGTGGAGTCAGAAGACATTCGGACACCTTGACTATTGTGCACACTATTGTTGAAGTGAAATAACTGTGGCGTGACAATAGACTGGTTTTATAAAGCACTGTGGTCCAAGCCTCTTTTCACATCGAATTTCTCTACACTAACTTAATTTTTTATTGACATACTGGCCTCTTTTTACATCATTTATCTTGTAAATTTGTCTATTTAATAGATCTGTTACATTTCCTTGAACCCAATTCATCAAATATTCATAAACGTTCAGGCAGGAACTCTAGGAATGACATGCAAACTATCAGGAATCTGATTCATGTAATTGGTTTTATATCACATTGAGACAAGTGATGTTTTCAATGCAATTTATGATTCATACTCAGCCATGTGGAACATGCATGCACACTGATTTACATACGATATGCATGAGGCACATCCCATAATTTCCATAAAATGTACAACCCCAAATCAGAAAACAATGGGACAGTATGAAAAATTCCAGTAATAAAAAATGGACATTGACCTTTTTCATTTCATTGCAGACAATATAAACCCAAGATACTTCATGTTTTGTCTGGTCAACTTTATTTAATTTGTTAATATACGTACATCCATTCCTAAAAAGTTGGGACACGAAGGCATTTAGCATACATTTTCTCACAGTGGCTCGGTGGCTAGCACTGTCATCTCACAGCAAGAAGGTCCTGGGTTTGATCCCCAGGTGGAGCGGTCCGGGTCCTTTCTGTGTGGAGTTTGCATGTTATTCCCGTGCCTACGTGGGTTTCCTCCGGGAGCTCCGGTTTCCTCCCACAGTCCAGAGACTTGCAAGTGAGGTGAATTGGAGATACGAAATTGTCCATGACTGTTTGACATTAAACTTGTGAACTGATGAATCTTGTGTAATGAGTAGCTACCACTTCTGTCATGAATGTAACCAAAGAGTGTAAAACATGACGTTAAATCCTAATAAATAAATAAACCACACATTCTCTATTTGGACATATGTTTTTCTAAATGCTCTTTATGTATTTCTTTGAATCAATGCTGCCATCACAGAAGTGCCAATTACCTTTACAAAGGGCACTGAAACAAACACATATGATGACAGACTGGCTTTTGGACTTATTGCTGATAACAGTCTGGATGGTCCAGTTCTAAAAAAATAATAATAATAATAATAAAAAAAAATAATAAATAAATAAATAGATTAGTCTGTTTGTCTGACCGACACACATTTCCGCTATGTAATGGTCCCACATGCCTCTGAACCTAGAGAACTGAATGCTGCTTCTGAACATGGCTAAGGCTTTTTTTTCCACAGTGAAGTTTTAACTTGCCCTAAATTGCTTCCATCACAACATATTTTAGAATGTGTTGCAGGCCTCAAATGCAGAAATGGATTATATTATCAAATTACATTAAGCTGACCAGACAAACATAAAATGTCTAGGGTTTATACTGTTTATACTGTCTTTTTGTCTGCATTTCCCATACTGTCCCATCTTTTCCTGCTATGGGGTTGTACATAAAACACACATTTTTTTATGATGGTGCACATTTGAACCATTATAAAGAAAACACTGAGAATGTTGTAGGGAGTGGAAATGGACTCAGAGGGTGGGAAACAAAAAAAGCACATCCATTTTACAAAAGCAGATGCTATTGCAGCCTGAGATGTTATTTTTGGTAGCCCTAAAACTGGCATCACAGGAGCACAGGAATATAATTTTATAAAAAAGGAAAAGATATATATTTTTGGCTGTCAACACATTTTCTACTGACAAAAATATTTTACTGAAAGGTTGTTGGCTTAGAGATTCAGAAATAAAAATAACAATAAACAAAGTTCAAATGATATAATAACATTAATTATCATATACACCGATCAGCCATAACATTAAAACCACCTCCTTGTTTCTACACACAGTCTATTTTATCAGCTCCACTTCCCATATAAAAGCACTTTGTAGTTCTACAATTACTGACTGTAGTCCATCTGTTTCTCTAGCCTGCTTTCACCCTGTTCTTCAATGGTCAGGACCCCCACAGGACCTCTACAGAGTAGGTATTATTTGGGTGGTGGGTCATTCTCAGCACTGCAGTGACACTGACATGGTGGTGGTGTGTTAGTGTGTGTTCTGCTGGTATGAGTGGATAAGACACAGCAGCGCCGATGGAGATTTTAAACACCTCACTGTCACTGCTGGACTGAGAATAGTCCAACCAAAATATATCCAGCCAACAGCTCCCTGTGGGCAGCGTCCTGTGACCACTGATGAAGGTCTAGAAGATGACCAACTCAAACTGCAGCAATAGATGTGCGATCGTCTCTGGCTTTACATCTACAAGGTGAACCAACTAGGTAGAAGTGTCTAACAGAGTGGACAGTGAGTGGACACGGTATTGAAAAACTGATTCATATATACCAGCACAACACACTAACACACCACCACCATGTCAGTGTCACTGCAGTGCTGAGAATGATCCACCACCTAAATAATACCTGCTCTGTGGTGGTCCTGACCATTGAAGAACAGGGTGAAAGCAGGCTAAAAAAGTATGTAGAGAAATAGATGGACTACAGTCAGTAATTGTAGAACTACAAAGTGCTCCTATATGGTAAGTGGAGCTGGTAAAATGGACAGTGTGTGTAGAAACAAGGAGGTGGGTTTTGTATATAAGTGCAAATAGTGTTAATAGGTCAGCATGGTGGTGCAGCTCGATACATATATGGGTACAGTGGTAGCCTAGTGGGTAAAGCTATGAGCTATCAACTGAAAGGTTGAGACTTTGAATCCCAGCTTTGCCATGCAGCCACTGTTGGGCCTTTGAGCAAGGCCCTTAGCCCTCTCTGCTCCAGTACAATAACTGACCTTGTGCTCTGACCCCAGCTTTTAAACAAGCTAGGATATGCAAAGACAATGTAATTGTACTGTAGTTCTGTACAGTATAATGAGTACATGATAAATGCATTTCATTATATTCTATAAATAATGTTGCATTGTGGAATTGCATGTAGTAAGTTCTCCAAGCACACTGCAACTTTTAAGCCAAGTACAATTTCTTGGGAATCTTTATGGAGCTGGAAGGCTTGGTATTGTTTGCTACATACTGGTTTTGGGTGAGGTCCAGTAGTAGTATGCCATATTAAAGAAAGACTATCGCTCTTTAACCAGTTCTCAGTTAGCAGCCACATCCATTTATTCTACTGCACTGAATGTTCTGGAAGTTTTAGTGTAGCTTTATTATATCCTCTACTCCTTGTTCTTTTATTTTTAGATGCTAAGTGAAACCTGTTTGAGAATATTGAACTGGTTCTGCAATAAAAAACATACCCTGGTAATGTTCTCCCATGATGTTACAGGAGTGTCTGACCACTTTATTTTACACTGGGATATAAATACAACTCAAATGTTTTAATATGTTGTTTTAATGTTGTTAAATTATGCTTTCAAACCATGAGTTTGTACACAAGAAATAAAACTAAAGCTGCTTATTAAAGGACATTTTCATAGCCAGCAGACAAGGACATGATTTGCAATTTTTTTGTTAAATGAAAGGCTGCATCATAGAGGTTCATAACAGTGACTTTCATGCTTGATAGATCACACCACAGGCACTGAATAAATCAGTTAGTACTGTATCCCGCCCTTAAGTAACACCCCAAATTGCATATTCATTTAAGCTAATGCACAAACTGGACTACTGCTGCTAGGCTGATATTATTCATGTTTGCATATGACGGTTTTACAAACAGTAGGCCCTAGTAAGTCTGTGGGGTAGTTTAATTGGATAGTGGTAGCTCAGTGGTAGCCCACGAGCAAGGCCTTTAACCTTCAATTGCTCAGAACTCTGTAGGCCTAACCGAGTTCCTTCAGGTGTATTACAGTCTACCCCTCTCGCACCCATCTGGTCAAGAGTGGCATGCATCGTAGAGTTCCTGGCTTTGGCCCAGGGTTTTTTGGTTGTGCCAGACCCACTGCATCCATAATTGTATAAATAGATAAAGTTGGGCTTTGCGGTACATCGCAAATATTGCTATATTCAATATTACTTTTTACATGATGCTGAAAATGACCATATTCGTTAAATTGAGTATGGTTACACAGGTTACTATTTAAGAATGTTTAAAAACAGAAAACAAAAGCGCTGTACAGCACGCTTTCTTCCGCGCATGAGCGATAGAAACAAGTCAATCGAATTATTCATTGGAATCAAACCAGGGAGCTGTGCTCTTATTTATGGTAAAGAATCATTCATTTTCATTATTGTGTTGTGTGTAAATGACTCCATGGATCAGTGCGCATGTGTTTCAGTGAATCAGTCGTGTTTCAGGCCTTGATAGACAGCTGTATAAACCAATCAGGGCTTCCGAATTCAAATTTTGGGCAGAATTTCAGTTATTCATCTAATCCAAAGCAATATATGCTAATTTTTTTGTACATTTATTTCTCCAGTGTGTGTCATGTTTCTCTCTCTTTATTGGTTGTAGAGGTATAAGTGAAGGATTAGTTAATGAATTACCAGTTTCAGCTTTCAACCGCGAGAGTAAATTATTATTGTTTGATGTGGATATATTTATTCTGGAAATTTTCTGGAAACATGAAGGAAAACATTCACAACAAAGTGGATTTTATCTCTAATGGAACAACATGGATATAAATTTGGTCTCAATTTGAAGAAGAGAAGCTCAGGTAAGCAGCGGTTATGATTTTTTTTGCTGCTGTGTGGTTAATCTGAGTCGCGGTGCTGCTGTTTACTGTGCGCTTTCATTTTGCAATGATATGAAGCATTATTAAATATTGAACTTTTTCAGGATTTTTTGATGCTCATTTATTTGAAGTAAAATGGCAGTGGCCTGCCATTGTACTTTGGTAAGTTTACATTATATTGTATCGCCCAGCCCTAGGATAAAGTTGTTATTGAAGATAAATAAACTTTCATGCAAAATGTTTTTAAAAGTATGTATTTGTTGTCCAAACACAAAGGGAGTGATAGCAAGAGGGAGAGCGAGAGAGACAGAGAGAGAGAGAGAGAGAGAGAGAGAGCTTCTTCCTACATCTCAGTAGGCCTGTGGTGATGGAGACACATTAGCTGAATTGGTCACTCAGGTGTTTCCGTATAATTGCAGTGGTTAAAAGACCACTGAGGCACATAATAGAAATAATCTCTCCCACTGACATGGTTGTGTTTGTCTCTTGACTACCATCATTATTTATTTATTTATCTATTTATTTTTACATCTTTAAATCAATATTAAATGTTATACTGGTTACTGTTGACTTAGAAATAACAACATAAAACAACTGCAACTAAATAAGTGTGTAGCTTTAAACTTGTAAGCAACTGTGATGAGCTTTTTTGGCAACTTTTGTTCATTCGTTGTATTTACTAGTGATGGGCCGATCCACAGTTTTTCAGTTCCGATCCGATACACAACTGCCGATACCGATACTGATACCGATACTTTAATATTATTATTAGCCTTCAGGTTGTCTGCTGGAAGTTTTTTTATATATATATTTTCTTTATTCATTTTCTACCCTTTTTCTCTCTTTTTAGCACGTCCAGTTGCCCCATTGCATCATGCTTCCTCTCCACCAATGCCGATCCCTGCTCTGATTGAGGAGATCGAAGCTAACCCTCGCCCCCCTCCGACACGTGGGCAGCATGCCGTATGCATCTTATCACCTACACTTCAACGAGTGCAGTGCAGCCTAGCTGCGTGTACGGAGGGACACACCCTGAGCGCACTCTTTTCTCATCTCTGTGCAATCAGCCAGCAGAGGTCGTAATTGCACCAGTCATGAGAGAGAGAGACCCTATCCGGCTTAGTCCCGCCCATATGAACAACAGGCCAATTGTTATTCATGTGGCCGCTCAGCCTCAGCCGGCAAGGCAGAGCTGAGATTTCTTACGATGTTTTCGAGATCCCAGCTCTGGTTCCAGCGTTTTTACCGCTGCGCCACCTGAGCGGCCATCTGCTGGAAGTTTAGCACGTTTTTCGAAAGCATCAGCGAGAGTCTACTGCCTCGTGGTGTTTTCCTGTCCCGCTAGCATGAACTCCTGGTACTCTTTAATGTGAAATTTCCGCAGGTGCTTCATTAAATTAGTCGTGTTATACAACAAAACCTTACTTCCACCCCTTGACACGCTAGCTTTGCACACATTGCAAGTAGCTGTTTTGCTTTATTGCGTTTCCAGACTAAAATATTTCCATACAAAGGACATTTTAGTAAAATAATCAGCTAATGTTATTTTTTCCCGTTACTGACTGAAGTTGTCATGGTAAGATGTGTAATGGAACTTGGATCGGTGACATGCCTCCTGTTACATTATGTTAAGTTAAGGCGGGTTTATGGTCCAGCACAAGATGCGGACTGGAATTTGGATCGGTAAGTAGATCGGCCCGTCCGTCAGATATCCGATCTGTATATATGACGTCAGTCGGAATCGGATCGGGCCCATCTCTAGTATTTACCACTGCTTTGTTCTGGACTAGTAAGCAAAAGGTTGCTGGTTCAGAGCCCACCACTGCCAGGTTGACACTGTTGGGTCTTTGAGCAAGGCCCTGAACCCTCAATTGCTCAGACTGTATCATGTACGTCTCTTTGGATAAAAATAAATAAAAATGTCTACTAAATGCCAAAAACTTGGTCATTGTTGCGGTGGTTCTGATTCATTGGGCTACAGTCAGGAAAAACCCTGGACAGGTCGTCAGCTCATCACAGTGCGTGCACACACACAGCAATTTTTAGTAGCTCCAGTTGGCCTGGCTGCCAGTATACAAGCACTTGGGGAAAAAACACCCAGGCCTTTCTTGCTGTGAGGCAACAGCGCTACCCACTGTGTCACCATGCCGACCTTCTTGCCTTTTTATTTTTTTCCAAATGTTAAAAATTACTATTTGATTAAATGATTAAATGTGAACTGCTGCTGATTTTTATTATTTCCCCCCCTCTTTTTCTCCAATTTTTTCCCCCAACGTTCTCCTCTAATCTAGTCGTATCCAGTTACCCTGATTACGCTACGCTTCACCTCCACCAATACAACCCTCCACTGCTGACTGAGGAGCTTCGCAACTGACACACTGCCCCTCCAACACGTGTGCAGTACCGACTGCCTCTTTTCACCTGCACAAGGCGAGTTCATATGCGGATCAGCTTTGTGCACAGAGAGCCACACCCTGATCAGCATTATTCCCCAACTCCCAACAGCGAGCAGAGGTCATAACTGCACCAGTTATGATGAACCCTGGTCTGACTTTCCCATCCCTGAACAACAGCTAATCGTTGTTCACATGGCCACCCAGCCCAGCCAGATGGCAGAGCTGAGATTCAATATGATGTATTCGAGATCCCAGCTCTGGTGTGCTAGCGTATTTTACCACTGAGCCATTTGAGCGGCCTAACAGTAATGTGTTAATACCTTCTGTCCTGCTTTGCAATCACTGCTTTATTCAAATTAATTTTCATCATTTTATTTTATTTGGATTTTATAACAGTAAGTTGCTTCCAGTATGTTGCACAGGACATTTTCTGAATAACAACCTAGCCTAATCGATACCCAGTTGAATGAGAGCACAATGCTAATGCGATGTTAATGAGAATGCTCCAAACAGATGTTGTGTTCATGAATAGCAAGATGTCACAGACAGCATAATTGTTCTTTTCTCTCGTTCATTTATAATGTAAAACCCACTGTAATTGTGATTGCGCTACACAAGCATTCAGCAAATATCGCCATGTGCCCTTGTTTTATCTATTTTCATTAATGATCCAGTGGCTCCCTTCAGTCAGATTAACGATTTTAAACTCAGCAGACACAGCACGAGATGCTCTCTGCTCTTCAGCCCAGAAATTGCCCACCAGGAATTGGAGTAAAATTGGTGTGAGCGGCCTTTAAGAGCTCCGTCGTCTCCATAAAAGAGGCTCACATGCTGTAAATGGAGATCCAGAAAGGGCATTTGCATAACTCTCAGTTAGACCTGACCTTTGGAGAAGCAAACCGAATGAGAAGCCTGGCCTGTCAGGAACTTCTAATGACATTCAGACATCATGGATTTTGTTAGCCCTAAACTCTAATTGTGACCGTAGGATTCCTTTTTTTTTCAAACACATTCTTTACTCTAGGGTAACATTTAACAGGGTAGTATCGGTAAAACTTTAAATAGTGATGTGTATAGGCTACAAATATGTAGGCTAAACCTAAAGACTTATCCCATCATATAGACTTATTCCAGCCTAAGTCCATCATATAGTCCATTTGTTGATTTTTACTGCAACTAGACATAGCTTTTTTGTCATATACTTTTGTTGACACACTTTAGTTAAACATATAAACATTGACATGAAACATTGAAATAAAATGTCTTTTATTTTATGTGGTTAACACTGCCAAGGAAACTACACTATACGACTAGAAGTATTTGGATGCCTGCCAAAAACAAATAGTATGACCTCATCATAAAGATCAAACCAAATAAAGTGATCTTAACAGCCAAACTTATGAGATGGCTTCTTACAAAATAAAAGTATGTCTAGGGGGATTTGTGCCCATTTAGTCATCAGAGCATTAGTATGGCTGGACATTGATGTTGGTCAAGATTCCCTCAATTGATGTTCCAGTTCATTCCAAAGCTGTTCATTGAGACTGAGGTTGGGGTTCTGTGCAGGCCACTGTCCATTTTATCAGCTCCACTTACCATATAGGAGCACTTTGTACTTCTATAATTACTGACTGTAGTCCATCTGTCCATATATTTTTAGCCTGCTTTCACCCTGTTCTTCAATGGTCAGGACTCTCCAAGGACCACTACAGAGCACTGCAGTGACAATGATATTGTGGTGGTGTGTTAGTGTGTGTTGTGCTGGTATGAGTGGATAAGACACAGCAGCGCTGATGGAGTTTTTAAACACCTCATTGTCGCTGCTGGACTAAGAATTGTCCACCAACCAAAAATATCCAGCCAACAGCGCCGCGTGGGCAGCGTCCTGTGACCACTGCTGAAGGTCAAGAAGATTACCAACTCAAACAGCAGCAATAGATGAGGGATCGCCTCTGACTTTACATCTACAAGGTGGACCAACTAGGTAGGAGTGTCTAATAGAGTGGACAGTGAGTGGACACGGAATAACTCCAGCAGCGCTGCTGTCTTCTCCTATTTGTCCTGGTCTAAGTGTTAGTTAGAATTTTGTCTACAAGGACTTTAGGAAGCTCTTTATTCATCACCATATTTGCTACTCTTTGTGTAAACTCTTCCCAATTAAATCTATCATCTTTTATAATAAAACCAGGTGAAATTTAAATATTTGTTTCTTCTCACTGTACATCATATCAATATGCTCTGTCAGTAGATAACAGATGATCTGTCTGCTCAGCTAACAAGCTCTGATACAGAGCTTCCTCCATTACCATTTCTCCTCAGGACTGTACCACGCTGACCCAGATGATCATTTTCCCCCTAACAAAGTGTTGATTATTTTTCCAGCACTGACTGATTCCTGTACTGGAAAATTATGCACAGCAACCCAGTCGTCTTCATATATAATCTACCTACTTAACACGTAAAGCTGCATAATAGAAACTAATGGGAGGATAACAGAAAAAGAAAATACTGACAAATGCTGTGCTCAGTTGTTCTTAAGGGAAATGCCTTGAGTAAGATACAACAAATTGCAATAAATATACAGACACACACACACCCTGATGTTTTGACCCAAGCTAGTCCACACTTCATGCCTGTAATTGTTTAAATGTTCTTTGCCAGGCACGATTTGCACAATGGCTCCATTTGCGAGAGTCCCACATGATTGCTGCATGGTCAGGCCGGGGAGATTAACTCACGTCTGTTTAATGGGAAAAGCAGCCATCTGTTAATTTGTTTGTTCGTGCGCGTGTGTTTTGTGTACCAGACTTTGATACAGAGCTGACTACATTTGACAAGCTAATCTCGAACGAGTAAGCTTCCGCACCGCACAGTGCTTTTGAACTTACTACAAAGACGTTGCTTGGCTTTCGTATTAAACCGGTCATTCCCCGGGGGATATAGATATTTGCAATCGCAAAACTTCACACTCCACACTTCAGTCTGCTTCGGAAAATAAACAAATAAGCATGCAAATAGACAGTCAGATATTCAAAGTCCTCAAATTTCAA
This sequence comes from Trichomycterus rosablanca, assembly GCF_030014385.1. NCBI lineage: Eukaryota > Metazoa > Chordata > Actinopteri > Siluriformes > Trichomycteridae > Trichomycterus > Trichomycterus rosablanca. Next base: position 34,630,071 of record NC_085991.1, on the reverse strand, counting down.
TAAATATACAATAAAACTGTGCCCTCTGGCTAGCTCCCGGCTAGCTCGAACATCTGATGTGCCTGCTCAGCTTACTCAGAAACGCAGGTAAAGCGTTACTAGAATGCGTAAAGCAAATAAAAATGGCAGAACTATATACTTTGCCCAAATTCCCTGGTGTTTTAATTGTGCTTTATAAAGTCCTAAAATTATCCAACCACCTTATCTCCAGCCTTTTCCTCTGAGATACTCTAAAAACTAAATTTTTGTTGGAAATCTGGTCCAGAAATGGAAGTGTTCTACCTGAAGTCTTGAGCATAAACCCACAGAGAATAAAGCCATCCCTGTAATCCACAAAAGAGAGAGTACTTTATATGAAAGTGCACATCTCTTCCCTTAAGGACCAGCCTATATTTAGAGTTTTCGGCCTTCTAAACCTTATAAAGTTAAATGAGTTAAGATTTCCAGTGCCTTTGAATTTGTTTGACTAGAAACATTCACAGTTAGTTATTATTAGTTATAGACTAGTAATTGAAAGGTTCCCGAGCTGCCACTGTTGGGCCCTTGATCAAGGCTCTCAAACCTCAATTGCTTAGACTGTAATCATTACAGTTTTAAACTGCTCTGGATAAAAGCTGTAAATGTAAACAAAAAAGTCACTGTATAAAGTTTTAGAGACAAGAGTCAAGAACCACAGTTAGCTCCCAGTTAGCCGAACTTCTGATGTGTCTGCTTAGCTTACTCAGAAACGCAGGTAAAGCGTTTACCTGAAGTCAGTGCGCATAAACCCACAGAGAATAAACCCACCCCTGTAATCCACAAAAGATATAGAACTCTATATGAAAGTGCACATCTCTTCCCATAAGGACCAGCCTATATTTAGAGCTTTCGTCCTTCTAAACCTTATTCAGAGCTTCCTACAGTATTTTTTGCACTAGGTTAAATGTGCCTTATTAACTGTAGCTTCACAACCTGAGCTTAAAATTTTTTTGACTAGAAACATTCACAGGTAATGCCAACAAGGGGAAGTGGTAGCTCTTTGAGTAAAATTCTGGACTAGTAATTGAAAGGTTGCCAAGCTGCCACTGTTGGGCCCTTAAACCTCAATTCCTCAAATCCCACTTCCTTAGACTGTAATCATCACAACTGTACGTTGCTCTGGATAAAAGCTGTAAATGTAAACAAACAAACAAAAAAAGTAATTAAAGTAAGTAAATATAAAGTTTTAAAGACAAAGAACGCAGTTCTCTTCCGGCTAGCTCGAACTTCTGATGTGCTTGCTCAACTTACTCAGACAGGCCGGTAAAGCATTACTAGAATGCGTAAAGCAAATAAAAATGGCAGAACTATATACTTTGCCCTAGTTCCCTGGTGTTTTAATTGTGCTTTATAAAGAGCTAAATTATCCAACCACCTTATCTCCAGCCTTTCCCTCTGAGATACTCTAAAAACTAAATTTTTGTTGGAAACACCAGTTCTGTTCAACCTGAAGTCAGTGCGCATAAACCCACAGAGAATAAACCCACCCCTGTAATCCACAAAAGATATAGAACTCTATATGAAAGTGCACATCTCTTCCCATAAGGACCAGCCTATATTTAGAGCTTTCGTCCTTCTAAACCGTGTTCAGAGCTTCCTACAGTTTTGCAATAAGTTGAATGTGTTAAGATTTCCAGTGCCTTACAAAATATAACATTTTGAGCTTTTTTGTTTGACTAGAAACATTTACAGTTAATACCAACAAGATGCAGTGGTAGGTTATACAGGTTGCTGGTTCAAACCCCACCACTGTCAGGTTGCCACTGTTGGGGTTGGGCCCTTGAGCAAGGCCCTTAACATTGAAATGCTTAGACTGTTTACTGTAAGTCGCTTTGGATAAAAGCATCTGCTAAATGCCTAAAATGTAAATTCTGAACTAGTAATTGAAAGGTTGCCAAGCTGCCACTGTTGGACCCTTGAGCAAGACTCTTAAACCTCAATTGCTTAGACTGTAATCATCACAATTGTAAGTTGCTTTGGATATGAGCTGTGAATGTAAAAGAAATGCATAAAGTCATTGTATAAGTTTTTACAAACAATAGTAGTATCTAATGTGGAATTCATTACACATAGTCTAGTCAAGTCAAATTTATTTGTATAGCACTTTTTACAATAGACATTGTCTTAAAGCAACTTTACAGAATCCAGGAATGACAGACCAAAAACCGCTGTTGAGCAAGCCAAGGGCAACAGTGGCAAGACCCCCTAGTTAGCAGGGACCCCCATCCTCTTTGGGCGGCCTGGAGGATAATTTGAATAAATAGGATTTACACAAATTATACATAGGCAAAATTAAATTGAACTAAAAGTTAGTACTATAATGTAGTCAATTAGAGTTCTTCATTATTCAGTCCAGTCTGCGATAAAGTCCGCAGTGAGTTCTGGACCTCACTGTCCATTCATTTTTGGCACAAACACGCCAGGTACCCGTCATATCTAGCAGGAGCAACATTGTTGGCACAGCAGTCTCGACCTGCAGTTTTCAACCGTGGGTGGGTAAACAGGTTTCTGTCAGAACCACATTGGGGTAAAAATATGTACTTAATATGTGAGTTCATTCAGAGTAAAATGTCAGTTTTGCAGAGAGTAGCATACGACAAATTTCTATACCCTAGAACCCCCAGTCTCTGCACACATAATAGTCTTTAGATTGTACTACTTACAAAGTGCTAGAAATAAATAAATAAAAATCAAGTGAGTGGCAGTTCATTAGGTGTAGGTCAGCCTGGTTTAAGCTAATAGGAAGCATTTCAGAATACATAAGCTCACCAAAATGTATTCAGTATGAACATATTTTTCCAGCATGCCTTGTGTCAAACATTCAGGCTCTGGGTTGTGTTATATTGGTCTGGGGAATGTTTTCTTGGCAAACATTGGGCCCCTAATACCAACCAAGTATTGTTTAAATGCCACAGCCTGAGAACCTCAGATGAACACAGGTCATCTTAAATTGGTTTCATATACTTGACCATAAATTCAGTGTACGTCAGTGTCCTCCTAGTCACCAGATCTAAATTCAATATAGCACCCTGGACGTGATAGAAACGAAAATGAATATTAATCTGATAAATCTGCAGTAGTAATATTATACAATCCTGCCAACATGGACCAAACTCTCAAAGGAATGTGTCCAGTGTATTCTGGAAGCCATGAAACACAGCACAGAGGCTCTTATAAAAGTAATGCTATCCTACTCAGGATAAGTATGGTGCTCCTAATAAAGTGACCAGTGTGTATATACACCGATCGCCATAACATTATGACCACCTCCTTGTTTCTACACTCACTGTCCATGTTATCAGCTCCACTTACCATATAGAAGCACTTTGTAGTTCTACAATTACTGACTGTAGTCCATCTGTTTTTCTACATACTACAGAGTAGGTATTACTTGGGTGGTGGATCATTCTCAGCACTGCAGTGACACTGACATGGTGGTGGTGTGTTAGTGTGTGTGTGTTGTGCTGGTATGAGTGGATAAGACACAGCAGCGATGTTGGAGTTTTTTTCACTGTCACTGCTGGACTAAGAATAGTCCACCAACCAAAAATATCCAGCCAACAGCACCCCGTGGGCAGCATCCTGTGACCACTGATGAAGGTCTAGAAGATGACTAACTCAAACAGCAGCAATAGATGAGCGATCGGGTGGACCAACTAGGTAGGAGTGTCAAATAGAGTGGACAGTAAGTGGACACTGTATATAAAAACTCCAGTAGCGCTGCTGTGTTTGATCCACTCATACCAGCACAACACACACTAACACACCACCAGCATGTCAGTGTCACTGCAGTGCTGAGAATCATCCACCACCTAAATAATACCTGCTCTGTAGTGGTCCTGTGGTGGTTCTGACCATTGAAGAACAGGGTGAAAGGGGGCTAACAAAGCATGCAGAGAAACAGATGGACCACAGTCAGTAATTGTAGAACTACAATGTGCTCCTATATGGTAAATGGAGCTGATAAAATGGACAGTGAGTGTAGAAACCAGGAGGTGGTTTTAATGTTAATATCTGATCTGTGTATTTTATTGTATGGCAATGTAGATCCATCCATCCATCCATCTAGGTATATTTATATACTTTAACACATTTCGGTCCAGTCTCTTGCTTTAGCACATAGAGCTTCCGTTTTGATGTAAATGAAAGGGTTACATATAACCCCTCTGGGAGCAAGTAAAGTTAAGACATTGAGGCTATCCACTTAACACTTCATTATCCCTTAAATCTCTGGACGGTCCAGCTGCTAATTAATTTAATGATATTAATATGTTGCAATAAAAGGCAAGACGGCTGGTGGGTATGGAGCAAATGAACACGGTAAGGAGGGTGAACTGAGAAAAAGATGAGCCATTAAGTAACCTCTGGGGTGTCGTGCCTTAAGGCAAGATTTTCTCCAGGCCTGACCACCATGCTACATTAAATTAGTAAGGGGGAAGTGAGCTGTGTGACTCTAGATGTAGAAAAGATTTTAAATTAAGATTTTAAACATAGTAAGTGACAATTTAAATCAATTACATTTTAAAAGACTGACTATGTGTGTATGCTTATGTGTTTAATTATTATTTTTTAAATACTTATTTATAATACCCTGTCTCGGTTGCATTCTGATGAGTTATTGGTTGTTTGGGTTGGTTGGTCGTTCTGTATGCATATGAAGAGGATTGTGGAGTTATTACTGGAAAACCTATAAATTACATCAAGCATAACAATCTAGCATGGCAGTCTGAGAGATCGATGTGCATCTTTGTTTCTATAAATCATAAATGTTTGTACTCACTGTCCCATGTTTTAAGCAAACAAATTCTTCTTCTTCCAAACCCCTAATACTCATGCAGAATGTAAGCACCCTGGTCTGAAATACACAGATCACGCATAACATTACGACCACCTTCATAATATTGTGTCCCCCTTTTGCTGCCATGCAACTCTGATGCACTGTGTATTCTGACACCTTTCTATCAGAACCAGCATTAACTTCTTCAGCAATTTGAGATACAGTAGCTCATCTGTTGGATCGGACCACACAGGCCAGCCTGTCGTCAGTTTACCACTGTTCCTTTCTTGGACCACTTTTGATAGATACTACTACTGCAGACCGGGAACACCCCACAAGAGCTGCAGTTTTGGAGATGCTCTGACCCAGTCGTCTAGCCATCATATTTTGGCCCTTGTCAAACTCGCTCAAATCCTTACGCTTGCCCTTTTTTCCTGCTTCTGACACATCAACTTTGAGAATAAAATGTTCACTTGCTGCCTAATATATCCCACCCACTAACAGGTGCTGTGATGAAGAGATAATCAGTGTTATTCACTTCACCTGTTATGATCTAACAACCTTTTTTTAAATGTTTTTTTTCTGACATTTTATAATGACTTGTCATTGAAAGTTTGCATACACTTGTAGGAGACATTTACATCAACATTACATTTATGGCACTTAGCAGACGCTTTTATACAAAGTGACAGTTGTGAGCAGTTAAGGACCTTGCTGAAGGTGCTTAATAAAAGCAACATTTAGAGTATTTTGTAGCAATCTTTGTAAATAAAATAAAGTTAAAGAAAATTGTTTTTTAGTGGAAAGTAAACTTATAACAAGGAAACATTACCAGAAAATTACAAAGCACATTTCCAAAACAGTTAGAACATCCTTTTAACAAAAGTAAAAAAAAATTTTACTTCATATTTTTGGTAAATTTAGAATTTGATACCTGAAGTACAATCCAACAATGGGAAAGAGGTAAAGTAAATGCAAAGTTACAGCATTCCACAATAATCAGGTAAATTTCTAACAGGTACGGGAATCATAATTAGGTATGAAATGTAGATCCACGTAAGGATTAGTCTTTACAAGTAATGATTGCTTTACCACTTTGTGCCAAACTTCAGGAGAGAATTGCCAGTCAGATCATTCATTTCTCAACGAAAGATTGCAACTAATTTTTTTTCACCATCTACTGTTCATAATATTGTGAAAAGATTTGGGGAATCTGGGGAGATCTCAGTCCGTGCAGGCCAAAGCCAGAAACCGTGTGTGACCTTTAAGCTCTTAGATGGCATTGCATAAGAAACCATCATGCTATTGTGATAAATACAGCCTCATGGGCTCAGCAGTACTTTAGAAAACCATTGTCACTTAACACATTCTGCCGGTACAACAAGAAATACAACTGTTACCCAAAAAGAAAGCTGTACATCTCTGGGTCTGAGCTCATCTCAGATAATCTACAAGGCTTGTGCTGTAGTCATATGACTCCACAGTTCAGTTGTTTTTTGTGGGTTAGTTGTTAAATTTTTTGTGCCAAGTTTGAAAAGCTGGTGCATTAGTGCAAGAGCAGCTGAGAATCAGTATCAAGCAAGAATGGAGAAAAAGGATTAAACTATTAAAAAGTCTCAATAATAGGAAAGATGATGGAACACGGGGTAAACACAACTTTGTCCCAACCTTTTTAAAGTGTGTTGCAGGCATCAAATACTAAATGTGTTCAGATGTACAGTACAGTAGAAACATTGGATATTTCCCACTTTCTTATCGGTTATCAATTAAATAAACTTTCAAGAGAATCAAACAAATCACAGATTATTTTTATTGTGTTTTACAAGTGCCCCAGCCTTCTTGGAAATGGAATAGCTATCTATCCATCCATCCATCCATCCATATGGCACTTTACAGACACCTTTATCCAAAGTGACTTACATTATCGTTACAGTATACAGTCTAAGCAATTGAAGGTTAAGGACCTTGCTCAGGGGCCCAACAGCAGCAGCAGCAAACTGGCAGTGGTGGGGCTTGAACCAGTGACCTTCTGACTACTAGTCCAGTGCATTAACCACTAGGCTATGACTTGCTTTACATATTACATTAACCCAACCCAATTTACCTTTAAGCAACATAATTTTCCTCCCACTTGCTGAGCTTATCACATAGCAGCTACCCACAATTTGAACTTCTACACTGATTTAATTCATAGGACTGAAAGACCATCCTGCCCACCCAAACAGCAAGACCAGTAACCCTGCACTTAACCTAAGACCTGATACTAATGTCTATTAAGTTTTCTTGCAAAAAAAAGTGGTGTACCACATAGTGTGTTTATGTACCGGTTCATAATGTGAGAGAACTGGCTTTTTTCTCACCCAAAAATTTTTGTTCAAACCCCATAGATAAGAAAAGAGCTACAAAGCTAACCTTGAGCTAAGTTTAACCGAGTCATCCAAAACCCTGTTAAAAGGCAGATCGAAATCAACAGAACTGGACTGCTTTATTTTCTACACACAACCCATGACCTGAGGACATTAATGGAAATGATCCAGCTAAAAGGTAGAATGATGACACCTGAAGAGATTTTCTGTGTGCTATGACTTTGCTGGGGGAGAGAACAAAATAAAGATGTGTGGTTTCGTGTGTAGGTTTTATTATTGTTGTGCATTATTATTATAAGAAAGGCATCGATGCTTGAATAATAATAATAATAAAAATAATAATAGTAATAATCTATGGTTGATTATGTGAGCACATCCCACAGATACTTGATTGAATTAAGATCTGGGCAATTTGGAATCAGGGTTAACATCTTGAACACTTGTTTTCAACTTCTTAAAGTTGTGTTTCTCAAATGATTCTGTTAAAAGAGGTCACTGTAATAAGAGAAAACAATTACTGTTTACCAATTACCCAAGTATTACACTACCCAGCAGAACTTTGCCCAGAACATTACAATGCAACTGCTGGCTTGCCTTCTTTTCATCTTGGTGCTATCTCTTTCCCAGGTAAGCGACACACATGCACCTGGCAAATGTGATTATTCAGACCAGGCCACCTTTGTCCATTGCTTCATGGTCCAGTTCTAAAGCTTACATGCCCACTGTATGAGCTTTCAGCAGTGGACAGGGATCACCTTGGGATTTCTTAATTACAGTGGTACCTGTAACTCAACATCTCCTAAACTCGAAACCTTCGTCGAGAATTTCGTACCCTTAAACTCAACGTTTCCCCTTAAACTCGACGTGTGCACGACTGCCGCTTTGTTCAGCGTTTGGTTTGAGCGGTGTGGTAAAACGCCATCAAAGTGCGACTATGAGACGAATTTGCATTTGTGTAGAATAACCATCTAATTCCCTCTGAAAGTGTCCACATGTATCTGTGTTTAGCTGGATTTTTATCCTGTTTCACTTTTAAACTTGTGTTATAGCTCGGCAACGCTGCTTGTATACAGCTTTTGAATGCATGCACCTGTTCACCTGCCACACCTGTTTTTATACCCATTTTTGCCCCATTCACTTCCATTCATTTTTGAATTTTTGATATTGAGGCTGTTTCAACTCTAAATTGTTTGGCCCATTGATGACACCGCAGCTTGTATACAGCTTTTGGATGCTCACACCCGTTTACCCACCACACACATATTTAGACCCATTATGTGCCCCATTCACTTCCATTAATTTTTTGAATTTTCAATCTAGATGCTGTTCCAACTCAAAATCGTCTGTCCTGTTGATGACACTGCTGCTTGTATACAGCTTTTAAATACGCACACCCGTTCACCCGCCACACCCGTTTTTACAAAAATTTTTTTTTTGCCCCAGTCATTTTCATTCATTTTTTGATTTTACAAGATATCGACAATGTTTCAACTCAAAATCGTCCGATCTTTTGATGACACCATGACTTGTATACAATTTTTGGATACATGCACCCGTTCACCTGCCACACACATTTTTACACCCATTTTTTGCCCCATTCACGTCCATTCATTTTTGAATTTTTGATATTGACTCCATTTCCGTTGATGACGCTGCGGCTTGTTTACAGCTTGACACACACCCATTCACCCGCCACGTCCGTTTTTACACCCATTTTGTGCCCCATTCACGTCCATTCATTTTTGAATTTTCGATTTTAACACTGTTTCAACTCTAAATCATTTGGCCCATAGATGACACTGCGGCCTGTATACGCTTTTGGATACACACACTTGTTTACATGCCAAGGCCGTTTTTACACCCATCCATTTATTTTTTTGAATGTTTGAGATATTGACGCTGTTCCAACTCTAAATGGTCCGGCCCATTGATGACACTGCGGCTGGTTTACAGCTTTTGGATAAGTGCACCTGCTCACCCGTCACACCCATTTTTGTCCCTTCATTTTTGAATTTTTGATTTTAACACTGTTTCAACTCTTAAATCATTTGGTCTGTTGATGACACCGTGGCTTGTTTACAACTTTTGGATACGCACACCCGCTCACCCGCCACACACATATTTACACCCATTTTGTGCCCCATTCATTTTAGAATTTTTGATATTGACACTGTTTTTACTCTACATCGCCTTGCCCGTTGATGACACCGCGGCTTGTATACAGCTTTCAAATTTGCACACCCGTTCACCCGCCACGCCCGTTTCTACACCCAATTTTTGCCACATTCACTTCCATTCATTTTGTGAAAGGCAGTTTGATCTACTGAAAAAGTATTCAGATGCCATAATCCGCTAAGCTGCGATCACATTCGCATTTTCTTCAGGAAATGCACCTCTTAAGTTATCGATAATTTCCTTCAGTGTAAATAAAACTTTGAATTAATGCCTTGCATCTCTTTAACGTTTTCTGAAAGTCTCTATCTCACAGGTCGTTTGAAAGTTGTTAGCCTTGAGGCATGCATGGTTCACACTTACCATTCTTTCTTGAGAAGAACAGATTTCTCAGTAACCAGGCTTGGCGTGTCTTAATATAATGAGCAAAGCACCTGTGAAACCCACGCTTCCATCTCATATCCTTCACTCTAACACCTTTTGCCAATTAACTCTTGGAGCACTCATTAGCGCAGAGGTTAACTTACTTTTTCTTCATGAACTGTGGGTGTTTACATGATGTGCTGGAAAATAGACATGAGTAGCACACGTTTGTGTCACTGGCTTAGTTAGATTGCGTCTGTTGATAATTATGAATCCAGTTATGTATGTTGTCAGTACATGTGTTAACCTAAGACATGCAGTATGGCAAATGCTTTATTCTTGTTTGGTATTGTTAAAACAGTCTCATGCCATGCACACTCAACATAAATTAGCTAGACGAATTTTTAGAATGGTCTGTAAGAAAACCTAGTGAGATGTCTACATAGACAGTGTTTAAATTCTTAGATATCTTAAAATGCTGCCTACTAAGGTGCCTTATTTCAAAGTATAAACTGTCTGAATGACATCCGATGCTTTTTTAGCGGTGAAGGCAATCCCACCATTCAGTGTGACACAACTTTTCTTACAAAAAATGACAAATATAGTGAACGAATGTGGAGCAACATTGGAGTTCTATTTAAATTAAATACATTCTCATTGATTTTTAATTCGGAAAAGGTGTACAAGTGTAATTTATTTGCAAATTCTGGCTTGTCAGTGACAGTTTATTTGTTTTCAGTACACACAAGATGTTAGCTGGCATGCTTGCGGGTTGTGCCGCCTCAGCCCATTGGTTTAAATTGTCTGAGGCAAAGTTCACACTACACAATTTTTGCCCTGATTTTCGCTCACCAACAGGTTACGGCTAGATGTGGCAGCTCAGAGGCTAATCGGCGTTCGCTCAGGGCTCGAAAACCGGCTCTCAATCACCAAACTGCAGATCGCTGGCAGTATCTAGCACACTAAGTATGTTGACGTATCAGCAAATCAAAATCATGTAGTGTGAAAGGTGTTGCGATCAGGTTGTAATTGTGTTGTTTTGAATAGAATGAGGGGAAACCCGGGGGAGAAGTGTGAGGCAGCGGAATAATATAGTTTCTATCAGAATATATCTGCATACACAAGCTTTACAGTATTTGTGACTTATCGTCCATGCCAAACCATAATAATACCATTGTTTTATTGGAAAAAAATTATTATTTGACTTCCAACTCTCTCTGCAGAACAATTCCTGCTGGTCGCGTAGCCAAAATCTACTCATTCACCCTGATTCATTTACCCTGCATATTACACACAAACAACTCTGACCGCTCGCTTCTTGTTGACATGCATTTTCAGACAAGATGTTGTTAAACCCCTCGTCACTTCACATGTGTTTATGTGACAAAACATAGTTTTGGAGACTAGGGAGTCCTCCTGGTGATAGATGTTGTAGTGTGTGACCCCCTATAACCGATCAATTGTGTAGTGTGAAAACCACAAAGACTCCTGATTACAAGAGATCAAGTAGTGTAGTGTGAACTGTACAGCGATCTGAACACCTAGAAAGTCATGTAGTGTGAACTTAGCATTACCAAGCGAAAACTGGGGTGATGTAATCGTTGTAATCGCTGACTTAAGTAGTGTCTAAATAATCTGCCCTATAAGTTTGATGTCTTATTAGAATCCTCTCTACTGCCTAGGTTTTCAGACAGACCCAGTGTCTCTGCAGCAAGCACAAGCCTTTCTGCATTTTTTTCTATTTTTTTTCAGCCTTGTTTTCTTGTTTTTGTTCATGTCTGTGAAAGTTCTTCACATTTTAACCCTGACATCACATCCATTATTGTAGACAGCCATCAGGTGAAGGAGTGATCTCACTCCCTTTCTTTTTCTTTCTTCCTCTGCAGACACAGCTGTCAGTGATAATCTACTTTTACATCCCCCTTTTTAGCACCTCCTGATTGAAAAAAATCCAGGTCTGAAGTTATTAAATGCCCACAGACAGTATTAGGACAGAATGAGGGAGTGTGCGGGTGGGGGGGGGGGGGTGCATTTCAAAGCGCTGAGCGTTAACCATCCCTGAGAGAGTGTGAAAGTACAGAAGCAGCACCCTCCACACCTAAGTGCACATTAATTGTCATTCAATTTTCATTGTCTGGGAATGCTCCGGTGGTGTTCATGAGCCTTCAAATAGTCCCCGGAGATGCTGTAAATCAGAGCTGCAGAGAGAAGCGTCTCATTATATGTCTAAAACGCTAATGAAATGTATAGGGAATAGATTGTAAAACATTAATCCCATCATCAGATTTCAATTATTTGGGATAGGAGAGTTATTTATTGGCTGTAAAAATGTTGGTACACGGCATATATATTTTTATACGGCTCAAGGAGAGTTACCTTCCCCTGTGAGGGCAGCGTAAGCTCTTAACCTACTTTACCTCCCGTGGTAACTTTTGTAAGCTGTTACTTCCAGCAGGTCAGTGATGAAGTGATGAAGTCCTGCTGTCAGACTGCAGGACTTCTTTGCACATACAGATGAGACAAAAAAGGACAAGAAAGACACAATAGACATACCTATTTGTGTTACAAATATCACGTGTCTTTTTATAATAGCAGAAAAGGCTAAAACCCTGTAAAACATGGACCATTACTGACACTGTGAATGTAAGCTTTGCATGTACTTATATGCACTGAAAATAAGAGATGCATAATTTATTAATAAAAGGAAAACATAAGCTCTGTTATTTCAAAAAATAAACTTGATTTTATCTATAAACCTATATAAGATAGCAGACCAACACAAGAACAACTGTAGTACCAATAGATGAACATTAAAACAACCTCCTTGTTTCTACACTCACTGTCCATGTTATTAGCTTCATTTACCATATAGAAGCACTTTGAAGTTCTACAATTACTGACTGTAGTCCATCTGTTTCTCTGCATGATTTGTTTGCCCCCTTTATGCTGTTCTTCAATGGTCAGGACTCTCCCTGGACACTACAGGTCAGGTATTATTTGGGTGGTGGATCATTCTCAGCACTGCAGTGACACTGACATGGTGGTGGTGTGTTAGTGTGTGTTGTGCTGTTATGAGTGGATAAGACACAGCAGCGCTACTGGAGTTTGTAAACATCTCACTGTCACTGCTGGACTGAGAATTGTCCACCAACCAAAAATATCTAGCCAACAGTGCCCCGTGGGCAGCGACCTCTGACCACTGATGAAGGTCTAGAAGATGACCAACTCAACAGCAGCAATAGATGAGCGATCGCCTCTGACTTTACATCTACAAGGTGAACCAACTAGGTAGGAGTGTCTATAGAGTGGACACAGTATTTAAAAACTCCAGCAGTGCTGCTGTGTCTGATCCATTCATACCAGCACAACACACACTAACACACCACCACCATGTCACCATTCACTGGTAGGAATCAAAAATCAAAAACCTATATAAGAGAACAGACATACAACAACACAAGATTAACCAAAGTACCAACGATTAGCATTATAGCATCAGATTTTAATTTTGTAATTATATTTAAACAAATTGTTTTACCTTTCTAATCATTTTAACGTCAGTGCAGGACGGCATGTTGGCTCGCCTCACAGCAAGAAGGTCCTGGTTCGATCCCCAGGTAGAGCGGTCTGAGTCTTTTCTGTGTGGAGTTTGCATGTTCTCCCCGTGTCTGTGTGGGTTTGCAGTCCAAAGACTGTGTTTGACATTAAACTGATGAATTTTGTGGATGGAGTAACTACCGTTTTTGTCATGAATGTAATAAGAGTATGTAAAACATGACATTACATTTTAATAAATAATTAAATAAATACAGTCAGAGCATCCATGGAAATATAACCATTACCAAAACTACATTTATGATTCCAAACATAAGAACCTAAAAAACATTTGCTTGTAGGTTTAGCGTACTATAGCATCTGCCTAGTGTTATATTTTATTCTCTTCCAAACTGTTGGTTAAAATATCCAACACTCCCACAATGCCAGCATGCTACAATATTGTTGCCCACTCTATACATTGTTTGCTGCTTCCTTGTGAGTGGTGCAGAAAACTGGCTGTGTTTGAATGGCTGTATGTATAGTACATAACTAATGGTGACCACTGCCAAAATCTAGTATGCAATACACAGTATGTAAGGAATAAAACATTTTCTTAAATGTTAATTATACCTGAATGCAATACTGAGACTGAAGTAGGCAACCAGAGGACTATTTTATTTTATTTATCAATTGCTACTTTCTCATAGATAAAAGACTAACACTTTTTTTTACTGATGTCGGTATTTACATTCACAGCATTTAGTATATGTCAAGAGCAAATGCTTAAAACCTTTTTATTTTCCACAGTAATATTTAATTTAACTGCAAGTGAGATGTTCACTTACTTCTTGATTAAAAGGTCAGTTTAAGTTAAATCTACTCCTTAGGTATTGCTGAAAAGAACATTGATACTTGTTTTTCTTAAGTCCAAAATGTTGGTTCAAGGTAGTTCTAGAATTTGGTTTACCAGATGCTTTTGGGCAGGTTGGTACTGGTCAGTTTCTGGCATTGTAGGCAAGCATGTTATAAATGTCTTAAATGTTATGGACTTCATAGCAAACAAAAAGTAAGATCTATTTGGTTGTAAGAAGGTTTGCAGGAAGGTTTTCTGTAACATTAAACTGTAAATTGTATGTACTTTATGAATAAAAGCCTTAAGAACTAGGCACAGGTGTGTGTGTGTGTGTGTGTGTGTGTGTGTGTGTGTGTGTGTGTGTGTGTGTGTGTGTGTGTGTGTGTGTGTGTGTGTGTGTGTGTGTGTGTGGTGAGGGTGGTCACTAAACATTGATTACGTGGAGAGTAAAAAAAAAAACTGAGACGTGGAATCTAAAACTAATGAAATAGACAAGGGGAATTACATTTACATAAATATATCAACAAGACTGTATCAGGCTCTATAAAGCAGAGGGATGTATTTCAAATGCCATTCCTTATTCTAAATAGTGAGCTAAAATCAATTTCCACCAATCACAAGGCTACTATTTTAAGTGCACTGAATAGGATTTAGATTGAGACGTAGCCCTCCAGCTGTCGTAGAGTAATCAGTAATTTCAACTTGTGTGCAGCTTAATACAGCGAGTGTCTGTGATTATACCAAAATTTCATGTCGAGTTATTGTATGCATTCTGTAAAATCGTGCCACGGACTGTGAAATGAGCTGTTTCCAGTGAAACGAGGTCCGTAGAATTAAACAAATTTTCTCGCGAATTTACAAGGGCCTAGGGATGATCAACATTGGAAATCTTACCTACTTTTGCAAGTTGAATAAAGATTCAAAGCAAAGAGTTAACAAATCACAACGCCCTAACTTTTTCTGGAAATAGATAGCAGATCACGTATATATACATGTTATATACACACACATGCTCTGTAATATCTTTTGATTTGATATGAATGTTCTTTAAATGCAGTTGATGTTTCCGAGGAGACACACTCAAATTACAACTTTGATTTGCTCAATAAAACAGCGACAAAGCAACACGGGGGAAATCGTTACAGTTTGTACACCGCAATTTGGAGACTATTATTGCCTCCCATGTAGCTTTTGTGTAACAATGGGGGGACATAAGTGGAAAGCTGCAGGCCCCAGGTAGCTTTATTAAGGCTAGAAGTCATTGTCAAAATAGGCTGAAGAGTTAAGAACACACAGGCAAATATATGATTATGAACATAGAAACAAGGTTTATGATCAAAAAAGTATAAAATCACTATAAACACTACAAAACTGTATAAATTATAGCTGCATGAACAGTGTTATAACATCAACAGTAAAACATGGCTAACAATACACAGGTGTAAGCTGGTGTGGAGAAAAATATTTCTAGTCATTGGGAACATTTCTTGATTTAAAATCTGATTATGAAATTTGAACAATTTAAAACAGTTTTCTTAGTTAGACTCATTGTTTTGGTCTTTCATGGAGATGGAGAGAATGAAATGGTACAGGATGAGCAACAGATAAGGACAGATTAGCCTTACCCTGTTTATGGTAAAAATAAATAAATAAAAATCATCAGTTGTAATTAAACTATGCTCTGCTGAGTATTCAGCAATGAGCATTTTTTATTAATCTATATACAGGAGGTCCTCGACTTACGTCGGAGATCCGTTCCTACGGACGCGATGTAACACGATTTTCTCCGTAAGTCGGAACCCACCTACATAAGCATCTACGTCACTCACATGGAGCACATACACAGTACAGTAATGAAGTGAAACAGTAAAAATATTTGTATTCGTCCACTCCGCTCACCAACTAGTTCCCGTGCGAACTTTGTTTTTACGTCTCAGACGGCGTACATCGGAATGATGGAACAAGACTTTCTTAATAAGTTTATAGGAGATGGCGACGTAACCACGAAACGCCATATGTCGAGTCCGCCGTAACCCGAGGACTTACTGTAGTATGATTCATCCAGGCAACTCATCTGATATTCCGTAAAAATGCTCTGTAATATCTTCTGATTTGATATGAATGATCTTTAAAGGCAGCCCATGTTTCCAAGGAGACAGAAAAGACTCAGAAAGACCAAAAAAGAAAAGAAATATCAAGAAATTATTATTATGCCGCTCAGGTGGCGCAGTGGTAAAACACGCTAGTGCACCAGAGCTGGGATTTAGAATACATCGTATCAAATCTCAGCTCTGCCATCCGGCTGGGCTGGGCGGCTACATGAACAACGATTGGCTGTTGTTCATAGGGTGGGATAACCCGACCAGGGTTCTTCATAACTTGTGCAATTACAACCTCTGCTGGCTGATTGATGGCACCTGTGCAGAGTTGGGGAATAATGCTGATAAAAAGATGCAGTCGGTACTGCACAAGTTTCCAAGGTGGCGTGTGTCAGTGCTACTGCCACCAAAAAAAAAAACCTCCAGTTTATAAATGTATCAATTGCCCCAAAGTGTGAATTAATGCCCAGCGATAGACTGGCACCCTGTGTATTATGTATTCAGACTTGTACCCATTTGTTTTTTAAGCACTGTGATAACATTTTTTTATATTTTATTAATAGACTTATATTCTTGGTAGAATAGCATAACTAATAATCATGAGTAACTGTTGAAGACTTTGAGTTTGAGTTCAAGACATTCTGACCTTGGCGGACACACTGTATCAGGCATCACCAACAATCCAGTCACTGTTGTGGAACACTTAACGATAAACAGTTCTTTGTACCAGCTAACCTTGAACTAGAACACTGAGCACAGTTAGCCTGAAGGGGCAGTAAAGGTGTATAAGTAAGAAGACAGGGGGACGGTATCCACCCTTCTCTTCTGTAAAGGACTGTGAGTGTTTGCATGGTGAGAGGGTCCTCAGCTGAGTAAAAAAATTATATTTTGCTTTTACTATTACTCCAGTTGTCTGTGTCATTCTTTTGAGGTGTTTGCAGGATTTCTGAAGCAGCACAGACTCTGAACCCACACTAGTGTAACACAGTTACTGAAAATGAATAAATGATGGTGGAAGACCATCATCTTTGCCTTTTTTATTCTCTTCTTTACAGTACACACACACACACACATTTCAGCAACTTGAGTGACGAGCACAGTGCCGTCAATCAGCTGCTCACATTCTCCCAACTGTCATCAGGAACATTATGTAAAAAAAAGTTTCTGGAAACTTTGTGTATTGAGTAAAAACAGAAATGCAACAAACTAAAAGTAAACAAGAGTGGATTATAATCACCAACTGAGCATCAAAAAGTGAATATATACAGTTAGTAAAAGTAAGGCATTGTGCACTGCAGCATTTGGGTGGGTAGCACTGTCGCCTTACAGCAAGAAGGTCCTGGGTTCGATCCCCAGGTGGGGCGGTCCGGGTCCTTTCTGTGCGGAGTTTGCATGTTCTCCTCCGGGAGCTCCGATTTCCTTCCACAGTCCAAAAACATGCAGTCAGGTTAATTGGAGACACTGAATTGCCTTATAGGTGAATGGGTGTGTGTATGACTGTATGTCTGTGTACGTGTGTGTCTGCCCTGCGATGGATTGGCGCCTCGTCCAGGGTGTTACCATGTGCCTTGCGCCCATTGAAAAGCTGGGATAGGCTCCAGCACTCCCCGCAACACCTAATTGGATTAGCGGTTAAGAAAGTGTGTGAGTGAGAAATGTCCAAATATCAAACAATCAAAATGAAAGCAGGAAGCACTTAAGAGCCTGTGTATAATTTAATGTATGTTTAGTATTTTACATGCTTTGAAATTTGTGGCAACAGTATAGAATAGAGTAGAATGCCTTTATTTGTCCCCTTATTTGTCATATATATATATATATATATATATATATATATACAGTTGTACAGTACAATGAAATTATTTTCTTCGCGTATCCCATCTTGTTTGGAAGCTGGGGTCAGAGCACAGGGTCAGCCATTGTACGGCGTTCCTGGAGCAGAAAGGGGTTAAGGGTGGCAATGGTGGCAGCACCAGGATTTGAACTCTCAACCTTTCGATTGATATACCAAAGCTCTACACACTAGGCTACCACTGTCCCACATTTTGGAGCATTCCCTTTTTTCCTGTTTTAGCATTAAGCAAGGTTCATTAATACATGATTAGACGTGTATGTCCTTGTGGCATGTCCACATAGTTTTGGTCATATAAGTTCTGTTAAACATTTTTAAATATGAAGTAGAATTAATATGAACAAGGCTTTAAAGCATGTAAAAAGAGTCTCTTAAGGCAGAGCCTGCACACTAAATAAAGAAATGATTTTTTCCTCATCAGAAAGAGGGGGAGAAGTATTAAATCAGTAAAAAGTGCCAGTGGAAGGTGCTAGAACACTATAGAAGAAATACATGTAGAATCTGGCGTGCCTTTGAAAAGACCTGGTTACTATATATAAATGTAAAATAGTGCTTGTAAGTGGAATCTGCACACTACATTAAACAATAATGTTCTGTAATCTGTGAAAAAGATTACCTGTGGGTTAATCATGCATTTTATTAAAAAATTGCAGGTCTAGAAGCCAGCACATTAAACGAGCAAAGAAAGTTTTAGAATATGTAACAGGAAACTATCCATGCAGTGTGAAAAGATAAAGCACTTAGAAAAGGGCTGATGGAATACAGTTGTATAAGCTGTGGGAAGAGATTGTGGTGCTTGTGATTATGTAATTAGTACATCATCAAGTATATAATTAATTAATTAATTTATTTATTTATTTATTAGGATTTTAACGTCATGTTTTACACACTTTGGTTACATTCATGACAGAAGCGGTAATGACTCATTACACAAGATTCATCAGTTCACAAGTTTAATGTCAAACACAGTCATGGACAATTTTGTATCTCCGATTCACCTCACTTGCATGCCTTTGAACTGTGGGAGGAAACCCACACAGGCATAGGGAGAACATGCAAACTCCACACAGAAAGGACCCAGACCGCCCCAGCTGGGGATCGAACCCAGGACCTTCTTGCTGTGAGGCGACAGTTCTATCCACTGAGCCATCGGTGCTGCCCCTATCAAGTATATAGAGATAAATGTTATGGATTTATGTATAGATATGTATAAAAAAGTTATTCAAAATAGGCTTCAGCAGGGTATTAAAAAGAGTCCAACTAAGTTGAGATTTAACTCATTTTGTAAAATCTGTAAAATAATGTTTGTTAAGTAAAATTTTAAATATGTCATTTGAAAATCTAATTCACAACACAATAAAAACAAGGGGTCTAAATACTTTCAGTACAATAATAAATGATTAATACATGCCTGTTTATTGAATTTATACTCGCCGTTGCACTGCTACTGCACGTAGCAAACTAAATTACTGTACATATTTATTCTGTATAATATTCTGTATAACAATATTCTACAGGTACATTATTTATTCTATTTGTATTTTATTTTATGATTTATTTATTTATTAACTTTTCCTGGTAGATGTTAACTGCATCTTATTTCTTTGTACTTGCACAGAGCAGAGCAATGACATTAAAGTTGTATCTATCTAGCTATTAAAGGTGAACCTTCATTTACATTTCTTTCTTTCTTTCTGTCTGTCTGTCTTTCTGTCTGTCTGTGTCTGTCTTTCTGTTTGTCTGTCTATCTTTCTTTCTGTCTTCTTATCTCTGTCTTTCTGTCTGTCTATCTTTCTTTCTTACTGTCTGTCTGTCTTCTTCTCTGTCTGTCTTTCTTTCTTACTGTCTCTGTCTTTCTGTATGTCTTTCTTTCTTACTGTCTGTCTTTCTTTCCTTCTTACTGTTTGTCTTTCTTTCTTACTGTCTGTCTGTCTTATTCTTACTGTCTCTGTCTTTCTTTCTGTATGTCTTTCTTTCTGTATGTCTTTCTTTCTTTCTTTCTTACTGTCTGTCTATTTCTTTCTTACTGTCTTTCTTTGTTTCTTTTTTACTGTCTGTCTGTCTGTCTGTCTGTCTGTCTGTCTTCCTTACTGTATTTCTTTATTTCTGTCTCTGTCTGTCTTTCTTTCATTCTTTCTTACTGTCTGTCTGCCTTTCTGTCTCTGTCTGTCTTTCTTTCTGTGTCTGTCTTTCTTTCTGTCTGTCTCTGTCCGTCTTTCTTTTTTCTGTCTTTCTTTCTGTTTGTCTCTTTCTGTCTATCTTTCTTTCTATCCTTTCTCTGTCTGTCTGTCTTTCTCGTTTTTATTCCTGTCTGTCTCTTTCTGTTTTTCTGTCTCTTTTTTTCTTTCTGTCTTTCTTTCTTTCTGTTAGTCTGTCTTTCTTTCTGGCATGTTGGTTCAGTGGGTAGCACTTCGTTCTCTCTCTCTTTCTCTCTCTCTTTATATAAATCCGTAGTGTTGCATAATGTCATGAAGTGAGTGCTGAATGTAAAAAATGGCTTTCTGGAGCCTGGTATCATTCCTCACCTGAGGTCATTGTCTGTGAGTAGTTAAAATTATTCTTCTGGTTTGTGAAGGGTTTTTGGTTTGCCTTACATAAAACATTGTTTTGCATTACACAAGATTCATCAGTTCACAAATTTAATATCGAACACAGTCATGGACAATTTTGTATCTCCAATTCACCTCACCTTCATGTCTTTGGACTGTGGGAGGAAACCGGAGCACCCGGAGGAAACCCACGCAGACACGGGGACAACATGCAAACTCCACACAGAAAGGACCCAGGCCTCCCCACCTGGGTATCAAATCCAGGACCTTCTTGCTGTGGGGTGACAGTGCTACACACTGAGCCATAGTGCAGCCCCAATAATAAATACAGTGTGGTCAAAAAGTATTTAGTCAGCCACTGATTGTGCAAGTTCTCCTACTTAGAAAGATGAGAGAGGTCTGTAATTTTCATCATAGGTACACTTTAACTATGAGAGACAATATGAAAAAAAAAAATCCAGGAAATCACATTGTAGGATTTTTAAAGAATGTATTTGTAAATTATGGTGGAAAATAAGTATTTGGTCAATAACAAACAAGCAAGATTTCTGGCTCTCACAGACCTGTAACTTCTTCTTTAAGAAGCTCTTCTGTCCTCCACTCGTTACCTGTATTAATGGCACCTGTTTGACCTCGTTATCTGTATAAAAGACACCTGTCCACAGCCTCAAACAGTCAGACTCCAAACTCAACCATGGCCAAGACCAAAGAGCTGTCGAAGGACACCAGGAAGAAAATTGTAGACCTGCACCAGGCTGGGAAGAGTGAATCTACAATAGGCAAGCAGGTTGGTGTAAATAAATCAACTGTGGGAGCAATTGTTAGAAAATGGAAGACATACAAGACCATTGATAATCTCCCTTGGGGTCAAGATCTCATCCCGTGGGGTGAAAATGATCATGAGAACGGTGAGCAAAAATTCCAGAACTACACGGAGGGACCTGATGAATGACCTGCAGAGAGCTGGGACCAAAGTAACAAAGGCTACCATCAGTATACACACTATGCCGAGAGGGACTCAAATCCTGCAGTGCCAGGCGTGTCCCCCTGCTTAAGCCATTACATGTCCAGGCCCGTCTGAAGTTTGCCAGAGAGCATATGGATGATCCAGAAGAGGATTGGGAGAATATCATGTGGTCAGATGAAACCAAAATGGAACTTTTTGGTAAAAACTCAACTCATCGTGTTTGGAGGAAGAAGAAGAACCCAAGAACACCATACCTACTGTGAAGCATGGGGGTGGAAACATCATGCTTTGGGGCTTTTTTTCTGCAAAGGGGACAGGACGACTGATCCGTGTTAAGGGAAGAATGAACGGGGCCATGTATCGTGAGATTTTAAGCCAAAACCTCCTTCCATCAGTGAGAGCATTGAAGATGGAACGTGGCTGGGTCTTCCAGCATGACAATGATCCCAAACACACCGCTCGCGCAACGAAGGAGTGGCTCCGTAAAAAGCATTTCAAGGTCCTGGAGTGGCCTAGCCAGTCTCCAGACCTCAACCCCATAGAAAATTTGTGGAGTCCGTGTTGCCCAGCGACAGCCCCAAAACATCACTGCTCTAGAGGAGATCTGCATGGAGGAATGGGCCAAAATACCAGCTACAGTGTGTGCAAACCTGGTGAAGACTTACAGGAAACGTTTCACCTCTGTCATTGCCAACAAAGGTCATGTTACAAAGTATTGAGTTGAACTTTTGTTATTGACCAAATACTTATTTTCCACCATAATTTACAAATAAATTCTTTAAAAATCCTACAATGTGATTTCCTGGATTTTTTTTATCTCATATTGTCTCTCATAGTTGAAGTGTACATACAGTAGTGTTTAAAAAAATAGCAGTGATTTTAAAAGAGTGAATAAAGCACAAAATCATTATAATAACTTTTATTTCCATAAATGCAAATGCACTGAAAATACTACACTTTTAATTCTAAATCAGAACATTAACAACATTTAGCCAGTTTGTGTTAATCCTTTACAGAAAGTTAAGAAAAATGAATATTAGGCTGTTCAAAATAATAGCAGTGCCAGCATTTTTCTTTAAAAACTCAAAAAATGTATCTATGAACTGAAAATGTTTGAGGTTTCACTTTAGTTTAAATTACTGAACTAATATTTAGTGGCATAACAATTGTTTCCGAGATCTGTGTTGCATGGAGTCGGCCAACTTTTGGCACCTCTGAACAGGTATTCCAGTCCAGGATGATTAGACTACATTCCACAGTTCTTCTGCAATTTTGGGTTTTGCCTCAAAAAAACGCGTTTCAGATATCAGCGCACAAGTTCTCTCTGGGATTGAAGTCAGGGGATTGGGCTGGTCACTCTATTACCTCAATCTTGTTTGTCTGTAACCAAGATGTTTTGGGTCATTGTCATGTTAAAACACCCATTTTAAGGACATTTCTTCTTCGACATAGGGCAACATGATCTCCTCAAGTATTCTGATATATTTAAACTGGTCCATGATCCCTCGTATGTGATAAATAGACGTAACACCATGGTATGAAAAACATCCCCATATCATCATTTTGTACCACCATGCTTTACTGTCTTCACAGTGTACTGTGGCTTGAATTCAGTGCTCGAGGGTCATCTGACATACTGTCTATGGCCACTTGACCCAAAAAAAACAATTTTGCTTTCACCAGTCCACAAAATGTTGAGCCATTTCTCTTTGGACCAGTCAATGTGTTCTTTGGGAAATTTGAACCCATTCAGGACACGTCTTTTTCTTAACAACGGGACTTTGCAAGGAGTTCTTGCTGGTAAATTGGCTTCACTTAATCATCTTCTGTACTTACTGGTAACTTCAGATGTTCCTTGATCTTTCTGGAGGTGATCACTGGCTGAACCTTTGCCATTCTGGCTATTCTTTGATCCATTGAAACAGTAGTTCCACGCTTCCTTCCGTATCTTTCAGGTTTTGCTTGTCACTTTAAGGCATTTGAGATCGTTTTAGCTGAGCAGCCTATCATTTGCTGCACTTCTCTGTATGTTTTTTCCCTCTAAAATAAACTTTTTAATCAAAGTACGCTGTTCATCAGAACAATGTCTGGAACAACCCATTTTACCCAGTATTTCAGAAGGAAATGCGCTATGACCAACCTGTGCAACATTTGCCACCCTCCTACCTTAAATAAGGGCCAAAATTGACACCCGTTCTTCTGCAGAATGAATGACTTCACCAATTGAACTCCTCACTGCTATTATTTTGAACAACCCCCTTTCAATCAATGCTTCGATTACTCAGAATGAACGGCATGCATGTCCTAATTGTTGGGTTTGTTTTGTTTTCAATAATCTACTACACTTTCAAGTAAATTTTTTGCTATGTAGAAATAGCATTTCTACTAAAAACTTTGATTTATCAAGTTAATGGTGTTGGACTGCTATTTTTTTGAACACCACTGTATGATGAAAATTACAGACTTCTCTCATCTTTCTAAGTAGGAGAACTTGCACAATCAGTGGCTGACTAAATACTTTTTTGGCCCCACTGTAAAACAAACATATGACAGAAAGGAACATTTTCTGTATTTTCTTCTTTTACAATTACTGCATAATGCATGCACGTAGCTCTGTACTTGTGAACTTTGCAGAAGCAGCAGCTGAAGCTGGAGATTGTTATTTAAAGAAAGAAGTACAATAGCAGTATAGGACGCGTACGCACTGATTATTCATTTTGAAGCTAGAACAGGATTCTGCACTCATTAAGCATCCTTACACAGGTTGCTATAGAAAGAAGATGAATATGAAGAGAAGCAGGGAAACAGAAGTAAGAAGACAGTATCTTGTTTTGGTAGGAGGGAAGATTAATAAAGGTGAGGAGAAGACTGCACAAAGGAATGAGAAGTGAAGAATAGAAGGGTGTGCTTTTAAAAAAGCAGTAGGCAGCATGGTTACAGTGGAAAGGGGGAGTTAAAAAAAAGTTGTTTTGTGACAATGAGAAGTAAAAGAAAGATGAAGTGCATGTGGGATGGTGTTAAAGTAAAAAGATACGTTAACAGGAGGCAGTACATTGGGTGGAATCTACATAGAACTGTAGTGTGAACTGTATGGAAATGATGTTAGAGCAGATTTTGTGCACATTATTATGTCAGGTGCTTCTGACACGATGCCACATACTGCAGACTAAAATACTGAAATATAGATAGATAGCAGGAAGTGTAGGAAAAGCTGGTAATGAATGGGTAGAAGCAGTGCTACAAACTTTTCATTCAGCAAAATGTGTCAAGATGTGCCTGGGTAGCACAGCAATCTAATACGCCAGCCTAACACTGCTGAATCTCAGGTCTCAGGTTTAAGTTTTGGTGGTGCCACCAGCCTAGTCTGACACTGAATTAATGCTTTTAGGTATGTCTAAAGGAGGAATCATTCTTGCCTCTGTAACCCCTATTGCCTGATTGAGGTGTTTTAACTTAGGAAGCATTTATAAATCAATATTTGGCGCAAAAACCCAGATATTTAATCACAGCCTCCTTGCTCAAGCAGCCCAAATAATCAATAATCCTGTTGTCCCTTTGGGTAAATAAACTTGTGAAGTGTGCATTACTGCCCTAAGCAGTTATAATAGTTAGTATAGTTATAATTTAATTGGTCTTTTATCAACTGTTTTATACTGGTTTGGGTTGCGGTGCGTCCAGGTCCACGAAGGAAACACTAGGTGCCAGACAGAGAGTTTCGGCCACTTCATTTATTTATTTATTAATTAATTATTTTACTTATTGTATTTTTTTTGCACTCTTAATACATATTCTAAATACTTATACATATTTAAATCTAAATACGTATTTAGTAATTACCCAACTCTGTACTTTGATTTGGTAAAGTTACTGTACAAGCTCAATTACTTCACAATGAATCTTTTAAATATGATCATTATAATTATATAATATTATTATTATTATTATTATTATTATTACTGTTATTATTATTATTATTATTACTGTTATTATTATTATTTATTGTTATTATTGCTATTATTATTATAATTGTTATTATTGTTGTAATTACTATTATTATTATTACTATTATTATTATTATTATTATTATTATTATTATTATATAAAATGTTCTGTAGTAGCTGGTGTTTATTTAAAACCACGACATTTAATTAATAACAGTAAACACGGAGAGATAACTGAGAAGAGAAACTTACGCTTCACATAAAAACGAATCAACTCATGAATCAATGAATCACTTATAGCGATACTGTGGAAAAGCTTATCTTCTAAAGGCACAAACACACACGCGCGCGCTGCTCCGGTTTATCTTTACTGTGAGGCTCTTTTTAAGTTTATTTACTGCTAATACCCCCCCCCATCCATCTCTAGTTATTATTACTATTATTGTCATTATTGTTGTTGTAATTATTATTAATAATATTGTTATTAGTACTACTGTATTATTATTGTTGTTATTACTATTATTATTATTATTGCTATTATTATTATTATTGTTTATTGTTATTATTATTATTGTTTATCGTTGTTATTATGATTATTATTATTATTATTATTACTATCATCATTTTTAGTGTTATTATTATTGTTTATTGTTATTATTATTATTATTACTATCATTATTATTATTGTTGTTATTGTTGTTTATTGTTATTATTATTATTATTGTTGTTTATTGTTTTTATTACTATTATTATGATTATTATTATCATTATTATTCAAAACATTTAATTATTTTACTGTGAATCTTTCAAATATGATCATTATTTTATACATTATCAATAACAATAATAATAATTATTATTTTTATTATTATTATTATTATTATCATCATTATTGTTTAAAACATTAAAAAAATTATTGTACCACATAAAATGGTGTACCACACACACACACGCACACACACGCACACACACATAAATGCAGTCTAATTATATTTTTACTCACACTTGTATTCCACAATTACTCTGACATGTTTTAAAAAATACAGTGGAAATGTTTTGGCACATTTAAATGCTTTTATCCAGTGCCATCACAGAGGTGGTGAAGGAATACAGTGCTTGGGGATGATCTGAAATTTCATCAACATTTTAGGATTGTAATAGAATCTGAAGTAAAGCCAAATGTTACAGAACTATTAAATTACAAGTCTATTAGGTTTTGCTAAACCTTGTATCCTGATGGTAATTTCTACCACCAAAATATACTTCAAGTTTATTAATGCGGACAAGCAAGTGCAGACCATGCAATTAAAACATCACTTTGCCTTTCTATGTGGCAATCCCTAGTTTGACATTTTTCAGCCATGTCCCACAGGCATGCAACTACCATATAAAAACATCATGTTTAGAAGTTAATAAGTGGCATGTGTATTAATTAAGCTAATTAAACTTGGTATTTTCTAGTATGCCACATTTACAACAATTCAGTCAATTTGTTGCGAGTCCAAAAAAATATGACCACTAACAGCTTAGCTGAGAACTAGTACAACACCAAACTCAGGACCACTGTTTTATTCTAAACTGCCTCTGTGCAATGACAAAAATAGCTGTTGTTGGGAGCCTTTTAAATTGGGTTATGCTGCAGCGTACAAGCCACAGTTATCACATTAAATGTTAAGCATCGGCTGAAATAAATAAATAAATAAATAAAAACCTCACCACCACTGGACACCGGAACAGTTAAAATCACATTTTATAATGGAACAGATAACTGGGGGTGTGGAAGGTGCCTGGAGATCTACCCTAAAGCATGTGAAGCAATGCTTTGCTGGGTGTCTTGGTTCTTGTAAATGGAAATAATAGTGCTAGGTATACAGTATTGGTTAAATAAAGAAATAGTTTGTTGTAGAGAAACCTGACTTACCTATGCAGACAATAAAAGCCAATCCTCACAGTAAAAAGCCTTTCTGAATAAGTACAGAATGACCAAATTAAGACCAATTCTATATTCATTCCAGTGGTTATGGAATTGGTCAGTCAGTTAACTCATATAAGCATTATGTTTATTCATTTTTAAAAACCACTTCAATTAATTCTGACCAGTGCAATGAGTTCGGACTTTAGCGTATCCAATTACCCAATTGCATTACGCTTCCTCTCTACTGATGTTGATCTCCACCCTGGTTGGGAAGAGCCGAGACTGACGCACGTCCCCTCCGACACGTAGCTGACTGCATCTTTTCACCTGCACGAGGCGAGTTCATATGCGGATCAGCTTTGTGTACGAAGCCACACCCTGATCAACACATTTTCCCTCGTCTCTGTGCAGGCGCCATCAATCAGCCAGCAGAGGTCGTAATTGCATCAGTTATGAGGAATCCCCGTCTGGCTTCCACCTTGTATGAGCAATAGCCAATCGTTGTTCATGTAGGCGCCCAGCCTGCCGGATAGCAGAGCTGAGATTCGAAATGACGAGTTCAAATGTCAGCTCTGATGTGCTAGCGTGTTTTACTGCTGCGCCACCTGAGCGCCAAGTTTTTCAAGTTTTTGAAAGGTAGAAACAACCCAAAGTACACTAAGAAAACCTAAACGGACATACGAGGATATGCAAAACTTCCCACAGATAGCAACCAGAGGCAAGGATCAAACCCAAGTCTTAATAGAATAGAATAAATGAACAATCGCCCTCCCACTCTCTTAAAGTAAGTATGGGTGGATTGGTCAGAACTGCTGTTCTCTTATTAGACTCAAGAGTGCTCTTGGTTGCTGGGGAGACCAAGTGTGAATGACTCACACACCACATAGACCCTGAACATGTGAAATGTGGTATAAAAATTCATTTTTCAACGTACTATTCCACTTTTTCATCCATTTTTTATATATGTATTCATAATTAATAGATGCTTAATCCTTGTTTAACCACTCGGAAACACAAGTTACAGAATGGGAATATATCCTGGACCGGACACCTGTCCATCACAAATGGAGGACATGAGGACATGGCTTGATAAGTGTGATGTGGAGGAGCTCAAATGGCCCACATAGAGCCCTGACATTAACCTTACTGAACACTATTGGGATTAATTCAAACATCAATTAAGAGTCAGGTATACTAGTCCAATCCAATGGTAGTTTCTGACCTCCTTTTCCTCATCATCATCATCATCATCAACATCATCATCATCATCATATTTATTGATTAGATGCATTTTGCCATGTAGATTGTTTTTGTGTATTATGTTATAAAACTAACAATATACAGTGGACCCTTGAGTTATGAACGGTTTACCATACGAACTATATATACGAACTCTCTCTCTCTCTCTCTCTCTCTCTCTCTCTCTCTCTCTCTCTCTCTCTCTCTCTCTCTCACTATATATACAGTGTATCACAAAAGTGAGTACACCCCTCACATTTCTGCAGATATTTAAGTATATCTTTTCATGGGACAACACTGACAAAATTACACTTTGACACAATGAAAAGTAGTCTGTGTGCAGCTTATATAACAGTGTAAATTTATTCTTCCCTCAAAATAACTCAATATACAGTCATTAATGTCTAAACCACCGGCAACAAAAGTGAGTACACCCCTAAGAGACTACACCCCTAAATGTCCAAATTGAGCACTGCTTGTCATTTTCCCTCCAAAATGTCATGTGATTTGTTAGTGTTACTAGGTCTCAGGTGTGCATAGGGAGCAGGTGTGTTCAATTTAGTAGTACAGCTCTCACACTCTCTCATACTGGTCACTGAAAGTTCCAACATGGCACCTCATGGCAAAGAACTCTCTGAGGATCTTAAAAGACGAATTGTTGCGCTACATGAAGATGGCCAAGGCTACAAGAAGATTGCCAACACCCTGAAACTGAGCTGCAGCACAGTGGCTAAGATCATCCAGCATTTTAAAAGAGCAGGGTCCACTCAGAACAGACCTCGCGTTGGTCGTCCAAAGAAGCTGAGTGCACGTGCTCAGCGTCACATCCAACTGCTGTTATTGAAAGATAGGCGCAGGAGTGCTGTCAGCATTGCGGCAGAGATTGAAAAGGTGGGGGGTCAGCCTGTCAGTGCTCAGACCATACGCCGCACACTACATCAAATTGGTCTGCATGGCTGTCACCCCAGAAGGAAGCCTCTTCTGAAGTCTCTACACAAGAAAGCCCGCAAACAGTTTGCTGAAGACATGTCAACAAAGGACATGGATTACTGGAAGCATGTCCTATGGTCTGATGAGACCAAGATTAATTTGTTTGGTTCAGATGGTCTCAAGCATGTGTGGCGGCAATCAGGTGAGGAGTACAAAGATAAGTGTGTCATGCCTACAGTCAAGCATGGTGGTGGGAATGCCATGGTCTGGGGCTGCATGAGTGCAGCAGGTGTTGGGGAGTTACATTTCATTGAGGGACACATGAACTCCAATATGTACTGTGAAATACTGAAGCAGAGCATGATCCCCTCCCTCCGGAAACTGGGTCGCAGGGCAGTGTTCCAGCATGATAATGACCCCAAACACACCTCTAAGACGACCACTGCTTTATTGAAGAGGCTGAGGGTAAAGGTGATGGACTGGCCAAGCATGTCTCCAGACCTAAACCCAATAGAACATCTTTGGGGCATCCTCAAGCGGAAGGTGGAGGAGCGCAAAGTCTCGAATATCCGCCAGCTCCGTGATGTCGTCATGGAGGAGTGGAAAAGCATTCCAGTGGCAACCTGTGAAGCTCTGGTAAACTCCATGCCCAGGAGAGTTAAGGCAGTTCTGTGAAATAATGGTGGCCACACAAAATATTGACACTTCAGGAACTTTCACTAAGGGGTGTACTCACTTTTGTTGCCGGTGGTTTAGACATTAATGGCTGTATATTGAGTTATTTTGAGGGAAGAATAAATTTACACTGTTATATAAGCTGCACACAGACTACTTTTCATTGTGTCAAAGTGTAATTTTGTCAGTGTTGTCCCATGAAAAGATATACTTAAATATCTGCAGAAATGTGAGGGGTGTACTCACTTTTGTGATACACTGTATATATATATATATATATATATATATATACTGTATATACAGGGGTAGGACAATGAAACTGAAACACCTGTCATTTTAGTGTGGGAGGTTTCATGGCTAAAATGGACCAGTCTGGTGGCCAATCTTCATTAATTGCACATTGCACCAGTAAGAGCAGAGTGTGAAGGTTCAATTAGCAGGGCACAGTTTTGCTCAAAATATTGCAATGCACACAACATTATGGGTGACATACCAGAGTTCAAAAGAGGACAAATTGTTGGTGCACGTCTTGCTGGCGCATCTATGACCAAGACAGCAAGTCTTTGTGATGTATCAAGAGCCACGGTGTCCAGGGTAATGTCAGCATACCACCAAGAAGGACAAACCACATCCAACAGGATTAACTGTGGACGCAAGAGGAAGCTGTCTGAAAGGGATGTTCGGGTGCTAACCCGGATTGTATCCAAAAAACATAAAACCACGGCTGCCCAAATCACGGCAGAATTAAATGTGCACCTCAACTCTCCTGTTTCCACCAGAACTGTCCGTCGGGAGCTCCACAGGGTCAATATACACGGCCGGGCTGCTATAGCCAAACCTTTGGTCACTCGTGCCAATGCCAAACATCGGTTTCAATGGTGCAAGGAGCGCAAATCTTGGGCTGTGGACAATGTGAAACATGTATTGTTCTCTGATGAGTCCACCTTTACTGTTTTCCCCACATCCGGGAGAGTTACGGTGTGGAGAAGCCCCAAAGAAGCGTACCACCCAGACTGTTGCATGCCCAGAGTGAAGCATGGGGGTGGATCAGTGATGGTTTGGGCTGCCATATCATGGCATTCCCTTGGCCCAATACTTGTGCTAGATGGGCGCGTCACTGCCAAGGACTACCGAACCATTCTGGAGGACCATGTGCATCCAATGGTTCAAACATTGTATTCTGAAGGCGGTGCCATGTATCAGGATGACAATGCACCAATACACACAGCAAGACTGGTGAAAGATTGGTTTGATGAACATGAAAGTGAAGTTGAACATCTCCCATGGCCTGCACAGTCACCAGATCTAAATATTATTGAGCCACTTTGGGGTGTTTTGGAGAAGCGAGTCAGGAAACGTTTTCCTCCACCAGCATCACGTAGTGACCTGGCCACTATCCTGCAAGAAGAATGGCTTAAAATCCCTCTGACCACTGTGCAGGACTTGTATATGTCATTTCCAAGACGAATTGATGCTGTATTGGCCGCAAAAGGAGGCCCTACACCAGGGGTCGGCAACCTTTTTTGTACTCTGTGCCGATTGAAAAAAATAGGTTGAAGATGAAGTAATAAGTGTGCCATGGAAAACGTCATATAACACAAACTGTTGCTATGTATGTGACATACACCAATTAATCAGTTAATTAATCTTACATGTCAGTGTGATCCTTGTCCCTGACTCTCTACAAAGATGATCCATCTGTAGTGTATATGAGGTGAACTTACTGGCTTAAATTTTTGAAGAACACTGGTTTGTTTCTTGTACCTTGAAATTGCTCGTTTGATTGATTCCATTTTGTCAGCATCATCCTTAAATGAGCTTTGGTGCTTTGTCTCAAAATAGCAGCGCACACGAGGTGCGACAAACGATGCTTTCACCGCACATAGCACACACAGGCCGGTCTTTTTGTTGAATAAATCCGTACAAATCTGTCCAGTCTTGTTGAACTGAACGAACATCCACTTTTGCACGTTTAGCAGCCATGCTATACCACGTTTTGCACAAAACTGAAAGCTGACTCACTTCTGACACCTTGATTTAACCTTAACTAGCATAAATTACTCAACCTTAACTGGCCATAGGTGGAGGAGGTTAAGGTGGAGTAATTTATGGTTGTTAAGGTTAATCAAGGTGTCGGGAGTGAGCATATGGCGGATAAGGACGGATCCAACTAATAAGGCGCAACCCTGAGCATGAAAAACATTTTTTTACTCTTACCAATCAGAGTGCCAGACAAACGTGCTTCAAGTGCCAGCTTTGGCACGCGTGCCATAGGTTGCTGACCCCTGCCCTACACCATACTAATAAATTATTGTGGTCTAAAACCAGGTGTTTAAGTTTCATTGTCCAACCCCTGTATATATACAGTGTATCACAAAAGTGAGTACACCCCTCACATTTCTGCAAATATTTCATTATATCTTTTCATGGGACAACACTATAGACATGAAACTTGGATATAACTTAGAGTAGTCAGTGTACAGCTTGTATAGCAGTGTAGATTTACTGTCTTCTGAAAATAACTCAACACACAGCCATTAATGTCTAAATAGCTGGCAACATAAGTGAGTACACCCCACAGTGAACATGTCCAAATTGTGCCCAAATGTGTTGTTGTCCCTCCCTGGTGTCATGTGTC
This sequence comes from Trichomycterus rosablanca, assembly GCF_030014385.1. Classification (NCBI taxonomy): domain Eukaryota; kingdom Metazoa; phylum Chordata; class Actinopteri; order Siluriformes; family Trichomycteridae; genus Trichomycterus; species Trichomycterus rosablanca. Next base: position 34,597,180 of record NC_085991.1, on the reverse strand, counting down.
AAGGTCCCAGGTGTAAATGGGGAGCAGGGCTGTTAAATTTGGTGTTTTGGGTACAATTCTCTCATACTGGCCACTGGATATTCAACATGGCACCTCATGGCAAAGAACTCTCTGAGGATGTGAGAAATAGAATTGTTGCTCTCCACAAAGATGGCCTGGGCTATAAGAAGATTGCTAACACCCTGAAACTGAGCTACAGCATGGTGGCCAAGGTCATACAGCGGTTTTCCAGGACAGGTTCCACTCGGAACAGGCTTCGCCAGGGTCGACCAAAGAAGTTGAGTCCACGTGTTCGGCGTCATATCCAGAGGTTGGCTTTAAAAAATAGACACATGAGTGCTGCCAGCATTGCTGCAGAGGTTGAAGACGTGGGAGGTCAGCCTGTCAGTGCTCAGACCATACGCCGCACACTGCATCAACTCGGTCTGCATGGTCGTCATCCCAGAAGGAAGCTGACGCACAAGAAAGCCAGCAAACAGTTTGCTGAAGACAAGCAGTCCAAGAACATGGATTACTGGAATGCCCTGTGGTCTGACGAGACCAAGATAAACTTGTTTGGCTCAGATGGTGTCCAGCATGTGTGGCGGCGCCCTGGTGAGAAGTACCAAGACAACTGTATCTTGCCTAGAGTCAAGCATGGTGGTGGTAGCATCATGGTCTTGGGCTGCATGAGTGTTGCTGGCACTGGGGAGCTGCAGTTCATTGAGGGAAACATGAATTCCAACATGTACTGTGACATTCTGAAACAGAGCATGATCCCCTCCCTTCGAAAACTGGGCCTCATGGCAGTTTTCCAACAGGATAATGACCCCAAACACAACCTCCAAGATGACAACTGCCTTGCTGAGGAAGCTGAAGGTAAAGGTGATGGACTAAACCCAATTGAGCACCTGTGGCGCATCCTCAAGTGGAAGGTGGAGGAGTTCAAGGTGTCTAACATCCACCAGCTCCGTGATGTCATCATGGAGGAGTGGAAGAGGATTCCAGTAGCAACCTGTGCAGCTCTGGTGAATTCCATGCCCAGGAGGGTTAAGGCAGTGCTGGATAATAATGGTGGTCACACAAAATATTGACACTTTGGGCACAATTTGGACATGTTCACTGTGGGGTGTACTCACTTATGTTGCCAGCCATTTAGACAATAATGGCTGTGTGTTGAGTTATTTTCAGAAGACAGTAAATCTACACTGCTATACAAGCTGTACACTGACTACTCTAAGTTATATCCAAGTTTTATTTCTATAGTGTTGTCCCATGAAAAGATATAATAAAATATTTGCAGAAATGTGAGGGGTGTACTCACTTTTGTGATACACTGTATATATATATACAGTATATACAGTATATATATTCAGCATATATATATATATACAGTGAGCGGAGAGCGGACGTTGTTTTTCCGGTGTTTTCTTTACATTTTGTAAAATTCTATATTACAATGGCCCCAAAGACTTTGCAGAAAAAGCCGAGTGCTGAGAAAATGAAAAAATCTATTATTATTTGTTGTTGTATAATTACTCCTGCCAGTAGCTGTCACTGTGTATCAGACAGAGGGGACAGTAAGTAAGAGAGAAGAAGGAAGTTATTTGTTCGTGGCCCCAAATTAAACCTACAAAATACAACACTATTGAAATAAAGAAGGAAATAATAGAGAAATATGAGAGTTATTTTTGTTTCTGGTAAATACATTTTATAAAAAGAGAAGGAAATTTATTATGGTGTATGGTACAGCACACGTACTGTACTGAAATGTAATGTGGTGTTTTATGTACAGTACTACTGTGTATTGTTGTTTATTATTGTTTATTACAGGAATGTCTATTTTATAATTTAAGATTTAGGAGAAGATATACTTGTATTTATAACAAAAAAAGACCATTTAAGACATTAGAGAGGTTAGGTAAGGGGGTGGTTTGGCGTTCTGGCAGAGATTAATTCTATTTACATTATTTCTTATGGGAAAAAATAGGTTTAACTAACGAATATTTTGACTTAAGAACAGCCCTTTGGAACCAATTCAATTCATAAGTCAAGGGTCTACTGTATTGTAATTAAATACAAATACACACTTACAAATTAAATTGTCATTTAAATAAGGTAATTACACTGCTGATATGTGGAAATGGGATATTTGGCAACTTATTACAATTTACACCACTAGATCTCTAGGATTAACTGGGCACACTTGACATCATCAAGTCCCCTTGAAGCCACCCTGCCTGTTTAGTCCCTTCCTTATGTTTGGTCTGAAGCTAAAACCTTCTGCTGTTCTAATACAGTATGTAATGAATGTTTAGTAATTTCTGAGGTTTGGTTTTTGTAGCATTGTGCTGTTGAAGCATGTTGCAGATTTACTCAAAAAGGGGATGAGCTGATCTAAAGGGGTGATGAATTGTTTAGTGGTTTTGTATTTATTTAGGGCAGGTTATATCTGTATTTACAGTGAAACCAATGTGTTTTCCACACAAGTAAAAGGTAGAAGAGTTTAACAGAGGGTTCTTGGCACTTTATCTGTTATTAATTTGTTGCCTGTCAGTGATATCATTTGCAAAACTAAATTTGTCTGTTTTCATTTCCCTTCAATCTTAGGTTCTATTAAACTACCAGCTTATTGCTTTTTGATTACATTTATTTCCTCCTTTTTCATTCCCCTTATCTTAGCACGCCATTATTACTTGCTGCAATATGCTTCCTTTCACACTGAATATTGCGGTCGGGGGGTGGGGTGTTGAGTCGATTGATCTTATATAAATATAGAACATGTTTGCAATATGTATTGCTTACTCCCTGTCTTTTCTTTCCTGGCTAGCCGTAAATGCATTGGCTTGGAATCTCCATGGGAACAGAACGGGCTCTTCATTCACTTTAGTAGATACATTTCATTCTTCCCTAGAGAGGCAAAATGAACTCTGCTGTGTGGCATCTCAATTATTCATGCCTGGTTATGATCATAGATTAATAATTTGCTAGATTAAAACTAAAAACTCGGTGGCTCATCTGCTCCTCATCGCTAACGCAGAAGCCATTAGCTTGGTTGTACGGCCATTAAATTCGATTAAACAGCTTTTCTGCTGCTCATATATTTCACATAAGCTTTCAGCTGACCTTTTCTGGTGGCATAATGTTTTCACACATTAATTTTACGCTGGAGTGGGGTTAGAAAAATGCTGATTTTTTTTTTACCATTTGCATTTATCTTGGCTCTGCTTACTGTCAGGTAGCTTAACACTTTGTAGGAGCTTAGCACTGATAATTGTGAATTTAATAATATATATTAATATAACTGAAAATTGCTGATGATAAATAAGACATCTAAAAAGTTCATTTGTAAAAACATAATGACGGTTATGGAATCATGTCCTTCTGCTTTGCGGGGTGCATGGTGGCTCAGTGGGTAGCACTGTCGCCTCACAGCAAAAAGATCCTGGGTTTGATCCCCAGGTGAGGCAGTCCGGGTTCTTTCTGTGGGGAGTTTGCATGTTCTTCCCGTGTCGGTGTGGGTTTCCTCCGGGAGCTCCGGTTTTCTCCTGCAGTCCAAAGACATGCAAGTGAGGGAATTGAAGATACAAAATTGTCCATGACTGTGTTTGATATTAAACTTGTGAACTGATGAATCTTGTGTAACCAGTAATTACCGTTTCTGTCATGAATGTAATCAAAGTGTGTAAGACATGAGGTAAAATTTTAATAAATAAATAAATAAATCCTTCTGCTTTGTCAAATATTGCTGGCAAATGGGGCGTGGAGGAGCAGATGATTGATGTGTCATTTCCTTGATGTGACACCTAACTGAGCATTAGTTAACTGCATCTGGTTGAGCAATAATTTGCTCCAGGTGGATGTGTTTCTATGTATCACAGTTTCTTACTCACATATTTGTCAGCTTCTTTGCTGGGAAACCTGGTTTTCTCTTAAGACAAAGAAGGCTCGGACATGTCTGTTTTTTTGTTAGTGCATAATGTCAGCATACTTTAAGGTCTTTTTGGACAGTCGATCAGTGTGGCACACTATTTTGGTGTCATAAGGTAACAGCTGTGGACGAGCAACCTGTGATTTGTTGGAGGGGTGCGGCGCCCATCGGTAAGGTTCCGCTTGTGCATTACCCCCCTCGGCTTGTTTAGGGTTTCCTTTTGTTTTTCCTCTTCTCTGCAGCTTGCCATAAAGTGACACCCAGTTTTCATTTCTGTGTTAGCCCTTTCCTATCCCCTTTCTCCACTTCGGGCTGCTGATGTTTTAGTGTCTTTTATATTTCTTACTTTGTTTCTGTTATTTTGGCCACTACTCTTCTTTTTCCTTACCGTTTTAGCCACAGTATTTGTCTACTTTAGTTAATCATCCTGTAATTGAATTATTAATTTATTTCCCCAGGATTTTGTAGTCATTTCCAATTCTGGATTGTGAATCTGCTGCCTCTTTTACAACCTCCAACTCGATCAAAGAGAGTCAAACACCCCCTCTGCGTTGTGTCCAATTTGTGGCTGCTTGCTATTACCTGACAGTGTTTAGTTCCCACACAGAGCCATATCGCGTAAGGAGAGCCACGCTAGGCTCAGTGTGACCAGTCCTAGAGATTGTGTGTGTTAAAGATGTGCCCAAGTGCCTACTCATTTTTAATTCTTGTAGGTGCAGGACTACACCTGTTGGCTTAGTGGTGAAGCAAGATCTGCCTGCCCTATTACAAAATGAATAGAATGAATAGAATCTTTTGTCATATATACATATACAGATGTACAGTACAACAGAATTCTTTCTTTGCATATCCCAGCTTGTTTGGAGGCTGGGTCAGAGCACAGGGTCAGTTATTGTACAGCGCCCCTGGAGCAGACAGGGTTAAGGGCCTTGCTCAAGTGCCCAATAGTGGCTGCATGGCAGAGCTGGGATTTGAGCTGGGATTTGAGCTCTCAGTTTTTTAGTGTATAGCCCAAAGCCCTACCCACTAGGCTGAAGAGAGAGTCAACGGTTTGACTATGCACTATGGATCAGCTCAGTGTAAGAGTTGTCATTTCTTTTTTATATATATGTGTATTGTTAGTGACTGTGTTACCCCTTTTTGATCCAACATAATGCTTAAATGCACATTGTGGTGCTACATCTGCAAAATACTCAAAGCTTTCATCTGAGACGATTCTTAGACTGTAGTTGGAGGTTCTGACACAGCAGTAGTGGGATTGCCAAAGGAAATCGAACCTGATGTTATGCGAACCTGATGAAGCTAAACGACTTTGTAAAGTTGCCTAATCCTTTCTCAAATGTGCATGACCTTTAAAGTAATTAGATTCACACTTAGTTTAACACTTATTTGTAGGTTTTAAATACCTTATCCTACAAATAGATTTTAGCAAACCTTTTCTGTGGAGGACAAAGGACGAAACTGTAGCACTAATGACCAGAGTGAATTGCAAAAAGTCCAAAAAGAGCATATTGAAGCGTCTTGCAGACAGCAGTAGTGATGCCGTATGTCTGTTCACATTTTGATGGTGTGGTGGCTTTGTATAATAAGCAGACTGTGACCAGCTTATAATTACATCTGCTGGGTAAAAATAAATAAATGAAAACCTCCACAGCCTTGCACAATTAAACAGCCACACACACACAAGGGCTGCATGTACACTGATCAGCCATAACATTAAAACCACCTCCTTGTTTCTACACTCACTGTCCATTTTATCATCTCCACTTACCATATAGAAGCACTTTGTAGTTCTACAATCACTGACTGTAGTCCATCTGTTTCTCTGCATGCTTTGTTAGCTCCCTTTCATGCTGTTCTTCAATGGTCAGGACTCTCCCAGGACCACTACAGAGTAGGTATTATTTGGGTGGTGGATCATTCTCAGCACTGCAGTGACACTGACATGGTGGTGGTGTGTTAGTGCTGGTGAGTGGATCAGACACAGCAGCGCTGATGGAGTTTTTAAACACCTCACTGTCACTGCTGGACTGAGAATAGTCCACCAACCAAAAATATCCAGCCAACAGCGCCCTGTGAGCAGCGTCCTGTGACCACTAATGAAGGTCTAGAAGATGACCAACTCAAACAGCAGCAATAGATGAGCGATCGTCTCTGACTTTACGTCTACAAGGTGGACCAACTAGGTAGGAGTGTCTAATAGAGTGGACAGTGAGTGGACACGGTATTTAAAAACTCCAGCAGCGCTGCTGTGTCTGATCCACTCATATCAGCACAACACACACTAACACACCACCACCATGTCATTGTCACTGCAGTGCTGAGAATCATCCACCACCTAAATAATACCTGCTCTGTGGGGGTCCTGACCATTAAGGAACAGCATGAAAGCAGGCTAAAAAGGTATGTAGAGAAACAGATGGACTACAGTCAGTAATTGTAGAACTACAAATTGCTTCTATATGGTAAGTGGAGCTGATAAAATGGACTGAGTGTAGAAACAAGGAGGTGATTTTAATGTTATGGGCTGATCAGTGTATAGGGACAAGGCCCAAGTATTTATTTTTGTACGTATTTGAATTTACACAAATGCCCTGTGATGGACTGGCAACCTTTTCTGTTTTCTGCCTTTTGCCCAGTGAATCTGACCCATCGCAACCCTGAATAGGATAAAGTGGTGGTAAAACAGACAATAAATAAATAAGTTTACACAAAGACAGTATTTACATTAATACACAGCTAATATTTTTCTTTACCATCAATTTAACAGTAGCAAGATTCATGCAATCCATTATTATCCCTTTGACAATAAATGAATGTTGATATTAAGCTATGCTATTCCTAACACCTTGTTTTAGTTTATAAACTATATTATAACCTTATATATTTCTAAAAAAAAAAATTGTGTTTCTTCTTGCACTAATGCCTTCCATTGTGGCTCATTGAGTCTAGGAACAAATTAGACAGACTGGTCAGCGTTGTGGTGGGTTCCACCAGGAAACACTGAATGCAAGACAGGAAACCCTGGACATGGTACCAATTCATCCAACCACTCCCCCACTACGTTTCTTCCTCTGACATAGTCAATCATGTGTAGACTCCCAGCCATTGTACTGTTGAAGTAGACTGCTGTGCTATAATTAATTCGTATTCTTATAATAATAATAATTATTATTATTATTAAAGGTTTTTAGCAGTGGGAATTCCGGTAGCCCACTACCACTGGGATTCAGGGTTTGCATCCCCTGCAGTGCTATTGGCTGCTTAGGCAATACAGACATGATCGGCTATTTCTGAGTAAGGGGTGGCCGAGACCTCGAGCAGGATTGGTGTTGTGTCCAGGGTGTGTTACTGCATTATGCCCAGTGATTCCAGACCCACAGCAACTCTTGGTTAAGGCCCATCGATTGGGTTCATCATCTTTAACATCGCACATACCTAATGCCTTTGTTAGGAGACACTTTCTCCTATATTAATTATGATCAGGGTTGTGGTGGGTCTGGTTCCACCAGGAAACACTGGGAGCAAGACATGAATACCCTGGACATATGGTGCCAATCCATCCAACCACCTCCCTTTCCTTCCTCTGACATAGGCAATATAATAATAATAACAATTATATATAGTCAATCAATTTGTCAACCGCTGCTGGGCATCCCTGATTTTTTTGCAGTTGAGGTGGGTATATTGCTGCTCACGCCTCCTCCCACCCACACACAGCCATTAACGTTACCCTTTTCCACCCATACACTCTGCACAGGTGCCTCTATCCACCAATCAGGGTCCCTTACACAGTGTTTGAAGACTTCGCCCACATACTTCCTGCAGGCACTGTCAATTATGCCCGCTAGATGGCACCCAGCCGACCAGTGGCAAAGCCGAGTTTCGAACCGAGGTGTTCTGAATCTCAGTGCTGGTGTGCTAGCGGAAAATACAGCTGCACCACCGGGACACCTAATATTATTCCAGTAGCCCACTACCACTGAGATCCAGGGTTTGTATTCCCTGCAGTGCTACTGGCTGGATAGGCAATACAGACATGATGGGCTATGTCTGAGGAATGGTGTTTTGTCTAGTGTGTGTCACCCACAGCAACTCTTACCAGGATAAAGCAGTGATAAACCATGAGATTAAATGGAAAAAAGACTATTATTATTATTATTATTAGTAGTAGTAGTAGTAGTAGTAGTAGTAGTAGTAGTTTATAGACTATAACCTCAATCACACATTTGTTGTATTGTCAGAGCTGGCAAAGAGTCTGAGGTGATCCATCTGTAAAAACATAGGAAAGCAGACTACAAATAATAGCTACTACCACATGTTCAGCCTGGTGTTTGTCTATGAGATTTCAACATGAGCACTCCTCAGGGGAGAGGATAGGAATATGAAGTCAATAAGAAGTTGCAATAATCCCGCTCCAGAGCTGATGCCTTCGGATGAGGAAGATAAGAAGTGGCAGTAGACTCCGTGGGGAGGAGAGAGCTGTGTTTGTGGCTGAAATATATCTTCACGGCACCAAATAAAGCAGAGGATGAGCAGATAAGAGATGTATAGGTTGTGATAGATACCTGTACAAGCTGTCCAGCTGCATGCGGCCCCTACTGAATTACAAAGTAACATGACATAATACTAGTCGGGGCAGTGTGATTATGAGTGTTTGGGGAGCATTGCTATTAATATGCACAAATAAGATCACATATACTGTATGTAATGCATTCTTTTTTTAGTTTATCTTATTCCTGCCAGGATAGTGATGAATAAGCAAAGATGGCTTACTCAACAACCACTGAACCACTTTTACTTTGATGTGTTAATAAATTTATGTACAGCTAGAGCTGGGTGGTATGACGGTACATTCGGTATACCGGCTTTGATTCCTCGTACAGTATGGATTTTTCATATACTGCCATATCGTAGCACAGTTAATACAACAGCTGTAGGTTCAATAGGCATATACTGTACGGTTTGTCGGGGCACAGTTGCAAAAAAAGCAAACGGTTAAGCGACGTTACCCCCGGGTTGAAAATACTTCCGTTTAATTGCTATACCGAAGTTATACCAACAACACCGAAGCAAGCTGAAAGAGTAGATATAAAGTCGTCCACTTTTCTACAACAGACCTGTGATCAAGTTGTACAATCGGAGGTTGTACAAACCTCAGTATAACGCTATAACTGTGCACTTCATCAGTGGTGACTAGGAGACTGCAAATGTAATTTTATTTGTTAGGGAGAGCTAACGATAATTGTATAATAATTAAATATTATATTAATAATAAACATTGTATATATTGCACCTGTTTTACATGTACTGATTCCATCATATATTGTATCATTTTGTGGGGCCAAACAAACCTTATAGTATTCAAAACCTTCATTATATACATGGTGAAATGAAAATGTTGTATATATACACTGATCAGCCATAACATTAAAACCACCTCGTTTCTACACTCACTGTCCATTTTATCAGCTCCACTTACCATATAGAAGCACTTTGTAGTTCTACAATTACTGACTGTAGTCCATCTGTTTCTCTGCATGCTTTGTTAGCCCCCTTTCATGCTGTTCTTCAATGGTCAGGACCCCCACCGGACCACCACAGAGCAGATATTATTTGGGTGGTGGGTCATTCTCAGCACTGCAGTGACACTGGCATGGTGGTGGTGTGTTAGTGTGTGTTGTGCTGGTATGAGTGGATAAGACACAGCAGTGCTGCTGGAGTTTTTAAACACCTCACTGTCACTGCTGTACATTGCTGCTCATGCCTCCTCCGTCCCGCGTGCAGCCCTTAACGAAACCCTTTTCCACCCATGCACTCTGCACAGGGCCTCTATTCGCCAATTAGGGTCCTTACACAGCGTTTGAAGTCCTCGCCCACATATTCCGGTCATCCCTCCCTGCGTCCACTGCCAATTATGCCCACTAGATGGCGTCCAGTCGACCAGTGGCAGTATCCCCCTGCACCACCTGGGCGCTATGTTTTATTTTCTATGTACTTATGACAGTATAATAAGCCACAGACATATAAAAAGTCTCAGTCATACAGAAAATAAAACATACTGTGATATACTGTGAAACCATCAGAATCTTAAAAAGTACTATGATACAAATTGTTTGTCATACCGCCTAGCCGTATATACAGCCCTTAGTTTTAGGAAATGTACATTAATCATATATCTGTAAATGAAGACACTAGAGGTTTAGAGGCAGTTATTTGCATTGCATGTTTGTGTTGCATTGCATTACAGAGGTAAATGTGTGTCTGTGTGTGGTTGCGTTTGTGGTTGCTGTATGGTTTCATGCTTACACTACAAAACAACAGAATTGACAGGTAATTTAATTTACAGATGTTTTAATGCCAGTGACCCCCAAAGGAAGGCCAAATCCCACATTGGTTTTTACTGTCTGCAAAAACAGATATGTATTGGGACACCCCTTCTAATTTTTGAATTCATGTTTTTCAGCCACCCATAACAACCAATAGCTAAAATATGGTAAACAAACTTAAAAACGAAGAAAAAACAACTTAGTATTAAACTATTAGTTTCATAAGTCATTGTTGCCTGTGCACTGGCAAAGGTAAAACATCTCTGACCAGCAGGTCTAACATCAGCAATCCATAAATTCACTCAGCATTACTTAGGTACCAAAGGACCTTAAATAGTATTAACAATACAATTCCCAGGTACCCCAGTCAATAAGAAATGAGTAAAACTTTCTCTAGCAACCAGACAGCTAACAAAAATTAATATTAGCTTCATGTTCTAAAGGGACTCTTCTTAACACTCTTTCTATAGCAGCTCACCACACTTATCTGCACTGCATCACACACACACGCAGGCTTAGTGTATTAACACACTCCTGGAAAGGTATTATTAAATAAAGTGCTGTGTTTATGCAAATATAAAATTCATAGTTTTAATTCATGTCTTTATTTTTAGTAATTCTTTTCATGCAATTATTATAATGTAATATTGAATGCAGCAACAAACTGAAGTGGTGATACTGAAGAAGTACTGAAAGATAGAAGATTAAAGCAAGTTTTCTCCTTATATTTATGAAGTAGAGTATCAAATTAGCAATGGCAATGGGCATAGCATTAATGGTCAAATTGACGAGGATATGGAAAACATGTCAATCAGCACCATCACCAAGCTCGATTGATAAAAGCCTTGGTCTCACCAGTAGTCACATATGCATGTGAAGCCTGGACACTGAAGAACAGAACAGAACAGAAAATGAGTTACTGAACCACATTAAGTCCCGCAAGTTTAGTTACTTTGGGCATGCGATAATGCACCCACATGACAACATTGAAGGCAGTGTTATGACGGGACTTGTGGACTCAGAAGATAAGGAAGACCAAGAATAAGCTGGATGGACGACATCACAAAGTGGGTTGTATTATGAGGGTCTAGTTTGCTGGTTACATGAGATAAAGGGAATTGGAGCAAGCTGATCCATCTGTGTAGCCAATCAATGCAAAGCAGTGACGGCATAGTGTGGTGATGTGACGTGCGTAATGGACTGTCATACAACACGTTAAGAATCTGTTTATACAATTGCATTGTATGACATCCAAAACCCGGTTTAGATCAGTTCCTGTGTTCTAGCTAAGAAATCTCTGTTAGATGCAGCTCAGGTGGCGCAGTGGGATTTCGAATACATCGTATTAAATCTCAGCTCTGCCATACGGCTGGGCTGGTCGGCTATATGAACGATTGGCTTGTTGTTCATACAGGGTGGGTAGGCATGAGCTGGGACCTCATAACTGATGCAGTTACGACCTCTGCTGGCTGATTGATGGCATCTGCATGGAGTTGGGGAATAATTTGATCAGGATGTGGCTCTTCGTACACAAAGCTGATCCACATATGAACTCGCCTCTGCAGGTGAAAAGTTGTAGCCGGCTACTGCACACGTGTCAGTTTGTCACACGTGTGTCAGTTGGCTCTCCTCAATTGGGGCAGGGGTCAGCACCAGTAGAAAGGAATCATAACACAATTGGCAAAAAAATTGGACATGCTAAAAATCGGGAGAAAAGGGACGACTGGTCTGGCACTTTCGGATGAGAGCAGATTCGGGGATGTCTGGTAAAGACTGACTTTTAGCCTTAACTCGAGAGAAGGGGTCCGCGGTCACCCGCAGTGTCGGCCATTATTATTATTATTATTGTTATTATTATTAATTATTATTATTATTAATTATTATTATTATTATTATTATTATTATTATTATTATTATTATTTAATTGGTATTTCAGGTTTGGTTTATTTTCTAGAGAAATATGTTTTTTTTTTAATGCAGTGATGTGCATAAAATGCAGATTTTCTTTAAAATAAAATAAAATAAAAATAAACTAAAGTACAACTATAAAGTACTAACACCTCTGCAAAGTTCATTATGTAAATAGTAAATCATTAAGTCAGCTATAGTGACACTTGATGTGCACATTTAATAAATTGCACATCAATTAAATGTGATTTGGCTATGTCAAAATGTGGACAGGTAGTTCATTAGCGAGTTGACATTTGTTTATGCACATTCCACAAGACGTTTTTGGTAATCAAACTACCCAGTCCTCATTATATGTGCTCCATTACTTCCCGACATTGTGTATGAGTGAGGTTTTGCCTGTGTGCATGAGAATCAGAGTCTGTTCTTATTAATAACTTGTACTTATTACTTGGTCTGTGAACCACTTGTTGTCATCATCATGACACTTGAATAAAAAGTAGCCTTGTTAGCATTAAAAGTATGTCACTGTTCGACCTTTTCATTGAACCAGGGTCAGTGGAAAATGCTAGTTTCTATTTCTGAGTCAAAGGGACCTTACTTGTGACCTTTTGGTGTATGGACATCATTGTACCCAGCTGTATCTACCATGCAAATAAAGCAAAACTATGAAGAATGATCAGAAACAGCTATAGTATAGAATGGAGGGAGAAAAATGCCTACCATAGAAAAGCATCAATTAGACACCTGTTTGCTTTTCATGTTGTAAAAAATATTAAGACTCTTCTAGATTCTTCTAAATCTTAGTTGCACATGCTTTAAAAGCCATTGTAAGAAGACCTACATAGGGCCAAATCTTAAGGTCAAAGTTCGCCCTCTTGTCTTTTTAAAGGACAGGATTACTGCAAATCAGTGATTATTGTAATTGCATGTCTGATCATCATTGTCAAAACACCAATTAAATAAATATCATTTGCAATATTTATGTTCCATTTTAAACGTTAATATATGTTTTTATCCACTTTAATAATTCCAAGAAGTGTATTCATTCAAATTTGCCTAACGTTTAAATAGATGTGTTAGTGTTTATTAGTCCTAATTAGTAATAATAATTATTATTATTTTTTCTGATTTGGGGTTGTAATAATAATAATGATAATAATAATAATAATAACAATTATTATTATTATTATTTTCTCTGATTTGGGTTGAAATAATAATAATAATAATTTTTTTTCTGATTTGAGGTTGTAATACTACTACTACTACTATTATTATTATTATTATTATTATTATTATTATTACTATTATTATTAATATTATTATTATTATTATTATTTTCAATATTATTATTATTATTATCTGATTTGAGGTTGTAATAATAATATTATTATTATTATTATTATTATTATTATTATTATTATTATTATTATTATTATCAGACTCTTTTATTGTCATTCAACCACGTACATGATAGAACGAAATACAGTTACCCAGGCCTGCAACATGAATAAAAAATAAGAATAGACTAAGATAAGTATAAAATAGAATAAACTAAGAAACAAAAAAGTACAAAGTATTTACATTTTAAAGTATTGCACAAAAAAAACTGCAGCAGCTTATTTTGTCTAAAGTGCATAATTGCAAAAAGTGTAGCAGCAAAACTAAGCAGCAACAAATAACAAGGGTTGATAGGTGTTTAATATATATGTAGGTTGTTAGGATGTATGTTTATATAAGGTGCATAGACAGTATATGGGGAGTGGAACAGTTCATCAGTCTAGATGTTTTTACCTGGATGCAGCGCAGCCTCCTTCCATATATTATAATATTATATATTCCATATACTGGTGCTGGTCGTAAAATTAGAATATCATGAAAAAGTTGATTTATTTCAGTAATTCCATTCAAAAAGTGAAACTTGTATATTATATTCATTCATTACACACAGACTGATATATTTCAAATGTTTATTTCTTTTAATGTCGATGATTATAACTAAACTAAACCACTAACAACTGACAACTAACTAAACCCCAAATTCAGTATCTCAGAAAATTAGAATATTACTTAAGACCAATACAAAAAAATAGATTTTTAGAAATGTTGGCCAACTGAAAAGTATGAACATGAAAAGTATGAGCATGTACAGCACTCAATACTTAGTTGGATTACTGCAGCAATGTGGCGTGGCATGGAGTCCATCAGTCTGTGGCACTGCTCATGTGTTATGAGAGCCCAGGTTGCTCTGATAGTGGCCTTCAGCTCTTCTGAATTGTTGGGTCTGGCGTATCGCATCTTCCTCTTCACAATACCCCATAGATTTTCTATGGGGTTAAGGTCAGGCGAGTTTGCTGGCCAATTAAGAACAGGGCTACCATGGTCCTTAAACCAGGTACTGGTAGCTTTGGCACTGTGTGCAGGTGCCAAGTCCTGTTGGAAAATGAAATCTGCATCTCCATAAAGTTGGTCAGCAGCAGGAAGCATGAAGTGCTCTAAAACTTCCTGGTAGACGGCTGCGTTGACCTTGGACCTCAGAAAACACAGTGGACCAACACCAGCAGATGACATGGTACTTCAAACCATCACTGACTGTGGAAACTTTACACTGGACCTCAAGCAACGTGGATTCTGTGCCTCTCCTCTCTTCCTCCAGACTCTGGGACCTTGATTTCCAAAGGTAATGCAAAATTTACTTTCATCAGAGAACATAACTTTGGACCACTCAGCAGTCCTTTTTGTCTTTAACCCAGGCGAGACGCTTCTGACGCTGTCTCTTGTTCAAGAGTGGCTTGACACAAGGAATGCGACAGCTGAAACCCATGTCTTGCATATGTCTGTGTGTGGCGGTTCTTGAAGCACTGACTCCAGCTGCAGTCCACTCTTTGTGAATCTCCCCCACATGTTTGAATGGGTTTTGTTTCACAATCCTTTTCAGGGTGCGGTTATCCCTATTGCTTGTACACTTTTTCCACCACATCTTTTCCTTCCCTTCGCCTCTCTATTAATGTGCTTGGACACAGAGCTCTGTGAACAGCCAGCCTCTTTAGCAATGACCTTTTGTGTCTTGCCCTCCTTGTGCAAGGTGTCAATGGTCGTCTTTTGGACAACTGTCAAGTCAGCAGTCTTCCCCATGATTGTGTAGCCTACAGAACTAGACTGAGAGACCATTTAAAGGCCTTTGCAGGTGTTTTGAGTTAATTAGCTGATTAGAGTGTGGCACCAGGTGTCTTCAATATTGTACCTTGTCACAATATTCTAATTTTCTGAGATACTGAATTTGGGGTTTTCATTAGTTGTCAGTTATAATCATCAACATTAAAATAAATAAACATTTGAAATACAGTATATCAGTCTGTGTGCAATGAATTAATATAATATACAAGTTTCACTTTTTAAATGGAATTACTGAAATAAATCAACTTTTTCATGATATTCTAATTTTATGACCAGCATCAGCATATTAATATTCCATATATAATAATATTATAACATTATTATTATTATTATTATAATTATTATAAATGTTTAGGTTATCCTCAAATATGCCATAACTATGACAAATTAATAATAAATAAAATAAATAAATAGAACACGACATAGTTAAGTTAGATAAGTACACTGCGTACATGACATTTAACATACACATATCTGACCTTGATCTACTCACAGTCAAAACCACTTCATCTAATCTTATAGAATCTTTCTATGCTCTAGATCCTCTACAGAGATGTCCTACTACCTGACTTCGCTTAATTCTGTTAGTGGGATTCCCCTTAAGGACATAGAGATGTGACTTCTGTTAACAGATCTGAGTGCAGTTCTTATGGAACCTAATGATGGCTGGGAGATTTCAGATAAGTTGCTGATACAGCGCTCCACAGGCAGGGTATTAGAATCTGCACAACGTGATTTGGAGTTTAATCATGTTTTGAATAAGCTTGCTAGCTTTCAGTGACTAACGTTAGTGTGTACGTACATGTATTTTATTGCTGGGGAACACCTCATTACCCTTGGCAATCCTCTGATGTGATTCAGTTTCTGCACCTGTGTAGTTTAAACAGATGGATGCTTAGCAAAGGTCAAATGAGGGTTAAGTACATGCCATCTCCTATTTAATCTCCTATTTTTACCAAGGAGAACATTGAGAGTCAGAGCTCCTTCATTGTTATACATTCTATTACAGAACAATAAAGTTCAGTCCCACTGTGACAGCTCCAGAGACCTAAGTTTGATTCTCCACTTGGGTTATTGTATGTCAGCAGTAGATCTTCACCAGGCACTCTGTTTTCTTTTACTGTCCAAAACATGTAACCAGGTATGGTGGCTACATTAAATTGACCCTAGGTATAATGCAATATGTATAAATTATTAAGTGTTTCTCCCTTGCACCCAGTGCAAGCTATGCTCCATACTCATGGTAGGTCTAAGCTGAATATTAAATATAGGAGTTAAAAATAAACATAAAGTAAAAGACATTATTAACCTTATTTCCCAAGAACCTAGTGGGTAGAGCTTTGGGCTTAGGTATGGGATTAAATCCTGGCTCTGCTGTAAAGCCACTGTTGGGTGCTTAAGCGAGGCCCCTAATCGTCTTGGCTTCAGGGACGCTGGATGATGGCTGATCCTGCTCTCTGACCCCAGCTTCCAAACCTGCTGGAATACGTAGAAAAAGAAAGTAATCGTACAGTACACATGTATGTGTAAAGATGACAAAGACATTTTGTACTATTTTGTTTGTTTATTAGGATTTTAACGTCATGTTTTACACTTTGGTTACATTCATGACAGGAACGGTAGTTCATTACACAGAATTCCTCAGTTCACACAGGGTATATCGAACACAGTCATGGACAATTTAGCATCTCCAGTTTACCTCACTTGCATGTCTTTGGACTGTGGGAGGAAACCGGAGCACCCGGAGTAAACCCACACAGACACGGGGAGAAAATGCAAACTCCACACAGAAAGGACCCGGACCGCCCATCCTGGGGATCAAACCCAGGACCTTCTTGCTGTGAGGCGACAGTGCTACCCACTTAGCCACCGTGCCCCCCCCCCCCCCGCCCCCCGTTCTGTTTTTAAAATTGTACTAATTCTGTTTGATCAGAAAAATGAATATAATAATAATAATAGTAATAATAATAATAATAATAATAATAATAGCAATAACAAAACAATAACAATAATAATAATAGTAATAGTAATAATAATAATAACAACAACAATAATAACAACAAAAACAATAATAATATAATAATAACAACAACAATAATAATAATAACAACAACAAAACAATAATAACAATAACAATAATAATAATAGTAATAGTAATAATAATAATAACAACAACAATAATAACAACAAAAACAATAATAATATAATAATAACAACAACAATAATAATAATAACAACAACAAAACAATAATAACAATAACAATAATAATAATAGTAATAATAATACAATAATAACAACAATAACAACAACAAAACAGCAGTAACAATAATAATAACAATAATAATAAAATAATAGTAGTAATAATAATAACAATAATAACAACAACAATAACAACAACAAAAACAATAATAATAATTTAATAACAACAATAATAATAACAACAAAACAACAACAACAATAATAATAATAATAATAACAATAATATGATTAGCTGCTCTGGCTGCCTTCCAGCAGCAAAGTTCTTAGAAAAAAAGAGAAGTAAATCCAAAACCAGGTGGGGGTGGCAGTAAGCGAGTTAGCACTCCAACTGATTAACTTCTGATTAACTGGCACAGCTGTACACAGCAAGATTCCATATCCAATATGTGGGTTATTCCAGAAAAATGTCGTCAAGCTGCCTCTGGGGCAGTTCCTTCTCCCAGGGTGGTCTTCAGAGTTAGTCTCTAAAGCACAGCGACCCTTGTCAGGTTCCAATTAAAAGATAAAGAGTGCTGGCATCTATAGCCAATGTAAAACTGTACTGGAGCAAGCCCAGGTGTCCAAGTATTGGAGAACAGCAGGTTTGCCAGCAAACAATGAGAGGTTTTCCTCCGGGAGTTTCAGTTTCCTCCTACGTCCAAAGACATTCAGTCAGGTTAATTGGAGCTACTACACCGATCAGCCATAACATTAAAACCACCTCCTTGTCTCTACACTCTCTGTCCATTTTATCAGCTCCACTTACCATATAGCAGCACTTTGTAGTTTTACAATTACTGACTGTAGTTCATCTGTTTCTCTGCATGCTTTGTTAGCCCCATTCCATGCTGTTCTTTAATGGTCAGGAGTACCAGCTCTCCCAGTACCATCGCAGAGTAGGTATTATTTGGGTGCTGGGTCATTCTCAGCACTGCAGTGACACTGACATGGTGGTGGTGTGTTAGTGTGTGTTGTGCTGGTATGAGTGGATAAGACACAGCAGTGCTGATGGACACCTCACTGTCACTGCTGGACTAAGAATAGTCCACCAACCAAATACATCCAGCCAACAGCGCCCTGTGGGCAGCGTCCTGTGACCACTGATTAAGAAGATGACCAAGGTCTAGAAGATGACCAACTCAAACAGCAGCAATAGATGAGCGATCCTCTCTGACTTTACATCTACAAGGTGGACCAACTAGGTAGGAGTGTCTAATGGACAGTGAGTCGACTTGGTATTAAAAAAAAACTCCAGCAGTGCTGCTGTGTCTGATCCACTCATACCAGCACAACACACACTAACACACCACCACCATGTCATTGTCACTGCAGTGCTGAGAATGATCCACCACCTAAATAATACCTGCTCTGTGGTGGTCCTGACCATTGAAGAACAGGGGGAAAGCAGGCTAAAAAGGTATGTAGAAAAACAGATGGACTACAGTCAGTAATTGTAAACTACAAAGTGCTTCTATATGGTAAGTGGAGCTGATAAAATGGACAGTGAGTGTAGAAACAAGGAGGCGGTTTTAATGTTATGGCTGATCGGTGTATGTGAGTGTGGGGTGTTTTCTACCTCTCTGGGGTGTTTTCTACCTTTTGTCCAGTTAATTGGACCCACCGCGACCCTGAATAGGATAAACCGGTGGTAAAACAGACAAGAAATGAATGAATTATTTTTTACATTATAAGATGCATCTGCATTTTACATCTTATGATATTTTGTTATAAATTAAAAATACAGTCACATTGTTTCTTTGCCTGGCTTTCATCCCTCTTGTGGTAAATTATGTATTACTGGCAAACTGTCTGCCTCATGGTTGGCCACCCAGCTTCTTGTGACATCTGAATTCAAATTAACTTGACACCATACAAGAAAACCTATTTCCCAGCTCACAGCTCTTTTTACCCTGTAGAGTACATTACACTACCCTGGGTCATTAAAAATGATGTGAGGGTCAAGACATATTCTGATATATAACATGAAGTGATGTTCAAAATGCATTATATTACTGTCACAGAAACTTCAAAATACACTACACCCCTGCAGTCCGTTTAAAAGAGACTGGCTTGGTAAACAGGAATTTTTAGGTGAGTATTTACACATACAGACTCTAAATTTGGCTGGTAGTATTAGGGCAGAAGTTCTTTTCCTATTTCATTCATATTAAAACAGTATGTAACTCATACTGTTCGCTGATTGACAGCTCTGTGATGAAAACATGGCATGGAAATGTCTCCCCTACTGGTGCATACTTTTACAAATTAAAAATTATTGAGCTACTTGATGAAAGGCTGGGCAATATCCATGATATGAAAATGTAATCAGCACATTTGTATGAGGGTCCACTTTTTGCTTACTCTGCTACATTTTGTCAGACAAGCTCCCAGGTTGCAAAGAACATGAACCAAGAATTTAAGATCAATTAACACAATCATATGATATTAAACATATTTATTATAGTTTTTAATTTTATTTACATAAACATAATTTACATAATAGTCTTTAATTGTATATATGTACACCGATCAGGCATAACATTATGACCACCTCCTTGTTTCTACACTTCATTTTATCAGCTCCACTTACCATATAGAAGCACTTTGAAGTTCTACAATTACTGACTGTAGTCCATCTGTTTCTCTACATACTTTTTTTAGCCTGCTTTCACAGAGCAGGTATTATTTGGGTGGTGGATGATTCTCAGTACTGCAGTGACACTGACATGGTGGTGGTGTGTTAGTGTGTGTTGTGCTGGTATGAGTGGATCAGACACAGCAGTGCTATTGGAGTTTTTAAACACCTCACTGACACTGCTGGACTGAGAATAGTCCACCAACCAAAAAATATATCCAGCCAACAGCGCCCCGTGGGCAGCGTCCTCTGACCACTGATGAAAGTCTAGAAGATGACCAACTCAAACAGCAGCAATAGATGAGCGATCGTCTCTGACTTTACATCTACAAGGTGGACCAACTAGGTAGGAGTGTCTAATGGACAGTGAGTCGACTAATAGAGTGGACAGTGTATTTAAAAACTCCAGCACCGCTGCTGTGTCTGATCCACTAATACCAGCACAACACACACTAACACACCACCACCATGTCATTGTCACTGCAGTGCTGAGAATGATCCACCACCTAAATAATACCTGCTCTGTGTTGGTCCTGTGGGGTCCTGACCATTGAAGAACAGGGTGAAAGCAGGCTAAAACAGTATGTAGAGAAACAGATAGACTACAGTCAGTAATTGTAGAACTACAAAGTGCTTCTATATGGTAAGTGGAGCTGATAAAATGGACAGTGAGTGTAGAAACAAGGAGGTGGTTTTAATGTTATGGCTGATCAGTGTAAATAATGCAGAGATTTTGAAATGCTTTGTGTTGCAACAGCCGTTTAATAATCCAGTCAGCAACCAATTTCATGTGCCAAGTCACACACTAAATCTGCATACCAAACTTGGTGGTGGCTAGTGCAAATGGCAAGTGTTAATGTAAATGGAGTAAAACATTATGAAGCTGAAAATGTTATTGGCTAACTGCTAATGGCTACCAACAATTACTTTACAGAGAGCGGATACTGAAGGTAATTATGTAAATTGCAGAAATGTTTGTAAGCTTTCATGTAAATAGACTTAATGTCTGCCATTTAGGAGGAAACTGAGAAATTAGATAAATGTAAGTTAGGGCCAAGTAAAGCCCTACATCTGCAATGTTATGAAGAATGAACCCAGTTGGAGGATTCCTAACCAAGGTAGAAAAAAAAAAACTAAAATAAAAACTGAATTAATAAATGGCTGAAAGTAAAATAATTACAAAAAAAACAAAAACCTAAAAC
Source organism: Trichomycterus rosablanca (assembly GCF_030014385.1). Classification (NCBI taxonomy): domain Eukaryota; kingdom Metazoa; phylum Chordata; class Actinopteri; order Siluriformes; family Trichomycteridae; genus Trichomycterus; species Trichomycterus rosablanca. The sequence continues at coordinate 34,575,780 of NC_085991.1, read as the reverse complement.
CTTAAGCTGTAGCCAAAAGCAGAAAGAGGATAAAATAGATGAATGAATGCCACATCACCCCTGGAGGTGATGTGACATTCACACACAAAAAATTTACCATGCCACAGTTGCTTTTCCAGAAACACAATTAAAGGAGAAGCCAGGCAGCTTCTTAAATCAGACATTCTGCTCAGCGTATTGGTTTCATGAATAAATATAGGTAATGAGAGGATTCCGCTATGAGCAGAAAGAAAAAGCCCAACTGGCAGAAGCGAATTATTGCTTAATGATGTGCAGAGACTGCCCTTGATGTGCCAATTAAAGGAAGCTGCACAGTAAGTTATCTGCACCATCATGCCCCATGTGGGCATGACACCTCAATCTGCACCTCCTGCTAGTGTTTATGGAAGGTGGATCCATGACAATAATATTGACACAAGTGTAATGGAATATTATTTAAACAAGCTATGCATATTTCTGTGGAAAACGATATTGATCCCGATTTTAAACTGCTGCCCTTTGTCAGCAGACATCACGAATATTGCATTACTTACATTTCTTTTCGGGCGGCACGTTGGCTCAGTGGGTAGCACTGTCGCCTCACAGCAAGAAGGTCCTGGGTTTGATCCCCAGGAGTTTGCATGTTCTCCCCATGTCTGTGTGGGTTTCCGGGTGCTCCAGGTTCCTCCGACAGTCCAAAGACATGCAAGTGAGGTGAATTGGAGATACAGTAGTGTTAAAAAAAATAGCAGTGACTTTAAAAAAGTGAATAAAGCACAAAATCATTATAATAACTTTTATTTCCATAAATGCAAACGCACTGAAAATACTACACTTTCAATTCTAAATCAAAACATTAACTAAATGTAGCCAGTTTGTGTTAATCCTTTACAGAAAGTTAAGAAAAATGAATATTAGGCTGTTCAAAATAATAGCAGTGCCAGCATTTTTCTTTAAAAACAAAAAAAATGTATCTATAACATGAAAAAATGTTTGAGGTTTTACTTTACTTTAAATTACTGAACTAATATTCAGTGGCAGAACAATTGTTTCCGAGATCTGTGTTGCATGGAGTCGACCAACTTCTGGCACCTCTGAACAGGTATTCCAGTCCAGGATGATTACACTACATTCCACAGTGTTTCAGACGTCAGCCAACAAGTTCTCTCTGGGATTGAAGTCAAGGGATTGGGCTGGTCACTCTATTACCTCAATCTTGTTTGTCTGTAACCAAGATGTTTTGGGTCATTGTCATGTTGAAACACCAATTTTAAGAACATTTCTTCCTCGACATAGGGCAACATGATCTCCTCAAGTATTCTGATATATTTAAACTGATCCATGATCCCTCGTATGTGATAAATAGACGTAACACCATGGTATGAAAAACATCCCCATATCATCATTTTGTACCACCATGCTTTACTTTCTTCACAGTGTACTGTGGCTTGAATTCAGTGCTTGGGGGTCGTCTGACATACTGTCTACGGCCACTAGACCCAAAAAGAACAATTTTGCTTTCATCAGTCCACAAATGTTGAGCCATTTCTCTTTGGACCAGTCAATGTGTTCCTTGGCAAATTTGAACCCATTCAGGACACGTCTTTTTCTTAACAATGGGACTTTGCAGTAGTTCTTGCTGGTAAATTGGCTTCACTTAATCATCTTCTGTACTTACTGGTAACTTCAGATGTTCCTTGATCTTTTTGGTGGTGATCATTGGCTGAGCCTTTGCTATTCTGGCTATTCTCTGATCCATTCAAACAGTAGTTCCACGCTTCCTTCTGCGTCTTTCAGGTTTTGGTTGTAACTTTAAGGCATTTTAGCTGAGCAGCCAATAATTTGCTGCACTTTTCTGTATGTTTTTTCCTCTACAATCAACTTTTTAATCAAAGTACGCTGTTCATCAGAACAATGTCTGGAACAACCCATTTTACCCAATATTTCAAAAGGAAATGTGCTATGACCAACCTGTGCAACATTTGCGACCCTCCTACCTTAAATAAGGGCCAAAACTGACACCCGTTCTTCTGCAGAATGAATGACTTCACCAATTGAACTCCTCACTGCTATTATTTTGAACAACCCCCTTTCAATCAATGCTTCAATTACTCAGAATGAGCGGCATGCATGTCCTAATTGTTGGGTTTGTTTTGTTTTCATTACTCTACTACACTTTCAAGTAAATTTTTTGCTATGTAGAAATATCACTTCTACTAAAAACAGTGATTTATCAAGTTAATGGTGTTGGACTGCTATTTTTTTGAACACTACTGTATAAAATTGTCCATGACTGTGTTTGATGTTAAACTTGTGAACTGATGAATCTTGTGTAACGAGTAACTACTGTTTTTGTCATGAATGTAACCAAAGTGTGTAAAACATGATCTGCTTCAGCCTGGTCAGGAATGGGGGTGAGTCCAACACCACTTGGAGACACTGAAGACAGGAAGGAAAATTGCCCTAAACCTTGCCTTTTTCTCTGTTTTTTTATGCTTATGCACCAGCACTGCTCCAGTAACCACCAGCAGTGCTTCAGATACTCTGAGTCCCCACTGTACGTTCACAGCAAATAAACATCTCGTCCACCACACAAATGAAATAAAAGTTCTCCCCAGTAGTACAGTACACCAAATTTAATACAGTGGTACCTTGTAACTTGTATCCCCTAAAGAAATTTGCCTTAAACTCACCGTGTTCATGTTTTTTTTTTTTTTAATTATTTATTTAATTTCAAATTAACAATGAACAGTCGCTTTGATCAGCGCTCGGCTTAGGTGGTGCAGTAAAACGTCATCAAAGTGTGCATATGAGAGGAATCTGCATTTGTGTGAAATAACCATTAAATCCACTCAGTGTCCACAAGTATTTGTGTTTAGCTGGATTTTCCTCACTGTTTCACTTTTGAACTTGTGTTACAGCTCAGGGTTCTGAGAAATTGTAAGAATCAGCTTTAATTTCAGTGTTTTTATATTATATTTGTGTTATTTTCAGTGTATAAGTGTCAAAAACAACCCCATTATTTTACATATGCCTAAAATGTATGCAAGTCCATGGAAGCCCACTGTGGAACATATTAACAGGTTTCCCATATATCCTTATGGGGGAAAAAGAAACCTTGAAACTCAACGCCTTTTAAACTCAACGTCACTCCCAGAGTTTCAAGGTACTACTGTATTTATTTGCAGGTTTTACATTACATACTTATATATCTACTTATGTCGTTCATTTTACTGTTTATCATATGTGCATGTTTAGCACTTTTGTGGACCTTAGTGCTGTGTTTCCGTATATTTGGCACCTCCTGGAAAAAAAAAACATTGCTGTTTCGGACAATGGCATCTTACAGACTTTTTCCTGCATGTCTTTGAAAGTTAAGTAAATCACACAAGAACACTTGCAAAAAAGGCTATATTATGTAAAATAATTACATTGAATGGAGGCAAGAGTTAATACTGTGTCCTCACAACCTATTTTGCTGTACATCACCATTTATACCAGCTGTGCCACTGTTCAACATTTAGATATTTTATTAAAATACTTAAATTACCATTATAAAAAGTAATACATTTATAAATAATGTCACAAACAAATTATTTCCTTAGCAACAATGTTCCAGAGTTTTGTGAAGCTTTTCATACAATAATTGAAGCTGCTTTTATGGACAAATCATTAGTTTAAGTAAAAACACATTCAAAATGCTACTTGAATGTTTGATTAGTTGTTTACTTCTGCTGTAATTAGGTTGTGCACTGTAATAATTACCAAGCCCACTTGTGTCTTTCAGTCACAGCAGTAATCAATTCTGTTTTCTTTGGTCACATCATTTATGGTAAATGACATAATTGGCTACTGGTTATCCTCATACAGAGTGTTGTCTTTATATTTGTGTTTTGCTTTGCTTATGATTAGAACACTATTAGGACAAGGATTGTGCTGCCCAATTTAATGTTTATCTACAGACATTTTTTTTTGCTGGAAATATAAGCACTGACAACAGTACAACGGTATTTGGTGGTGCAGCTGGTGGCAGCTGGTAGTGTGGGTGCCGCAAAGGTTTTTTTTTTTTTTTTTTAGGAAACATAAAATAGATGCAAAATAAATTATGATTACAAATGATCGTTATTAATATTAACTTCTTTATTTAGTTAATATTAATAATAACATTAAAAACACCTCCTGGTTTTCACACACACTGTTCCTTTTATCAGCTCCACTTACCACATAGAAGCACTTTGTAGTTCTACAATTACTGACAGTAGTCCATTTATTTCTCTACATACTTTTTTAGCCTGCTTTCACCCTGTTCTTCAATGGTCAGGACCCCCACAGAGCAGGTATTTTTTAGGTGGTGGATCATTCTCAGCACTGCAGTGACACGGACATGCTGGTGGTGTGTTAGTGTGTGTTGTGCTGGTATGAGTGGATCAGACACAGCAGCGCTGCTGGAGTTTTTAAATACTGTGTCCACTCACTGTCCACTCTATTAGATACTCCTACTCCTACCACCTTGTAGATGTAAAGTCAGAGACGATCGCTCATCTATTGCTGCTGTTTGAGTTGGTCATCTTCTAGACCTTCATCAGTGGTCACAGGATGCTGCCCACGGGGCGCTGTTGGCTTGATGTTTTTGGTTGGTGGACTATTCTCAGTCCAGCAGTGACAGTGAGGTGTTTAAAAACTCCATCAGCATTGCTGTGTCTGATCCACTCATACTCCACACAGAAAGGACCCGGACTGCCCCACCTGGGAATTGAACCCAGGACCTTCTTGCTGTGAGGCGACAGTACTACCCACTGAGCCACCGTGCCGCCCCATTGTATACATACATGGTTATAGTCTGGCCAACGTTTTGAAATTCTTAATCTACCACCATGACAACATTAAGAAATAGTGATGTTCAGTTGATCTGTCAGTTTGGCAGTAGTTCTTCTTCTTCTTCTTCTTCTTCTTCTTCTTATTATTATTATTATTATTATTATTATTATTATTATTAATTATTAATTATTATAATAATAATAATTATTATTATTATTAATTTTATACATCTCTAGCATTGCAAATACGCTCAAAAACTATAATAAGAACTGATTTAACAAAGAATAATTTAAATAATTATTTAACTGAGTTCCTAAACCAAATATTTAACTAAACATTTAATCATTTAACAAAAACAAAGAAGACAGTGGGACAAACTGCAGCCGCAAATAAAGAATGGCATCAAGGGAAAACCTGTGTATCCATGAGTTCCTTCATTATCCCCATAGGAAGGCTTTTAAACTGAAAGTTTTAGAAATCAGTGCAAAGCATGAAAGCCTCACCCACTGAACCATCAGTGGGCATGCTGGTTCAGGCCCAGTAAGCAAGGATAATGACCTGCGCCTGATACTGGGGACCACAAAGCGATGTGGGGAAAGTGGTGGGGCGAAAAACTAAACGAAAGAGTAAAGAATAGAGAGAGAGAGATTTAAACTTTGTGTCACTGTGGTTTGCATAATAATTGAGGATCATTCTAAGCATGGAACTAATTAAATAAAATTGGTGAAGCAAATGTCCCTGGATTGTTATTCCACACACCAGGTTATTTTTTTCTGGTCTTTTGTCCTGAAAATACTCTACACACGGCTTACTTAGTATGCCAGTCACTTACCCTACAACCTCTATTTAACTGTGTGGTAAACACAGAATGATTTAATTGGAAGGGTATCAATCTTCACTTTACACAGTTCACCAAGCCATTACCATGTAGGCATACATCAATAAGCAATCCTACCCATAATGCATCACTTATGACTGTTACGAACGGATATTGATCAAAGCATTTCACCTTTGATTTTTTATGTGACTTTTTTTCTTCATAAGGTGGCATGTTAACAACATAAGAGCTTTTTAATGAATATTGTAATAGTATGTGTAGGATTAAGGGGTTTGACCTAATGCACTTATTAAAAGGAAACCACAATGACAAGCTCATGATGGCAAATATTTAAAAGTAAATATGTTAAACACCTGCAAGAAAGAAACGGTTATTTAAAAAATCACCTCAAGTTGGTAAAGTAGCAGAAAGCATGAATTTTGATTTCTACAGTTGATATTTTTTCTGTATCTAAAACCTTGACCTGTATCTTGACCTCTTATCTTGAACCTTAAATAATACAAGAATCCATTGCTACCCAAGCTCCTTAAAACTATTGTCACATAACACATTTTGCACTGCATCAAGTAATGCAACCTGAATCATAAAGTGTAGAGTCAGACATTTGTGACCATGTCAAGTCAAGTCAAATTTATTTACAATGAACATTGTCTCAAAGCAACTTTACAGACTCCAGGACCAACAGACCAAAAACCCCTGTTGAGCAAGCCGAGGGGACAGTGGCAAGGAAAAACTCCCTTAAATTACCTTAAAACCTTGAGAGGAACCAGACTCAGCAGGGACCCATCCTCTTTGGGTGGCCTGGAGGATACTTTAAATAAATAGGATTTACACAAATCATACAAACACAAAATTAAATTGAACTAAAAGTTATAACTAGCAAAAAATAATTAAAGTTCTTCATTGTTCAGTCCAGTCTGTGATAAAGTCTGTTGTAAGTTCTGGACATTTTTGGTGCAAACACGCCAGTCCCATCCCATCTAGTAGGAGCAGCATTGTTGGCACTGCAGTCTTTAACCTCGAGAGGGTAAACAGGTTTCCATCAGAACCACCTCGGGGTAAAACAACAGATGTAGTTACAATGTGAAATCGTTAAGAGTAAGATGTCAGTTTTACAGAGAATAGCTTAGTTTGTTCAGCACCTGAAGTCCTGTAGTAAACAAAAATGTACTTGCAAAACAGCAACAATTACTTTCCACAGTTCCCAAATGACTGCTCCCAAAAGTACAATTAATAAGAAAAGTGATGCATCTTAGTTGTAAACATGCCCATTTTAGTGTCTGTTGCAGGCATCAAATTACTAATTTATTTTGGTCAGTGTAAACATTTCATTTTACTTTTGTCAGTTAATAGAGACAAGATAATAAATCACAGATTCTATTACAGAAATTGTGTTTCTGGGGAAAAACATAAGAATGCAGTAAAAAAAATCTGCTGGGTCATCAAATATAGCATATAGCACATGGATTTGTTTTATGCATTTTCTCCCTTTTTTTTCCCAACTTTAGCTCGTCCAGTTGCATTATGCTTCCTCTCTACTGATGCCGATCCTCGCTCTGATTGAGGAGCGCGAGACTGTCACGCCCCCTCCGACACGTGTGCAGTAGCCGACTGCATTTTTTCACCTGCACAAGGCGAGTTCATATGATGATCAGCTTTGTGTACGGAGAGCCACACCCTGATCAGCAGGGTTCCTCGACTCTGTGCAGGTGCCATCAACCAGCCAGCAGAGGTCGTAATTGCATCAGTTATGGGAGAGTCCCTATCTGGCTCCTATCTGTATGAACAACAGCCAATCGTTGTTCATGTAGGTGCCAAGCCCAGCCGGATGGCAGAGCTGAATTTCGAACCGATGAGTGTGCTTGGGTGTTTTACCCTGCGCCACCTGAGCGCCTTTCTTATTTTTCTTAATGTATTTATTTTTAATCCCAAGACTACCATGAAGTAGCGCAGTGTAAAATAGGTTATTTGATTGTATATGTGTAATGGGTATAGGGGTTTCTTTTAATAATACCATGTAAAATCCAGTTACAGTTCATTCATATACATGTCATTTATAAAAAGGAGTGAAATTTGTATTCCACAACCAACGTGAGTACAGTAACGTCCAAGAAGTCTCTCCAACTGTTAAGGACTAAGCCTGGTAATTTGCATTGTATGTACAAGAAGCAGAGTGTCGATCATTGTCGATCAGTGCATGTAAAATTATTCTAAGGATAGAAATTAGGCCGTAGTAGTTATTATCCAAATCCAGTCATTAATTTGCTCCTACACACATTGTGGTCTTGCGGATACCAAAATACTGTGCCCTGCACTTAATGTATACTAATTACTTGTTAAAGGCACTATGCAAGTGCATATTTTCTGCAGGAGGTTCATAAATCATAATCAAATTTCACTGTGTGGGTCGATACACAGGCAGCCAAGGTGATAGCAGGCAAATCTAAAAATTAAAACAGTTAAAAAAGATCAGTGATGCAACCTGAAGTTAAAGTACATTAAAGTATAACATGACTCAAAACAAGAGAGACAAACAGAGCTGGGAATGTATCATATATACATAGTACTTTGAATAGACAAAAAGAAATACAAGAGGTATACAAACGAGCGCTAGGTATAGAGACAAGCAGCTGAAACGCATTTAATGACATTGTTCAAAACAGGTGCACACATCAGGAATAAAACCAATAATTAGGGCTGTGGATAAAGCATAGACAAAAACACATGGGAGTGCAGGCACAACCTGATATTGCAGAGTGAGATGTGGCCCTGGGTCAACAGGGGAGGTGCTTCAATCGAAATCGTTCGAACAATCACAAACTAGCTGCCCGCTATGACATCACCACATTTGCTGGGGCTAGCTAATCCTAGCTAGGTAATGAGTATGCAAGCTAAAAGATCCGGCAACTGTGTTACTTTCAGTATTTGAAAGAATGTTGGAAATCAATGTTCCAAGCAAAATATTAACAGTGTGCAAAGCATGAAATAAATTTCTCAGATTTACCATTCGGTTAGCCAGCTAGCTTAACTACTAGCAAGCATAGCAAAAAGCTATGAGAGATTAGCCAAGCCAAGGCTAGCTACAATATGTAAAATAGTATTCTGTGTAAAGCAAAAAAAAACGGTACTACTACATGTTAAGCATGTATTATAACAAGGGGATTCAGTGCGTGTGTGGCACAGAGCTTTTTCTCTGGTTTGAGTTTAAAAAATGAGAAAAATAGAAAAAAATGAGAAAAACGAGAAAGGCCCGGCAAATGTGGTGATGTCATAGCGGCGGCTAGTTTGTGATTGGTTAAACGATTTCGATTGAAGCACCTCCCCTGTTGACCCAGGGCCACATCTCACTCTGCAATATCAGGACATACGGGAGTGCAGTATTGTGGGAAATCCACCATCACCAAAATGAGTTTATTTAACACAAATAATAAATAAAGCTGGTACCTGGTACATTGCTTAATTAGAGCTCGATAAATTAACCTTTTTGTAGAATTCAAATACGTAAACATTTAAATATGTTATGAGGCATAACCTCCATCTTTGTTAAATACTTGTGATCAGTATTGTTACTAGTGTTTTTATCTCAATACCAAGCAGGGAACTGACTTTGGTTACACATCCTTCAAGACAAGAAAAAACCTAATTTGGTTGTCAGACATAAACACAAAAACTGTTGTGGTTAGACCTGTAGTGAGCCATTTTAGCCAAAACAATGAAATACTAATATCAAATTACAGAAAGTGCTTAGTTGTAGTCATTGTTGCTAAAGGTGGTATAAACAGTTAAATTAGGAGCAGTCATTTTATCTACAGAAATGTTGTTAATAGCAGAAAGTTTAAGGATTTGAGTGAGTTTGACAAGGGCCAAATTGTGATGGCTAGACAACTGGGTCAGAGCATCTCCAAAACTGCAGCTCTTGTGGGGTGTTCCCGGTCTGCAGTGGTCAGTATCTATCGAAAGTGGTCCAAGGAAGGAACAGTGGTAAACCGGCAACAGGGTCATGGGCGGCCAAGGCTCATTGATGCACATGGGGAGCGAAGGCTGGCTCGAGCTACTGTAGCTCAGATTGCTAAAGAAGTTAATGCTGGTTCTGATAGAAAGGTGTCAGAATACACAGTGCATCACAATTTGTTGCGTATGGGGCTGTATAGCCGCAGACCGGTCAGTTAGGCGGGTGGTCATAATGTTGTGCCTGATCGTGTGTGTGTATATATATATAATATAATTATGTGTTGTGTTTTTACTCAGTTCAATAAAACGTAAAATATGAGAATGTTTTGGAGAGAATATCTCTGTAGTTGCTTATTTCTTAATGCATTATAAGGCTCCTACTTTGTTATAAAACATACCTAGTGGTCTATTCCTCAATACCACATCTGCACACTGCCGGTAGACTTTGGGGCAGTAATGTATTACACTTCACCACCTGGCAGTCTGGGTTTGGTGAATCCTAGAGGTACCCTACATGTCTTAATAAATAGTGCATAGAGAGGGAGAGAAATATGCACAAACAATATTTTTATGAACAAAAGTATTGGGACAGCCCTTCTAATGATTCAATTAATATCTATCGGCCGCAACAACTGCTAACAGTTGTAACAAATCAGTTATTCAGTTATTAAGGCAGGAAAGACCCCAGACAGGTGGCTAGTCCATCACAGGGTAAATCACTTACATAAAGGAAATTATATGCTTTCAACTTTGCAGCAACAGTTTAGGGAGGGATATTTACTGTTCCACCACCAACCCCCCTCTTCGGGGGACCAATTAAACTTTATTATTGTTAATGCAAAGTACTAAAGTGTGGTCATTACGCAGAGGGAAGATATACATTACATATAACAAGGAAACAATAATATAAGCAAAATAATGAACAAACAGAAAAAAAGGGGGGGTGAGAGCAGAGTGTAAAAGAGGGAACAGACATGAGCAGACAAAAGGGAGAAGAAAAGTAATAGTAATAATAAATGAAGAGAGAGGAAAGAACAAATATTACAGGGATATTTACTGTTTAAGCATGACAGTTCCCCTGTGCTTGGCCTTCACAGAACCCTGACCTCAGCCCCACTGAACAGCTTTGGAATGAACTGGAACATCAGTTGAGGCTTTCTTCACCCACATCAGTGCTCAGCCATAGAAATGCTCTTCTCTCGAATAGGCCCAATATAATTGTTCTTACATCTGAAAAAATCACATAGAGGTTACTTTATTTTAATACAGATTGTTATTAAAATACAACCCCAATTCCAATGAAGTTGAGACGTTGTGTAAAACCTATATAAAAACAGAATACGATGATTTGCAAATCCTTTTCAACCCATATTCAATTGAATACACTACAAAGACAAGATATTTAATGTTCAAACGGATAAACTTTGTTTTTTTGCAAATATTTACTCATTTTGAATTTGATGCCTGCAACACATTCTAAAAGAGTTGGGACAGGGGCAACAAAAGACTGGGAAAGTTGAGGAATGCTCAATAAACACCTGTTTGGAACATTCCACAGGTGAACAGGTTAATTGGAAACAGGTGAGTGTCACGATTGGGTGTAAAGGGAGCATACCCGAAAGGCTCAGTCGTTCACAAGCAAGGTTCACCACTTTGTGAACAACTGCGTGAGCAAATAGTCCAACAGTTTAAGAACAACGTTTCTCAACGTACAATTGCAAGAAATTTAGGGATTTCATCATCTACAGTCCATAATATCATCAAAAGATTCAGAGAACCTGGAGAAATCTGTGCAAGTAAGCGGCAAGGCCGAAAACCAACATTGAATGCCCGTGACCTTCGATCCCTCAGGCGGCACTGCATTAAAAATCATTCTGTAACGGATATTACCACATGGGCTCAGGAACACTTCAGAAAACCATTGTCAGTGAACACAGTTCGTCGCTCCATCTACAAGTGCAAGTTAAAACTCTGCCATGCAAAGCGAAAGCCATATATCAACAACACCCAGAAACGCCGCCGGTTTCTCTGGGCCCGAGCTCATCTGAGATGGACTGACGCAAAGTGGAAAAGTGTCCTGTGGTCTGACGAGTCCACATTTCAAATTGTTTTTGGAAATCATGGACGTCGTGTCCTCCGGGCCAAAGAGGGAAAGGACTGTCCGGATTGTTATCAGCGCAAAGTTGAAAAACCAGCATCTCTGATGGTATGGGGGTGTGTTAGTGCCCATGGCATGGGTAACTTGCACATCTGTGAAGGCACCATTAATGCTGAAAGGTACATACAGGTTTTGGAGAAACATATGCTGCCATCCAAGCAACGTCTTTTTCAGGGACGTCCCTGCAAGACAATGCCAAGCCACATTCTGCACGTGTTACAACAGCGTGGCTTCGTAGTAAAAGAGTGCGGGTACTAGACTGGCCTGCCTGCAGTCCAGACCTGTCTCCCATTGAAAATGTCTGGCGCATTATGAAGCGCAAAATACGACAACGGAGACCCCGGACTGTTGAGCAACTGAAGTTGTACATCAAGCAAGAATGGGAAAGAATTTCACCTACAAAGCTTCAACAATTAGTGTCCTCAGTTCCCAAACGCTTATTGAGTGTTGTTAAAAGGAAAGGTTATGTAACACAGTGGTAAACATGCCCCTGTCCCAACTTCTTTGGAACGTGTTGCAGGCATCAAATTCAAAATTAGTGAATATTTGCAAAAAACAACAAAGTTTATCTGTTTGAACATTAAATATCTTGTCTTTGTAGTGTATTCAATTGAATATGGGTTGAAAAGGATTTGCAAATCATCGTATTATGTTTTTATTTATGTTTTACACAACGTCCCAACTTCATTGGAATTGGGGTTGTAGGTCCAATAAGCTTATGGTTGGGTGTCCAAACACTTTTAGCTATATAGTATATTAATGCTACAGAATACAATCATAATCTTGTAGGGTTCTTAATTAAGAATCTGTGGGCCATTTGTGACCTATGACACACAAGATGTGTATACACCTGACCTGTAAACAGTATTTACTAAAGCATGTGTAGCATGTATTGGCTTTTTGGCAACTGTTGCGCGTTAGGTTTATGTGGAGAAGGTATTTATCTATGTCAACATGACTGTCATTTACAGTAATTAAAACTAAAATCTGAGGAAATACAAACTGTAGTTTGCCTAATTTAATCCTGAAGGTATAAACCCTATGCTATACCTTGTATTGGAGAAGTTTGAGCAGCAGTACAGTCATTTTAAGTCGCATCCCAACTTGAAAATATACCTGCTATATACAGTGTATCACAAAAGTGAGTACACCCCTCACATTTCTGCAAATATTTTATTATATCTTTTCATGGGACAACACTATAGAACTAAAACTTGGATATAACTTAGAGTAGTCAGTGTACAACTTGTATAGCAGTGTAGATTTACTGTCTTCTGAAAATAACTCGACACACAGCCATTAATGTCTAAATAGCTGGCAACATAAGTGAGTACACCCCACAGTGAACATGTCCAAATTGTGCCCAAAGTGTCAATATTTTGTGTGACCACCATTATTATCCAGCACTGCCTTAACCCTCCTGGGCATGGAATTCACCAGAGCTGCACAGGTTGCTACTGGAATCCTCTTCCACTCCTCCATGATGACATCACGGAGCTGGTGGATGTTAGACACCTTGAACTCCTCCACCTTCCACTTGAGGATGCGCCACAGGTGCTCAATTGGGTTTAGTCCATCACCTTTACCTTCAGCTTCCTCAGCAAGGCAGTTGTCATCTTGGAGGTTGTGTTTGGGGTCGTTATCCTGTTGGAAAACTGCCATGAGGCCCAGTTTTCGAAGGGAGGGGATCATGCTCTGTTTCAGAATGTCACAGTACATGTTGGAATTCATGTTTCCCTCAATGAACTGCAGCTCCCCAGTGCCAGCAACACTCATGCAGCCCAAGACCATGATGCTACCACCAACATGCTTGACTGTAGGCAAGATACAGTTGTCTTGGTACTTCTCACCAGGGCGCCGCCACACATGCTGGACACCATCTGAGCCAAACAAGTTTATCTTGGTCTCGTCAGACCACAGGGCATTCCAGTAATCCATGTTCTTGGACTGCTTGTCTTCAGCAAACTGTTTGCGGGCTTTCTTGTGCGTCAGTTTCCTTCTGGGATGACGACCATGCAGACCGAGTTGATGCAGTGTGCGGCGTATGGTCTGAGCACTGACAGGCTGACCTCCCACGTCTTCAACCTCTGCAGCAATGCTGGCAGCACTCATGTGTCTATTTTTTAAAGCCAACCTCTGGATATGACGCCGAACACGTGGACTCAACTTCTTTGGTCGACCCTGGCGAAGCCTGTTCCGAGTGGAACCTGTCCTGGAAAACCGCTGTATGACCTTGGCCACCATGCTGTAGCTCAGTTTCAGGGTGTTAGCAATCTTCTTATAGCCCAGGCCATCTTTGTGGAGAGCAACAATTCTATTTCTCACATCCTCAGAGAGTTCTTTGCCATGAGGTGCCATGTTGAATATCCAGTGGCCAGTATGAGAGAATTGTTCCCAAAACACCAAATTTAACAGCCCTGCTCCCCATTTACACCTGGGACCTTGACACATGACACCAGGGAGGGACAACGACACATTTGGGCACAATTTGGACATGTTCACTGTGGGGTGTACTCACTTATGTTGCCAGCTATTTAGACATTAATGGCTGTGTGTTGAGTTATTTTCAGAAGACAGTAAATCTACACTGCTATACAAGCTGTACACTGACTACTCTAAGTTATATCCAAGTTTCATGTCTATAGTGTTGTCCCATGAAAAGATATAATGAAATATTTGCAGAAATGTAAGGGGTGTACTCACTTTTGTGATACACTGTACCTGATATGTTGTTAGACAGTATTCCTTTGTAGTTGCTATCCTTTTAAGTGCATCCTAAGACTCCTATCTACAACTCCAAATCAAAGAAAACTGGGGCAGTATGGCAAATGCAAAATAAATTGATAAATAATTGCAGACAGTATGAACTCAAGATATTTCATATTTTGTCTGCTTAACTTCATTTCATTTGTTAATAAACATCCATTACTGCATGTCAGATTCTCAGGTGGAGCCATCTGGGTCCTTTCTGTGTGGAGTTTGCATGTTTTCTCTGTGTTTGCATGGGTTTCCTCCAGGTACTCTGGTTTCCTCCCAAAGACATGCAATCAGGGTATTTGGAGATACTAAAATTGCCCTAGGTGTGAGTGTGTGTGTGTTTCCCCCCCTTTTGCCCAGTAAATTGCACCCACCACTACCCTGAATCAGATAAAGCAGCAGTAAAATGCCTACAAATAAATGAATTTATTTATCTTATTTATATTTAACTTTCTATTTATTTTTATTTATCTTTAACTTTTTCATCCACGGGCAGAACAGTGGCTCGGTGGGTAGCACTGTTCCCTCACAGCAAGAAGGTTCTGGGTTCAATCCCCAGGTGGGCCGGTCTTGGTCCTTTGTTTGCATGTTCCCCCCGTGTCTGCGTGAATTTCCTCCCACAGTCCAAAAACATGCAGTCAGGTTATTTGGAGACACCAAATTGCCCTATAGGTGAATGGGTTTGTGTATGTGTGTGTGTCTGCCCTGCGATGGACTGGCACCCCGTCCAGGGTGTTACTGTGTGCCTTGTGCCAATTGAAAAGCTGGGATAGGCTCCAGCAACCCCCCGCGCGACCCTAATTGGATAAGCGGTTAAGAAAGTGAGTGAGTGAGTGTTTCATCCTCACGAGTGTCACAGTAAATTTGTCACTACCCGAAACCCTGCTTTTGCATTTCTTCTTTTTCTTAATTAAATAATTGTTATTATTTTTTTTTACAATTTCCTATTACAATTACTCTACCACTTGTGCCACCCTTACAATAGCCAATAGTAGCCACAGAAAACACTGTGAGACGTAAAGTTTCTAGCTGTTTTTTAAGCAGATGATTCTCACAAAGATCCATACCCCAACCACAACAAGACGAGGTATCAGTGTTGCAGCAGCAATGAGGAGAAACACAATCTGACCATCTGTATGAGATGGTGAGTTAGTGTATTACACTGCTGAGCCACCTAAACACCCCACATACTGTATCTGTTTTTTTTTGTTTTGTTTTTTGGACGTGAGTGGAAACCAAATACCTAAAGAAAATTCATGTGAATCTCATTCTTACACACAGTGATCAAAGGCAAGGTTTGAGCCAAGGTCCCTGCATTGGACCAGCACCCATAATACCTGCTATGACACTGTGATGTCCTGTTCAGAAATGTATTGAAGCTAAATGATAGTGATAGTTAACACAATGAAGTGTTTCCACATGCTGTTGAATGGATGAATAAATGAAATGCTTTGTGTACATGCTGATCTGGCTGCAGGCTTCCTGCCATTCCTGTAAACAAGAAAAAAAACTACAAGGGCATTGACCGCTTGACTATATTTTTGGCACCACAGCATCAAGACAATGCCCACAGCATTAATTACACTGCAGTTTGCTATTGACTGTGGATCAAAGTGAGGGAGTCTTTGCGGTTGCTGAGAAGGCAGTGTGTCTATTTTAAGATGGAGGTTGAGCAGAGAGATTGCACTTCTGATGACCGAGTGATTGATTTAAAAGCAAAAACATATACCATGATAAAATGCCAGCCTCTTGGTGCTGTACACCCTACAGTCTTGGGCACCACTGAACATTTGCATATGAATAATTAATGGTTTTGGGTTTCAGGTCTTGGGTCACTCAAGCCTGGCACAACAAAGGGTTGGGCCACCACAAATCTATAAAAGCATGCAATGATTACATTTTGGCTGACCAGACCCATCTAGAAATAGTAAGTGGATAGATTTTTTCCTGCATTTTTACTAGCTACATTATCCTCCTCAGGGTCACTGTGGGTCCAACACCACCCAGAAACACCCCTGTATTCCAAATACAGGTCTACTCATATACTTGCTTCCTCAGTGGTGACACTGTTGCATGTCGTCATTTTGCCCGTCCATTATCTGATTTGCTTAAGCTGCTAATGAGTGCTGATGTCACATGGTACAGCAATCCTCAGCTGCAATACCCACTATTGAGTGCTTTATAATCAAAGCCTTCAACGCTGAGTAGCAGCACACAGTCCAATGCATAATGCAGTTGGATGGAGTGGTATAAAACACACTGCCAGTAGGGCTGGGCGGTATATTGCAAATATCGATATATTCGACATTTACTTTTTACACAATACTGAAAATGACCTATTCGTTATATCGAGTATGCCTAGGATGGCATGACACAGGTCACCATTAGAGAACATTAAAAACAGGGTTAGGGTTAGGGTTAGGGATGCTCTCTTACGTGCATGAGCGACAAAAACTAGTCAGAAACGACTCTTCTCAAATGAATGATTCATTGGAATCGAATCAGGGAGCTATGCCCTTGTCTATGGTAAAGATTCATTTGTTTTGCTCACTCTATTTAATTACGGTGTTGTGCATAAACAACTATGAATCAGTGTGCAATGTGTTTCAGTGAATCAGTTGTGGTTCAAGCCTTGAAAAACAGCTGTATAAACCAATCAGAGTTTCCGAATTCAGATCTTGGGTGGAATTTCAGTTGTTTCTCTAATCCAAAGCAAGATATGCTATTTTTTCCCAATTAGGTGAGTTGGCAATTAAAAGCTCTTATCTTTATGGTTGAAGAGGTATAAGTGACAGCTTAGTTAATGAATGACCAGTTTTAGCTTTTTACCACGAAAGCCGAGAGGACAAATTATCCGTTGAATGTGGATTTATATATTCTGGAAATATTCTGGAAACATGAAGAAAAACATTTACAAAAAAAGTGGATTATATCCCTAATGGAACAACAACACGGATATAGATTTGGTCTCAATTTAAAGAAGAGAAGCTCAGGTAGGCAGCAGTTATGATTTTATGCTGCTGTGTCGCGGTGCTGCTGTTTACCGTGCGCTTTCATTTTGCAATGATAGCAAGCATTATCAAATATTGAACTTTTTCTGGATTGTTTTATGCTTATTTTTTTTAAGTAAAATGACAGTGGCCTGTTATTGTACTTTGTTAAGTTTACATTAAATTGTATCGTATATTGAGATATGTTTTTGAGTTTTTTAGTCATATCGCCCAGCCCTAACTGCCACTGGCCTTTGCAGCATTAAGGGATTTTAATTAATCTACTAAGCAGCCAGATAAATAGATGCCAAACTCTGCGTCAAACATTTGGCCTTTATTGTTATTATTTATTTATTTTAATTAACTGATATAGTTATTTATTTATTGAGATCCATCTTACGTAAGTACTGTATAGGCTCCTGTTAGAGCTAAATGAAAACCAGCTCCATATCAGTGGCCAAATTTAAATAAGCTGAGCTATGCAATGGGTACTTTGGCTATGCATATTGCTTTAGTAAAAAAAAGATATACAAATGCACATACAGTTGCAAATCAGGGTTTTACTGTCCTCCGAAAGCTGAATAATGCCATATCTATTTATTTATTTATACGGCTAAATCACTGCCATACGTCAAAGCATTATAAATCTACATCTCATCAATACACAATCTGCTAATGCACATGCAAAATCAATTTTTGCCAAGTTGGGTAAGCATTTTAACCTACTCTCTTTCTTTCCTTCTCTGTCTTTTGTCTTTCTTGTACACACATACTCATGCATACTTAGTTTACATTACTTATCACTGCATCTATTCAGGTCCAGTTTGGGTGTTTATAAACCTTGTTATTTCTTCATGTTAAATTAATTGAATATTGGGTGATTGAATGACGCAGCGGTAAAACATGCCAGTCCACTTGCATTGATATCTCAAACTCGCGAGCTGAATGTCATCTCTGCTAACGGCCAGCTGGGTGACTACACAGACAGTGATTGGCTGGCCTGAGAGAGAAAGGGCCATAACGATTTCTCATATTTGCTGCAATTATGATTTTTTTCAATTACTGTGCTTACAATTACAATTACTCTGCTAGCTGATCAATAGCACTTGCATAATGAGACGGGGGATAAGGGGGATCAGTGCGTGACTGTCTGTGATCGATATGGATACCCATATGAATCTGCACCGTGCAGGTGAAAAGAAGATATTTCACTAGCACACCAGCGCTGAGATCTGAACACCCCGGTTTGAATCCCGGCTCTGCTACCGGTCAACTTGGCAGTGCCTGCAGCAGACAAAAAATTGGCCACAGTGTCTGCTGGGTGGAAAAGGCCTAAGTGAGTGGTGTCATCAAACGCTGTGTAAGGACCCTGGTTGGCAGACCGAGGTGCCTGTGCAGAAGTGGATGAGCCTCACTGATTATCTCTTTGTCACGGCACCTGTTAGTGGGTGGGATATATTAGGCAGCAGGTGAACATTTTATCCTCAAAGTTGATGTGTTAGAAGCAGAAAAATGGGTAAGCGTAAGGATTTGAGTGAGTTTGACAAAGGCCAAATTGTGATGGCTAGACGACTGGGTCAGAACATCTCCAAAACTGCAGCTCTTGTTGGGTGTTCCCGGTCTGCAGTTGTCAGTATTAAAAGTGGTCCAAGGAAGAAACAGTGGTAAACCGGCGACAGGGTCATGGGTAGCCAAAGCTCATTGATGCTTTTGGACTAAGGCTGGCCCGTGTGGTCCGATCCAACAGACGAGTTACTGTAGCTCAAATTGCTAAAGAAGTTAATGCTGGTTCTGATAGAAAGGTGTCAGAATACACCGTGCATCACAGTTTGTTGCCTATGGGGCAGCATAGCTGCAGACCAGTCAGGGTGCCCATGCACCAAACACGCCAACAATGGGCATGTGAGCATTGGAACTCGACCAAGGAGCAATGGAAGAAGGTGGTCTGGTCTGATGAATCATGATTTCTTTTACATCACGTGGATGGCCGGGTGCGTGTGCGTCGCTTACCTGGGGAACACATGGCACCAGGATGCACTATGGGAAGAAGGCAAGCCGGCGGAGACAGTTTGATGCTTTGGACAATGTTCTGCTGGGAAACCTTGGGTCCTGCCATCCATGTGGATTTTACTTTGACACGTAGCGCCTACCCAAGCACTGTTGCAGACCATGTACTGTACACCCTTTCATGGAAACGGTATTCCCTGATGGTTGTGGCCTCTTTCAGCAGGATAATGCACCCGGCCACAAAGCAAAAATGCTTCAGGAATGGTTTGAGGAGCACAACAACGAGTTTGAGGTGTTGACTTGGCCTCCAAATTCCCCCGATCTCAATCCAATCGAGCATCTGTGGGATGTGCTGGACAGATACCACAGCACACCTTCAGGGGTCTAGTGGAGTCCATGCTCGCTGGGTCAGGACTGTTTTGGCAGCAAAAGTGGGACCAACACAATATTAGGAAGGTGGTCATAATGTAATGCTGGATGTAAGTATACTGTATAGTTGCATTGCAAAAGCTTGCTTTAAATTTCTGTGGAAAAACATGTGTCAGGCTCTGTTTTTAGATATCACGTCAGTCAGGACCAAACATACAGTGTATCACAAAAGTGAGTACACCCCTCACATTTCTGCAAATATTTCATTATATCTTTTCATGGGACAACACTGTAGAACTAAAACTTGGATATAACTTAGAGTAGTCAGTGTACAACTTGTATAGCAGTGTAGATTTACTGTCTTCTGAAAATAACTCAACACACAGCCATTAATGTCTAAATAGCTGGCAACATAAGTGAGTACACCCCACAGTGAACATGTCCAAATTGTGCCCAAATGTGTCGTTGTCCCTCCCTGGTGTCATGTGTCAAGGTCCCAGGTGTAAATGGGGAGCAGTGCTGTTAAATTTGGTGTTTTGGGTACAATTCTCTCATACTGGCCACTGGATATTCAACATGGCACCTCATGGCAAAGAACTCTCTGAGGATGTGAGAAATAGAATTGTTGCTCTCCACAAAGATGGCCTGGGCTATAAGAAGATTGCTAACACCCTGAAACTGAGCTACAGCATGGTGGCCAAGGTCATACAGCGGTTTTCCAGGACAGGTTCCACTCGGAACAGGCTTCGCCAGGGTCGACCAAAGAAGTTGAGTCCACGTGTTCGGCGTCATATCCAGAGGTTGGCTTTAAAAAATAGACACATGAGTGCTGCCAGCATTGCTGCAGAGGTTGAAGACGTGGGAGGTCAGCCTGTCAGTGCTCAGACCATACGCCGCACACTGCATCAACTCGGTCTGCATGGTCGTCATCCCAGAAGGAAGCTGACGCACAAGAAAGCCCGCAAACAGTTTGCTGAAGACAAGCAGTCCAAGAACATGGATTACTGGAATGCCCTGTGGTCTGACGAGACCAAGATAAACTTGTTTGGCTCAGATGGTGTCCAGCAGGTGTGGCGGCGCCCTGGTGAGAAGTACCAAGACAACTGTATCTTGCCTACAGTCAAGCATGGTGGTGGTAGCATCATGGTCTTGGGCTGCATGAGTGTTGCTGGCACTGGGGAGCTGCAGTTCATTGAGGGAAACATGAATTCCAACATGTACTGTGACATTCTGAAACAGAGCATGATCCCCTCCCTTCGAAAACTGGGCCTCATGGCAGTTTTCCAACAGGATAACGACCCCAAACACAACCTCCAAGATGACAACTGCCTTGCTGAGGAAGCTGAAGGTAAAGGTGATGGACTAAACCCAATTGAGCACCTGTGGCGCATCCTCAAGTGGAAGGTGGAGGAGTTCAAGGTGTCTAACATCCACCAGCTCCGTGATGTCATCATGGAGGAGTGGAAGAGGATTCCAGTAGCAACCTGTGCAGCTCTGGTGAATTCCATGCCCAGGAGGGTTAAGGCAGTGCTGGATAATAATGGTGGTCACACAAAATATTGACACTTTGGGCACAATTTGGACAGGTTCACTGTGGGGTGTACTCACTTATGTTGCCAGCCATTTAGACATTAATGGCTGTGTGTTGAGTTATTTTCAGAAGACAGTAAATCTACACTGCTATACAAGTTGTACACTGACTACTCTAAGTTATATCCAAGTTATAGTTCTATAGTGTTGTCCCATGAAAATATATAATAAAATATTTGCAGAAATGTGAGGGGTGCACTCACTTTTGTGATACACTGTACATCCTCACTTAAAGTGAGCTAAAAAAATATATCATTTGCAGAATGCAGGAGTGTGCAGTTAAGGGGAAAAAGAAGAGTTTCACAATTTTTGTGTGAGATGAGAAAGAAAATATATAGAGTGATAGGAAGCTATACTAGCAGCAAAAAGAGCCTACTTTTCCACAGGTAATTGGCAAAGTGAAATGTCAAGAGCCACCTGAAAGTTGCTGACTTTACCTGTTTGAACTGAAGTACCCAGCAGAGACAGACCATGACAGCTTTATACCACACCTATTCACATTCATGAATTATACCTAATGAAATGTCGATGAGCAGTAAAAGTGCCATTCCTGCTCTCAATATGACTGCTATATAGCACAATCTTCTCCACCATGTCGTCCAATAGCAGAGACAAAGTAAAGCCTCTGGGCCAGAACGGTCATTCATTCATTTCTCCTTAGTTAAATGAGTTCATTTATTCATTCGTTTATCCTTATTAATCACTGGCTCACATGGCTGTGAATCTTCACATGCAAAGATTTTTTCCAATAGAATTAAATTGATTCTGATTATAGATTAAGACTGAGGTGTTTATATACAATCTACTCATCAATCGGATAAGAATCTTCAATTACTTGCATGCTACAAGTAATCCGATCCAAAATGACCATATGTGTAGAGTACCACTTCATGTACATGTTACCATGACAACAAGCATCAAGTCTAGTCAGAGTAAGAAGAGCACGTGTATAGGTATACAGTATCATTTATTCATTTTAATAACTGCTCTGCGGCGCGGTGGCTCAGTGGGTAGCACTGTCGCCTCACAGCAAGAAGGTCCTGGGCTCGATCCCCAGGTGGATCTCCACATGTCTGCGTGGGTTTCCTTCGGGAGCTCCGGTTTCCTCCCACAGTCCAAAGACATGCAAATGAGGTGAATTGGAGATACAAAATTGTCTATGACTGTGTTTGACATTAAACTTGTGAACTGATGAATCTTGTGTAACGAGTAACTACCGTTTCTGTCATGAATGTAACCAAGTGTGTAAAACATGACATTAAAATAATAAATAAATAAAACAAATAAATAAAAACTGCTCCATTCATTCTTTCCCTGCTGAAATCCAGGGGAAGAATATAGGGCAGAAATAAAATATTTGTATATATTTTTATAAAATATTTTTTATATATTTTTATAAAATATTTTTTATATATTTTTATAAAGTATTTATATATTTTTATAAAGTATTTTATATATGATATTCTTTTTACTGAGAATTGCTTTAATAGAGTTTTGGAACAACTAAGGTTTGGTTGTAGGGACAATAAAACTCTACCCAACTCCTAACTGACTGCTTATACATTTACCCATAATTTACCCATCACTCCCTTTTAAAATAACCCTGGGTTATTAATTTCCCTGGGAGAAGACATCTGTCTTAATGGCAGCAGATGCCTCTCTAAAATCCCAACTTACACCTCCATGTCAATAGTACTTTTACACATACACATTTTAGTCATCCATATCGTGGGCACTGATGCACTCGGACGTAACATTACTGAGATCACACTGGTAAAAATTTTTGATGACCTCCTTCTTTCTACTGAGGATTGCTTTAATGTAGTTTGGAACAACTAAGTTTTGGTTCTATGGGCACAAATGAAACTCTTCCCAACTCCTAACTGACTGCTTATATATTTACCCATCATTTACCTACCCATCATTCCATTTTTAAAAAAAACCCAGGTTATCAATTTCCCCGGGAAAAGACATCTGCCTTAGTGGCTGCAGATGTCTCTCTGAAATCCCAACATACACCTCAACGTCAATAGTACTTTTACACAAGCAAGTCATCCATGCTGTGGGATCTGATGCACTCTGACATAGAACATAACATTAGAGGACTGCTTTACAGATTTGGAACAACTAAGGTTTGGTTGTAAGGACACGACTAAATATCTTTCCAACTCCTAATCGACTGCCTATATATTTACCCATCATTCCCTTCTTCTCTCTTTTATGGAAAAGAACACTGTAAATTGTAACATACTTATTTCCAGACTTTCATCTATTGGTATTTCAGGTTTAACTCTTGATTGGTTCTGGGTCTCATAAACAGTGCTCATAAGTCATCCACTGCCACTGTCACTCAGGTGTGCCTCTATTCTTGGACCCGTTTTATTTATATTAAACATATCACCATTAGGCTAGATAATCTACAATTATGGACAGAGGTGTCACTGCTTCGCAGATGACCTCCTATTGTATCAGCTCAGTCATGCATTGCTGATCTAAAACTCTGGTTGAATAACAATTGCTTGCATCTAAATCCAGATAAAACTGCATTTGGTCCCTTGTTGGTCCCAAACCACTGGTTTCTAACCTTGTAACGGATTTTTGTGTTTCTGTGAATGTGGATGGTATACTTGTAATTAAAAACATTGGTGTCATCTTTAACTCGTTACTCTTATTTAAGCCGCACATTAATTCTATCACTTAGACTGCTTTCTACCACTTGTGCAATATTGCATGCCCTCACCCTGTGCTCAGTGGTGACAATGCTAAAATGTTAAACTCTTTCATCTTTTCACCCCTGGATTATCACAGCTCTCTTCATAATTGTCTTTCTGCTAAGCCGCTAAACTGGCTTCAGCTTGTTTGGAATTCAGTAGCCAGAGTCCTCAAACTCACTGAGCGTTCTGCCTACATTACTCCAATTCTTCATCAGCTTCACTGGTTACCAGTATCTTCTCGTATCAAATACATAATGACCTTGCTTTTTTTTAAAGCCCTTGATGGTCTCACCCCATGTCTACTTTAGCCATCTACCTCATTTTTTACCAAAAGAACTCTGGTTCCTGGTCCGGTTCTCTTCAGGTTTCTTTGAATCTTGGTGTTTTTTAGAGAACCGATCCGTGTTTCCACCAGTTTTTGGGAACCAAGCCTGCGTCATCAACGGTGGTCGTTGTGCATCAAAAGTAAAGAGTAGTAACAGCTTCAAGCTCCAAACAAAACAACAGCTCAGTGCAGTGCAGCTTCTCATGCAAAAGCACCCAAACCTCTACACTTTGACACGCCCACAGATGACGTCACGGTTCATGCTGAAAACCATACTAGACTGTGTCTGTGAAGGACAGTTCCTTCAGTTTCAACACCCCCAGATTCTGGAATTCTCTCCCACAATACCTCTATTACTGCTCTTTTATTGCCTACTCTTAGGTATGTAAAAGAGCTCCGGTTTCCGGTTTCCAAAGACATGCAAGTGAGGTGAATTGGAGATACAAAATTGTCCATGACTGTGTTCAACATAAAAAAAATTATGAACCTGTCCTGTCATAATTGTAACCAAAGTGTGTAAAACATGACGTTAAAATCCTAATAAATAAATACAATAAATACTCTGATTTTGCTCATAAACCCAAGCAGACACTAGGAGAACAAAGGAAACCCAATAACCATATTCATCAAACTCACATGGTTGGAACATTATGTAGCCATGCCACCCAGCAGCCAATTATTAAAACCTAATATAATTAATAATAACTCACTCTCCACTCTCCATATTATTTCTAATCCCTTTCAAATTAAAAGAAACAGTTTTAGAAGGTGTTAGTGAAGAACTCTTGACAAAATGGAAAGAAGCACTATAATGGGTTAGATGCTAAATAGAAATACTCTGCAAATTAAGTGAAGAGCCCTTGAGAAAGAATTGCACAGGGAATGTGGCATTATTATGGTGGTAAAGAATCTCAGGGTTTTAGCTCAATGCACTGCTAGTGTCACCAGTAATAAAGGGTAAAAGCAAAGAGCAAACTCGTTATTACAGACAAAGTTCATAAAAAAAGACGCTTTGATGAGCCTGTCGGAGATAAGTGGATATTTGGACAATTGTTTTTCTAAGTACTTCATCACTAATAAGGTATTGCAGACTGTCCCACCCACCCCCTCCTAAAGTTTTAATTGTTCATTCTTGGTGGGTAGAACTGTTGCCTCACAGCAAGAAGGTCCTTGGTTTGATTTCCAGGTGGAGCGGTCCGGGTAGTTTCTGTGTGGAGTTTGCATGTTCTTCCTGTGTCTGTCTCTGGGTTTTCGCTGGGAGCTCTGGTTTCCTCCCACAGTCCGAAAACATGCAGTCAAGTTAATTGGAGACACTAAATTGCCCTATAGGTGAATGGGTGTGTATGTGTGTCTGCCCTGCGATGGACTGGCGCCCCGTCCAGGGTGTTACTGTGTGCCTTGCGCCCATTGAAAAGCTGGGATAGCCCGCTTCTTGCATCTCCATTTTATTTTATTTAATTACTCTTGCCTATTAATGCAAATGCATTAATTAAAGGGTGACGGTGAAGGTATGAAAGCATGAAAGTCTTTGTGTAATTACATAAACCTGTGGTGCACACAGCACACTGTGAGGCTGAGGTGACTAATGATGAACATATGGGCAGCATAAGTGTCCTTGAAATTGTACATGCTTTGTCTGTCTTCAGTTCTTCCTGTTGCTTTGCCACACATATACGTAGTGTGGTATTCTGTGATTATGATTTACAGCTGGTGTGCCCAAATAAATAGAGCGAGTTTCAGTGCATCCATAAAAAGTGCATCAAACAAGAGGAATTGGTTCATGAGAATTAGATGTAAAAAAGTCCTTACAGGTAAACCTTTGACTTTGTGCTAAGTTGGTAATAAATGCGGTATAAAACTACATTTATTTTGGAGGACTGCCAAATATAGTGGTAAAATTTAAAAGGCCAGAGTTTTATGCCAAACTTAGCTGTGCAGAAGGTGCTATACCATGGTGCATAGTGCCTGATGGCTCTCTTTCTCATTCTCACACACACACACACACACACACACACATGCACACAAGCACCTGTCAGCTGGTATGTATTATTTTATTAACTTTCCACAAGGGTTACAGTTTGAGTGTGGTGATATTTAATGACTATGGACATTTAAATAAGTGTTTTAGTAGCACAGTGGCACACAGCAACATGGATAGTGGGGTCTTGCTCCCTCTCTGTTGGTGACAAGGTTGCTGATCTGCTCTTTCTTGGCAATGAAGGTGCCTCTCTGCTCCTTGCTGGCTATGAGGTCAGTTTCCATCAGGGTGGTGCCAAGCCACCTAGTGGTCTTTATGCGGGTTTTGTTATGCCACCTCCTGGCTTTTGTGTTGGCGCCTTTGCAAAGCCCTTGAACTTGAAAGTCAGTAGTCAACTCTTGTGACTGTTTATCTGACATGTGTAATCATCTAGACCATTAATCTGATGTTCATGATCATGATCTTACCTACTATACCTGTTTTCTTTACCTGCTGGTTCTCCCAGTCCTGTTAGCTGCCTGTTAGTTTTTCATCTGATATCCTTGAGTCTCCAGGCTCTTCTTTTCTCTAGTTCATCAGTTCACGAATGACTTTCTACCTCAGTGTCCAGAGCCCCCCTTCACTGATGCATGTAAGGAGCTCTGCATTAAATAGGGGTTCAGAGTTCTGTAACAAGCACTTCTCTTGTTCAGTATACATAACATCATCTTTACTGTCTAAATAAAGGTGCTGCTTGCATGTACACATAGCAAAGATTAGTCTTTTCTTTACATGTAATTAGCCTGTTAACCTGCATTATATTATAGACCGATCAGCCATAACATTAAAACCACCTCCTTGTTTCTACGCACACTGTCCATTTTATCAGCTCCACTTACCATATAGAAGCACTTTGTAGTTCTACAATTACTGACTGTAGTCCATCTGTTTCTCTACATACATTTTTAGCCTGCCTTCACCCTGTTCTTCAATGGTCAGGACCACCACAGAGTAGGTATTATTTGGGTGGTGGGTCATTCTCATCACTGCAGTGACAATGACATGGTGGTGGTGTGTTAGTGTGTGTTGTGCTGGTATGAGTGGATCAGACACAGCAGCGCTGCTGGAGTTTTTAAATACTGTGTCCACTCACTGTCCACTCTATTAGACACTCCTACCTAGTTGGTCCACCTTGTAGATGTAAAGTAAGAGATGGTCGCTTATCTATTGCTGCTGTTTGAGTTGGTCATCTTCTAGACCTTCATTAGTGGTCACCGGACGCTGCCCACAGGACGCTATTGGCTGGATATTTTTGGTTGGTGGACTTTTCTCAGTCCAGCAGTGACAGTGAGGTGTTTAAAAACTCCATCAGCATTGCTGTGTCTGATCCACTCATATCAGCACAACACACACTAACACACCACCACCATGTCATTGTCACTGCAGTGCTGAGAATCATCCACCACCCAAATAATACCTGCTCTGTGGTGGTTCTGGGAGAGTCCTGACCATTGAAGAACAGCATGAAAGGGGGCTAAGAAAGCATGCAGAGAAACAGATGGACTACAGTCAGTAATTGTAGAACTAAAAAGTTCTTCTATATGGTAAGTGGAGCTGATAAAATGGACAATGTGTGTAGAAACAAGGAGGTGGTTTTAATGTTATGGCTGATCGGTGTATATATTATACAGTTGTGAATAGCCTGCACTGTTTCTCTTGTTTTTTGTTTCTTGCATTTTTGTGTTACACCTGTTTGTCTGGAATATACAGCTCTTTATGTACTAATGACTGCTTGTATTCTTGACCTTGTGTCTTGATTTGCTTTGGATTTGACTTTCTGGTGTTTAAATAAAACTGCCAAATGATCCTAATCCTCCTGTTTCAGTAAATGTGTAGCAGGCCAGGTAGACAAAAAGATTCGAGAGCCTTTGCCATTTTATTAAACTAAAAACAAATATATTTTTTACTCTAAATGTCAGTGGAGATGCTTGTCTGTCAGCGTTTAGTTGCCACCTTTTGCTTCTCAGTTCAGTGTGTGTCATAGGCTGAATGGCATGCTTTGTGCTCTAAAAAGTCCATAATTAGTCTCAAGTGAGTTCCCCTTCTCCTGCACCCTTTTCTGTCCCTCACTTTTATTCCACCTCTTACATGCCTTAAATGCCAAAGCTATTTAAATGTCTGAAACTGGTCAGTTCTAATACTCTCTTGTTCCACATTCTGTTATTATCTTCTTGAATAAGGAACCAATAACAAAGCATACAAAAAATAATAAAGAATATATATATATATATACACTGATCAGCCATAACATTAAAACCACCTTCTTGTTTCTACACTCACTGTCCATTTTATCAGCTCCACTTACCATATAGAAGCATTTTATAGTTCTACAATTACTGACTGTAGTTCATCTGTTTCTCTACATGCTTTGTTAGCCCCTTTTATGCTATTGTTCAATGGTCAGGACTCTCCCAGGACCACTACAGAGCAGGTATTATTTGGGTGGTGGATGATTCTCAGCACTGCAGTGACACTGACATGGTGGTGGTGTGTTAGTGTGTGTTGTGCTGGTATGAGTGGATCAGACACAGCAATGCTAATGGAGTTTTTAAACACCTCACTATCAGAACAGAGAACTGAGAACAGTCCACCAACCAAAAATATATCCAGCCAACAGCACCTTGTGGGCAGCGTCCTGTGACCACTGATGAAGGTCTAGAAGATGACCAACTCAAACAGCAGCAATAGATGAGCGATCGTCTCTGACTTTACATCTACAAGGTGGACCAACTAGGTAGGAGTGTCTAATAGAGTGGACAGTGAGTGGACACGGTATTTAAAAACTCCAGCAGCGCTGCTGTGTCTGATCCACTCATATCAGCACAACACACACTAACACACCACCACCATGTCAGTGTCACTCTAGTGCTGAGAATGATCCACCACCTAAATAATACCTGCTCTGTGGTGGTCCTTTGGGGGTCCTGACCATTGAAGAACAGGGTGAAAGCAGGCTAAAAAGACATGTAGAGAAACATATGGACTACAGTCAGTAATTGTAGAACTACAAAGTGCTTCTATATGGTAAGTGAAGCTGTTTAGTTAAGTTTAATTAACCCATTTCGTTTTTCATGTCTGCACAGGAATGGGGGATAATGGAGATCAGTGTGTGACTCTCTGTATGTGTTACCGAGTCCAAAGTAAGACCGCAGTTACTTTGTCACTATTGGCAGCTATGAATCTGACAGAGTGGCTATGACATGTGGAATCCCCCAGGGATCAGTTCTCGGACCTCTCCTGTTCAATCTTTATATGCTGCCATTAGGCCAAATGCTACAGGCTAACAACATTGATTACCATAGTTATGCAGATGACACACAGATATATCTGGCTCTCTCACCAGATGATTACAGCCCAATAGATTCACTGTGTCAGTGTTTAGAGGACATCAATAAATGGATGAGCCAGAATTTTTTACAGTTAAATAAGGACAAAACAGAGATTGTCGTGTTTGGCAACAAAGAAAAGAGGTCTAGTGTCATTGAACACCTCAGTTCCCGGGCTCTAAAAACCAAAGACCAAGTCCGAAATCTTGGCGTTCTAATAGACTCAGATCTTACATTCACCAGCCATATTAAAACCATCACCAAAACAGCCTTCTACCATCTTAGAAATATAGCCAAAATCAAGGGTCTAGCGTGCCAACAAGACCTAGAGAAGCTGATCCATGCTTTTATCTCCAGTAGGGTGGACTATTGTAATGGTCTCTTAACTGGACTTCCCAAAAAGACCATTAAACAGTTACAGCTCATTCAGAACGCTGCTGCAAGAGTTTTAACCAAGACAAAGAGAACTGAGCACATCACTCCAGTTCTAAAATCTCTACACTGGCTTCCGGTTAGTTACAGAATAGAATTTAAAGTGCTGCTACTGGTCTATAAATCACTGAATGGGTTCGGCCCAGAATACATCTCAGAAATGTTCAGAGAATATAAACCCAGTAGATCTCTTAGATCCATGGACTCAGGTCAGCTAGTAGAGCCCAGAGTCCAAACTAAACATGGTGAAGCAGCATTTAGCTGTTGGGCTGCATATAACTGGAACAGACTGCCAGGAGATATTAGATGTTCCTCAAACATAGAAATCTTTAAATCCAGGTTAAAAACTTTTCTTTTTTCTTGTGCCTATGATTGAGCTCGATATTTTTACTATTACCCTCATTTTACCATATTTCTTTTAGTCTTGTTTTAATTCCATATTCTCTAAACTGTAAGGTATATTTTACTATATTTTCTTTTAGTTTTTATGTTTTATTTGCTTATTTCTCTTGTTTTAATTTCGTATTTACCAAATTGTAGGGTATATTTTACAATATTTTCTTTTAATTTTTCAAGTTCTTAATTTTTATCTCTCTTGTTTGAATTTCATGTTTTTAATTGTAACTAAATGTTTGCAAGAAGTCTTTCTGAGGTTCTAGATCTCAGGAATGTTTTAATGCTTTTGATTTTTAATTTTTCCTTATGTAAAGCACTTTGAATTGACACTGTGTAAAGCACTATGTAAAGCACTTTGAATTGCCACTGTGTATGAAAGGTGCTATACAAATAAACTTGCCTTGCCTTGCCTTGCCTATATGAACTCGCCTCCTGCAGGTGAAAAGATGTAGTCAGCAACTGCACACGTGTTGGAGGGGGTGTGTGTTAGCCACACCTTTCCTTGAAAAATAACAAAAAAGTCATGGGTGTATGTAACTCAAAAACGTGGGTGGATGTGACTTAAAAATGGCTTGTGTCTTAAAGCGTGTTTGAAGAAATGCATACTACCAACCTTTAATGTGTTACGAATCTTTTTTTTTCATTATTTATTTCATGATAAACTAATAATTTGATGATAACATCCAATCAAAGTTACACATAAAATGTAAGTTTCAGAAGTCTGGTTTATAACATAAAACATCCTTTGGTTCATA
Organism: Trichomycterus rosablanca; assembly: GCF_030014385.1. Taxonomy (NCBI): domain Eukaryota; kingdom Metazoa; phylum Chordata; class Actinopteri; order Siluriformes; family Trichomycteridae; genus Trichomycterus; species Trichomycterus rosablanca. The sequence goes on along the minus strand of NC_085991.1, from coordinate 34,544,358 downwards.
GCAGCAATAACAAGTAACACAAAAACCTTTGCACTCCTGGTAATTGGATACCGAGCTACTATACTAGTTTAAAAGACCTTTCTTGCATCCAGGTAACCCAGTGTTTGAAGCAGTAACCCTTCTCATCACTCAATGTGTTTTTTCATCTCTTATTCACTGTGCAAATCTCTGCACTGTGTGTGGTGACAGGACCTCTGTGGCATCTATATTGATTTCTTTTTTTCCTTTTTCTGCCTAATGGAAGACAACTATTTGAAGAACCAAAGTAAAACTTCACTTCAAAGCCAGATCTGATTTTTGAACCTTTTGATTTGCATCACATTTATTTGAAAACAGACCCAAAAAATCAGACAGCTTTCCATTCTTCATCTGTCTGCACTGTATGTTGAGTGAAGTTAGGAGTGGCAGATCGTGTCTGTGTGCATCATGGGCATAAGGTTAAATTTTTAATGGAAAAAATCAAAGGATCTTCATCCTGGAGCTCATAACAATGGTCGAACCAGTCAAACAAAGCACACCTTAAACAATTATCGGTTAATGTTTTAGGTTTTTAAATGTCATACCTTTAAACTTTTTTTAGCACTAATTATTTAACAAAAAAAGGGTTTTACAGTTACCCATAGGCCCAAAATTAGCTCGATGTGCTAGCAAAACCTGTTTTGTTCAACATGAAATAACACCCTGCCATCACACTCTCACTCCCAAATGATAATGTGATTCTAAAACCAAAATAGATCCAGAGAACCAAGCTGATAAAGGAGTACAATTGTGTTACTGCTGGCTATTTTTTAGTATATAAAAAGCTGTATAATGCCAACGCTTATAAAAGCATTCATTTTCAGATTCCTCAAATCCATCAACAACTGTATTCCAGATAATTAAATAAATAAATAATAATAACAATAAAATAGTAATATTATAAATATTAAAATATACTGTACACTGATCAGCCATAACATTAAAACCACCTCCTTGTTTCTACACTCACTGTCCATTTTATGAGCTCCACTTACCATATAGAAGCGCTTTGTAGTTCGACAATTACTGACTGTAGTCCATCTGTTTTTCTGCATGCTTTGTTTGCATACTTTCATGCTGTTCTTTAATGGTCAGGACTCTCCCAGGACCACCACAGAGTAGGTATTAATTAGGTGGTGGATGATTCTCAGCACTGCAGTGACACAGACATGGTGGTGGTGTGTTAGTGTGTGTTGTGCTGATATGAGTGGATCAGACACAGCAGCGCTGCTGGAGTTTTTAAATACCATGTCCACTCACTGTCCACTCTATTAGACACTCCTACCTAGTTGGTTCACCTTGTAGATGTAAAGTCAGAGACGACCGCTCATCTATTGCTGCTGTTTGAGTTGGTCATCTTCTAGACCTTCATCAGTGGTCACAGGACGCTGCCCACAGGGTGCTGTTGGCTGGATATTTTTGGTTGGTGGACTTTTCTCAGTCCGGCAGTGACAGTGAGGTGTTTAAAAACTCCATCAGCGCTGCTGTGTCTTATCCACTCATACCAGCACAACACACACTAACACACCACCACCATGTCAGTGTCACTGCAGTGCTGAGAATGATCCACCTCCCAAATAATACCTGCTCTGTAGTGGTCCTGTGGGGGTCCTGACCATTGAAGAACAGGGTGAAAGCAGACTAAAAAGTATGTAGAGAAACAGATTGACTACAGTCAGTAATTGTAGAACTACAAAGTGCTTCTATTTGGTAAGTGGAGCTGATAAAAGGGACAGTGAGTGTAGAAACAAGCAGGTGGTCATAATGTTCTGCCTGGTGTAAATAAACAATATAAATAAATGTATTAAATTTATTGAAACCGCACTCACTTTTACAGACACTGTCATCACTGGTACTGTGTTCTTTGAAATTTTTTCCATAATTTTTTGTTGTTGTTGTTTCTTTAATGCATTTTATTTAATTTTATTAATTTATTAATTTATTTAAACAAATACACATCAAAGAGCCCTGGAAATAAATTAAAAATAATTTAAATTGATTACAATAAATAAAGAAAGAAATAACATTAATACATTTTTTGTATAAAGGTAGAATAACTTTTTGACCCCTTATAGACTCACTGGGGCCTGCAATAAGGTGCACGTTCTATTCTGCATCGCCAAGCATCTCACTGCCTCTGGTGCATTATCATCCAGTAATTCTCCACCACCTGCCTTGGTCCTAATGATTAACTAATTGGCAAAGTGCCAATCATGCACTTTATGGTTCAAATATCAAACTCAGTAAATGCTCATTAGAGAGGAAAGAAGCAATATACGCTGCTGTTTCTTAGGCTTGTTGCTGTAAATGTACCTTTATTACAGCTGGTTGTATAGAGAGCACTTTAGAGGGCACTTCCTTGCTAATATGTACTTGCTTTACACTGCGCTCAGCAGTAATTCAACCCTCCACTATCAACTCTCTGAGCATATCCCTTAGCTCACTTTCATGAAGTGTGATGAGTTTACTTTAAAAGAGTAAATACAATATGGTAGGCTTCTTAACCTTTTAAAACAAATAAATGCTGACCTTGCTTTTTGATTTATTAGGAAGCTGAAGCAATGGGTATACATGATATTAAATCTTGAAGATAAATGGTTATGTGCAGTAACTTATTACTGTAAATTGAAGTACACATGCTAAAATTCTTTGAGTAAACTTTACTAACTGTATTATAAAGTGGTGAAAAAAAACAATATTTGTTAATAAAGTGTGGACAGATTTCATGAACTGTAGCTCTTAAAAAATCACTGCTAAATTCAGTATATTTCCTTGCCAGTTAATTAAGGATTAAATACAGATTAAATTATGAGTTAAATTAGGCCATATGTAACATTTCACACTCAGTCAAACACTTGACAGACCTAGCTTTTATTACATTTACATTTTCTGCATTTAGCAGACCCTTTTATCCAAAGCAACTTACAGTATACAGTCTTAGCAATTTAGGGTTAAGGGCCTTGCTCAGGGGCCCAACAGTGGCAACCTAGCAGTGGTGGGGTTTGAACTAGCAACCTTCTGCTTTGTAGTCTAGTACCTTAACTGCTAAACTACAACTGCTTTTATTATTATTATTACTATTATTTTATTATGTTTATTATTATTATTGTTATTATTATTATTATTATCGTCATTTTTATTATTATTATGTTTACTATGATTATTATTATTATAATGATTATAAAATTTATTGTTATTATTATGATTATTATTATTGTTATTATGTTTATTATTATTATATTTATTATAAAATGTGTTACTGTTATGTGTTTTATGATTATTATTATGTTTATTATGATTATTACTGTTGTTTATTATAATTATTATAAAATTTAATTTTACTATGATATTATTATTATTATTATTATTATGTTTACTATGTTTTTTTATTATTATTATTATTATTATAATTATTATAAAATGTATTGTTACCATTATGTTTATTATTATGTTTATTATGATTATTATTATGTTTATTATTATTATTATTATTATTATCATCATCATCATCATATTTGGTTTTTTTATTAATATTTTGCGTACTATTGCATATTTTTGCTCGTATTGTGTATCTTTTCAACATACATAGCCAACATGTAGACTATTCTGAATCATTTGCATGTATTGTTTACATCCAAGTATGTTGCTAATCACAGGGTTTACAAATGATCTCAGAATTATGTATGTATACATTTGTAAAATATGTACAAATATGTACAGATGCAGTTTATGTGCCAGGAACTTTATACTGAATAAAAAAAGCATAGCAGGTGAGGCTGACGATGATGCTTTTTCAGGCTGCCAGCGTTACTCTGGTGATTAATGAGAAAGGCAGTTCCAAGGTTGGGGGCTACAATTGTGCTTGGGAAATGCTTTCTCGGTGTTGACGTTAAACTTAGAGGGGAAAAGTTGCATCCAACAAGCTATAGGAAATGCCTTCAGCATCCTGTATCTTCAGTTCATGCACGAGCAGCTGTGTATACATAAACAAACACCCATACAGAGAGAGAGAGAGAGAGTGAGAGAGAAAGAGAGCGAACCTGAGGCTCAGTTCTGTCAGAGAATGAAAAATGGAATTTCACATGAGATAATTATGATGTGCAGTCATGTGTGAGTCTATCAAAATAACCCCTGCACATTCATCACTGGTTAGACTACAATAATTTTTTCAGTGCCAAATCTGCAATAGTTGCATGTCTATGAAATAAGCTTTCTCTCAATACTGTATCCACCAGCCTGAGGCAGACATAAATGAATGGATGAGGTTTGAGCTAGGCAAAGCTCCCATTGCTCCCCACAACTGCAACCTGACAAATGGTACATGACTCCATTTATGAATGACAGGGCTGTTACCATGACAGCATGTTTTGAAAATAGTTATGGATTCTTTACTGATGGAATGTTGTATTTACAGCTACTTTGTATTTACATAAGAACACTGCACTCCTAAAATTAAATGAACCAAAAAAATTGTATTTGCCCAATTTCATCCAAGAACCTTTTAACAGGTTCTTAATAGGGCAATGTAAAAAGACTGAGTTCACTATGGTTCACTATAAAAAAAAGTTTATATTATTTTTTGGTTAATTAAAGCAACAAAAAAAGATCAAAATAATAAAATAATAGTAATTGAGTAGTGCTGGGCGGTTCATTCGGTATACCGGCTTTGATTCCTCGTACAGTATGGATTTTTCATATACCGCCATACCGAAGCACAGTTAATACAACAGCTCTGGGCTTCAATAGGCAGCAAATCATTTAATATTGTTCGCAGCTAAAAGCACTGTGGAGCTCTGTGCAAATTAGATACAGCTCACTTGTTAACCAGGTAGCATTAGCATAAAAACGTTAACAGATGGGAGAGGTTTTCTCAATATGGTGGAAACAATAAACAAAAACAGCAAAGAAATGAGCCGTGTTGGCAGTTTAGAAGTTTTTTTGGTTGCAACAGATTAAAACAGTATATACTGTACAGTTTGTCAGGGCATAGTTGTTGCAAAAAAGCAAACGGTGGTGGCGTTAGTACCGGGGTGAAAATACTTCAGTTTAATTGCTATACCGACATTATACCAACAACACTGATGCAAGCTGGAAGCGTAGATATATAAAGTCGTCCACTTTTCTACAACAGACCTGTGATCAAGTTGTACAATCAGTGCAGTCATACCTCAGTATAACGCTATAACTGTGCACTTCATCAGTGGTGACTGGGAGACTGCAAACATCATTTTATTTGTTAAAGGGAGAGCTAAGTGTAATTGTATAATACTTAAATATTAAATAAAGAATAAAAATGTTATTTATTGCACCTGTTTTACGTGTACTGATTCCATCATATATTGTGTCATTTTGTGGGGCCAAGCAAACGTTACAGTACTCAAAACCTTCATTATATACATGGTGAAATTGAAATGTTCTTTTTTTATTCTAAGTACTTATGACAGTAAAATCAGCCACAGACATATACAAAATAAAACATACCGTAATATACCGTGAAACCGTCAGAATCAATACAGAAATACAGTCATACAAATTTTTGGTCATACCGCCCAGCCCTATAATTGAGTAATATAAACGTTTTTGGGGTTAGTAAACTATTGCACCATTATAGGCAAGGCAAGTTTATTTATACAGTGTAGCACAATTAAAAATTAAAAATGCTTGTTTTAATTTTATCTTATTTGCATCACCCGCTTTATCTTGTTCAGGGTCGTGGTGGGTCTGGTTCCACTGAGAAGACTTGAATACACTGAACAGGGCGCCAATTCATCACAGGACTTTAACCTACCTCAGACATAGCCAATCATGTTTGTGTAGATGTCCAGCTAGCCAATAGTGGCGAGCTAGCATAATAGACTGCTGTATCACCCAAACGCCTGCTTTAAAAATGTATAAAATTAAAATAAATATACGTTAAATAATGTCAAACATTGTTTTAGCAGAGCACGTACTTCACCGTGCTTTATAGCATTCATTTTCTTCAAATCCTTTAATAACTCATTCCAGAGTGGCATTTTATTGAAAAAATAAATAAATATGAATAAATAACCCACTTTTACAGACACTATGATGAATACAGTTTCCTTTGATTATTTTTCCATAAATAATTTTTAAATGGTTGATCTTTCTTTAAATGTATTTTATTTATTCCACCCCCCCCCCCCCCCCAACAAGGTAATTAAATAACCTTGGGAGTAAATAAAAATATTTAATTATAATAAATTAATAATATTAATAATTAATTAATAATAAATAAATAAATACACAATCGCCTGTATTAAAAAATTTAAAAATACATTAAATAATGTTACACATTGTTCCAGCTGAGCACATACTTCACCATGCTTTAATTCAGAATTATGTAAATAAATGAACCATTTAATGATTCATGAAAGAGTAACACTTTTTTTGATTGATTCGGGCAGACTTGTAGCCAGCTCTAATAGTCTAAAAATGTGTCCACGGCTCTTGTCCCTGATTGGTAAGAGTGTTCTGAATGAGCTGTGGCAGTCTCAAGACATTAGTGACAAGACTATTATAGTCATTTATTCTGCAGGTGATAAATGCATGGGTGGGTTTTTTCAGGGTTTCATAAGACATAAACACTTTAAATGTAGCAATAATTCAGGTAATATAAGGTTGAATTTATTACTTCAATACGACTAATGAAATACAAATTTCAAATTCATTTTTAAAATCATTATTTTATGACATTTAGACATTTTTTCTGTGACATTTATATGACATTTATGTGTGATATATTTAACATCCAGTATTACCTTTTTGAAGGAAACGCGGCTTTCTTGTCTTTGTTACGTTAAAAGAAGATTTGAAATATCCACAGTGCATTAACACATTTGATTTTATAGTGATTTTATAGAACTGTAGAGAATGCTGTAGGATATTTTTTAACACTTATTTTTAAGTGTGATAATTAATGGAGCGTGTTTAAAGAGTGTTTTTAATTTGCGGACATCATGGGGGTGATAATTAGGTACAAAGACTAATTGCAGAAAAAAGGTAGAAACACTGATTAAAAAGTGACTTTTTGTTAGTAGACACAACAAATTCTAAATAATAAAAATACTGTAATAAGCTTTTGCATATTTTTATTGTATTTTTTGCTATTTTATTTCATGCATTTTTCCCCAGTTTAGCGTAGTAAATGCGTCTTCCTCTGCTGGAGACATCGTGTCCGAGGAGGGTATTTTTGCCTGCCTCACGCTCGCTCCGACATGTGCTCAGTCCATCGACCCTTCTTATTCGCCCACGCATACAGTGAATTTGTGCACGAGGCCAGTATTTGCGCACTGATCTCTGTGCTCCTCCACTTTCTGTACAGGCTCCTTGGGCTACTAACCAGGGTCCTAACACAGCCTCGAAGACCCTACCCACTTTCAGCCTGGTCTTTGTCTGCTGCAAGCATTGCCAATTATGCCCGCTAGTGGGCGCCCAGCTGACCGGTTCAGAGCTGAGATTAGAACTCACGGAGTTCAGTAGGCTCATGGCATTGTGCTGTATGGTGTTTGTGTTTATTTAACAAACACCTGCTCTGCGAGGCTGGAATATTTGTTTCCCCCTGCTTATAGGTCAGCATTATTTAATCTGTAACTCTGTATCTAACCCCCTGGACAGTATGATGCCACCTTTTTGAGTGGAGCCTGAAATGGATCCACATTCGACGCGGACTGTGTCGCCAACCCCGATATTTACTAACTTTATCCCTGTTTATGCTTTTTTCCAAGATTACCATTAGGGGTCGCTGGCGGATTATTGAGTTGGCACAGTTTTTACGCCGGATGCCCTTCCTGACACAACCCTCCCTATTTATCCGGGCTTGGGACTGGCACTACAATGCACTGGTTTATGCATCCCAGCAACTAGGCACCTATAGAACAGTGTCTCCAATTAGCCTGGCTGCATGTTTTTGGTCTGTTGAGAAAACCCACGTTTTAGAACTGAACTCTGCACAGAAAGGACCAAAACCAGTTTTTCAATTAAAACCAAATGTGTAATACCAAAACATTTTAAACTGTAGCAGTTTTCTTGCATGTGGCTTGATCAGTGATGGTGATGTGTTATGTATTACAATTATTTTTTACTTCTTTATAGTCCAATGCTCTTCCCAACCTTTTTTGCACCACGGACCAGTTTAATATAAGATATAATTTTACGGACTGACGGGGGCGGGAGGATTTAAAATAAAATTATAGGACAAGTATAATAAAAAACAGTGCATAACAATACTACTCACCAGTGATGAAAAATTTAGCTTTTTTCGCTGCAAAGAGACGCTCCCACCTAGTGGTGATAGGAACCAATAACACCCAAAGTGTGTTTCTTATGTCTGGTCTACTCTATAACTTTGTTTTGGTTGGTGTCACTGCAAAAGATAGGATGTTGGAAATGGAAGCATGTTTTCATTGCTTTTGTCGCGACCTCTAATTATTTATTCTTTCTGCGCAGCCCGGTAATAAATGACCGGTACCGGTCCATGGCCTGGTGGTTGGGGACCACTGATTTACACCACTCCAGCCACTATTTTGCAATGTTTTGAGATATTTTGGCCCTGTGTGTAAAGTCCTGACAAAATAAACACAAACTTTGAAGCTCTTGAGGAGCAGTTCTTGAACTCTGACATTGACTTTAGAAGCAGCTTGGTAGTAGTAAGTGTTGAAACTGGATACAAATTATTTGTATCTATTATTTTGGACTTGTGTGCTGTGCTGCTTCAAAGCCAAGCTCTTGCTGCCCCTAGTTGTTTCAAGTCAGTAATGAGAGCACTCAATGCAAGCTTGTAGAAGTCTGAACATGACCAGTTTGTTCCTGAATGAGTATTGTTATTCTACATGCATACAAGCTTTAATTTGTGTTCCTAATTTATGTTTCTATATTTGTGTTTCTGATTTGTGCTTCTGATTTGTGTTTACTGTTCCCTGGTCCAGTTCCATATTCCTGTGTGCTATTTATGTGTTCTGCTGGTTATTACTCTCCTAGTTCTGACCTTTGGCTGTTCACTGGACTTCTGATTATGGATCTGCTTATTATAACCCTGTCTGCCTGTTGTCTGACCTCACTATGAACATGGACTTTAAATAATCAAGGATGTACTTTTATGTAATTTTAATGATGTGTTTTCCCAGTATAGTTTGCAGAGAAGCAGCACTATATTATGATGTACACCGATTAGGCATAACATTATGACCACCTTCCTAATATTGTGTTGGTCCCCTTTTTGCTGCCAAAACAGCCCTGCAACTGTGATGCACTGTGTATTCTGACACCTTTCTATCAGAACCAGCATTAACCTCTTCAGCAATTTGAGTTACAGTAGCTCGTCTGTTGGATCGGACCACACGAGCCAGCCTTCGCTCCCCACGTGCATCGATTGGCCCTTGTCAAACTCTCTCAAATCCTTACGCTTGCTAATTTTTCCTGCTTCTAACTCATCAAATATGAGGATAAAATGTTCACTTGCTGCCAAATATATCCCACCCACTAACAGGTGCCATGATGAAAAGATAATCAGTGTTATTCACTTCACCTGTCAGTGGTCATAATGTTATGCCTAGTTGGTGTATATGTGAGATCATATGACTAACCTTTTCTCCACCTGGGTTCAATCCCCGGGTGGGGCAGTCCGGGTCCTTTCTGTGTGAAGTTTGCACGTTCTACCCGTGTCTGCATGGGTTTCCTCCGGGAGCTCCGGTTTCCTCCCACAGTTCAAAGACATGCAAGTGAGGCATATTGGCATTAGCATACGCCTTTATCCAAAGCGACTTACAGTACTGTGACAGTATATTGTCGAAGCGACCTTTCGATTATTAGTTCAGTACCTCGACCACAGGCTACAACTGCTCCAGGGCTTAGGGCACTTGAGTTAGATTCTCAGCTAAGGTTTGAACCTTGATATGGATATGTTCTGTTTGTGTGGGTTTCCTTTGGAGATGCACCAGCATGTTGACTAGTTCTTTTTTTTACCCATAGTTGTTAGTGAGTGACTACATGTATGACAAGTGTGTAATTTCCTGTGATGAGTTGACCCCTTGTCTGGGCAGTTGCTAAAGAAAAAGTATGTCCAATATGTAAGTATACACTGATCAGCCATAACATTAAAACCACCTCCTTGTTTCTACACACACTGTCCATTTTATCAGCTCCACTTACCATATAGAAGCACTTTGAAGTTTTACAATTAATGACTGTAGTCCATCTATTTCTCTACATAAATTTTTAGCCTGCTTTCACCCTGTTATTTGATGGTCAGGACCCCCACAGAGCAGTTATTATTTGGGTGGTGGGTCAATGACATGGTGGTGGTGTGTTAGTGTGTGTTGTTCTGGTATGAGTGGATCAGACACAGCAGCGCTCCTGGAGTTGTTAAATACCATGTCCACTCACTGTCCACTCTATTAGACATTCCTACCTAGTTGGTCCACCTTGTAGATGTAAACTCAGAGACGATCGCTCATCTATTGCTGCTGTTTGAGTTGGTCATCTTCTAGACCGTCATCAGTGGTCACAGGACGCTGCCCACAGGGTGCTGTTGGCTGGAAATATTTTTGGTTGGTGGACTATTCTCAGTCCAGCAGTGACAGTGAGGTGTTTAAAAACTCCATCAGTGCTGCTGTGTCTTATCCACTCATACCAGCACAACACACACTAACACACCACCACCATGTCAGTGTCACTGCAGTGCTGAGAATGATCCACCACCCAAATAATACCTACTCTGTAGTGGTCCTGTGGGGGTCCTGACCATTGAAGAACAGCATGGAAGGGGGCTAACAAAGAATGCAGAGAAATAGATGGACTACAGTCAGTAATTGTAAAACTACAAAGTGCTTCTATATGGTAAGTGGAGCTGATAAAATGGACAGTGAGTGTAAAAACAAGGATGTGGTTTTAATGTTATGGCTGATCAGTGTATATTCTGCCAAGTTAATAATTAAAATTAATAAGAGGAGGGAATTAAAATATAGTATTGTTTTTTATAGGAATGATTGATCCTTATACTGTTAAAGTTTGACTTCTTTATTGGATTTTGACTCTACCACAACTTTATAAACTTTAGGTTGACATGAAAGTACATCTCATAGTCACAAAACTATGCGTTGCCAGTCAGCTGTCTACACAGGCACAATGTGTCTTAAATAACCTGACACATCACCGAGTGTCGGAGTTAGTGTCTTCAGTTTATTTCTCCAGCAATAAAGCTACCATCAGAATTACTGATATCCATCACAGTGTGCAAAAAATAACATTATGCCATTATCATCAACATTATTGTTCTGTGTAACAATGCAGGCAGATAAAGAAAATGAGTTCCATCATCAAGCTTTTTGACAAGTAAATGAAGCACCGCCCCAACCATACAGTCTTTTTCTGTGAATTTAGAGACTTGTATAAAGCCATTCTGTCTGTCCCTGAACATTTTTGCCTCCATACTGCATATACAATAATGGCAGGCATATATTTAGATTTGATATCTTAAATAAAATAGAAAGAGAAGCTTATAATCAATTTTATGGTTGATTCCAAAGTTCTTAAAAAAATCGTCAAACCAGTTTTATAACAATTCTCATTGTATTTGTTGGATTTGAATTGAATCACATATTGTCAGTAAACACAGTGTCCAATGCACAAAAAACCTACATAAAAAAATGCAGCTTTGAGTGTATGTTATTCTTTTATCTGTTTTATCTGCCAGGTGGCTCGGTGGATAGCACTGTCGCCTGACAGCAAGAAGGTCCTGGGTTCGATCCCCAGGCGGGGCAGTCCGGGTCCTTTCTGTGCAGAGTTTGCATGTTCTCCCCATGTCTGCGTGGGTTTCCTCCAGGAGCTCCGGTTTCCTCCCACAGTCCAAAAACATGCGATCAGGTTAATTGGAGACACTGAATTGCCCTAGAGGTGAATGGGTGTGTGTATGTGTGTGTGTGTGTCTGCCCTGTGATGGACTGGCGCCCCGTCCAGGGTGTTACTGTGTGCCTTGCACCCATTGAAAAGCTGGGATAGGCTCCAGCACTCCCCGCGCCCCTAATTGGATAAGCGGTTAAGAAAGTAAGTGAGTGTTTTATCTGCCTAAGATTAGAATAACGTATTTTCAGCAGAACAGCAAGTTCTATGTTTAGAAACTAGGCATTGAACATCACCTTGCTAATACCATCCCGACAGTAAACATTGTGTTGGCAGAATCAAGCGATGGGGGTGCTTCTCAGTGGTAGGAACAGGAAAAAAGAAGAAGAAGGCGAATGCCTTTATTTGTCATATATACAGATACACAAGTACAGAACAACAAAATTATTTTTCCACATATCCCAGGATGTTTGGAAGCTGGGGTCAGAGCACAGGGTCAGCCATTGTACGAGGCCCTGGAGCAGACTGGGTTAAGGGCCGTGCTCAAGGGCCCAACAGTGGCTGCATAGCAGAGCCTGGATTCGAACCGACAAATTTTCAGTTGATAGCCCAAAGCTCTACTCATTTGGAAGGCTGGTAATAAGGGATGAATTAATACAGCCAAATACAAAAAGTAAAATTATTTCTCCCTCTACAGTGCATAATATCATTAAACGATTCAACAAATCGGGAGGAATTTCAGTGCGTAAAAGCCAGGGTCGCAAGCTTAAGCTGAACGCCCTTGATCTTAGCTGATATAACCACATGGGCAAGGGATTACTCTGGCAAACCTTTGTGCACAAATGCAACTTTATCCTTATGCTAACCATGTCCAGAAGCAGCATCAACTTATTTGGGCTCTGAGGCATCTAGGATGGACCATCACACAGTGGAAACGTGTATTGTGGTCAGATGAATCAGCATTCCAGGTCTTTTCTGGAAAAAATAGAAGCCGTGTGGTCCGGACCAAAAATGAGAAGGACTGTTATCAGCAACAATTCCAAAAGCCAGGGTCTGTCATGGTGTGGTGTTTTGTCAGTGCCCTTGGCAAAGGTAATTTACACTTCTGTGATGGCAGCATTAATGCAGAAAAGTACATTAAGATCTTAGAGCAACATATGCTGCCTTCAAGACGTCATCTTTTCCAGGGACATCCATGCATTTTTCAACAAGACAGTGAAAAACCACATGCTGCACACATCAAGACATCAAGAGGACATTTAGAGCCGCCACGTTTCATCACATAAAGTGATCAATGATGAGTGTCAAGCCCATGACGTCTATAGAACGCACAGCTTCTACTTTACAAACTGTAGCATTGTGCAGCCCTAAGCTTCTGTACAACCTGTGATGCTTATATTTTCCATTGTAATTTAGAACACCTCTTCTTCAGTTGTGCATCTAACAGATATTTAGAAGCCATGATATTCTGTGATTATGTAAATGTCTTTTCATTGTATTGTAAGCTTACTTAAACAAACACGCACAATTACAAAACACACTTGAAGTTTTACAGCTAGCCTGCTAACCCAGATTTACTGCTTGTTCACCTTAGGAGAAACAAAAGGCTTTATTCAAATAAAGATAAATGGAGCACTCTATGCACTTTATTTCCAGACGTTAGCAGTGCAGTGTACGCCATCAACAGAGGAGAAATTAAATAAACAAATAACAACAGAAAACATTCAAGTGCCATTTCCTTCCTCTGGAGAGTAACAAGATTAATGCCCTTGTTTAATACAGACCATGAGCTGCACCAGCTACAGGCTCACATTTATAGCAGCTGTATTTTTGATTGGCATCCTTGGGTCTGCATCTGAATTATTAAAGAGAATTTTAGTATACTGAGAGTGGAAGAATATCTCTTTCATTTATGAGTCTTTGATGAATGAGTGTTTTTACAAATGCTGTGGCAAAAGTTTGAGGACACGTGCTTGTGGATTGTGTAGCTGGCATAGGCGGCTCCAGCTTTCTCTTACTGATTCCCCTAACCCCCATAATTCCCCTCTGCTTTTCTTTGTGTTTTGCAGGGGGCTTTTCGATGTGGTGCCCCTGTGGTGTGATTGACACCTGTGTTTCCTAGTGGTTTTTTTTCTCTTTGTTAGTGATTACATGGAGTGTGGGGATCTCAGACAGTGTGTTCATCAGTCTTTTTTCCTGCTTCTCTCTAACTTTTTTTTTTGTTTTTAGTAATTTGCTTATTATTTTTATTATTTTAGTTGTTTTTATCTTTCTTTTTATGGCTCTTTAGCCACAATATTGTTGGATAAGTATCCTGCAATTGGGTTCATTCTTTATAACATCACAGGTGCAAGGCTTCACCTGAGGCCTCCATGGCCAGCACTCACCACCTCATTACAGATTTAAGGTATTCACATACTTTTTGGTCACATGATGTTTTGTAAAACACAATAAAAAAATAATCTGTGATTTGTTAATTTTCTTAAATATTTATTTAACTGCTAAAAGAAGAAATAAAATATTTCCAATGTTGTCACTGATAAACTTTATTGTATTTCAACCACATTTAGAATGTAATGCCTCAAACATACTTCAAAAAAGTTTGGACAGGGGCATGTTTACCCCTGTGTTCCATTACTTTTTTGTTGCAGTTTTGCAAGTGAAATTTCTATTGTATAAGGAGGTCCATTCCTCCTCATACAATTATAATTAGAGACAGATCTGGACTGCATTCAGGCCAGTCAAGCACATGTATTCTGTGTCTATAAGACCTGGCATCATCTTGCTAAAATAATCATGAACTTACTGGGAAAAGATCTTATTGATGGCAGCATGTGTTTCTTAAAATCCCAATATATGCCTCTGCGCCAATGGTACCTTCAAACATATGTTAGTCACCCATGCCATGGGCACTGATGCACCTCTGTACCATGGCAGTTGTTGGCTTTTGCGCCTTTCACTAATAACAGTTTGATTGGTTCTTTTTTATTGTTGGCACCCGTTTTTTACCCCAAAAACAAGCTAAACCAATGACTTATTTGACCATAGCACATGTTTCCAGTGTTTTGGACCATCCGAGAAGAGCTTGGGCTGTTTTAAATTTACCTACATATTGTGGAACACTGTATCTTAAATATTCTATAAACCTTTCATTCATATTTTGCCTTTGTCTGTTTTTGGAGTGTGTTGCAGGCATCAAATTCTACTTCTAAAAATGTATTATATTGGAATTGTTTTTCTTTTTACTTTTGTCAGTTACATAAAAAATCAAGAAAATTAACAAATGACAGATTCTCTTTTATTGTGGTTTACAAAAATGTCTCAACCTTTTTGAAAACGGGATTTGTACGTTAAAGAAGTGGGGAAATCCCTAGAGAGTGTTGCTTCTTGATGGATGACTGAAAGAACACTAAGAGGAGCAGAAGAGAAAAAAACTTGCTCAAGGGAAAAAGTAACACAGTATGCACCCCAACAACTGAAGTGTTACATGTGTCTGTCAGTGTAAAACGTTTGTTTTATTTATTTATGTAATTTTTTAATTAATCAATTGGTTTTTTATGCATTTTCTCCCCCTTTTTCTTCCTTTTAAGTGCATCTAATTGCCTGATTGCATCATGCTTCCTCTCTGCCAATGCCAATCCCTGCTCTGATTGAGGAGAACGAAGCTAACCTACGCCCCCTCCAACATGTGGCCGGCATGTCGTATGCATCTTATCACCCACACTTTGACGAGTGCAGTGCAGCTCAACACTGTGTATGGCGAGACACTCCCTGAGAGCACTCTTTTCTTATCTCTGTGCAGGCACCATCAATCAGCCAGCAGAGGTCGCAATCGCACCAGCCATGAGAGAGAGAGACCTTATCCGGCTTAATCCCACCCATATCTGAACAACAGGCCAATCGTTGTTCATGTGGCCGCTCATCCTATAGGGTAGAGCTGAGATTCGATACGATGTATTGGAGATCCCAGCTCTGGTTCCAGCGTGTTTTTACCGCTGCGCCACCTGAGCGGCCAATTAATTAATTGTTAACTGGATTTTACCAGTATTGTACTAAGTAATGTTTCTTTGTATAATTGTGTGTGATAAGGCAATAGTGTTAAATAAACATATCTTTCATTTTGTTACTGCCTGTGAAGAGTTTTGCATGATCTCCAGTTATTTACATGGGTACTTACATGGGTATTTACAAGCTTTCTCTTTTTTACCCGCATATAAACCCTGGCCAAATGCAAATCAGTCTAATTGTTGTCACTCCAAGCAATACATGATGCTGTTACTGGTAAATCAATGCTGAGCTCCTTGGTATCGAGATATTCTTCCCACTTTACTGCATATCAAATGGCATATTCTTATTAAATATTAAACCTGGATGTGAGTTACACAATATATTTGCAGGCTGTACCAACACCATGTTCCAGGGACTGGTAGCTGAATTTACAGTCCCTAATAAAAGCTTTTGCAAACTCCAATGCTTATTTTAGATGATATAGGCAGAGGAAAAAGATGGGTCATTTTTATGCCATCTTTGAAACGCTTCCAAGCAATTTCCAGTTATGCAAGACCAGTTTCTTATCTCATTATATAAGGAAAGACATAACTTCAAAACTGTACATCAAATGCACTTTAGGTACAATCTGCCTCTGAGTGTATTTAGTAGTTTGTCATTTGACTGTTGTACATGTATTGTTTACTGTTGTTTCAATAGTGACACCATACAGTTGCTAATTGCTCTATACTATCTATATACGATAGTATGTAATGCACTACATTGTGCTTTTCCACTTGAGGTAGTGCACTGTGTATCAAATGTGGAGTCATATATAATGCTGTGTGAGACAGGTACAGTGTACTTACTCACTTTCTTAACCGCTTTTCCAAACTAAGGTCACAGGGTGCTGGAGCCTATCCCAGCTTTTCAATGGGCGCAAGGCACACAGTAACACCCTGGACAGGGCGCCAGTCTATTGCAGGGCAGACATACATACACACACACATACACACACTCATTCACCTATAGGGCAATTCAGTGTCTCCAATTAACCTGATTGCATGTTTTTAGACTGTGGGAGGAAACCGGAGCTCCTGGAGGAGCCCACGCAGACACTGGGAGAACATGCAAACTCCACACAGAAATGACCTGGACTGCCCCGCCTGGGGATCGAACCCAGGACCTTCTTGCTGTGAGGCGACAGTGCTACCCACTGAGGTACAGTGTAATTAAATTATATTTTTGTTTGTTTATTACTTTCATTTTTATTAATATTTGATGTAAATTTGTAAAAGTTTTAACCTTACAAAACAGATTTTTTAACTAGTGATGTTACAATTCATGCATTCATTCCATTCTGCTGTCATCCTTAATTTGGCATATATACAGTATGCGGAGGTACTAAAATATACATGCAATATATGCAGAGGTATAAAATAGTTTCTGAAGCATTAAAGCATATTTTTTTTTCTATTTTATTTATGCATTTTCTCCCATTTTCTCCCAATTTCAATTTGTCTTCCACTGCTGGGGGATCCCTGATTGCAGTTGAGGTTGGTATATTTCTGCTCAGGCATCCTCCGACCCGTGCTCAGCCTTTTGCGGAACCCTTTTTCACCTATGCACTCTGCACAGGCGCCTCTCTATCTGCCAGTCAGGGTCCTTACACAGTGTTTGAAGACCCCACCCACACCCCACCGTGTCTGCTGAGGGCACTGCCAATTATACCCACTAGATGTCGCCCAGCCGACCGGTGGCAACGCCAAGTTTCGACCCGAGGAGTTCAGTATCTCGGCGCTGGTGTGCTATTGGAATATAAAGTGTATTCTTATATTTGACTATAAATTAAAAAAAAGTTCTATCTATCTATCTATCTATCTATCTATCTATCTATCTATCTATCTATCTATCTATCTATCTATCTATCTATCTATCTATCTATCTATGTAATAATAATAATAATAATACATTTTATTTATATAGCGCTTTTCAAGATACTCAAAGACGCTTTACATAAGACAAATAATCAAAACAAATACGTACATACACCATACAAATCATAGTACAAAATCAAAATAGTACATCAACATCAAGAATAATTAAGATAAAAACAAAGAGAGCAGCATAAGACAGTTCATTAAAAATTAGCTAAATTATGAGAGAGAACAACAAATATAGAACAATTTCTTAAAATTAGACAGAAACAGGACAGATTTACATGCAATCAGGAAACTGAAAACTTTACAAGTTTTAGGATCTAGGACTTCACATTTCTGTCGTGATCTAAGTATAAAAACTATTAAAAAGAATAGCAAAAATAAAAGCATTTATTTTGTGTTGTTACAAGTTAAATGCCACTCTGAATAGATGAGTTTTGAGAAGTGACTTGAATTTGGACAGGTCAGGACAATCTCGTAGGTGTTTGGGGAGAGCATTCCATAAAGATGGAGCAGCTATGGAAAAGGCCCTGTCACCCCAGGTCCGGTGCTTGGTCCTAGAGGGTATGGACAGTAGGTTAGCCTCAGAAGAGCGAAGGCTACGGGAGGGAATGTGCTGATGGAGCAGGTCGGTGAGGTAGGATGGGGCCTGATTATGGAGAGCTTTGTGAGTGAATAGAAGAATTTTGAATTGAATGCGTTGAGCAACGGGAAGCCAATGAAGTTTTTGTAGAACAGGTGTAATATGATCACGGGAGCGAGTATGAGTAAGGAGGCGAGCAGCTGAATTCTGGATATACTGAAGTTTTTTTAGGATTTTGTTAGATGTACCATAAAGGATGCTATTGCAATAATCAATTCTGGATGTAATAAAAGCATGAATCAAGGTTTCGGCGGCAGAAAAGGAGAGTGATGGACGTAGACGTGCTATGTTTTTTAGATGAAAGAAAGCAGTTTTGGTGATGTGATTTACATGGCGGTCAAAAGAGAGGTTGCTATCAAAAATTACACCAAGATTTCGGATGTTAGAAGACGGAGACAAAGTGTCATTATCAATGGTAATTTGAAAATTTTTTGTGGTTTTTGCCAGGGTTGTAGGACCTACGATGATCATATCTGATTTTTCACAGTTTAATTTGAGGAAATTAGCTTTCATCCACAATTTCATTTCAGTGATGCAATTTGTCAGAGTGGAGTGAAGTTCAGTATTAATGGATTTGGAGGAGATGTAAAGCTGAATATCATCAGCATAGCAGTGGAAATGTAAACCATGCCGACGTATGATGTCACCAAGGGGGAGCATATAAAGAATAAACAAAAGGGGACCTAACACTGAGCCTTGGGGAACGCCTTGGGACAGTGGAGCAATGGCAGAACTACAATTGTTGATATTAACAAACTGTTGTCTGTTTATGAGATATGACCTTAACCACAAAAGGGCAGTACCAGTGATGTTGACAGAGGATTCAAGGCGGGACAGAAGAATGGAGTGATTAATGGTGTCAAAAGCTGCAGTAAGATCAAGGAGGACGAGAATATTAATTTGTCCAGAGTCTGAGGAAAGAAGAAGGTCATTTGTGACTTTGAGGAGGGCTGACTCAGTGCTGTGCTGGGGGCGGAAACCAGACTGAAATGATTCAAATAGATTATTGGAATTTAGGTGATCTTTGAGCTGTGAGGCAACAACACGTTCCAGTATTTTCGACAGAAATGGAAGATTGGAAATGGGCCGAAAGTTACTCATAATGTTAGAGTCAAGTCCAGGTTTTTTAAGTATGGGAGTAACAGCAGCCAATTTGAGTGATTGAGGGACTGAGCCAGAACTAAGAGAGGAATTGATTATCTCTGTGATAAGTGATGAGATAACTGGAAAACAACCCTTAACAAGTTTTGATGGAGCAGGATCCAAAACACAAGTGGAGCTTCGCATCCCTGTTAAGATCTCAGATAGGTCCAAAAGAGACACAGGTGAGAACTGAGACAGAGGCTGGGTAATAAATTGAGATGAGATAGGCGGAGAAACAGAGATGACAGGGGAAACTGTCAGAAAATTGTGGATATTCTCAACTTTTGTTTGAAAAAATGAGAGGTAAGAGTTACACTTGTCAACTGTAAAGGAATTGGTAGTATTGTCAACTGGTTTGAGAAGTTTATTTATTGTGGAAAAGAGAGTCTTAGGATTTGTTGATCCAGCATGTATGAGTTCGGAATAGTAAGTGGATCGGGCTGCCGTAAGAGCGTCTTTGTAATGTTGAAGATAATCAGAATAAATCTGATAATGTACTGTTAGACCGGTTTTCTTATAAAGTCTTTCAAGCTGGCGTTTACGGGATTTCATTTGGTGAAGCTCAATTGTGTACCATGGTGCGGAATGACTAAATGAAACAAATTTGGTTCTCAAAGGAGCCAGCTCATCAAGACATGAGGCGAGTATGTCATTATAGTAATCGACAAGGTCAGATGAATTACTAGACAGTACAGGACAGACAGACATCTTTTTAACAAGAGAATCTGAGAAAGCAGAGGGAGAGATATATTGAAGATTCCTGAAGGATATTTTACGTTTAGCTCTAGTGATGGGCCTAGTGACCTCAATGTCCATGATGATTGTCAAATGATCAGAGACAGTAAGGTCATGGCTGGACGGCTGATGAACTAGGACACCAGTAGAGCAGACAAGGTACATATTGTGACAGACATTAAGGGTACAATGGATGCTTTTAAAGAGCATTTTTGCTTTTATGTTGCACTCTAAAAGAATGGCATCTTTAAAGTGCTATTATTATGAAGGGGGGCTTGGTGGGTAGCACTGTCGCCTCACAGCAAGAAGGTCCTCGGTTCGATCCCCAGGTGTAGCGGTCTGGGTCCTTTCTGTGTCAATGTCTGTGCCTGTTTACAATGTTTTCATAACGTAGTAAAAGATAATTTCCTGGGCACCAAATTGTTGGTTTAAAATCTTCCATACCTGTTAATTATATATATATATATATATATATATATTAGGGCTGTCAAACGATTAAAAATTTTAATCGCGATTAATCTCAGAATTTCATATAGTTAATCGTGATTAATCGCATTAAAAAAAATCTGTGTAAATGTTATAGAAAACAAGGTTTTTTAAGTGAAATTTTACCATTAAAATGGTGAACACATTTTATGCTAAATGTACTTATGTTAAAAACTGCTGGGACAAGAGAAAACTGTAAGGAAGTTTTATTCACTCACATACTAGGCAGTAATACTATCCAGCAGAGATTCTTGACTTCGTATATATGTCAGATTGTAGGTTCAAATTTCTCCATCAGCAAACATTGTAGATCAGCGGTGCTTTAGGTGGGATAAGGAGTAGTTATTGTAACAGACTTTTCTGTGCTTGTATCGTGACAATGGTTTGATGGACGTTTCTACACGAAGTGAGTGTGTTTTGACCCTTTGGGGCTTCCATAGTTCATGGAATAGCATGCTTGGCTAACGCGAGGACTCTCGGTACCGTAAGAGAAGAAGTTAATAAAAGTGTTCTGCTTCCGACAATTTGTGAATATACCGTGTATTTATTTCTTTATTAAGCAAGTGCATCACTATGACGCTCGGTTACATTATGATAACAAACCGCAAATGAAACAAACGGTGGCAAGTCCACCCCACACTTTGAGAAACGCTGTCTTAATGAGAGATGCCGTGCACGGTCAAGTCTCCACATGAACTACGGATGACTCGCAGGGCCAAATAGAATTTGCGTTAACAGCACAATTTTTTTTAATCGCGTTAAATTGTGATCGCGTTAATGCGTTATTATCGCGTTAACTTTGACAGCCCTAATATATATATTTTATATATATTTTATATATATATATATATATATATATATTTTTTTTTTATGTTCTGGTTACTGCAAAAGATAAGACATATTTATAACAACACATTTTTTTCCAATTTCCATTAATTTTTACTTTCATACTTGTGTACTGTGTTTGTCATAGGTTTGAATGGTGCGCTGTCTTAGTGAATAAAACCGCTGCAATTTATGCTTTAATATGCTTTAATAATGAACCCTTTTAGAGCCACTAAGATCTCTTTGGTGCCATTTTATTAAAAATGGGGTCAATGTTACCTGCTTGGAATTTACATACGTGCCACAAGACGTGTGTTATCCAGCACACTAGATTAAACCATCTGCACTTCAGTTTCTTTACTTTTTATTGCATTTTCCTAAATTTGTTACCTGTCTGCAGCTGGAGAAAAGAACTATTTCAGTATGCTTTAGGAACTTAGTTGTTCATCTTGTGTATGAAATGACTAATTGTTCGCCTATATTCACCGTGATTTTTCCCTTACTCTCTTATTCTTACTTAATTATTTGTACAGGTAGTTATACATTTACATGACTGATGTTATTTAATAAAAAATACTTCAGCATTTTTTATTACAAATGAATATAGTGTAAGAAAACCAAGTGTTTTTTCCCCCCATAGTCTAGACTGCATATTTAATAATGTAAAAATATGAAGGTGGCAAAAATGGGAGAGAAATAAAGGATGGCTGTGCAGTATATGGTAAGTATTATTAGGCTAGTGTGCTGTGGCAGGGTGCTGGCTAAGGAAAAGCAGTGCCTCAGGCCATATCATCATACCTACAGCTGCCAACATGGTGTATGTGTGTGTGTGTGTGTGTGTGTAGGTAGGGAGGTACTAGGTGATAATATTTCTATGTCTATGATTTACTTATGTAAGTAAATAAGATTAAACAGCATTAAATTGGTACTTTTCATATTTGTTTACTATTAATCATTTAGATGCTAATATAATGCTAATATGATGCTAATAACCAGCAGACATACTCTCAGTGGCCACTAGAAACATGTAACAGCCTTATTTTTGGGGGCATTCTTTATACAGGAGTGTTTATTAAGTGTGCTCTTGACAAATAAAAGCACAACAAAACATTGAAAAAGACAGAACAGATCTAAAGGAGACTAACAGAAATGACCATTACTTAGTAAATCCACTTCAACTGCTGCTTTTTTATGGTTTTGAAAGTGTTTAAAAGCAGTAACAACACTGACAAGGTAGAAGTCAAAGCCATTAGAATATTTGTGGTTGCCAATTTACAATGTGCACTTACAAAACATGGTCAGACATCACTCCAAATTGTAGAGTGTGAAACTAAACAGCCAAATCCATCAGCATAAATAATCTGCATAATGTTCATTATACACTGCTGGACTGAGAATAGTCCACCAACCAAAGATATCCAGCCAACAGCGCCCCCATGGGCAGTGTCCTGTGACCACTGATGAAGGTCTAGAAGATGGCCAACTCAAACAGCAGTGATAGATGAGCGATCGTCTCTGACTTTACATCTACAACCCCTGGCAAAAATTATGGAATCACCACTCTTGGAAGATGTTCTTTCAATTGTTTAATTTTGTAGAAAAAAAAGAAATCACAGACATGCCACAAAACTATCATTTCTCAAACTGTCAACCCTCTGGCATTAAGAAACAATAAAAAAAGAAACAAATATAATAGTTGTGGTCAGTCACAATTGCTTTTTTTTAGATCAAGTAGAGGAAAAAAATATGGAATCACTCAAATCTGAGGAAAAAATTATGGAATCATTAGAAAACACTCCACCATTATTACTTTGTTGCACCACCTCTGGCTTTTATAATGGTTTAAACTCTATGAGGCATGGAGTTAACTAATGACAAACAGTATTCTTCATCAATCTGCCTTCAACTGTCTCTTGCTGTTGCCAGATCAGCTTTGCAGGTTGGAACCTTGTCATTGACCATTTTCTTCAATTTCCACCAGAGATTTTCAAATGGATTGAGATCCGGACTATTTGCAGGCCATGCCATTGACATTATCTGTTTTCTTGAAGGAAAGTTTTCACGTCCTTTGCCCTATGGCAAGATGCATTATCATCTTGAAAAATGAAGTCATCATCACCAAACATCCTTTCAACTGATGGAATAAGAAAAGCGTCCAAAATTTCAATGTGGACTTTGGCATTTATTGAAGACCATCTCCCCTGTGCCTTTACCCGACATGCAGGCCCATATCATCAACAACTGTGGAAATTAACATGTTTTCTTTAGGCAGTTATCTTCATAAATTTCATTGGACAGACACCAAACAAAAGTTCCAGCATCATCACCTTGCCCAATGCAGATTCGCAATTCATCACTGAAGATCACTTTTATCCAGTCACCCACAGTCCACGATTGCTTTTCTTTAGCCTACTTTAACCTTGTTCTTTTCTTTTTAGGTGTTAATGATGGCTTTTGTTTGGCTTTTCTGTATGTAAATCCCATTTCTTTTAGGTGATTTCTTACAGTTCAGTCACAGACATTGACTCCACTTTCCGGCCACTTGTTTCTCATTTGTTTTGTTGTGCATTTTCTGTTTTCAAGACATATTGCTTTGTTTTCTATCTTGATGCTTTGATGTCTTACTTGGTCTACCAGTATGCTTCCCTTTTACAACCTTCCCATTTTGTTTGTACTTGGTCCAGATTTTAAACACAGCTTACTGGGAACAACCAACATCTTTTGCGACATTCCACAATGATTTATCTTCTTGAAGGAGTTTTATAATCCTCTCATTTGTTTCAACTGACATATCTTGTGTTGGAACCATGATTCATGACAATCTGCTTTGTGCAACAGCTCTCCGAGGTGTGAGCACTCTTTTTAAACTGAAGAATAATTAGCAAATCTAATCTGCTGCAGATGTTTTGTTTTTAAACTGCAAATTACAGAGTGATTCCATAATTTTTTCCTCAGATTTGAGTGATTCCATATTTTTTTCCTCTACTTGATCTAAAAAAAGCAATTGTGACTGACCACAACTATTATATTTGTTTCTTTTTTTTATTGTTTCTTAATGCCAGAAGGTTGACATTTTGAAAAATGATAGTTTTGTGGCATGTCTGTGATTTATTTTTGTTCTACAAAATTAAACAATTGACAGAACATCTTCCAAGAGTGGTGATTCCATAATTTTTGCCAGGGGTTGTACAATGTGGACCAACTACGTAAGAGTGTCTAATAGAGCAGACAGTGAGTGGACATAGTATTTAAAAACTCCAGCAGCGCTTCCGGATGGCGGAGCTGAGACTCAACATGATGTATTCGAAATCCAAGCTCCGGTGTGCTAGCGTATTTTACCTCTGCGCCACCTGAACGTCAACCTTGACCATTTTAAAAGTTCTTAAAAGCAGTAATTTGAAAATAAACATAGAATAGAATAGAATGGCTTTATATGTCATATATACATATAGAGGTGTACAGTATAACAAAATTCTTTCTTCACATATCCCAGCCCAGTTGGAAGCTGGGGTCAGAGTGCAGGGCCACCCTTTGTACGTACAGCGCCCCTGGAGCCAGGAGGGTCAAGGACCTTGCTCAAGGGTCCAACAGTGGCTGTGTGGCAGAGCTACGTTTCAAAGCCTTAACCTTTCAATTAATAGCCCAAAGCTCTACTCACTAGGATACCACTGTCCCGCTGTATTTGCATTATAATATAATATAAAATGAATAAAGTTGATAAGTTGTAAAATATTACATTGTTTTTCTTTGTGCAATAATTATGTTCTCCCTAAATGGGTCATTTGCATTAACATGTTACAGTTTTAATTCACACTACATACACTTCCAACTTTTCTAGAACATGGTTTTAAATTTTTTTTTAAAATAAATAAATAAACATGGCATCAAGAAAATGTGGTACCACCAAGGCTTGTAATTAAATGCATGATCAATGTATGTGGCACAGATTTGTCAGAGGGCTTTTAATCTTCTCTGTGCAGTATGCATACATAGCATGTCAGCATTCGAAGTCCACAGCCAAACTGTCTGAAGCATAAATTAAAGGATACTTTATTAGATTAAGCCACACTTCAGTGAATTATGTTTTGACCTTTACTCCTGAATATGTTTCCTAACACTTTAACTTGATTAGTGTGCTTTAATCAGTTTCTTTAATGTAGTTTATCCTCACTATCCGTATCAGGTGTGTCCACTATTTAGCTTAAAAGACTTGCTGCAGGTTTTCTGACTGTTTCAATGGAGCATAGCTAATACAATTTATCATGTAATGTAAAAAATCAGCGTTTTATTCAACAGGTGAAATTGGATGTAGCCTCTGCTTGTAACGCTATGTGGGCTAGACGGACAGGAGGGGCGGACACAAACGCAGAGATGTGTAAACAACAGATTTAATATAACAAAAGACAGGACATACCACGCTAAGAGGACTAACAAAGCTAACAAGGCTAAACAAAGACTAAACAGGACTAAACAGACTAACAGGACTAAACAGATTAACAGGACTAAACAGATTAACAGGACTAAACAGACTAACAGACAGACTAACAGGACTAAACAGACTGGACAGGACTAAACAGACTAACAGGCTAAACAGACTAACAGGACTAAACAGACTAACAGGACTAAACAGACTGGACAGGACTAAACAGACTAACAGGCTAAACAGACTAACAGGATTAAACAGACTAACAGGACTAAACAGATTAACAGGACTAAACAGACTAACAGGCTAAACAGACCAACAGGATTAAACAGACTAACAGGACTAAACAGACTGGACAGGACTAAACAGACTAACAGGCTAAACAGACTAACAGGATTAAACAGACTAACAGGACTAAACAGACTAACAGGCTAAACAGACTAACGGGATTAAGGACTAAACAGACTAAACAGAACTAAACAGACTAAACAGGCTAACGGACAGGCTAATACACACAGGCTAACAAACAAGGACTAAGCTAACAGACAGGGGCTGAACAGTGACTAAACTAAACAGGCTAACAAAGCTACACAGGCTAAACAGACTAAACAGGTTAAACAGACTAAACAGACAGGACAGGACTAAACAGACAGAACAGGACTAAACAGACTAAACAGGACTAAACAGACTAACTGGCTAAACAGACTAAATTACCAGGAGCAAACAGACAGAGTTACCAGGAGCAAACAGACAGAGTTACCAGGAGCAAACAGACAGAGTTACCAGGAGCAAACAGACAGAGTTACCAGGAGCAAACAGACAGAGTTACACTCAATAATCTCCAACCAGCCTTTCCCTGAGCCTCTCCTAAATAGTAGCAGCTGGGCTAATTAGCCCCAGCTAACCAATCAGGAGAGGGAGGCTGGCTGGAGACTGGGGAGAGAAGGGCGTGGCACACTGGAGCACAGGATCACCCTGAGGCTCCAAGCGTGACAGTAGGCCCCTCCCTGAAGGCACGACTCCTGGCGTGCCCAAATAAAAAAACCAAAAACAAAAAGGAGGTCCTGGACCCTGAGGGGCATATTTGAAGTAATTTAATATGCCTTGCGGTAGGCATGATAGGAGACCAGAAGCGCTGTCGGGGAGCGCCGACGAGAGTTCAAAAGCGCCGTCGGGGGGCGCCATCGCCGGAACAGAAGTACCATCGGAGGGCGCCAACACAGAAACAGGAGCGCCATCTGGGGGCGTCATCTCGGAAACAGGAGCGCCATCTGGGAGTGCCAACGAGGAAACAGAAGCACCTTCGAAGGACACCAACTCTGGAACAGGAGCGCCATCAGGGGGCGCCAACTCAGGAACAGGAGCGCCATCAGGGGGCGCCAACTCAGGAACAGAAGTGCCGTCGGAGGACACCAACTCAGGAACAGAAGTGCCGTCGGAGGACACCAACTCAGGAACAGAAGTGCCGTCGGAGGACACCAACTCAGGAACAGAAGTGCCGTCGGAGGACACCAACTCAGGAACAGAAGTGCCGTCGGAGGACACCAACTCAGGAACAGAAGTGCCGTCGGAGGACACCAACTCTGGAACAGAAGTGCCGTCGGAGGACACCAACTCAGGAACAGAAGTGCCGTCGGAGGACACCAACTCTGGAACAGAAGTGCCGTCGGAGGACACCAACTCGAACAGAAGTGCCGTCGGAGGACACCAACTCAGGAACAGGAGCGTCGCCGAGGGACGCCCATTCGGGAACAGGAGTGCCATCAGGGGGCACCAACTCGGGAACAGGAGCGGCATCGGGCTGCGCCAACTCGGGAACAGGAGCGCCATCGGGATGCGCCAACTCGGGAACAGGAGCGCCATCGGGATGCGCCAACTCGGGAACAGGAGCGCCATCGGGATGCGCCAACTCGGGAACAGGAGCGCCATCGGGATGCGCCAACTCGGGAACAGGAGCGCCATCGGGATGCGCCAACTCGGGAACAGGAGCGCCATCGGGATGCGCCAACTCGGGAACAGGAGCGCCATCGGGATGCGCCAACTCGGGAACAGGAGCGCCATCGGGATGCGCCAACTCGGGAACAGGAGCGCCATCGGGATGCGCCAACTCGGGAACAGGAGCGCCATCGGGATGCGCCAACTCGGGAACAGAAGCCAGCTGCGTGGAGCCTGGCGAAGAGGTTTCGGGAGTCAGCTGCGGTGAGCCTGGCGAAGAGGCTTCGGGAGTCAGCTGCGGTGAGCCTGGCGAAGAGGCTTCGGGAGTCAGCTGCGGTGAGCCTGGCGAAGAGGCTTCGGGAGTCAGCTGCGGTGAGCCTGGCGAAGAGGCTTCGGGAGTCAGCTGCGGTGAGCCTGGCGAAGAGGCTTCGGGAGTCAGCTGCGGTGAGCCTGGCGAAGAGGCTTCGGGAGTCAGCTGCGGTGAGCCTGGCGAAGAGGCTTCGGGAGTCAGCTGCGGTGAGCCTGGCGAAGAGGCTTCGGGAGTCAGCTGCGGTGAGCCTGGCGAAGAGGCTTCGGGAGTCAGCTGCGGTGAGCCTGGCGAAGAGGCTTCGGGCGTCAGCTGCGATGAGCCTGGCGAAGAGGCTTCGGGAGTCAGCTGCGGTGAGCCTGGCGAAGAGGCTTCGGGAGTCAGCTGCGAAAATCCTTGAGAAACTCCTTGAAACAGCTGTGAGGACCCTGAAGAGGCGTCCGAAGTCACTAGCGAAAACACTGGAAAAACGTCATTCAGCTGCGAGGACCCTGGAGAGGCGTCCAAAGTCAGCTGCAAAAACACTGGAGAAACGTCACTCAGCTGAGAAAACACTGGAGAGGCGTCCGAAATCAGCTGCTTGGACCCTGAATATGCGTCAAAAGCCAGCTGTTTGGACCCTGGAGAAACTGGACTCAGCTGCGAAAACACTGGAGAGGCGTCCGAAATCAGCTGCTTGGACCCTGGAGAGGCGTCAAAAGTCAGCTGTTTGGACCCTGGAGAAACTGGACTCAGCTGCGAAAACACTGGAGAGGCATCCGAAATCAGCTGCTTGGACCCTGGATATGCGTCAAAAGTCAGCTGTTTGGACCCTGGAGAAACTGAACTCAGCTGAACCTGAGTACACGGGACTGGAGCCGGCAAACAAACAGAGAGACCCTCGGAGCCCTTGGGGTCGAAACAGGAAATAGGACCTAAATAATTTTGGCTGGCTCCTAACATGGACTTGGGACAGTCACGAGCTTTATAAGCGGGCACTGGCTCCTGGACCACATCCGCAGTGGGCACTGGGGAAAACTTAACCTCCCCAGTGGGCACTGGATGCCAGGTATAAGCTGCAGTGGGCACTTTGCTACATGAAAATTTGGTTCTCATGAGGCCCTCAAAATCCTTCACCGAGTTCAGCACAACTCCCCTGTCAGACCAAAGCTGCTTAGCCCACTCACGAGCAGCACCCCTCAGTCTAGACATCATAAATCGTACCTTGTCGATTTCAGTTGGCTGGGGGTCCAGAAGGTTCTGCAGGTAGAGCTGGCTCTGTAGAAGGAAGCCTTCAACCCTATGGTTGCTTCCATCATAAAGAGCCGGCCTACTAAGCGGGAAGACTAGAGGAAACCTCATAGATCCCAAGTCTGGGAAAACATGAACAAGCAACATCTCGCTGTGTCCTAATAGAGGGAGATTATTCTGTAACGCTATGTGGGCTAGACGGACAGGAGGGGCGGACACAAACGCAGAGATGTGTAAACAACAGATTTAATATAACAAAAGACAGGACATACCACGCTAAGAGGACTAACAAAGCTAACAAGGCTAAACAAAGACTAAACAGGACTAAACAGACTAACAGGACTAAACAGATTAACAGGACTAAACAGACTAACAGGCTAAACAGACCAACAGGATTAAACAGACTAACAGGACTAAACAGACTGGACAGGACTAAACAGACTAACAGGCTAAACAGACTAACAGGATTAAACAGACTAACAGGACTAAACAGATTAACAGGACTAAACAGACCAACAGGATTAAACAGACTAACAGGACTAAACAGACTAACAGGACTAAACAGACTGGACAGGACTAAACAGACTAACAGGCTAAACAGACTAACAGGATTAAACAGACTAACAGGACTAAACAGATTAACAGGACTAAACAGACTAACAGGCTAAACAGACCAACAGGATTAAACAGACTAACAGGACTAAACAGACTGGACAGGACTAAACAGACTAACAGGCTAAACAGACTAACAGGATTAAACAGACTAACAGGACTAAACAGACTGGACAGGACTAAACAGACTAACAGGCTAAACAGACTAACAGGATTAAGGACTAAACAGACTAAACAGAACTAAACAGACTAAACAGGCTAACGGACAGGCTAATACACACAGGCTAACAAACAAGGACTAAGCTAACAGACAGGGGCTGAACAGTGACTAAACTAAACAGGCTAACAAAGCTACACAGGCTAAACAGACTAAACAGGTTAAACAGACTAAACAGACAGGACAGGACTAAACAGACAGAACAGGACTAAACAGACTAAACAGGACTAAACAGACTAACTGGCTAAACAGACTAAATTACCAGGAGCAAACAGACAGAGTTACCATGGGCAAACAGACAGAGTTACCAGAAGCAAACAGACAGAGTTACCAGGAGCAAACAGACAGAGTTACCAGGAGCAAACAGACAGAGTTACCAGGAGCAAACAGACAGAGTTACCAGGAGCAAACAGACAGAGTTACCAGGAGCAAACAGACAGAGTTACCAGGAGCAAACAGACAGAGTTACCAGGAGCAAACAGACAGAGTTACCAGGAGCAAACAGACAGAGTTACCAGGAGCAAACAGACAGAGTTACCAGGAGCAAACAGACAGAGTTACACTCAATAATCTCCAACCAGCCTTTCCCTGAGCCTCTCCTAAATAGTAGCAGCTGGGGCTAATTAGCCCCAGCTAACCAATCAGGAGAGGGAGGCTGGCTGGAGACTGGGGAGAGAAGGGCGTGGCACACTGGAGCACAGGATCACCCTGAGGCTCCAAGCGTGACACTGCTGAGTTACTTTGTAACTGGTTGCTTGGTTCACACACACACTTTACAATCTACAAGCCAAAAAAGGTGAAAGCAGCTATATGTTAATTACCATGAATATGAAATGGGATGTCCAAGACTAATCAATCAAATAAAAAAATTAGATTATATTTTTATGGAATTTATGACACCTATTGTTGGAACACCAATTTACTCATTTGGCTTGTACATTTCACCAACACAGACCATCATCAGCTCTGTGCTCTTTCTGTGGTCTATAACAGTGCTCCCCAACCACCGGGCCACTGACTGGTACCGGTCCTTGAGTCACAGAAAGAATACATAATTAGAGATTGCTACAAAAGCTATGAAAACACTGCTTTCATTTCCAACATTCAGATTTCCAACAATCCAAAGTGGGAATTTCTGCAGTGATGGCAACCAAAACAAAGTTACTGAGGAGACTGGACATAAGGAACACACTTCAGGTGTTATTGTGTCCTATAACCCCTAGGTGGAAGCGTCTCATTGCAGCGAAAAAAGCTCAGGGTTCCCACTGATTTTTTACCATTGGTGAGTAGTATTGTTATGCATTCTGTGTTTGTTATTATGCTCGTCATATAATTTTATTTTAAATCCTCCCGCCCCACTGGTCCGTGAAATTATATCTTATATAAAACCAATCTGTGGTGCAAAAAAGGTTGGGGACCGCTGGTTTATAAGACATTTTCTCTTAGTGGACCTACAACACACCTCAAACACTCACACACACACACACACACACAACCATCACCAATGCTGCTGCCACCAAGTAATCACCTGTCTAGTTACCCACGGTATGCCAGTGATCCAGTCAACATAGACCTCATCACATCATTTTGGCCTCTACTTGACTTCATTCTTCTCTCTGTGTGCACTAGTTTAATTTGGCACATCAATCACCATGTGGAGCTGGGGCCAAACAAACTTGTGTTCCAAATGTGCACTAGTCCCAGCAATAATGCATAATCAACCCATTTTACTGATTACAAGGCCATCAGTCGTCCATGAAAATAAGATTCTGAACACGTGCAGCCTAACTGCGGCATTTCAAATGCCAAGTACCCAGTTTTATTGGGTAGTACACAGAAGTCAATTAGATGAGCCATTATTGTTACCTAAGATTATTTCATAGTCATTGCAATACTTGTTTTTAATTAACTGGCATGTGTGCATTGATTTCTTATATCAGGGAACTAGTAGTGTCATAGGGTGGTGAGCGCATTGTTAGACAAATGTGCCATGTGCAACCCCACACCTGAGATGTTAGAAGATGAAGTGCAGCAGACTGATACAGGAAACAGAGAAAAATAATAATAATAACTAATCAAATAAAAAAAGCATACACTTCTAACACAAACAAAACTCTTAATTAAAAAAAATAATAAAACCAAATCAAGGTGCCACAGCTTGAAGAGAGAAAGGCTGACGACAGGATACAGAAGTAGTTCCACCAGACTCCATGAAACACAATTGCTAGGAAACTAGGGACTGACTAGGTGCAAGGGGACAGACTGGAGAAGAATCAAAAGAGCAACTGTATGCAACGCAATCAGGTACTGAATCCACCCAATGACTTACAACCCATAGCTCAACGTAGAGAGAAAATAGGAGAACTCAGAAACTCAGTGATGACTTACAAACTTGGGATGTTGCCACAGCACCCATGGGAACACTTGCAGCTCAGAAGAAACTGCAATTACAAGAAGCCAATATTGTTCATCAACTGAATTCCCTGAAGCTGGAAAAAATGCTAGCAAGAGATATAGACAATGTAAGGACTCAACACAGAGCTGAGTTTTAGCTACCCTTTAAAAGTGTTGGCCCAGGTGTAGCAAATAATACTGATATGGTGCAGGGAATGATTTGAAGTCAAGATCAGAGAACTATTCTTTCTATCAATCTGCAATTTTTCATCATTCTTTTTATTGTTTAATTTTTTTATTTTTTTATTAAATTTTTTCGACTGGGCGCCATCTGTTGGGCATAATTGGCAATGCCTTCAGCAGATACTAATTGGCCACTGTATCTGCACTAAATCGGGAGGAAAATCGACAGTGCACTGTCACAGTAGTGTAAGTCGCTTTGGATTAAAGCGTCTGCTAAATGCTGAAAATGTAAATGGATCTATCAGGGATATCATGATGAACACCAAAAATTTATAGTATCTAACAATAGAGTGTTGCAAAACTGTAACAATTAGTTACAAAATTAAAAAAGGTGATTTGACCTGGTGGTAAACAAACCTTTGTCCAAGCTTTTTCACAGGTATCAATTTCTAAATTTGTTTATATTAAAAATAGCAAATTAAATTAAGTTCGTCATTGAAAATACAAAAAAAAATGTTGTCCTTTTATCTGTTAAATAAAAGTTCAAGAGAATTAAAAAATTATGGATTTCATTTTTTATTGCATTTTAGAGAGTGTCCCACCTTTTCTGGAAATGAGGTTTGTGTGGATGTTTCCACTTTTTAATAACCACACGTACATTTGACCAAAGCAGGTTACATTTATGTGTTGATGTACCTGTTAGCATTTAAATGTAACTGAAATAGTTAAACGCTCTAACAGAATTGTGTGTCCACATACTTTTGGTTCTGCAGTTTTTGCATATTTGGCGGGCTTCAATTAAATAACGTTACCACCATTACTCAAACTCTAACTGAGATTAAACCAATCAACTTGGGACTGTTCGGTTACTGAAGAGTAATGTCTTTCATTTTTATAACATTGTTCACTGAAGTGGATAATAAGCTCCTGATTTGGGTGACACATGCTAGAGAAGGGCTGCTAATGGAACTGAATTAAGGATCAGGACCTTTTTGATGATGTCTTTGCTGTCCTTTAACCCTGCAGCATTAGGCCATGGCCTTCATTTTCTTTTAGCCAAGCAGTTTGGTTTGTTTGTTGTAAAAAGGATATGAGGGACCTTGATGAAATGTTGATTGAACTTGGTGAGCCCAGTTCTTCCTCTCTTTCCATCCCTGTTTCCCTCATTTTATCTCTTACTTACTCTCACCACACCGCCCTGGGTTGCCTTTATTTTTCTTTAAGGTTTTGAGGATAAGGCTTGCTTTACCTTGAATAAATAACAGTTGCTGCAAAGATGGAGAAAAAAAAGAAGACACACTGTATGATTTAATTCTGGTTTTAAACCCTATGGTCAGTGTAAATTTGTCGAGCGGTTTGAAATGGTGGTTTTGTTTGTTTGTTTATTAGGATTTTAACGTCATGTTTTACACTTTTGGTTACAGTCATGACAGGAACGGTAGTTACTCATTACACAAGGTTGATCAGTTCACAAGGTTATATCAGACACAGTCATGGACAATTTAGTGTCTCCAATTTACCTCACTTGCATGTCTTTGGACTGGGAGGAAACCGGAGCACCCGGAGGAAACCCACGCGAACATGGGGAGAACATGCAAACTCCACACAGAAAGGACCCGGACCGCCCCACCTGGGGATCGAACTCAGGACCTTCTTGCTGTGAGGCGACAGTGCTACCCACTTAGCCACTGTGCCGCCCTGAAATGGTGGTAAAATCTGGTTTAATAATAATTGCTTCAATATGATCTGAATGATCTGAAATGAAAATCATGTAGTGACACATTTAACATATTACAAAGCCAATGTTAAGTACAACAGCATTAACAGTTTTCTGTAAGTTTTTATTATTATTATTATTATTTCTGCCTGAACTACTTTTTTTCTATTTTATTTATGCATGTTCTCCCATTTTCTCCCAATTTAGCGTAGTCAATTTGTCTTCCGCTGCTGGGGGATCCCTAATTGCAGTTGAGGTGCACTCCTCCGACCGGCGTGCAGCCCTTAGCGGAACCCTTTTTCGCCCATGCATTCTGCACAGGTGCCTCTCTATCTGCTAATCAAGGTCCGTACACAATGTTTTGAAGACCCCACCCACATAGTCCAGTCATCCTACCCTAACAGAAATGTGTCTGCTGCAGGCACTGCCAATTATGCTTGCTAGATGGCGCCCAGCCGACCAGTGGCAACGCCAAGTTTATAACCGAGGAGTTCAGAATCTCGGTGCTGGTGTGCTAGCGGAATATCCTGCTGCGCCACCTGGGCACTGAACTAGTCTTTAAAGTATTCTCTATGCCTCATTAGCATTACCAGCTTTGAAAGTCAATTTCATTGATTGTTAAGACCCTTGCTCAAGGGCCCAACAGGGGCAAACTGGCAGTGGTGGAGCAGTAACCTTCCAATGATTAATCCAGTGCTTTACTCAACCATAAGCCACAGAGCGAAACAGGACTCATAAATATGCAAAATGAGTGCACTACTACTGTAAAACAGACTAAAACGGACAAAAATATGAAACACGAATTATTTGTATTTTATAGTGTCAATATTTAATACATTTTTGGCTTTCTGCCTCAAAAAGCCCTCCAGGCTCACCTGTTCCCCAGCGTTTTACAGCATGGTGTAAAAGAGTCAGACCCAGAATCATTTGTGGGATAAACATGGGAATCGTTCATGTAATGGTTTCATAAGCTTTCATTATGCATTGTGCAACAGACGACAGGATATACAATTGGCTCTAAGAGTTCAAAGATGGCTTTAGTAACCAATCAGTGCTTCCCAATTCAGTTTTTGGCAAGACTACCAGAAAACCAGGTTATTTTTGTTTGCAGCACATCGATGACATGACAATGGAATGCTCAGTCTTGATGGGCTTTACAGAGTGGAATCATTTACATTTTTGGCATGGCTTTTTTAACGATTTTAGAGTTTTAGTCTGGAAGGGATTCTCACAGTCACAGTCCATAAATAACTAGACAAAGGAGGTTGGGTATCTTTGTGTGTATCTTGGCATCCCAAAATAGGGAATTATAGGCACCCAGGTGGCACAGCGGGATATTCCGGTAGCACACTAGCACTGAGATTCTGAACACCCCGGTCAGCTGGGCTCCATCTAGCGGGCATAATTGGCAGTGCCTGCAGCAGACAATAATTGTCTACCGTGTCTGCTAGGTGGGATGACCGGACTGAAGTGGGTGGGGTCTTAAAACGCTGTGTAAGGACCCTGGTTAGGAGATTGAGGCGCTGTGCAGAAAGCATGGGTGAAAAGAAGGGGTCCTTTAGGACTGCACATGGGTCGGAGGAGGCGTAAGCAGCAACATACCCTCCTCGAATGCAAACAGGGATCCCCAGCAGTGGAAGACAGATTGACTACACTAAATCTGGAGAAAAATGCATAAACAAATAGAAAAAAAATAGGGAATTGTAATATATTTTATTATATATAACAGAACAGCATAAGAATTCCATATTAAAGAACTAAAAATTTGTAAAAAAGCAATGATGCTCAAATTATGCTAATTTATTTATAGCAAAATAGCCAATATACACTGATCAGCCATAACATTAAAACCACCTCCTTGTTTTTACACTCACTGTCAATTTTATCAGCTCCATTTACCATATAGAAGCACTTTGTAGTTCTACAGTTACTGAATGTAGTCCAACTGTTTCTCTGCATGCTTTGTTTCATGCTGTTCGTCAATGGTCAGGACTCTCCCAGGACCACCACAGAGTAGGTATTATTTGGGTGGTGGATCATTCTCAGCACTGCAGTGACACTGACATGGTGGTGGTGTGTTAGTGTGTGTTGTGCTGGTATGAGTGGATAAGACACAGCAATGCTGATGGAGTTTTGAAACACCTCACTGTCACTGCTGGACTGAGAATAGTCCACCAACCAAAAATATATCCAGCCAACAGCGCCCCGTGAGCAGCGTCCTGTGACCACTGATGAAGGTCTAGAAGATGACCAACTCAAACAGCAGCAATAGATGTGCGATCGTCTTTGACTTTACATCTACAAGGTGGACCAACTAGGTGGGAGTGTCTAATAGAGTGGACAGTGAGTGGACACGGTATTTAAAAACTCCAGTAGCGCTGCTGTGTCTGATCCACTCATACCAGCACAACACACACTAACACACCACCACCATGTCAGTGTCACTGCAGTGCTGAGAATGATCCACCACCTGAATAATACCTGTTCTGTGGTGGTCATGTGGGGGTCCTGACCATTGAAGAACAGGGTAAAAGCAGGCTAAAAATGTATGCAGAGAAATAGATGGACTACAGTCAGTAATTGTAGAACAACAAAGTGCTCCTATATGGTAAGCGGAGCTGATAAAATAGACAGTGAGTGTAGAAACAAGGAGGTGATTTTAATGTTATGGCTGATCAGTGAACATGTGATTGAGAGATAATGCTTGTTTGATATAAAATTGTCAACTGATTATAAATAGTCTTTTAATTAAAAAAATATATAAATGTTACTTTTAATGTTACTTATGATTAAACTAAGCTACAAAAATTACATTGTTAAAAAAAAGCAGTTTAAGCTTTAAAATCGTACCATATTTACTGAGACTGTATATGTTTATTATACAAAAATTCTCTGAATTGCTTACGGCTCCATATATGGGTACCAGAAAAGTGAAATATGCAAGACAAGACAAATATGCAATAACACTGGCAATCAAATAAGGTACTTTTTTGACAGCATCCACTGCCAAACTCCTCGATTTTTCCTTGGGAGGAAGAAAAAGTTCAGGCACTCATGCCAGACTAAACACTTGGTGTGCCAGCCTCACTGGAGGCGCTGTGTTAGTGATGGTTTACCCCAAGAGACAGCTTGCTTATGTTGTTGCACCAGTAGAGCGCAAACCTCTCCCTCACATAAACACTTTCCAGTCTAACAGCATGATAGGCGGCCTAATTTACCATCAGTCCCTGTAATTGAAGCTGACTGGCTTTCTGGAAAGTATTGTGATCCCTTTAAATAGCTTTAAATGTGTTTGATGAGGTGTACTTAAACTCATTAACAGAGACCTGATAAGTTATTTGTTAGCTTGTGTTTCATTATTACTGCTGCATTCATCTGTAAATAACAAACAATTTAAAAAGAGGTGCTGATTCGGAGGCCATTCATGTCATTATGTTTTAGTTTTAAAGAATGATATCTAAATCATAAGCATAACAATGTAATACAAAGTCACTTTTTACACTGATAAGTATAAATAAGAACATTCACTCACTTACTTTCTTAACCGCTTATCCAATTAGAATTGTGGGGGGCTGGAGCCTATCCCAGCTTTTCGTAGGCACACAGTAACACGCTGGACGGGGCGCCAGTCCATCGCAGGGCAGACACACATACACACACACACCCATAGGGCAATTCAGTGTCTCCAATTAACTTGACTGCAAGTTTTTGGACTGTGGGAGGAAACCAGAGCTCCCGGAGGAAACCCACGCAGACACAGGGAGAACATACTAACTCCTCACAGAAAGGACCCGGACCGCCCCACCTGAGGATCGAACCCAGGACCTTCTTGCTGTGAGGCAACAGTGCTGCCCATGAGAACATTCAGATTTAGCTATATTGCCATTAACAATGTGTAATATCAGAGCTTTAAAAATAAAACAATTATCAATTTCTCATTTGCACACTGTATTCCATTAGCACACCAGCGCTGGGATTCTGAACTGTCAGAGTTCGAATCTCAGCTCTTCTACCGATCAGCTGTGCACCCCCTAGCAGGCACAATTGACAGTACCTGCAGCAGACAAAATCGGCCACTAGTCTGTTGGGTGGGAAAACACCTGTCTAAATAAGGGGTGGGGTCTTCAACTAAGTAAAGACCCTGGTTAGTAGCCCGAGGCACCTGTATAGAAGTGGAAGAACGTGGAGATCTGTGTGTGAGGCCAATTCATTGAAGTATGGCCAAATAAGAAGGGTTTGGTGGACTGCACAGGCATCACTGAGAGCATGTTTCAAGCAAAATATACCCTCCTCAGATGTGATTGGGTCCCCTAGCAGTGGAAGACTAATTGGCTACGCTAAATTGGGAGAAAAATCGAGAAATGCATAAGTAAAATAGTAAAAAAAAAATGTTTAGAATATAAGAAGTCTATTTTTGTCTGTCATTACGGAGAAAAACCTAAGAATTAATATGACAGCATAAACTGTAAATGTATTACCAGTACAGAGGCAGGCTTTAATGTATCTGAGAGTTCTTTAAAAAGTTTCCGCCCTTTTTTTAACTCTATTTATTAAGAATTTTAAAAACAAATGACATCACTTTTCTACATAATCACCTTCTGATGCATTTTTCCCAGCGTTGTACCAACTTTTTAATGCCATCAGCAAAAAATGGTCTTGGTTGAGCGTGTAGCCACTGATGCACCACTGCTTTCACATCATCATCACCACAGGAAAATCTTCTTCCCCTTAAAGCTTTTTTGGGCATCCAAAAAGGTGGAAATCTGATGGTGCTAAATCCAGACTTTAAGCTCTCTCTGTCTCTTAGACATGACCAATTACTACTCTTCCCACCGTCACTGTTTCCAATGAAAATATAAAAGTGTAAAAACTTTTTGAAGATCCATTGTAGTTTATCCGCCCTTTACTTGATAAAAACAAACAAAACAATGGACCAAGTTTTATCAAACAAGTAGTTTTAAGAAATTGTATTTAATTGTTTAAAGCTCGGGCAATTCATAGCATTTATCAGATATTTACGAATAGCTGATTGTGAATTGTCAAACACATACTTTTACTCACTTAAACCAGTTCAGGTTAATCCAGGTGAAAGGAAACTGAATTACTTAAAAGAAACCCGCATAGACATGAAGAGATCATGCAAAATGTCTTTCAGGTAGTAACTAGAAGCAAGAATTGCTCACGACTCCAAGAACTATGTTGGTGTGTGGCACCAAATTAAACAGCTACCTTACCATGCTACCACCACCAAATGTGACTAATCCTACTTCAAGAAAAATATATAGATTCTTTTCTTTCAAATCTTCCACGATCATGCACTGTATCCTCTGTCTATCCATTTTCCAAAAAAATATATTCTCCTGGCTCATTAGCTCAGCTTTGGGCTTGCTAGCTGACAAGCTGTCACTAATAATAAATGGTAATTCCCTGAAAGGGACTACACCTTAGATTGCCCATAATTCCCCTTATAATTGCCATATTTAGCTATATTAAGCACTTCACATTTTTCTTTTTCTTACATATCCTTTGAATAAAATAATTACAACATATAATAAAACAATGGCTTCTCAGCACTGACACTGATAAAATGTTCATGTTCTCTAACCAGTGTAACCATATTTAGCTACATAAAGTCGTCCTTGATTTAGTCACATCTGAGTTAACACCTTAGGGGTGGCATAGTAGTGCAAGTAGCAGAGTGGATGCAACATGCACATGTTCTTCTTTTGTCTAAGTAAATTTGCCCTGAAAAGCTCAATTTTCTCACACCTTCCAGAGACAGGAAAGAAGATGGATTAGCTGCTCTAAATTGCCCCTAAGAGTAACTGAGTGAGTAATTGAGAGTGTATGTAAATGTTTGAGAGTTACCTAGCCAAAGTTTGGTGCACTGACCAAAGTGTAGTTTTTTTTATTTTTTATTTGATGATGTATTAATAATGAAATTGTAATAAGCTTATAAAACCATTCTCAAGCATTGTTTGAATTCTTGTTGGCCATTCATCCATATTTTAAGTATTATGTTAAGCCATACCTAAATAAAGCTCTATGCATTATTAGGACAAAAAGACGCACAGCATTCCACTGGAGAAACACATAAACCTGACAGGTCTTAATTAATCAGTTAAATGCCCCAGCCTTACCGGAAATGGGGTTTGTACTTTATATAGTAGTTGTGATTTTTCTTGCAAAGTCCTAAGCATAATTCATTATTGTGGATAGTTAATGACCGGACTGAACAGTTTTGACAAGAATACATTTGTAATTTTTAGATAATGACTCACCAGATTCTTCAAAACATCTGTGATC
Organism: Trichomycterus rosablanca; assembly: GCF_030014385.1. Classification (NCBI taxonomy): domain Eukaryota; kingdom Metazoa; phylum Chordata; class Actinopteri; order Siluriformes; family Trichomycteridae; genus Trichomycterus; species Trichomycterus rosablanca. Next base: position 34,503,401 of record NC_085991.1, on the reverse strand, counting down.
AGTCAGCATTCAATATATTTGAAGGAAAGCTTATTTGCATATTGTAGCTTTCTGCAATAATGGTATTGCAAGGGTGCAATAATGCTATATCATGTAGTTCCACTTCCAACTGTATATAAATATATACTGTAATTACAACAGTAGATAAAAGAAGAAAAAAGCCTTATGTGCTACAAAAATTCAAAGTCATCATTAATACAGCTTCAGTGAAGTAAACTTTCACTTGTAACGGGCATGTTTGTCATGTTAGTCTTAGAATTTTAATAATTGCATTACCAGTTATATTTGTTACAATGACTAATGTGTTATAGATATTATAAGGGGATTTGACAATATACATTATATGTATATTTATACAGCAAGTTAACCTATTTATTTTGTAGTGTAACAAGTTTTATTGTTTTATTGTGAAAGTTAACTTTGAAGCATGACCTACAAATGCATTGTTAGTGATTGACTACACCTATATAATATAATATATAATACGGCTTGTATTATTGCACTTATTACAAAGTACACGGAAGAGTATAGAAAAAAAAAATTGGACGGCCGTTCAGGTGCCGCAGCAGTAAAAACACACGCTGGAACCAGAGCTGGATTCTCGAATACATCGTATCAAATCTCAGCTCTGCCTTGCCGGCTGAGGCTGAGCGGCCACATGAACAACGATTGGCCTGTTGTTCATATGGGTGGGACTAAGCCAGATAGGGTCTCTCTCTCTCATGACTGGTGCAATTACGACCTCTGCTGGCTGATTGATGGCGCCTGCACAGAGATGAGAAAAGAGTGCTCTTAGGGTGTGTCCCTCTGTACACGCAGCTAGGCTGCACTGTACTCGTCAAAGTGTAGGTGGTAAGATGCATATGGCACGCTGCCAATGTGTCGGAGGGGGCGTGGGTTAGCTTCGTTCTCCTCAATCAGAGCAGAGATCAGCATTGGTGGAGAGGAAGCATGACGCAATCGGGCAATTGGACGCTCTAAAAAGGGGAGAAAATGCATAAAGAAATTATAAAAAAGAAAAAAAATGGGAAGAAAACACAAATTGTTTTAGTAACTAAAAGAAAATGTGTCTGGCTTGTTAGATGAGAACCATCTATGGCTGCCTTTAGCTGCTTCTGTATTTACCAGTCACCACAGTGGATCATTCTGGTCTTCATACCTGATTTGGACCACAATGGACCCCCTTACACACACCAGTTATGATCAACTATTTACCTATAAATAACAGTATTAATATTTATAGTTATATATAAGGGTATATGGTTGACAATGCAGGGTGGGGAACTAGACACACCTAAATTATTATTAAAAAATTTATGAGCATGTACATACATGTATGAAAATGTATGAGTAAACGGAAAGTTTTTCTCCGTACCAGCATAGAATAACCAAAATAAAGTCTTGTTGAAGAAAAATAAAGAATTACTTATGACTGGAAATTAGGCAACCACTGAGAATCAGTTAATTTATTCATTATTTACTCATAATTAGGTTTTTCAATCCTATTTTTGAGTTAATGAAGTGTGAGAAGTGTAATTTTTCACACACGAAAACATGCTTTCATGCGTTCTATTTAATGAAAATGTAGTTTATGTCACTTTAGCCAACGCTTGAAATCCCAAAGAAGATTTAGTGTCTGACTGGTCAGGAGAACTTAATGCATGAAGGTTCTGGCGTTTATTTAATGTTTTGATGCAGTGAGCATGTCTTGACCTTACATTTTAATGGGAACACAGAACAACAAAGCTGAAAACCAGACACCTATTAACCCCAGCCAATTTTTTCGGATGGAAGTCTGGAATGTTTCCATGTCTGCATAATTTCCATCTGGGTAATGGTCTGCCTCCCAAAACATGGTTGATTAGCTGCTCTAAATTAGCCTTAGCTGAGTAAGCAAATGAGCAAGTGTGTATTTTTCCGTGATTGAGTAACCTGCCTTATGCCAAATGTTTGCTTGTATGCTCCAATAATATATTAATCTTGTTTTATTTATATATTTAACAATTTTAACATCTTATCAAATTAGGTCTGCAAAAAATATGCATACCTAAATACGAACCTAAAAACTGCTCTCCCATCATGCTTTGCAGAAAACTCCATCGAGACTGAAGGTACTGGAATTGGATTTTTCAGGCTTTGGAGCTAATGAAAAGCTGCACTGCCTGTTTCCTCCAGGTGATTTCCCAGAGCACCTTTCCACTGATTCTGGCACGATAGCTCCACCTCTGCAGCACTGGGCCGCTTATGGCAGCTTATTTAGCTCTAATGTGTACGCACGGATAGTCCCTCGGTACTGGTCGCGTACTTACACCCTATATAAACACACCGTTTGCCTGAAGGTACGAATGGGCTACACAATGCTCTGTCTCCCACTGGGGCTCCCGAGAGGATAAGAGGATCACGTGACTTGAACAAGAAACTGATATAGGACACTCTAGAATGACTTCTGTTGATATTGGGTCGCTCTCCAGTGTAGCTGGGATTAACTCTCTAAAATGAAAAGGCATTTCATTTGAGAGCTGTTTTGTTATTGCTTCAAGCTGCCAGTTGAGTGTGGATGATAAAATACATATATCAATTCTATGAATATCAAGTGCCAATTCATTCACAGGGCAAGCGTATGACTTATTTTCCCATTATTGCTTCATTCATAGCTATTTGGGTAAAGTGAACAGATGCTGGAAGCTTTTATTGAGAGTGGCAAAGGTCCTACTTTATTTAGCTTGCTTCACTTGTCAACAGAAAAAGTCTGATTTGCTTCTAACACTTGAAGGGGGAAAGGTTATGCTACAGACATGATGGGTCACAGTAAAAATAAAGGTACATGTTTAGAGCATATCCGATTATGTAGTAGTGCTTCAGTCCTATCAAACCTTTTTAGCATGTCTAGATAAAGCACACCACCTACATGCAGCTAATATGGAATTTGTCTGTTTGATAAGTTCTAATTCAAGACCATCTGTTGTTTTTTTAGAGCTCGCACGCATCATCTCAATCAGTTTTTTTCCCTGTTGCTGCTCTAATAGCCTCTGCTGTTCTAGAAAGCTTTTTCACTACATGACTGTAGGGATTTAAGTCTATTTAACCACATAAGCATGGGTGGAATTGGACAGTGATACTGTGCAAATAGGCCTGGTTCACAGGTGACATTCCATTTCATCCATTAAAAAAAAAAAAACAATTCCCATATGTTCTCCCAATCTAGTCATATGCAATTACCCGATTGCATTACGCTTCCTCTCTACTGATGTTGACCTGAGGAAAGCCATGACTAACACACGCCCCCTCCGACACATGTGCAGTAGGCAACTGCATCTTTTCCCCTGCACAAGGCGAGTTCATATGCGGATCAGCTTTATGTACGAAGAGCCACACCCTGATCAACGCATTATCCCTTGTCTCTGTGCAGGCGCCATCAATCAGGCAGCAAAGGATGTAAGTGCATCAGTTATGAGGTCCCGTCCGGCACCCCCCAGAACAGCGTTGTTCATGTAGGCGCCCAGCCTGCTGGATGGCAGAGATGAGTTACGAACTGATGAGTTAGAAATGTAAAGATGAGCTGAGTTGAGTTTCGAACCGACAAGTACGAAATGTCAGCTTTGGTGTGCTGGCGTGTTTGACCACTGCGCCATGTGATCGCCTCAAAAGGGTGTTTGATGGATCTGCTCTCAAGCCACTGAGCAGGCCAGTCAAGTCTGTTCATTCCAAACACAGCCATCAACTTCATATTGCAAACTGTTGCAAATTTACTAAGCAAAAGTCATCTTGCATTCTTAAAATCCAGATTCACATCTGATGAACGAGTAATTCAATGTAATGTAATTCAACAATTCGACTCAAGAGAATGTTAAATGTAGGCTTGTGAGTGTTTTTTTGGTCTTGAAAATCGGATCCATAAATTGTGCTGACCCTAATTCAGTTAGTTTGTTTTTTGAAGTGGGCCTCAACAATTTTAAACTCAGTTGGTAATACCAAGTGGATGTTCAACAACAAAGCTGAAAACCAGACAACAGCTTCCATGTCCATGTTTATCCAGATCAGGATCCAAGTCCACAGTCCACCCATAAATTATTAGCTAATAATGATTAGGTATAATTATCAGGTTATAATTACAATGTCATCTGACTGTGATCATTGTGACTCACTAGAACCATTCAAAAGATACCAAGACAAAATTTTCAGAAACATTTCCAGGGTGTATGACATTTGGAACTCGTCAGTGCCTACACAAACAACGATTGGCTGTTGTTCAAGGGGGGGTGCCCGAGGGGATCTCATATCTGATGCAATTATGACCTCTGCTGGCTGATTGATGGCGTCTGCACAGAGACGAGGAATAATGTGGACAGGGTGTGTCACTCCGTACACAAAGCTGTTTCACATATGAACTTGCCTAGTGCAGGTGAAAAGTTGCAGTCAGCTACTGCACACATGTCGGAGGAGACGTGTGTTAGCCACGGCTCTCCTCAGTCAGAGTGGAGGTCAACATCAGTAGAGAGGAAGTGTAATGCAGTGGGGTAATTGGACAAGACTAGATTGGGAGGAAAACTGGGGGAAAAAACGCAAATAAAATGATATTAAAGGAAATTAGTCATAGATAAAAACTATATGAGCACAATTACGTGGCCCATTTGTGTTTATTTTTTTCTTTTCCCTTTTTACATGAGCAATGTGACCCATTCTTGAGGCCAATCATGGAGTAAAGGGATTTGCTAAACATCTGTTTTTATACACTAAATTCTTTAAATCTTGTAATAATGTTATGGACTGTAGATGGCAAAATCTACAGTCTTTTTTTCCAGTTACAAATGCTGCTTATAAACAAATATGCCTTTTAATAATGCTTCTATTATGCCATATTTTATCATGAGTTCATCATCTTTTAACAATTTTACCAATGCTGTTGTCCAAACGATGTGTTGCAGGCATCAAATGAGTAATTAAATCAATGAAATCAATACATTTAATGTATAACTGTGTAACTGTGCTCTGGTTTTATTTTACCGTTTTTATTTACGGTTTTATTTTATTCTACTGTCCTTAAATTTTTAAAAGTCTGTTTATATTTTAATTCGAGCTTAAAATAGAATTGATTTGCTGAAGATTGAGCAGCCTGTGTGATCATGGTTGTAATTAAAAAGGAGGGCACTGACTTTTCATTATGGTTTGATACACACTACACACACATACAAAAACACACAGATATATTGATTTCCCATCAGTACTGAGATTGCTCTAATCATGTGCTCTTTTACTTTTCACATCCAATCAAGGACCATGTTACTCTGAATCTCAAATCACACATTTGTGTGTGGCCCCATTATTATCACGCAATCGCAACCCCTTCTTCTTCACTAACTTTGCACTATAGATTGACAGCTATAAATGACTAACCTCAGAATAACACTGTCATTTTAAGCCTTCGGATCACTGAGAATGGCAGCGGGAGACATTTGCACTGGATACATGATTGGTTTATTCTAATATGCCTAGATGAGTTCCCGTGACATAAATGGGAGAGCCATAAAAATAGTGTCATTCAGTCTGTATAATGGTTCACTGAATACCACATTAGCAACTAAATATAAAGAATGGGGTAAGGGAGTTCTTCAGTCTACTAATGTAGGCCTGCCTAACTCAAACAATAAGTACTGAGTAAGGACCTAGTGTTTCACTGCATCTCAACATTAATAATGGTCCACAGTCAAGGCTACTAACAGCCTAACCTTGGCAGAGATACAAGATTTGTTATCGTTAATTTGTCATTTGTCCTCCCAAGGCAATCCTTTTTTCCTCTAAATCTAATTTTTAATGTCTTACTTTATTTTCTATTCACTAGAGGTACTGCTTTCACTGTGGGCACTGCTTAAGAATAACCAGGACCCTTTTCCCCATATTTCTTTTTTTACAACCACTACCAACATGATGATATCATAAAATTCATTGACACTTAAGAGGACTAAAACTTTTATTTAGATGTTCTGGGGAGTAAGAAAAGCCAGACTACTGAGGGCAACTGATAGCTCAGTGGTTAAGGTACTGGACTAGTAAACAGAAGGTTGCCGGTTCAAGCCCCGCCACCACCAAGTTGCCACTGTTGGGTCCCTGAGCAAGGCCCTTAACCCTCAATTGCTCATCATGTTCCACTCATTGTGTAAGTCGCTTTGGATAAAAGCGTCTGCTAAATGCTGAAAATGTAAATGTAAAACTGACAAAAAGCTTGTATGATTGGGATACAATATATGCAAATCCAGCTAGTTTTGCCCAATGATTTATGATGTATGCAAGGGTAATTAGGATTGTTGTAAGATTTATTGTTTTTAAGGGACAAATACTGCTGTAATGAGTATAAACATCTGGAAAATATACCAACCAGGCATAACATTATGACAAGTGAAGTGAATAACACTGATTATCTCTTCATCACAGCACCTGTTAGTGGGTGGGATATATTAGGCAGCAAGTGAATATTTTATCATCAAAGTTGATGTGTTAGAAGCAGGAAAAATGGCCAAGCGTAAGGATTTGAGCGAGTTTGACAGGGGGCAAATTGTGATGGTTAGACGACTGGGTCAGAGCATCTCCAAAACTGCAGCTCTTGTGGGGTGTTCCCGGTCTGCAGTGGTCAGTATCTATCAAAAGTGGTCCAAGGAAGGAACAGTGGTAAACCGGCGACAGGGTCATGGGCGGCCAAGGCTCATTAATGCACGTGGGGAGTGAAGGCTGGCCCGTTTGGTCTGATCCAACAGATCCAACCAAATTGCTGAAGAGGTTAATGCTGGTTCTGATAGAAAGGTGTCAGAATACACAGTGCATCGCAGTTGCAGGGCTGTTTTGGCAGCAAAAGGGGGACCAACACAATATTAGGAAGGTGATCATAATGTTATGCCTAGTTGGTGTATAATAGATTTTGGCATACATGTTGGTGGAATTAAGTCTCACTAGGACAGGACCAAACACACTTTAGATTTTATTAGGCAATTTATGGCAATTTGTCTGATTGAATACCAATTCAATTGAAAGCCTGTCCTCAAAAACAAACAGCATTATTACACATTATGTAACAAATAAAAAGCCTTCACAGTAAAATTATATAGAAAATATCAGGTAGGTGTGAAGCTGTGTCTTATGCATGTGGAGATTAAATGCAGTTAAAAATAAATAAGATTTTTCACAAGGCAGTGACTGGTAAGTAGGTGTAGCCTTTTTCTAGAAGGTAAAAGTGAATGCTGTGTGAGCTGATCAGTACTGAGACCATGCAGTCATAGTAAATATATTCTTAGGTAAATGGCAGCAATGGTCATGAAGATGTGGACACATCTACCAGCGGTCCTGACCTGTCCCCAGTTAAAAATGTGTTAAGAATTTCAGAACAATAATGCAACAGCAAAATGCACCACTTAAGATGTGTTTTCAGGAAAAATGGGACAAAATAACACCAAAAACACTTGATCGCTTGGTATCCTTAGCGATGAAATGTATTTTAAGTGTTGTGAGATGGAACAGCAGCATTATAAAATGGTAAACACTAAATGTGTTGCAGGTCTGAAATGCAGGAATGGATGTACTGTATATTAACAAACAAACGTGAAGTATCTTGGGTTTATACTGCCTTCAGTACAATAAAAAATAAAGTGAATGTAAGAAACACTGCATTTTTTCTCCTGTTCCAACTTTGTCCTAATTTGTGGTTGTTGTTTGTACAGTTATTTGTTTGTTATTTTGTATATATATCAATTGACCATTGTTTTTTTAGTTTTTTTCAAAAAATTTCCCTATTTAGTTTTTCAGCCACAGTATTATTCTTTCTTAGATTGGAGATCTGCACATTGGGTTCTGTTTTATCTCTACCAGGTGTGTGGGGATTGCGTCTTGCTTTTTCTCTAGTGAAATGTGTGTATCATCGCAAGACTGTAATGAGGACAGACAGGGTGGAAAGAATAAACTTAGGTGATGAAAGTATCTGCTGCAGAGGTGATGTTTTTATGTGGCTAAATGTTACAACCTTCAATTAAGCATGCTTACATTTTAATGTTTCTGAGCTATTTTTAATTTCTGCATTGTTCAAATACAATATAAATCACATGAACCAATAAAATAGAGAATCATTGTTACACTGATTATGTTTAATTTACTTTGAGCTCATACTGTAGCATCTTAGCTAAAAATAACTAAAAAAGCTAAAAACATATACACCGATCAGCCACCTCCTTGTTTCTACGCACACTGTCCATTTTATCAGCTGCACTTACCATACAGGAGCACTTTGCAGTTCTACAATTACTGACTGTAGTCCATAAATTTTTTTGCATGCTTTGTTAGCCCCCTTTCATGCTGTTCTTCAATGGTCAGGACTCTCCCAGGACCACTACAGAGCAGGTATTATTTGGGTGGTGGATCATTCTCAGCACTGCAGTAACACTGACATGGTGGTGGTGTGTTAGTGTGTGTTGTGCTGGTATGAGTGGATAAGACAGCAGCGCTGATGGAGTTTTTAAACACCTCATTGTCACTGCTGGACTGAGAATAGTCCACCAACAAAAAATATCCAGCCAACAGCGCCCTGTGGGCAGCGACCCGTAACCACTGATGAAGGTCTAGAAGATGACCAACTCAAACAGCAGCAATAGATGAGCGATCGTCTCTGACTTTACATCTACAAGGTGGACCAACTAGGTAGGAGTGTCTAATAGAGTGGACAGTGAGTGGACACAGTATTTAAAAACTCCAGCAGCGCTGCTGTGTCTGATCCACTCATACCAGCACAACACACACTAACACACCACCACCATGTCAGTGTCACTGCAGTTCTGAGAATCATCCGCCACCTAAAGCAGTACAAACTTTGGACCAATATTAAAACCCCAGACTATTTGTGAAGCGTACTGATAGTTTTGCTACAGCAGAAATCAGACCTGAAATTTAATCCTGAATGGACATTTGTTTAAAATGTTATGTTTATGTTTATTTCATTTTATGTACAAGAGAATTTTAAGATAGCAATCCAACACCTAAAGCTGAAGTGTATTAAATTTGGATCATGCGATAACTGTCACACTGCTAGCCTCGGTGTGCTCATATGTGCCACGCCCCTCTTCTCTGTGTGCACACTCACTCCCCTGCCATGCCTCACAGGTGATTGGCTCCCTGAGCTAATCAGCCCCAGCTGCTCCTCATCAAGGAGCATTTATAAGGAGAGCTGGGGCAATGGGCAGGTTGGAGATTATTGTCGGTGTAACTCTGTTTCTGCCCTGGTATCTCTGCCCTGGTATCTCTGCCCTGGTATCTCTGCCCTGGTATCTCTGCCCTGGTATCTCTGCCCTGGTATCTCTGCCCTGGTATCTCTGCCCTGGTATCTCTGCCCTGGTATCTCTGCCCGTTAGTTACTCTGCGATATTCTGTCAGTTTTCCGGATCCTGTCTGTTAGCCTGTTCGTGTCTTAGCCTAGTCCTTGTCTGTTATCCTGTTCGTGTCTATTAGCCTAGTCCTTGTCTGTTAGCCTGTTCGTGTCTATTAGCCTAGTCCTTGTCTGTTAGCCTAAGTCTTTGTCTGTTAGCCTAAGTCTTTGTCTGTTAGCCTAAGTCTTTGTCTGTTAGCCTAGCCCCTGTTTGTTAGCCTGTGTGTGTTATCCTCTGTTTAGTCCTTGTTAACCTGTTTAGCACATTTAGTATGATCGGTCTCATTTAGCCTTTGTCTTTGTTTAGCCTAGCTTAGTCTATGTTTAGTTGTGTACCTGTTTGGCTTTGTTTGTTTGTTTAGTAGTTTAGCATAGGTTCTTGTCTGTATCTGTGTCTTGTGTAGTGTTCTGTTTTGTCATTTATTATTATTAAATATAGTTTCTATATCACATCTTTGCATGTGTGTCCGCCCTCCTGTCCGTCTAGCCCATAAAGCGTTACAGAATAATCTCCCTCTAAAGGACACAGCGAGATGTTGTTGGTTTACACGTTTCCCGATTTTAACACCATGAGGTTCCCTCAGACCTTCCCGTTAAGTAGGCCAGCTCCATATGATGGAAGCAACTCAGGTGTCGAAGGCTTCCTTCTGCAGAGCCAGCTCTACCTGCAGAACCTTTTGGACCCCCAGCCAGCTGAAACCGATAAAGTTCGGTTTATGATGTCTAGGCTGAGGGGCCCCGCTCGTGAGTGGGCCAGGAAGCTGTGGTCTGACAGGGGAGTTGTGCTGAACTCGGCTAAGGTGTTCGAGGGCCTCATGAGGAGAGAATTTTCACGCAGCATAGCGCCCACTGCAGCTTATACCCGGCATCCAGTGCCCACTGGGGAGGTTAAAATTCCCTCAGTGCCCACTAATGATGTGGTCTGGGTGCCAGTGCCCGCTACTCATGCTCGTGACCGTCCCATGTCTACGTTAGGAGCCAGCCAAAATTCTTATGGTCCTGTTTCTTGTTTCGACCCCAAGGGCTCCGGGGGTCTCTCTGTTTGTTTGCCGGCTCCTGTCCCATGTACTCAAGTTCGGGAGTCGAACAGTTTCAAGGCCTCTCTAGTGTTTTCAGTTTCTCCAGGGTCCAAACAGCTGACTTTTGACGCCTCTCCAGGGTCCAAGCAGCTGATTTCGGACGCCTCTCCAGTGTTTTCGCAGCTGAGTCCAGTTTCTTCAGGGTCCAAACAGCTGACTTTTGACGCCTCTCCAGGGTCCTCACAGCTGAATGACGTTTCTTCAGTGTTTTCCCAAGTGACTTTGGACGCCTCTCCAGGGTCCTCACAGCTGAGTGATGTTTCTCTAGTGTTTTCGCAGCTAACCCCGGACGCCTCTCCAGGGTCCTCACAGCTGAGTGACGTTTCTCTAGTGTTTTCGCAGCTGACTTCGGATGCCTCTCCAGGGTCCTCGCAGCTGACTCCGGACGCCTCTTCGCCAGGGTCCTCGCAGCTGACTCCGGACGCCTCTTCGCCAGGGTCCTCGCAGCTGACTCCGGACGCCTCTTCGCCAGGGTCCTCGCAGCTGACTCCGGACGCCTCTTCTCAAGGGTCCTCGCAGCTGACTCCGGACGCCTCTTCTCAAGGGTCCACGCAGCTGACTCCGGACGCCTCTTCTCAAGGGTCCACGCAGCTGACTCCGGACGCCTCTTCTCAAGGGTCCACGCAGCTGACTCCGGACGCCTCTTCTCAAGGGTCAACGCAGCTGACTCCCGAAGCCTCTTCGCCAGGCTTACCGCAGCTGACTCCCGAAGCCTCTTCGCCAGGCTCATCGCAGCTGACTCCCGAAGCCTCTTCGCCAGGCTCACCGCAGCTGACTCCCGAAGCCTCTTCGCCAGGCTCACAGCAGCTGACTCCCGAAGCCTCTTCGCCAGGCTCACCGCAGCTGACTCCCGAAGCCTCTTCGCCAGGCTCACCGCAGCTGACTCCCGAAGCCTCTTCGCCAGGCTCACCGCAGCTGACTCCCGAAGCCTCTTCGCCAGGCTCACCGCAGCTGACTCCCGAAGCCTCTTCGCCAGGCTCACCGCAGCTGACTCCCGAAGCCTCTTCGCCAGGCTCACCGCAGCTGACTCCCGAAGCCTCTTCGCCAGGCTCACCGCAGCTGACTACCGAAGCCTCTTCGCCAGGCTCACCGCAGCTGACTCCCGAAGCCTCTTCGCCAGGCTCACCGCAGCTGACTCCCGAAGCCTCTTCGCCAGGCTCACCGCAGCTGACTCCCGAAGCCTCTTCGCCAGGCTCACCGCAGCTGACTCCCGAAGCCTCTTCGCCAGGCTCACCGCAGCTGACTCCCGAAGCCTCTTCGCCAGGCTCACCGCAGCTGACTCCCGAAGCCTCTTCGCCAGGCTCACCGCAGTTGATTTCTGTTCCCGAATTGGCGTCCCTCGGCGACGCTCCTGTTCCCGAGTTGGTGCCCCCTGATGGCACTCCTGTTCCTGAGTTGGTGTCCTCCGACGGCACTTCTGTTCCCGAGTTGGTGTCCTCCGACGGCACTTCTGTTCCCGAGTTGGTGCCCCCTGATGGCACTTCTGTTCCTGAGTTGGTGTCCTCCGACGGCACTTCTGTTCCCGAGTTGGTGTCCTCCGACGGCACTTCTGTTCCTGAGTTGGTGTCCTCCGACGGCACTCCTGTTCCTGAGTTGGCGCCCCCTGATGGCGCTCCTGTTCCAGAGTTGGTGTCCTTTGATGGTGCTTCTGTTCCCGAGTTGGCGCCCTCCGATGGCGCTCTTGTTCCCGAGTCGGTGCCCCCTGATGGCACTCCTGTCTCCAAAGGCGCTCCTGTCAAGTCAGCACCCCCAGAGGGTGCTCCTGGTTCTTTATCAGCACCCACCGACGGCGCTTCTGAACTTTTATCACGACTGCCTGAGGACATTTTTAATGACTTCAAATTTACCCCGCAGGGCCCAGGACCTCCTTGTTTTTGTTTTTTAAGGCACTCCAGGTGTAGTGCCTTTGGGAGGGGCATCTGTCACACTGCTAGCCTCGGTGTGCTCATATGTGCCACGCCCCTCTTCTCTGTGTGCACACTCACTCCCCTGCCATGCCTCACAGGTGATTGGCTCCCTGAGCTAATCAGCCCCAGCTGCTCCTCATCAAGGAGCATTTATAAGGAGAGCTGGGGCAATGGGCAGGTTGGAGATTATTGTCGGTGTAACTCTGTTTCTGCCCTGGTATCTCTGCCCTGGTATCTCTGCCCTGGTATCTCTGCCCTGGTATCTCTGCCCGTTAGTTACTCTGCGATATTCTGTCAGTTTTCCGGATCCTGTCTGTTAGCCTGTTCGTGTCTTAGCCTAGTCCTTGTCTGTTATCCTGTTCGTGTCTATTAGCCTAGTCCTTGTCTGTTAGCCTGTTCGTGTCTATTAGCCTAGTCCTTGTCTGTTAGCCTAAGTCTTTGTCTGTTAGCCTAAGTCTTTGTCTGTTAGCCTAAGTCTTTGTCTGTTAGCCTAGCCCCTGTTTGTTAGCCTGTGTGTGTTATCCTCTGTTTAGTCCTTGTTAACCTGTTTAGCACATTTAGTATGATCGGTCTCATTTAGCCTTTGTCTTTGTTTAGCCTAGCTTAGTCTATGTTTAGTTGTGTACCTGTTTGGCTTTGTTTGTTTGTTTAGTAGTTTAGCATAGGTTCTTGTCTGTATCTGTGTCTTGTGTAGTGTTCTGTTTTGTCATTTATTATTATTAAATATAGTTTCTATATCACATCTTTGCATGTGTGTCCGCCCTCCTGTCCGTCTAGCCCATAAAGCGTTACAATAACCCAAAACATATTTGTGAATCACCAAGAGACAGAAAAGTTCGGACCTTAACCAAACTAAGATGATGTGGCATGACCCGAAGGGGGCTGTTCATGAAAGAAATTGTGACTGTTTCACACTTCTGTAGTATTTAATGGCATTGTGTTCAGTTTGAGTAACCCTGGAGTATTAATAAGAAAGTCAGTCCAGCAGTAGTCAGCGATGGGGGGTTATGATTGCGAAGTAGGATGCCCTGAGGTGCTGCAGAGGAGATTATGTCTGCCACTGGAGACAGAAAGGGTCAGTTATAACCCATTTGCTTCATGATCCTAAACTCTGGATGGAAACAAAAATGTTTACCACAGACTTTCAACACATGCAAGACTTATAAACTTCAGGTCACTGCAGGTTAGGATTTTCTCCATCTACTGCACAGATATTATCAGTAGACACCTCTGGCTGCTGCTGTAATCACCCATCAAGTCATCTGCTATGACTGAGCAACCACAACAGTGTTAACCTTGCTGACCTGATCATAATAATAAAAAGAGATTGTCAATAACAGAATACTATTTAGAATATTTATTATTAGTTATTTTAGTATTTACAATATGTTATTTATAAATACAAATTAAAGATTGCCTTAGAGTTTAATATACAGTAGTTCAATATTTTAATTCTAATGCTAATGCTGTTCACCCAAGAGCAAAGTGCCAGCATCACAGTGAATGGCCAACAGCTAGAAGAAGTGGATGGGCTCCATTCTAAACAATGATGGCAGATGCACTGCGGAGATAAAAATCAGGATCGCAATCACCACGTCAGCCATGGCAGGCCTCAGGAAAACATGGCAAAGCAAAGAACTCAAAACTCAACCACCAAACTCAAGCTCTTCAAGTTGCTTTGAGTGATTTAAGAGTAGAATATTGTGAAGGAGTAGCAACAATCACAAAATCACATTATATTGAATTGTTGACCCCTTTATAGTTTTAAATTTAAGCAGCACATCTTTTTATGTTTACTATATTAAACTGGCATCGGACGTCAGCCATGGCAGGCCTCAGAAAAACATAGCAAAGCAAAGCAAAGAACTCAGCTTCACCACCAAACTCAAGCTCTTCAAGTCACTGGTCCTGTCCATCTTCCTATATGGATGTGAAAGTCGAGATGAAGAAGTGCATACAAGCATTTGAATTGAAGTGCTACCGCAGGCTCCTTAATATCTCGAGGATGGAACATAAGACCAATGAAGATGTCAGAGAACAAGTCACCACCTTAGCAGGACCCCAAGAACCCCTGCTCTCAACGGTGAAGAGACAGAAGCTTCAGTGGTTCGGACACATTGCAAGACACAATTCTTTGTCAAAAACAATCCTCCAGGGAACGGTTGAAGGAGGAGGACGACGTGGCTGGCCACAAACACGCTGGACAGATGATGTCAAAGCTTGGACTGGTCACGACAAGAACAGCCTGCTGTGTGAAGTGAAGGACAGGCCAAAGTGGAGAAAGACAGCTATGTCAGCATCCCTCATGCCTCCCTACGACCGCACTCCAGTTACAGGAATGAATGAATGAATGAATGAGTTCAATATGCATGTTTCACTATTGCACGGTGAAGCTGTTTTTGTGTCTTTTATTTGGACTTATCTCTTTTGGTTGGTGACTTTTTAGCCACAGTGTTGTTCTAGGTTGGTTAAGCATTTTGCGTATTAAGTTCATTTTCAATTCTTGTAGGTCTGTACCTGGCACCTCTGTGACAAGGTGTGATCTGCACCTTTACATAGATTATTTTACTGATAATGACAATTAAAAAGTTGTTTGGGTGATGTAAGAGTAGAATGAAGTGTAGGAGTAGCGACAATCACAAAATCACATTATATTGAGTTGTTGACCCCTTTATAGTATTAAATTAAAGCAGCACATTTTTTTATTATTGCTATATAAAACCAGCATCAGGCAGTAAAATTTGATTGCAGGTAAGCGCATTAATAATTTAAGGAAAAGACTTTCACTAAAAGTTGAGCAGATGAGCAGAGAAATGAACAGAAGAAAAGTGAAAGAAAGAGACAAAAAAGAGAGAACATTGTCATCTGTCAAATCAGACCAATTTCACCAATGCTCTAAAATAAATCTGGGTTACTTAGCAGTAGTGGATATATCTTCTTCTATCCCAGCTCTATTATAGGTCATTCATCGCCTCTTGCTCCTTGATTGATTTGTAGGCCAGATTACATCACCTTGATATAAATCATACAGCCAGAGAGCAGATGGTGCTGCTCATGGTGTAGTTACTGTTACCTTTATATTTTGGTTGGAAATGGTGAGGGTGGGAGTATTAGAAATTGGTCGTATCAGAGAGACAGAGCAAGAGAATACAGTTCGGATTTAGCGCTATCTGATTTCCACCTTTTTGGACGCTCAAAGAAGCTTTAAGGGGAAGAAGATTTTCATATGATGATGATGTGAAAGCAGCGGTGCATCAGTGGCTACGTGCTCAACCAAAAAATGTTTTGCTGATGCCATTAAAAAGTTGGTACGACTCTGTGAACAATGCATTGGATGGTGACTATGTAAAAAAGTGATGTAATTTGTTTCAGAAATTTTTAATAAATAGAGTTTTAAAAAGGTGTGGAAATGCTCATAGATATACTGTATCTGCTCATTGCAACAAAAATATAAACTTACAAAGTTGACATTTAACTTGCTACTAAGACCTTAATTTCCTTCAGGATTTATCTATCTATCTATCTATCTATCTATCTATCTATCTATCTATCTATCTATCTATCTATCTATCTATCTATCTATCTATCTATCTATCTATCTATCTATCTATCTATCTATCTATCTATCTATCTATCTATCTATCTATCTTATCAGTCACACCAACCAGGCATAACATAACAACATGACCACTGACAGGTGAAGTGAATAACACTGATTATCTCTTTATCAAGGCACCTGTTAGTGGGTGGGATATATTAGGCAGCAAGTGAACATTTTATCCTCAAAGTTAGAAGAAGTAGTGTTAGAAGCAGGAAAAATGGGCAAGTGTAAGGATTTGAGCGAGTTTGACAAGGGCCAAATTGTGATGGCTAGATGACTGGGTCAGAACATCTCCGAAACAGCAGCTCTTGTGGGATGTTCCTGTTCTGCAGTGGTCAGTATCTATCAAAAGTGGTCCAAGGAAGGAACAGTGGTAAACCGGTGACAGGGTCATGGGTGGCCAAGGCTCATTAATGCACATGGGGAGCAAAGGCTCTGATCCAACAGACAAACTACTGTAGCTCAAATTGTTGAAAAAGTTAATAGAAAGGTGTCAAAATACACAGTGCATCACAGTTTGTTGTGTATGTGGCAATATTAGAAAGGTGGTCATAATGTTATGACTCTTCGGTGTATCTATCTAATCTAGCTAATCTATGTTAAATGCTCATCATGTAAACCATGTTCTGAATAACCAAAATTTCTGGGTAAAATGTTCTATTTTTATTATAGCATTTACAAGAGGAGTCTGTTTTACCACCCCTGTAAACATGGATTTCTTAAAGGTACATTAGTTTCCTGCACTATTAAGACATACCTTTTTGACACACATCAGATTTTGACTTAACCTGGTTTAAGGCAGTGACAAATAGGGAAGAATAACAGAGAATAATAATAATAATAATAACGTTATTCTTTTTGTTATTAATAAAATAGTGTTTGCATGTATGATAGTAGGTTTTGGGAATATTAACAGTTTATTAGTACCTTGTTTCGTTTTCGGGTCGCGCCTTACCACTGAGGCACCAGGCATAGCCTCACACCTCAAACACTTAAAAATAAACCCAATATGCAGGATGTTTAACCAAGGTAGAACAATACTGTGACTAAAACCCACAAACACATTCACAGCTTGCAATGAAGGGGGCAGAGCAAAATATAAAACTTATTAGAAAAAAAAGAGGGAAAAAAAGGAAACCCATAAACAAGCTGGGATATGCAGAAAAAAGTATTTCGTTGTACTGTACACATTGTGTATATGTATATATGACAAATTAAATTGTGTTAAGACTTCAATATTATTTAGTTATATAGGTGTTATTTAAACAAAGTGTTATTAAATGTACAGGATAAAACAGTTGCATTTATATGTGTATACATACGCATTTATCAACAGTAACTCACAGTTGAGACAGATTACAGTCCAAGCCACTGAGAACCAAGGACGTAAAAAAGCCAAACAATAGCAGTGGCTGAATCAGTACATAGAACAGTTATACAGGCACAAAGAAATCATTCAATGACCTACAATCTTTCCAGTTTTGCTTAAGGCCTTGATGAACGTCTAACATACATTGGACATTGGATTAGTTTCAAAGAGAGTGGTTGACCTTCAAGTACAAACTAGCCAGGTTTACCTGTGCATTTTTTTTTCTCTTCTTGTGCAAGACCTCTTGTCTGGCCTTTTTCCTCCAGCATGCATGTCTTTCATTTGTGCAGCCAACCAGTATCGTTCCTTTTACTTCATCATAAAGCTGAGAAGCTTAGCCTCTAGAGTCAGAAACTGCCTACAGTCTTTACTGTTCTATCTACCCCCATTTTCTCTTAAAACTAACTCTCTCTCACTTTCACACACACACACACACGCAGTTAAAAAAGAATAGACCAGTCTTATTTTCTGCTTTAACTAGCTATCTCTAGTTGCTACAGTATGCCAGTTTTATCCGTCTTTGATGCTGCTGAAATATTATTGAGCATCATTTTGCTCCTTAAATTATAATTCTGCACAGTGCCTTTTCATCTCACATCACAGACTTCATACTGCAATTACAGCTGTAAGAAAGATTTTTCTCTGCTTAATCTACCATTAGGTAGCATGAGAGACCTTGCCTTATTGATTAACCTGCTCATGAAAGCTGCTATTTAGGCTGCTGGTAATATCAGCCCATAAAAATACTAATGAAGGAGAATTTCTTCCATCTTTCAGCTTCATTAATACTCTAATTAAAACAACTCATTATTAATTGATTTAAGTACTTTGTAGTAATATTTATAGTTTTACCAATATAACAATTATACCAAAAATAAAACACTGGTGTGATGTGTTGAGATATTAATTTTGAAACATAGAGTGACAAGCAGTCCCCAGTTTTCCTCTCAATCTAGTCATATCCATTTGCCTGATCGCATTTTGCTTCCTCTCTATTCTTGCTGACTTCCACTCTGATCTAAGAGAGCCGTGACAAACACATGCCCCCTTCAAATTTTGTGTAGTACCCGGCAGCATTTTTTCACAAGACGAGTTCATATATGAGTCTCAGTTTTGCACACGGGGAGTTACGCACTGATCTCCATTATCCCCTGCCACTGTGCAGGTGCCATCGAATAGCCAGCAGAGGCCGTAATTGCATCAGTTATGAGGAATGACCTCTGGCATCCAACCCGACGGACAAGCCAATCATTGTCCATGTAAGCACACAGCCTGCCAGTTGCTTTGCTGTATTCTTAAGAAAGGTACATGCTTGGTGTACACCAAGAGACTTGT
The DNA here is from genome assembly GCF_030014385.1 of Trichomycterus rosablanca. Lineage (NCBI taxonomy): Eukaryota > Metazoa > Chordata > Actinopteri > Siluriformes > Trichomycteridae > Trichomycterus > Trichomycterus rosablanca. The sequence continues at coordinate 34,484,713 of NC_085991.1, read as the reverse complement.
ACCAGTCTAAACAGTGGCTGTAGATCTGTGGCTTTGTGCTGCTGCGAGTGGCATTTAGCGGGCATGGGAAAGGTTCTGTAGGAGATCACTGTTGATCAATATTCTGAATAAATCAGATCATGTAACATACCTATTTCGATGATGGCCTTTTCCAGAAAGACACTGCTCCAATGCTTTGGTGATTAAATATTGAGCAAATAATGTAAGTTGTATGTTATGGTCATTGCAGTCACCAGATCTTGACTTAACTAAACATTAACTGACCTACTCCTGCAATATATTTGACAAGAATTGTAACAGGGCTCGACGCATCTCAATACAAAGAGTGTGAGGCATGATCCCTACACACATGCAAGAAAGGAAATAGAACCCATTTACAGAAATTTAATCAAGGTAGAACAACAGGCTAAAAAGACCCTAACAAAAGAATGGGACAATAGCAAATAAGTGAGGTGGCTACATTATTAGAAACAAAACAGCAATTACAAACTTGAAAATTGTCTCAGCCTGCAAAGGAGAAAGTGGATAGAAAAGAGTTAGTGCAGAAATGAGAACTACGTATATGTCACACTATGACAGGTTACTCTGGCCATCCCAAACAAGCAAGTTATCAGAAACAGACATGGAACTGTCCAAATCTGCTTCCCTGCACATACAGGTGGTTTTTACAGGTGAATCCAACTCAGATAAAGGAACATCACGCCACCTCTGAGGTGATCCGCTCCCCCAGGGTGGTTCCTACGTGAAGCCCAACAAGCGGCGACACAGGGATGAGAGCCTATATTACATTACCAATAACCAAGATGCTCATTACAAGGAGTCTGTACTCAGTCATTTTAATAAAACATATGGATATTCATCTTAAGCTTGAAATTTCATTAAAGTTTGTAAAAGATTATATTTTAGTCCCATGGGAGGCTAAACACACAGAACACAGACACTCGCACAATATGTTTTCCCTGAAGATTTGCACCAAATCATATACTCAGCTTGGTTCCATATCAGTAGGATTGAGCCAGCTGGCTAGCTGAATATCTTGTACTTTTGTCTTTAGCGTGACTGTATTTGTATTGGCTGCACTGAACACTTTCCTTTAGCAAGTAAAATTCCTGACTTGTATAATTCACATTTCAATAAGCATTGCTTTTTCATGTTGGGTTTCAATCTGTTGCCTGAGACCTCACTGCTGTGTATCCCATTACTTCTCCAATTGTGTTTTTCAAAAAGATGAACATAATGAAAGAGAGAGCGACAGAGAGAGAGAGAGAGAGAGAGAGAGAGAGAGAGAGAGAGAGAGAGAGAGAGAGAGAGAGAGAGGAGAGAGAGAGAGGGAGAGAGAGAGAAATGAAAAGCTCCCATGCTTGAGGGAGCAGGAAAATTGCTTGCTAAAATAAACTCGACCTTGCACCCTCTCCGGTTAGAGAATGCAGCTTAATGAACCAATTGCACATCAATGGAAACGGATGGCATGGACATACATTAGCTACTGCTTGCTGACCATATTAGCCACAGAAGTCTTTAAAAGTCCCTCTAACTACAACTATGAACATTTCCAACCAAGGAGCATTTAATTAAAGAAGAGCCATGTATTCAGTTAAGCGTAGAAGTTAAAGGAAATGGTCTTAATAATTGTAGTCAATCTGTAAATTACAGTCCCAAATCAGAAAAAGTAGGGACACTATGGAAAATGCTAATGAAATAAAAAAACAGATTTTCTTACATTGACTTTGATTTTTTTTTAGATTGTAGACAGTTTGAACCTGAGATATTTCATGTTTTGTCTGCTCAGCTTCATTTCATTTATTAATATACCTCCATTCCTGTATTTCAGGCCTGCAACACATTCCAAAAAAAGTTGGGACTGAGGTAATTTAGGGTTAGTAATGAGGTGAAAAAACTATTAATTAATAATAATGTGATTCCAAACAGGTGATGTCAACAGGTGATTGTAATTATGGTTTGGTACAAAAGCAGCATCCAGGTCTTTGATAAGCATTATTGAAATGATTAAAAACAATGTACCTCAAAAAAAAAAGATTGGAAGGGATTTGCATATTTCTTCCTCTACAGTGCATAATATCATTAAACGATTCAAGCAATCGGGAGGAATTTCAGTGCGTAAAGGCCAAGGGTGTACACTTGTGATCTTCAATCCCTCAGACGGCACTGCATCAAGAACCGCCACTCAACAATAGCTGATATAACCACATGGGCAGGTGATTACTTTGGCAAACCTTTGTCAAGCACTACAATACAGAGTTACATGCACAAATGCCACTTAAAATTTTACTGTGGAAAAAAGAAACCTTATGTTAACCATGTCCAGAAGCGATGTTGACTTCTCTGGGCTCTGAGGCATCTAGGATGGACCATCACACAGTGGAAACGTGTATTGTGGTCAGATTAATAATTATTCAAGATTTGGTGCTTCGGACCAAAGACTTAAAGGACCATCCAGACTGTTATCAGCAACAAGTCCAAAAGCCAGGGTCTGTCATGGTATGGGGCTGTGTCAGTGCCCTTGGAAAAGGTAATTTACACTTCTGTGATAACAGCATTACTGCAGAAAAGTACATTGACATATTAGAGCAGCCTTTTCCATGGATGCCCATGCATTTTTAACAAGACAATTTTAACAAAACCACATGCTGCACACATTACAAAGGCATGGCTGAGGTAGAGGAGGGTACGTGTTCTGGACTAGCCTACCTGTAGTCCTGATCTGTCCCCGATAGAGAATGTGTAGAGAATTTTGAAATGAAAAATGAAGAATGGGACAAAATAAAAGCTGAAACACTAAATCACTTGGTCTCTTTGGGGCCAAAACGTCTTTGAAGTATGGTGAAAAGGAATGGCAACATTACAAAGTGGTAAATGCTTTACTGCCCCACCTTTTTTTGGAATGTGTTGCAGGCCTGAAATGGATTTACATTTACAAATACATACATTTACAAATGAAGTGTATACATATATATATATACAGTAACATGTCACAGTGACATATGTTATAGAGCTAAATCACTCCTACGAACACACACTCAAATAAACACACACTTATGACATTTCTTTTACTGTCATAAGTTCTATCTGGATGTCTGTTTTTTCCTCCTCTGATGATGAGGGTGTTAATTGCATTCCCACTCCACTTTCAATATTTCCAGAGGTATTTTTAAAAGCAGCTGAGAATTTATGAGAAGCTATCAAATGTGAAAATTGGCTGTGAAAGCTGGATGGTGGACTATCATTCTGTATTTAAATGAATAGTAAAAGATGAATTATCATAATCACGCCTCTAAATGAGGGATCTGATTTATTGTCGATTATCTTGCCTGTCAAGAAGTTGCACTTGGAGACTAATCTGAGACCCATAGTCCTGTAATAATCGTTGGTTTTATGATGGTTGAGGTATGACATTTGCAAGGTAAATGTACTGTAGGACACTGCTAATGAATAATTACATAAATACGTTTTTAAATATATAAATAGATAAATAAGTAATTCAGGGTGGGCCATTTATATGGATACACCTAAATAAAATGGGAATGGTTGGTGATATTAACTTCCTGTTTGTGGCACATTAGTATATGGGAGGGGGAAAACTTTTCAAGATGGGTGGTGACCATGGCGGCCATTTTGAAGTCGGCCATTTTGGATCCAACTTTAGTTTTTTCAATGGGAAGAGGGTCATGTGACACATCAAACTTATTGAGAATATCACAAAAAAAACAATGGTGTGCTTGGTTTTAACGTAACTTTATTCTTTCATGAGTTATTTACAAGTTTCTGACCACTTATAAAATGTGTTCAAAGTGCTGCCCATTGTGTTGGATTGTCAATGCAACCCTCTTCTCCCACTCTTCACACACTGATAGCAACACCGCAGAAGAAATGCTAGCACAGGCTTCCAGTATCCGTAGTTTCAGGTGCTGCACATCTCGTATCTTCACAGCATAGACAATTGCCTTCAGATGACCCCAAAGATAAAAGTCTAAGGGGGTCAGATCGGGAGACTTTGGGGGCCATTCAACTGGCCCACGACGACCAATCCACTTTCCAGGAAACTGTTCATCTAGGAATGCTCGGACCTGACACCCATAATGTGGTGGTGCACCATCTTGCTGGAAAAACCATTCACATAAAAGTTTGCCTCATCACTGAACAAAATGTTCTGTGTAAACTGAGGGTCCTGTTCCAATTTTTGTTTTGCCCATTCTGCAAATTCAGTGCGCCGATCTGGGTCATCCTCGTTGAGATGCTGCAGCAGCTGGAGTTTGTAAGGGTGCCATTTGTGAGTAGCTAATATCCGCCGAAGGGATGTTCGACTGATGCCACTCTCCAGTGACATGCGGCGAGTGCTACGCTGTGGGCTCTTGCTGAATGAAGCTAGGACAGCCACTGATGTTTCTTCAATAGTGACAGTTTTCATGCGTCCACATTTTGGCAAATCCAACACTGAACCAGTTTCACGAAACTTGGCAAGCAGGGAGATGGGTGGTCTCGTAGGGTGTCTTGCATTGAAATCTGCTGCAATGACCCGGGTACTGCGTTCACCAGACATCAACACAATTTCTATCCGCTCCTCACATGTTAACCTCTGCGACATGTCAATGGCTGTAAACAAAGAGAAGCTTGTAAATAACTCATGAAAGAATAAAGTTACGTTAAAACCAAGCACACCATTGTTTTTCTTGTGAAATTCTCAATAAGTTTGATGTGTCACATGACCCTCTTCCCATTGAAAAAACTAAAGTTGGATCCAAAATGGCCGACTTCAAAATGGCCGCCATGGTCACCACCCATCTTGAAAAGTTTTCCCCCTCCCATATACTAATGTGCCACAAACAGGAAGTTAATATCACCAACCATTCCCATTTTATTTAGGTGTATCCATATAAATGGCCCACCCTGTACTTGCATAACTGTGCATGCTTTTTTGTGTTATTTCTAAATGTAAATTGTATAATGACATTAAACAAGGTAGGAAGCAGATGGCTTAGGTGTCATTTAGAATGCAGCAAATTGCTCTCGTGTTTTGTCATAATGTTTTGTATTTCTTAAGATGCAAGGTAAAATCCCCTTAAGGTGATGCGCTGACTAGAAGAGGTAAATTACATCTGACAATGGCTTCATTTAAAAGCCTTGTTTATGTGAGAAACATAAGGGCTTTTCACCATCTGTACATGCTTCCACAGTGAATGAAAAAGGAAGACAGATTGAAAAAGGATAGGTGAGCGACAGAGAAATATAGCCTGTAGACACTATGTTTGATGAATGTGGTATAGCAAACAATGTAAGAACCAGCATTCCTTATCTTATGTAAGCAGTGGCTTTAAGTATTTCTGCAAACTCCTTGGTGGCCTTATAACAAATCAACATGTAACAAGATTGCAATCAGAAAGTGCCATTACAAACAAGAATAATGAAACAATTCAGCTCTCATAAATGACCTGATGCAGGAGATAAGGACTCCCATGAGTCTCCTCCAACTCTTTCCCTTTTCCTTCCTATTGTGGTCCAGCTAGTTATATATATATATATATATATATATATATATATATATATATATATATATATATACCGTATATATATATATATATATACAGTGGGGCCAAAAAGTATTTAGTCAGCCACTGATTGTGCAAGTTCTCCTACTTAGAAAGATGAGAGAGGTCTGTAATTTTCATTATAGGTACACTTCAACTATGAGAGACGAAATGAGAAAAAAAAAATCCAGGAAATCACATTGTAGGATTTTTAAAGAATTTATTTGTAAATTATGGTGGAAAATAAGTATTTGGTCAATAACAAACAAGCAAGATTTCTGGCTCTCACAGACCTGTAACTTCTTCTTTAAGAAGCTCTTCTGTCCTCCACTCGTTACCTGTATTAATGGCACCTGTTTGACCTCGTTATCTGTATAAAAGACACCTGTCTACAGCCTCAAACAGTCAGACTCCAAACTCAACCATGGCCAAGACCAAAGAGCTGTCGAAGGACACCAGGAAGAAAATTGTAGACCTGCACCAGACTGGGAAGAGTGAATCTACAATAGGCAAGCAGGTTGGTGTGAATAAATCAACTGTGGGAGCAATTGTAAGAAAATGGAAGACATACAAGACCATTGATAATCTCCCTCGATCTGGGGTCTCACGCAAGATCTCATCCCGTGGGGTCAAAATAATCATGAGAACGGTGAGCAAAAATTCCAGAACTACACGGAGGGACCTGATGAATGACCTGCAGAGAGCTGGGGCCAAAGTACAAAGGCTACCATCAGTAACAAACTACGCCGAGAGGGACTCAAATCCTGCAGTGCCAGGCGTGTCCCCCTGCTTAAGCCCGTACATGTCCAGGCCCGTCTGAAGTTTGCCAGAGAGCATATGGATGATCCAGTAGAGGATTGGGAGAATATCATGTGGTCAGATGAAACCAAAATTGAACTTTTTGGTAAAAACTCAACTCGTCGTGTTTGGAGGAAGAAGAATGCTGAGTAAACACCATACCTACTGTGAAGCATGGGGGTGGAAACATCATGCTTTGGGGCTGTTTTTCTGCAAAGGGGACATGGACGACTGATCCGTGTTAAGGCAAGAATGAACGGGGCCATGTATCGTGAGATTTTAAGCCAAAACCTCCTTCCATCAGTGAGAGCATTGAAGATGGAACGTGGCTGGGTCTTCCAGCATGACAATGATCCCTAACACACCGCTCGGGCAACGAAGGATTGGCTCCGTAAAAAGCATTTCAAGGTCCTGGAGTGGCCTAGCTTGTCTCCAGACCTCAACCCCATAGAAAATAGAGTCCGTGTTGCCCAGCGACAGCCCCAAAACATCACTGCTCTAGAGGAGATCTGCATGGAGGAATGGGCCAAATTACCAGCTACAGTGTGTGCAAACCTGGTGAAGACTTACAGGAAACGTTTCACCTCTGTCATTGCCAACAAAGGTTATGTTACAAAGTATTGAGTTGAACTTTTGTTATTGACCAAATACTTATTTTCCACCATAATTTACAAATAAATTCTTTAAAAATCCTACAATGTGATTTCCTGGATTTTTTTTTCTCATTTTGTCTCTCATAGTTGAAGTGTACCTATGATGAAAATTACAGACCTCTCTCATCTTTCTAAGTAGGAGAACCTGCACAATCAGTGGCTGACTAAATACTTTTTGGCCCCAATGTATATATACTGTATATATACAGTGAGGAAAATAAGTGTTTGATACCCTGAGTAAGTTTACCCCCTTACAAAGACTTGAACAGTCTATAATTTTAATGGAAGGTTTATTTTAACAGAGGGAGACAGATTATCAACAAAAAATCCAGAAAAAAAACATTAAATAAAAGTTATAAATTAATTTGTATTTAATTAAGGGAAATAAGTATTTGAACCCCTACCAACCAGCAAGAATTCCTACCCCCACAGACCGGTTATGTGCCCATGAGGCACACAAATTAGTCCTGTCCCTGTATAAAAGACTCCTGTCACAGAATCAGTTTCTTCCGTTCAAATCTCTCGACCACCATGGACAAGACTAAAGAGCTATCAAAGGACGTCAGGGACAAGATTATTGTAGACCTGCACAAGGCTGGAATGGGCTACAAGACCATCAGCAAGAATCTTGGTGAGAAAGAGACCACTGTTGGTGCGATAATTCGAAAATGGAAGAAATACAAGATCACAGTCAATGGCCCTTGCTCTGGAGCTCCATGCAAGATCTCACCTGGTGGGGTAAGAATGATTCTGAGAAAGGTGAGGTCAGCCCAGAATTACACGGGAGGAGCTTGTCAATGATCTCAAGGGAGCTGGGAGCAGTAAAATGCTGGATATGACCCCAAGAACACCATCCCCACTGGGCATTTCTCTGCCTCCAAACACGGCGAGTGGAGTTGATGCCAAAGAGCTCGATTTTGGTCTCATCTGACCATATCACATTCTCCCAAGCTTTCTCTGAATCATTCAGGTGTTCATTGGCAAACTTCAGATGGGCCTGTACATGAGCCTTCTTGAGCAAAGGGACTTTGCGGGCACTGCAGGATCTCAATTCATTACGGCGAAGTGTGTTACTAATGGTTTTCTTGGTGACTGTGCTCCCAGCTCCCTTGAGATCATTGACAAGCTCCTCTCAGAATTATTCTTACCCCATGAGGTGAGATCTTGCATGGAGCTCCAGAGCGAGGGCGATTGACTGTGATCTGGTATTTCTTCCATTTTCGAATGATCGCACCAACAGTGGTCTCTTTCTCACCAAGCTTCTTGCTGATGTAGCCCATTCCAGCCTTGTGCAGGTCTACAATCTTGTCCCTTTGATAGCTCTTTGGTCTTGCCCATGGTGGTCGAGAGATTTGAACGGATTTCCTCACTGTATATACTGTATATACAGTATATATATATATATATATATATATATATATATATATATATATATATATATATATATATATATATATATATATTTGAACCAATTCCTTAATAATATAGAAACTTTGTAAGGCAGTTTTTATGATCAAGAAGTAAAACACTGTAGCCAGCTCATATTTTTTTTTACTGCTGTTAAAATTCTAATTCCAGAAACAGAATGCCTATTTACTTTGCCTGGTGTGGTTGAGACTTTCTACTAAAAATATATATTTTAAATCCAGTATTCATTATAGGGCAGGATAGTTGTTTGCCTTATAATGAAACACTAGTAAGCAACAATTAAAAAGGAACAAAAATGTAAAATGTGGATAGAAACATGAAATAGAAACATGGGCTGACATTGTATTGTCTTGAAATGTATTTGCTTATGTTTTAGTCTACACATAACTAAAATACTTCACATTTTTTTATATTAAAAAGCACATTAATATTCTGTTTAAGCCACTCAGGTGGCACAGCGGTAAAATACACTAGCACACCAGGGCTGGGATTTCGAATACATCGTATCAAATCTCAGCTCTGCCCTCCAGCTGTGCTGGGCAGCTATATGAACAACGTTTGGTTGTTCATCCAGGGAGGGAGCCGGGTAGGGACCTCATAACTGCTGCAATTATGAGCTTTGCTGGCTGATTGATGGCGTCTGCACAGAGTAGAGGAATAAAGCGATCGGGGTGTGGCTCTCCGTGCACAGGGCTGATCCACATATGAACTCGCCTCGTGCAAATGAAAGGATGCAGTCGGCTTCTGCGCATGTGTCGGAGGGGGCGTGTGTCAGTTCGCTCTCCTTAATCGGGGCAGGGGGTCAGCACCAGTAGAGTAACCTCACCATAATGGAATTGGGTAAAAAATTGATATGCTAAAAATCAGGAGAAAAAGGGAGAATGTGCATTTAAATATATATATATCACATTTAATTCATTTTAATTGGACCCTCTGTCTTAACACAGATTGTTGTAAGGTTGTCATATCAGATAGTATATTATGAGTGATCTTAACAGATAATGTCAGATATTATAACAGTGTTATGTTACAAGTACCAGTGATAGTCATAACAGCTTTCATAATATGTCAGTATAGTATCTGTTAAAATACCTGACATCAGCTGTTATGACCACTGTTGACAGTGGCGTAATAGGTTTATGCTCTCATAGTGAACTGTCATGCATCTTAAACCATTTATTTACAGTACATTGTTCTTCCCAACATGTACTGTATGTTGGATATTACAATAAATGTTATAGGTTTGGTCACCCAGGTTCTGAAGCACCAAAACATAACCAAACTATCACACCACTTTTACGTCTGATTGCTTATTGTGGAATGAAAAGCTCTTTAAACCTTATACTAAAGTCCTTCTTTGACTAATCAGTACTCAAAACATCTCAAAAAACTTGTTTTAGATAAGCCTTCTCTTGGTTAGTTTTTATCATTTACTTATATTAAAACCATAATTGTTGACCATATCTATGGTGAGCATGGCCTGAAGTTCATAAGTTTTTCTTTTGTGTCTGCTTGGATAAGACAAAAATGTGCTCTTGTAGGAATTTAGGACAGTTCACCACTGTTTCTTTGAAGATAACGTATTTTAATAGAGTTTGCTGGAGGTCAAAAGACTAAAAATGAATCTGTAGCCTTCTTCAAACTGATATATGTTCATAACATTAAAAACCTTTTCCAAAGATTCTCTACTTTACCTTGTATGAAGCATTCTATTAAGGTGAGGCTTAGATTTAGATTAATCAAATCTCTGCTGTCCCTGTCTAAAAAAAAAAAAGAAAAAGAAAAGAAGAAATGGTCGGTCAGTTGTGTCGAATGGCCATGTGATAGTCTATCACCCTACTTATTCAGGGTGTGGGTCTGTGGCAGCAGAGAAAGTACGGGTACTGAATACGACTAGTTTGGGAAGAAAAAGGTGGAAATGCAAAAAAAAGAAGATCTTGAGACCTGCAACAATTTACCCAATTTATGGGTGTCCCTCATTTTACCCAACCTGTTGTGCCAGCTAAGCCTCAATCTAATCTATTTCTGATTCAAAATGTGTTTTGCTGTTTGGAGATACCAATATTACTTTTGGGCAGCATGGTTAAATCCCATTCTTATGTTAAACTGCATCCTAAATTTGAGGAGAATTTTAATACAAATGGACGGTTAGAGGTGGATTGGTTCCTTCTATTGATTTGTTTAAATAAGCAGGGGCATTAGATTAGAAACAAACAGAAAACTGCTCTAAGATCAATAGTCTTGACCAACTATCAGCATTACTGTTCATCAAGATAGAAACTGCAATCATCTCTCTCAGTGCAGTAATGTAATAAGAGCATGACTGAGTAAAACTCCCAGGAGTTTATGTATGCTCTTATATGCCAAATGAAAATGATTTCTTCAATTTAAAATTTAACTTTATTTACTTAACATTATTCCATGCCTTTGCAGAACCTACAGTTTACACAGGCACTGTTATTGTACAGCTCTGAAATCCCACAGATACCGACTGCAATGATGGTGAGGCTTAAAGCTTATTTTGTTTTGGCCTTGTCTTGGTCTCAGCCAAAAGTCTGGGTTGTCGTCTAAAAAAAAAGAAGAAGAAGTGGTCGGCAAGTTCACATGTGTGGAATTGGCATGTGATAGTCTATGACTCTACTCATTTAGGGTGTGGGCCTGCAGCAGCAGAGAGAGTTACCGTATGGGAATTGAATACGACTAGTTTGGGAAGAAAAGAAGAAATTCACCATATAGAAGCACTTTGTAGTTCTACAATTACTGCCTGTAGTCCATCTGTTTCTCTACATGCTTTGTTAGCCCCCTTTCATGCTGTTCTTCAATGGTCAGGACCCCCACAGAGCAGGTATTATTTGGGTGGTGGATCATTCTCAGCACTGCAGTGACACTGACATGGTGGTGGTGTGTTAGTGTGTGTTGTGCTGGTATGAGTGGATCAGACACAGCAGCGCTGATGGAGTTTTTAAAAACCTCACTGTAACTGCTGGACTGAGAATAGTCCACCAACCAAAAATATATCCAGCCAACAGCGCCCTGTGGGCAGCGTCCTGTGACCACTGATGAAGGTCTAGAAGATGACCAACTCAAACAGCAGCAATGGATGAGCGATCGTCTCTGACTTTACATCTACAAGGTGGACCAACTAGGTAGGAGTGTCTAATAGAGTGGACAGTGAGTGGACACGGTATTTAAAAACTTCAGCGGCGCTGCTGTGTCTGATCCACTCATACCAGCACAACACACACTAACACACCACCACACTGCAGTGCTGGGAATGATCTACCACCTAAATAATACCTGCTTAGTGGTGGTCCTGTGGGGGTCCTGACCATTGAAGAACAGAGTGAAAGCAGGCAAAAAAATATGCAGAGAAACAGATGGACTACAGTCATATGGTAAGTGAAGCTGATAAAATGGACAGTGAGTGTAGAAACAAGGAGGTGGTTTTAATGTTTTGGCTGATCAGTGTATACGGTAAATTTTAAAAAATTGCCTCTAAACAAACAAACAAATTAATGAATACATAAATAAATAAAGCTCAAAGCTGTGTTCCTGTGTGGGGAAATAAATCACAAACACTGCTGGTACAGTCATGGTTCTATCATATTTTACAAATAAGACAAGCCCAAAACAAAGTTAAGCTTTAAACCTTAAGTAGGTTTCTGTGCTAACAAACAAGCATTTCATTTTTACAAATCTACAATCATTATTGAGATGTCAACAAGATGCATCATTAGGCCTCATACCACAGTAAATGTTTCTGTACCCTACCAACACCATGGTGGTTAAAGTCAATGAGAAAACATTAAGCTTTCCATTTTTACCTGGGTTATTGAGCAGAGCTTCAGGACACATCATGCAAAGGCACTACAGGCAATAAATCTCCCATAATGCAAAAGCTTGAGCAGCTAATGCTTTTAATCAGAGCCAGTTTCATTCGGTTTTGGCATGGAGTAATGGACATACATATATATTCTAAAGAATGTCAGCCACACAGCAGGCATAGTAATGACAGCTCATAGCTATGTGTTTTTAGGTTACTCACTTATATGAAATATATAATGGTATATTAAAATTAGGAACTGTAGAAGGTATATAATTACATAATTTGGTGTACCCCATGTGCATTTCAGAGGAAGAAAAATTTATTCAGTTTTGGCAGGTGGAGGTGGAACTGAATACATTTTTTGTTGTTCAGTATACTTCACATTAACAAAATTAGCAAAACTGTGTTAATTTGTTCTTTATTTCTCATTCACTTAAACTATTTAGTTTATAAAAGGCTTTTTTTTAAGCAGATGCACAGTTGTGCCTCAGTAACTGAGATAACAGTGTGTGCCTCACTACAAGTAGCACAGAAACGCCCCGGGTTTGAACTAATAAAGATGCTGGCAAAATCATTTGTAATGATGATTGTTTGGTATAAATATTTCAAATAAACATTAAAGACAGACTAGACTTGAGCTTTTAGTATACCGTAAACTGTAAGTGGTCTTCCTTTTGTGCACTAGTCTTGGTCCTTGGTTGGTCTGATACTAGGCTTGATCTCGGTTGACATGGGGCTTGGTCTTGTCCTGTTTTCACTTGGTATGGAGCTTGTCTTGTTTTAGACTTGAATAGTAATGGTCCTGTTGTGTTTTAGTTGGTATAGTCTTGGTTACTATCAGGCCTGGTCTTGTCTTGGTTTCTATTGGTATGGTCTTGACTAATAATGGGCCTGGTCTTCTTTTGGATTTAATTGGTCTTGGTTAGTGTGAGGCTTGGTCTTGTCTTGGGTTACATTTGGCTTGGTCTTGCGTTAGTCTTAGCTGGTGTGGAACTTGGTTTTGTTTTGTTATGGTAGGGAGGTTGGTCTTGGTCTTTTTTTATTACAGCAGGTACAGGTCTTAGTCTTGGTATTGATTAAGTTGGTATTGACCACACTGGCAGCTGAGCAAAAGTCACAACAAGGGTATGGGACTTTTACAGGCCACTTGGGGGGTGATAGAGAGTGGGGAAGATGGAGAGATAAATAGATAAAGAAAGAATAAGCGAGAGAGAGTAAGAGAGAGAGAGAGAGAGAGAGGGAGAGAGGGGGGGAGAGAGGAAAAAGCATAGGGAAACAGATGTAGTGCTATTACAGAGACAGGGTAAGATTTAGTGGAACTCCTGCTCTCCTGGCATCAGCATTTTCCCCCATCTTAACGCTTGCCACTGCGTCTTGCAGTCATAAATCAAGCCCCTATTTATGCCCATTTACATTAGCAAGGCCAGTCCCATGTGCCTGCAGGCTCTGCCATCAAGTTTCTGTTAAACAAACCCAAAGAAATCGATGAGATTGTTATACTATTCAACAAGTAAAATGGGGGTAGGCATTTATGAGGATCTGAGATTGTGGCAAGAATGCTGTGAATGTTCATGCATGTTAAAACACCACAAATATTAGGTGTCAGCACTGTGTAACAGCATTTTTATTTAAAAAAATGTGTCACTTGAACATTTACAGCTGTAGAGTAGCACCTTTACAGAAGCAGAGTAATGCATGACATTATACAGACATCAATATCAAAAGCTTAGGTTAATGTTAATGAAATCTGTAACAGTTGCTTGGGACTTTTAAAAAGTTGCAGGAATTTATATGGGGAATTTAGAGGAGAATGGCTAGACATGTCTGACCTAAGAGAAAAGCTAAAATACAATAATAAAACACCACTTTTAAGAATTGTGAGAAGCGGAAATCACATCAGAAACTTTTTATTATTATTATTATTTTGTTTATGCATTTTCTCACGGGTATCCAACAACCAAATTGCATTATGCCTCCTCTCTACTGATGTTGATCTCCACCCTGGTGAAGGAGAGCCGAAACTGACACAGGTCCCCTCCGACACATAGCCAACTGCATCTTTTCACCTGCACAATGCGAGTTCATATGTGGATCAGCTTTGTGCAAGGAGAGTCACACCCTGATCCTCATTATGACTCTGTGAAGGTGCCATCAATCAGCCAGCAGAGGTCGTAATTGCATCAGTTATGAGGAATCCCCTCCGGCACCACCCTTGAACATGTTGGCGCCCAGCCTGCCGGATGGCAGAGCTGAGTTACGAACCGACGAGTTCGAAATGTCAGTTCTGGTGTGCTAGCGTGTGTTTTACAGCTGCACCACCTAAGCACCCCAAGCTGTTGAGACTGAACTTGTTAAACCACACCAAGTTTTACACTTCTGAAACATAAAAATGCTGTTTATGCTAAATTCTGATTTTGATTCGAAATTAATCAAAAATGGCAACAAGCCTGTGCAAAAACACTTGCACATCACTTTATTGGGCATCAGTTTTACCATAGCTGTTATTAATTGTAAAGTAGAGGCACATTTTTAACAGTGCGGTGCGGTGCACTTCTATACAGTATATCGGCAGAGGGTTTCAACTGCAATACTTCTTTGCAAACTTAAAACAGTGTATGTTTGAAACAATAGTTACTCATCCTAAAAACTCAGCCATTTAACACCCCCCCCCCCCCCCCCCCATTTTAGTAACGGTATCATTAAATCTTATGATAAAATTAAGGTGATTAAATCACCTTAGAATGCCTACTTTTCAACAATGTAAACAATTTCAGCTTTTTCTTTTAACCTTAAAACCAGAAAAAGTACATGCTGATAAGTTATAGTATTTTTATTTTTTAATATTACGAGACTGTATTTGTATCAATAGTGACGATTTTATATTAAACAAATCACAATGACATGTTTAAATCAAATAGCATGAAAAACCCAAAAGTTCAACATTTGATTTTGATTCGATTTGACTTTTTCATTGCAAAACAAATGCATATAGTCAATGGAGGCACCAAAATATGCAAAATTGAAATACAATTAGTGTGTGTTCTTTTAAATGAGAATGTACATCAATTTGTGTGCTGTTCTATTAGGAATATAAAGGAACAAAAAAAATTGCAAATAAATAAATAAATAAAATGAATTTAGCATTAGACTCACCACACAAGTTAAGTTTCAGGCTGGAGTTTTAAATGCATAATGGTCACACCCACACAGCTCTGCAAAAAAAATATTATTGCAGCTGACACAGCAGGAGGAACTTGTCATAAAGATAGCCATAACAAAGCCCACCAATTACAAATGTTGTTATTAAAAATTGGTCTTTCATTAAGTTCCTATTGTTTGTCTTTCTGAAAATCAATAGCTGGACCTTTCATGCAACAACAGAGGGTGATAAAGGAGCTTCTTTAAATTAACCCTTGACATTCCAACACAAATTGAATAGGCAGGTATAAAGAATTGCTTATATTTGTATTTGTCTAAATATTGATTGAATATTTAAATCATATATAGATACAATACAATTAGGCACTTAGAACTGGGCACTTATTATTTTATATTATTATATTTTATTTAATTTTATAATATCTTAGGTCCTCTCTAAGGGACTAGAGGGTGCTGATGGTTCTCCTTGGGTTTGAACTATAGATGATTTAGTCAAGACATGATCATATCATGACAGATAATAAGAGGTTGCCAATAGATTTTACAAGGACTTAAAAAGGACTAAGAAAATGAGTTCTTATTGCCAAGATTTACACCACTTCAGCTTTTCTCTTATTCTCCATTATTTGTAGGATCTAGTGTTTCGATTTATAGCACATGCAAGTGGCACGTTTGTCATTATCAGGATGGACCAAGCCAAGATTAAAGTCACAAAAAAGCACTGCAATTGAGTGAATGAAATTAATGTGCTTCTCCTTAGCACTTTGATCAAAAAGAAGGTATAGTACCTTTCACCAGGTGCACTTCATTGTTCATAGTGACTGGCTCAGCATATGAAAAAAATGATATGTTAGACCACCGTTTCCTTGACATCTTATGAAACTAAAGCTTTTCTTTTGTCTGAAAAAAAAAAAAAAAGAATAATAATAGGAGAAGCAACTGTTTGCAGTAAATGTAAAAGTAAATGAACTAAATAAAAGTGTCAACACCTGCCTTCACAGGTGAAATTAACTATTTTAAATAAATATGCTTTCAACTCTGCAGAAACAGTTTGGGAAAGAACTTTTCCTGGTCCAGCATAGCTGAGTCTATAGTCTGATGAGTTTGGTCCTGAGGAACTCTGATTGCCTGTACAAAGCCCTGACCTCAAACACACTGAACATCTTTGTAACCTAACAAACGCAGGTGATTTTTACAATTGTACCAGCCCATAAAGCTCTGTAACCAATGTCTTTATTTAGAGCCCTAAAATATAATGAACAACCCATAACAATTGTATTTTTTAGATTTAGACATATTCCACACTTATGGAGTCACCTGGAATCCTTTTTTGAAGACTTTCTAACGTATGTAATGCTAATAGAAACAGACAGCAGTTATAAGCAATTTCTTTACCTGCATTGGACTGAAAACATTATAAAGACGGATTCTTTTGATGTAATTCTGCTTTGTGTAGTACAGTACTTATTTATAAATGCCGTGGCAAACTATAAATAGATAGATAGAAAGATAGATAGATAGACAGACAGACAGACAGACAGACAGACAGACAGACAGACAGACAGACAGACAGATACCCATGGCTAAATTGCTAATTGTGACCGAATGGTTTACCATTCCATACCAAGCCATGCTCATATGACTCTAAGCCTATACCAGGCGAATATAAATAGCAAGTGATAAGCTTTATCCTGCAAAAAGGTTGTGACTATTTTCAATTTTCACTGTCCTCTATTAGCCTCTTCTTTAGACAGTATGCGTAATGAGTTATGCATGTTCTTTCCATGTGGGCTTTTGGTTGGCAGCTCTTGTTTAGAAGCACCTTGTGCAGGTTGTATTCCAGTGTTTGTAGGTGCTGTCAGATCCACCCAAACCTTAATAATTAGTTAGTTAGGGAGTAAGTAAATGTCTGTTGCCCTACAATGGGTTGATGTCCCTGACACAAGTTATTTATTTAATAAAAACAAATGAATAAATAAATAAAGACAATCTTCGTCTAATTTAAAGGCATCACATGATATTGGTTTCCTGGGACTTCAGATTAACCTGCATAGATATCTACTACAGATGGCATTAACTGCTGCAATCGCCTTTTACTTATTTTTTACTCAAACTGACAGATTTTTTTTTTTTATTCCTGCTGTCATGCTGACATCAATGTCCTTTTTTTCCCCATACTTACCTCCCCATGTTCCCAGTGCTGTCTGTCCTGGCACTTGGAAACTGCAAAACTGTCTGAACACTTGTTTTTTTAGGTTGCCCCTAGGATACAGACAGTCTGCAAGACCAAGAGACCACATAGTTTTTCTTTTTTTCATGGTCTCTTCTCTCCCTAAACCCCCTCCCTCTATCTCAACCTCTCTTCTAAAATCTTCATCTTCATTTCAGAGTCCCGCTTCCTCTGTAATCAACATAAATAAGCACTTTCCTCCCCAGCTCCATTCAGCCAAGATGTATATGTCCATTAATGATGCTTGTTGGGATAAATAATTCAGCTGAAGAGATAAGTGAAATGTGTTGCGTTATAAATATGGCCTATAAGAAGGAGACCAGCTCAGACAAAGCAAAATAAGATAACAGCAATGTTAGCCTTTGCTTTCCATTTAGCCTTCTGGGGAACTGAGTCTGAAGTCCCATAAACATATAAAATCCATCTGAAAAAGAGCGACCAAGAGAGTGAGGGAGAGGAGAAAATGGTTTAGGTTTTTAAAAATAGTGCTGTGGCAGTTAGTAAAATTGACTGTGGAAAACAAAGTCAGTTACACAATTACAAAATGTGGAAAATACAATAGAAAATGCTAATAGAAGCAGACATCAGCATTAACCTACATTGATTTAAAAACATTATAAAGGGAAGTCCTTTTCGAGGCAACTCTGCTTTGTGTAGTACAGTACTTGTTTGTAAATGCTGTGACAAACTAAAGTTAGATAGAGAGATGGATGGATGGATGGATGGATGGATGGATGGATGGATGGATGGAAGGAAGGAAGGAAGGAAGGAAGGAAGGAAGGAAGGAAGGAAGGAAGGAAGGAAGGAAGGAAGGAAGGAAGGAAGGAAGGAAGGAAGGAAGGATGGATGGATGGATGGATGGATGGATGGATGGATGGATGGATGGATGGATGGATGGATGGATGGATGGATGGATGGATGGATGGATAGAAAGATAGATAGATAGATAGATAGATAGATAGATAGATAGATAGATAGATAGATAGATAGATAGATAGATAGATAGATAGATTTAACTTTACTGTCATGGCACAGCACAAGTACAAGGCAACTAAATGCATTTTGCATCTAACAGAAGTGCAAATAGTAGCATTGTGCCAAAAAAAGAACATCAGTAAACTTGTATGTCTATGGTTAATATAATAATTATAACTATAACTATTTACATATATGGTATTACGTCTATATGCATAGTAACATAATAATAATAGTAAGCATGTATCAGCTGGAAAATTAAAAAAATGCTAATAATAATAATAATAATATTCATTAATATAAGTATCATAATGGTTTTAATGCAATTGTGTCTGAGTGATTCACTGAGACATTCACTTTTGTTTTTTGACTGTCTCAGGTTTCTCTAAATCTTGTTTTTTTTTAATGTAGAGAATGGCAGGAGGCACGGGTTACAGAACTATGCCCACCTGCCATGCCATTATGGCTGGGAGGGGTCATGGAGACACAGAGGACTGACAGTGATGTTTCCTTTAATCAGGCAGTTACTGTGCCTCATCAGCATTAATTTGCTGCAGTTGGGAGAGTCCTATATGTACTGGCTTATGGCATTGTACTGTGTGCTTATCCAAAATGGAACTTTTTTCTGACCAGCTTTCTAATGCCAGTATGCTTTGATCTTTTCTCTGCGGAACTCAGCCAGTGCTGCGGCACCTCTTGGCCATTATGATTTGACTACCTTGGACAGGCGAGCTGCCGTTGAAGGTGGATAGTTGTTGTAATGGCTGCTGGCTTCTCTGTCTTTATGATTTTTCAGAGTTAACACACAGGTGGATTAAGGAGCTAATGTGGTGGTAACTCAGTTTTCACCTTTCCTTTTTGATCTAATTTTCTACATTCCTTGTTTTGCTGGGAGCTTATCGACAATACCCATGTGAGGCAAGAGCTTGGCCTCCTGATGGAATAGGGGGTTTTCTGATAATATAAGGGGTATCACATACCATGTGCTTGCTCAGAAGGATGTTTGCTCCACAAGGACATAAACCCACTGTCTCCAAAGAACATCCTTCATTTATGGGTAAGCGTGAGGCATGTGATACCCCTACTCTGAAGAACACGCTTGTCTATCTGTTCTATTATCTGGCCACAGATTTTATTTGGATTTCTTTTGATTTCAGTTTCTGTTATTGTGACCACTTGTATTTTTGTTAGTAGCTTTCTCTTTTTCATCACAGTATTGATTTATCTACAATATTTTTATTTGTGCTGTAAAAGAAAGTTTACAAATCACTACCATATGTTTTATCTGTGTTTAACTTATTACCCAATTACCCAATGTTTTTGAGGATTGTGTTTGCACAAAAAAAGGATGTTTACAACAAATATGAACAATTTCATGTGGTGAGCCAGAATTAACAGGAAATACTAACCAGTTAACCGTGAAATTACTTCACAGTTAGGTTCTATGTACCACTTGTTTACAAAAAAGATGACAGATTTTCATGAAATCAAATAGATTCATTTAATCATAACTGCTTCATCTTTGTTAGGGTTGCAGTGGGTCCTGCATCAACTTGGGCACAATGCAGTAATACACCAGGATGTCAATCTCTCACAGGGCATGAAGTGTTTCAACTGTATTTTGTACCATTCTTTTGTTTGTAACAGTACAGGGCTGTTGTAACATTTTTGTTTCAAAATTATTCACACATTCTCTATCAGGGACAGGTCAGGAATGCAGACAGGCCAGTACCCATAGCTTTTCACTGGAAAAGATTTAATCTTGAAGGCAGCATATGTTGCTCTAAGATGTTAATGTATTTTCTGCATTAATGTTGCCATCACAGAAGTGTAAATGACCTATACCAAAGGCACTGACACAGCCCCATACCATTACAGACCCTGGCTTATGGACTTGGTGTTCATTTCTTCCAAAAAAGACCTGGAATGCTGATTAATCTGACCACAATACGCATAGGTGGTGGATCATTCTCAGCACTGCAGTGACAATGACACGCTGCTGGAGTTTGTAAATACCATGTCCACTCACTGTACTGACTACTGTAGCACAATAATCGTACTGTCTGCACTGTCTGTTCTTGCCTTGAACTGTTCATTCAGTCAGGTTTATTTGTATAGCACTTTTAAAAAGCAACTTAATTCCTGTTAAGGAAAATAATTCCTGTTAAGGAGTCCTTTAAAGTACAAGAAAAAAAACCTTGAGAGGAACCAGAATCAACAACTCATCCTTTTTGGTTTATTTTTGAATTAAATTATAATTACATTTATAATTAAATTTTTGATGAGTTGATGAAATAGACTGGATATGTATTAATCAAATTATTTAGATTAATCATCTTCTAGTTCAGTCTATGGTAAAATTAAAGTTCTGGACATTGTGAGTGCAGTCACCGCAGATTTCCAATGCATCACAGCCTGGATACGGCTGAACTGACAATAAAAACCCTCTTGACCACTTGAATATAGCTACTGAATAGGCTTTGAAATAATCTTTTACTGGATTGGAACGCATACTCACTTGCATTAATCCATATTTTGCCATTAATTAAGCTTATGTGTTTTTCAGGGTTTAAATTTTTCAATTAATTATGAAAAGTGCATAAAGACAAGCAATAGCTCCCTCTGGAAATACAAAGTCTGATTAAGATAAAATTGGTTTGTGGTATGTGACCTGCTTTGCTATGCATATTCTATTAACTTTTGAACAGATTTTTCCTAAAGCTTTTTTATATCTATTAACATCTGTCAAGTAGCCTATACATTTAAGGTTTAATACTTATATTTATGTGGTTTTATATTTATATATAGTAATAATATAGTTTAAAAATTTACCCTGAAAATCAAAGTATAAAAATCGATATTACAGTCTATTCCAGTTTGTGTGAATTTCATCACAGCAACTCATAACATGACTCAGTAGGTGTATACCCCCCACATGCCTGGGGGGATCTCCTCCCAGACCTGGATCAAAGCTCCTGGACAGTCTGTGGCGTTACTTGGTGGCATTGGATGCACCGATATGTAACACCCCAGAGGTTCTCAATTGGATTCATGTCTGGGTAATGTGAGGGCCAGTCAATGGCATCAAAACCTTTGTCATCCAGGAACTGGCTACACTCACTTGGCCACATGAGGCCAAGCATTGTCCTGCACCAGGAGGAACCCAAGTCCCACTGCACCACTGTCAGTGTAAGGTCTGACAATGGCTCTGAGAATTCTTTCCAGTATCTAACAGCAGTCAGAGTACCGCTGGCTATCATGTGGAGGTTTGTGTGACCCTTCAAGGATATGCCTCCCCAGAGCATCACTGATGCACCATTAAACCTTACATAGACATACATAATATTTGTTTTTGCAGTCGTTATTATTATAGGTAAATCCAGATTCATTTGATTTGCTTTCTTTTCATTTAGCCACGCATCATATTGGTTTAATTCTCTGGTCAGTTAGTGTAATAATTCTGTAAGCAATGCCTACTAGTGTGTCCAGGGCCTTTTAGCACTGTACTGCTCACTCTATTCTGTCACTTTCCACTTGTCCTTAACAACCCTGTTAAAAATCCCCCTGTTTAATTGCCTGTGGAGTGAAGGGAAATGCCTTCAGATCTGAATTTAAATTCCTCAGATCAGGGGTTGAAAGTTAAGCTGGCCAACATCGGAATAAAAATAAAAAGCTCAGGGATGCAAACGAATAATTGGAGCCACTGTGAGACAGATGAACCCGGGGCAAACCCTTAAGCAACATTACGCGCAGCCATGGAAAACAGATAGGTAATTACCCTGCATAGGTTACCATTCTGTGCCAATTGTTTAAAAATGGCCAGTACTTTCTTGCTTTGAGGTTTGCACTCATTAACTATTACTGTGTAAGTAAAGGTCAACATGGTGTAGAGGACTAGAAGGAACACAGAAAAGGTTTAATTACAAATGACCAATTCACGGTTCCCTTGATTTGTTTCTCTGTTCTTTTGCCGAAGTGTGCCAACAACAGCCAACAAGGCTTTGACTGTATCCACATTGCTATGCCTCTGCCTGGCGAACAGTAATATGTATTTAATGTGATTAGGTTTGACAAGGAAAATGAAGAAAAGAATTAGACATAATCAGGCCAGAGTTTGAAATGCCTTCTGGTCTGAAGACACAGTGGAGTAGGAAGCAGTGTGACAGACAACCTTGTGTTGACACCAGCAGATACACTAATTGATTAGCCCATCACAGGCTAACTCAGCCTAAACACTAGCACCCAAGCCAAATTGAAAGTCATAGACACCAATAATATAGCCGCTCAAGGCATCAAGTAAAATTAACCTTGTATTTGGAACAGTAATCAAAACAACAGAAAGAGATCAAGGTGACAAAACTGTGTTATATGCATTCAAATTTAACCATTTTAGTTGAGGTTATTACAATTCTTAATATGTTAGTCTGGCTTATAGAAGGAACCCAGAAGCCATCATTTGTTGTCTGTCCTATTTGCCTTAAAAACATAATATCTGTTAGATAATATACATATTGGCAAGCACAATGTGTGTCTAATTGTGTGTCTTATCCAAACTCCATTTGGGACATTTTATTAAATGCAATAAAGACAACAAACTGTGTTTTGTTAATTCTCTTGATAGTGTTTTGGCCGACCAACTTTAACTGTATTTTGTAAATACAAACAGCTTGAGAATTTGGTGCCTACAGCACATTTAAAAATATTCATATTGCACTGTAATGCAACAGTCCATTGCTGAGGGCATCATAACTGGAAGGCATTATAAATAAAAGGAGGATCCAACAAAGATGGGTCATGGCTTACCACTCTGTGCGAGATTTTATGAGAGAATTATAAATCAATTAATAAAGAACATATCTTAATGCAAGAAAGTATGGTCATTCACCATCTACTATACATCATATTGTAAAAAAATTTTGGGAGGCTGCTCAGGTGGCGCAGCTGTAAAATACGCTAGTACACCAGAGCTGGGTTTCGAATACATTGTATCGAATCTCAGCTCTGCTATCCGGCTGGGCTGGCCGGCTACATGGACAGCGATTGGCTGTTGTTCACAGGATTCCTCAAAACTGGTGCAATTACGACCTCTGCTGGCTGATTGATGGCAGCTGTGCAGAGTTGGGGAGTAATGCTGATCAGGGTGTGGCGTTCTATGCACAAAGCTGATCCGCATATGAACTCGCCTCGTGCAGGTGAAAAGATGCAGTTGGTACTGCACACGTGTTGAAGGAGGCGTGTGTCAATTGAGAAGTTCCTCAGTCAGCAGTGGAGGGTTGTATCGTTAGAGGTGAAGCGTAATGCAGTCAGGGTCATTGTGATTAATACTACTGTGATAAATATACAGTGGGGGAAATAAGTATTTGATCCCCTGCTGATTTTGTAAGTTTACCCCCTTACAAAGACTTGAACACTCTATAATTTTTATGGAAGGTTTATTTTAACAGAGAGAGACAGAATATCAACAAAAAATCCAGAAAAAAAACATTAAATAAAAGTTATAAATTAATTTGTATTTAATTAAGGGAAATAAGTATTTGATCCCCTACCAACCAGCAAGAATTCTGACCCCCACAGACCGGTTATGTGCCCATGAGGCACACAAATTAGTCCTGTCCCTGTATAAAAGACTCCTGTCACAGAATTAGTTTCTTCCGTTCAAATCTCTCGACCACCATGGGCAAGACCAAAGAGCTATCAAAAGACGTCAGGGACAAGATTGTAGACCTGCACAAGGCTGGAATGGGCTACAAGACCATCAGCAAGAAGCTTGGTGAGAAAGAGACCACTGTTGGTGCGATAATTCGAAAATGGAAGAAATACAAGATCACAGTCAATCACCCTCACTCTGGAGCTCCATGCAAGATCTCACCTGGTGGGGTAAGAATGATTCTGAGAAAGGTGAGGTCAGCCCAGAATTACACGGGAGGAGCTTGTCAATGATCTCAAGGGAGCTGGGAGCACAGTCACCAAGAAAACCATTAGTAACACACTTCGCCGTAATGGATTGAGATCCTGCAGTGCCCGCAAAGTCCCTTTGCTCAAGAAGGCTCATGTACAGGCCCGTCTGAAGTTTGCCAATGAACACCTGAATGATTCAGAGAAAGCTTGGGAGAATGTGATATGGTCAGATGAGACCAAAATTGAGCTCTTTGGCATCAACTCCACTCGCCGTGTTTGGAGGCAAATAAATGCCCAGTGGGGATGGTGTTCTTGGGGTCATATCCAGCATTTCTCTGCTCCCAGCTCCCTTGAGATCATTGACAAGCTCCTCCTGTGTAATTCTGGACTGACCTCACCTTTCTCAGAATCATTCTTACCCCACCAGGTGAGATCTTGCATGGAGCTCCAGAGTGAGGGTGATTGACTGTGATCTTGTATTTCTTCCATTTTCGAATTATCGCACCAACAGTGGTCTCTTTCTCACCAAGCTTCTTGCTGATGGTCTTGTAGCCCATTCCAGCCTTGTGCAGGTCTACAATCTTGTCCCTGACGTCCTTTGATAGCTCTTTGGTCTTGCCCATGGTGGTCGAGAGATTTGAACGGAAGAAACTGATTCTGTGACAGGAGTCTTTTATACAGGGACAGGATTAATTTGTGTGCCTCATGGGCACATAACCGGTCTGTGGGGGTCAGAATTCTTGCTGGTTGGTAAGGGATCTGGATTTTTTGTTGATATTCTGTCTCTCTCTGTTAAAATAAACCTTCCATAAAAATTATAGACTGTTCAAGTCTTTGTAAGGGTAACTTATTTCCCCCACTGTAGCCATTTGGGCATAGGAGTCATACAGAAAACAATTGTCCCCAACCCAGGACCTAATCATCTCTCTTGATGACTCCCAGATCAGACCATCTGATAAGGTAAGAAGCCTTGGTGTCATCCTGGATGACCAGCTGACCTTCTCTCCTCACATAGCCAACATGACAAGATCGTGCCGGTTCCTCCTCTACAACATCAGGAAGATTTGACCATTTCTCTCCAGGGAAGCTACCCAGATTCTGGTCCAGTCACTCCTATGTCCACTATTAAACCCTTGCAGCTCATTCAAAATGCAGCTGCCCGTCTGGTTTTTAACCAGCCCAAACATCCAGTTTAAAACACTGATGCTCGCCCACAAAGCCAAAAATGGACCAGCCCCAAGCTACCTTCGCGGTCTAATCAAACCCCGCTCTGTACCGCGCAAGTCTCGCTCGACTTGATCCTCCACCCAGGACTAAAGGAAAACAAGCATGAACGCTCTTCTCTGTTCTAGCACCCAAGTGGTGGAATGAACTTCCTCTGTCTGTCCGAACATCTGAGTCTCTTGCTGTCTTTAAAAAACGATTAAAAACCACCTTTTTACTAAGCACTTAAGCTGACTTTATTTTTTTACTTTTATTTATTTACTAACATTTTTTTTCCATTTCCAAAAAAACAAAAACAAAAAAAAACACTTTGGTTCTAACAGGTTTCAGCAGATTGGTGTTCTTCGACTGTTGTTTACTTAAACTTGAGTAATGAAATGTTTACTATGGAAGCACTTTTGTAAGTCGCTGTGGATAAGAGCGTCTTCTAAATGCAGAAAATGTAAATGTAACCACTGCATCAAGAAAAGCAAGCTGAAACTGTTATAAATAAGGAAAGCCATACATCAAATTTAGAATGTACAAATGTAGAAACACAGCCAAAGCCGTGACTTAAATCCACTAAACATCTGTGGATGGACTTGACAATTCTGCGAGCAAATATTCACCAACTGATGTATGCATAACTGGTAGGGACATATCCAAACAGACTGATAACTGTTATTACAGCAAAAGCTGGCTTTACAAAAAAAAACTAGGGGACTGCTCACTTTTCAACCCTGTTAGTTAATTAATTAATTTATTTATTTTAGTAAATTTTCAGTAGAGTTTTCTTTTTCTTATTGGTTGAATGTTGCAAAGCAAATTGTGTAAAAAAATCTGTAGAAATATATTTTTGGGGGCTTCAATTTCACAATGTACAACAAAAAATTGACCATTTCAAAGGGCTATGAATATTTTTTATAGGCACTATATATACTGTAGATTACTGACTGAAGAAAGAAAGAGTTCACCAGTTACTCTAGTGATCTAGTGACACTGTTGCAGTCAGACCTGTGTATTAAAGGCACAGTTTCTTTTCATGTGCACTGACTGTGATAAACTCAGTGATAATTCTCTGTTATTCTGTGTCCCCTGTGTCTCCCCTTTAACCTCTCAACAACAGTAACAATCCACCTGAGGACTGATGCCGATAAAAACTGCAGCTCGATAGCATGACCAGACGAATTGCTTCTTAATGTTTTTGCACAATGACCCAAAACAAATCGGATTGTTTTAGTCTAGAATCCGCAGAAGGGCTATGTGAAGAGGGGGTGATATATGTTTACCATGAAGCACAGGTGTCATAAAGTGGCTCTATGTAAGTGGACTTAGCTCTTCTGATGGATTTGTAGGACAAAAACAGTGAATAGTCCCAGTGAAACATAATAAAAAACTAAAGCTCTGCCTAAAGGACACCTGAGCAGCCGTAAATTAACATTAGTGATCCAAAAATAAAAAATAAACATTAAAAAGTAAAACCCACATTTCCAGAAAAGTCTAAACACCACTTGATACCTTCTAAATTATATATGTCTAGATTAAATAATAAAACAATAAATGAGTCTAATCTCCTTAAGAAAGAAGATACAGTAATATCTAAACAACCCAGAGGAGAAAAAAAAAAAAAAAAAAAAAAAATCCATAAAGCTGGAGATGCCTGCAGAAACACTCATAATAATAATAATAATAATAATAATAATAATAATAATAATAATAATAATAATAACAATAATAATAATAGTAATATTAATAATAATAATAATGACAATAATAATAATAATAATAAGCATAATAATAATAATAATAATAAGGATAATAATAATAAGGATAATAATAATAATAATACTAATAATAAGGATAATAATAATAAGGACAATAATAATAAAGATAATAATAATATAATAATAAGAAGAAGAATACTATTAATAATAAGGATAATAATAATAAGGATAATAATAATAAGGATTATAATAATAAGGACAATAATAATAATAATAATAAAGATAATAATAATAATAATAATACATTAAAGTATTATTATTATTGTACGTACATTTTAACTTGCAAGCAGCCTGAATGTGTCTCAATGTTTCTAGTCCAATGTCTTTGGCAAAAATCTTCATTGATATAAAAAAAAGAAAAATAAGTGAAGCATGGTGGAGGGAGCATCATTAATCAGGGCTGTTTTGAACAAAGCTCCTTTCACATTTAATAAATAATAAATGCTTATGAGGAGCTAGAGACAAAAACAGATAATAAACAGCCTTTTACACACTGGCCCTAATTAGCTCCTGGCAATATGTTTGCATAATGTTTTTCATATCTTAAAATATGCATACACAACTGCTGTAGCAGATCTTCTCTTTCACATTGATTTACAATATGAATAAAAGATGTTTTCCAAAATACAGCACATTACTCACATATTTACTTTCACCTTCAGTCTCTCTATTCTTTTGTTCTTCCATTCATTACAACCAAAAGTAAGTTAATCACATATTTAACAACCCTGTCTCTTTTCTGCACTCCTTCTGAAGGTGTGAAAATGCAGACTCAGGTAATGTTACAAAACCTTTTCTGTTACTTCACTACTATAATTGTGCAGCAGATGACTTTAATAAAGGTGGATACAAGCACCACAATTCATTCCAGATTATCCGAAGTGTTCTAGGTTTGTGTAGCGGACTGGCCAAGTCACATTCACTGGCCCATCAAAAACCTTCTCCAGCCTCTCTTACTCTAGTGCAAGTTGTGGTCTCAGCGGACCGGTGCCTGGATCTGCCAGGGTCTGTTACATTACTCTGCCAGGGTCTGTTACATTACTGTAAATAAGAAGGATTCTTCTTAGTGGCAAAGGCAGGGGAGATATTGGTGAAGTCAAATTTGTGAAGCTCTGGAACAGTTTTTCTCCTCTACTTTCATGGCTGGTTCTTCACAGCATACTGTGGCCTCCTACTTGCTAGGTACTCTGTGCATTAGCTCTTCTCTTTCTGGCCCAATATAGTTTGGTGTTGTTGAGCAGAAGGAAACACTTCTAGTGGCCTTGCTCCATCTTAGAGTTTTTTCTATTTTACCACCCTCGTTGAGTCTTGGTCCCAAACAGGTCCCAAACAATGTGTAGGTTATTAATGGCATAAAAAAAGAGAGGAACATTGGTTGCAATCATATTGTAGCCATCATTTTTTTTTTATAATAGGTATGTAGGTAATGGTTTGCGATCCTCATTCTTCTCATTTTGACACAAACAACATTTGCCATTTAAATGGAGCTGTATTTGCCATTTTGGGTGACAATTTGTTTAACAAGGATGAGAGATAATCATTTTACCCCAATGGTCAAGGTATGATATATGCATATGTATGGGATACAACTAGGTTTGGACATTAAACATGGTCCACACCGATACCGATCATTAATTCAGTGCCAATTATACCCCATGCAATCTGTACACCATCCGGGTAAATATATACAATTCATGCAAAGCCCTATTACCTTCGGCTCAGCTATCCCACACTGGCACACCCTGTCAATTCAGGCATGGATATCTAACTAGATTTTATTATTCTACTAGATATTTTTTTGGCAAATAGAGGTATGTTCTTGCCAGAATCATTAGCTATTTTAAAACGGTGGTCATCTTGATATACTCTTTATTAAAAGGGTAATATCCAAGGAGGATTTGTGCCAGTTTTAGTACCTGTATCAACATTTGAAAGATTTCCCTGCAATATGCTGCACTATATGGGCCTATCTACACAGTTCTCCACAGTTCAACATCAGTGGCAGACTCCCAGGCAGCATTTGCAGATGCAGAGCATGGTAACGAAGTGGGTGCTATTTTAAAGAATATCTTTCTCAAATACCAGCACAGCTTGTTAGCACAGCTCATTGTTAAAGCACCTCCACACTATCCCTTTCACAGGAGCTTGGAGTGACTGTCAGGCTCAGTGAAAATGCCAAAGTTTTCACATGTTTTTAGGGAGTTAACATCTCACTTGTTTATCCCACGGGTAAATGTGGTGCTTTCCACAAGAAATGGCATTAATAATTAAAACCTAGGGCGCCCAGTTGGCGCAGCGGGATATTCCATTATCACACTAGCGCCGAGATTCTGAACGCCCCGGTTCGATTCTCGGCTCTGCTACCAGTCGGCCGGGCGCCATCTAGCACAATTGGCAGTGTCTGCAGCAGACAAAAATTGGCAACTGTGCCTGCTGGTTGGGGAAATTACAGGACTAAAAGGGTGGGGTCTTCAAACGCTGTGCAAGACCCCTAGTTAGTAGACTGAGGCACCTGTGCAAAAAGTGGATGAGCCTCATGTGCAAATCCACTGAAGCACGGGCGTAAAAGAAGGGGTCCGCTAGGAGTGCGCACGCATCGGAGGGTGAGTGAGCAGCAATTTACCTATTAATTTGGACAAAATTGCCAACACCTCTGACAGAAACCAGAACATACTGCCACAAATCAGGACAGACCCTCTACCATGTTTTACTGAAGACTGCAAGAACACATTCTTCCATCTCTGTCCAACTCTTCTTAGGGTTCTAAACATATTAGCATGCATTTGAGACAACCCGTGACATGCATACTGTATTTCCTCAACATTTTACTAAAACAGAGAAATAAAAGAATAATTAAATATGCTACAATAATAAAAATATATCTTTACGACAGGGCAAAACAAAATGTTGCTGGTGGTAAAACTTAGGGCATCTGGAGTAGTAATTTAGGTTTGGTGCATTTTAGGTTTGTTGGATACAATTAAAATAAAGCGTGCCGACTGATGATTAACCATCAACATATGATGACCGATTGTTGGTTAAAAGAAATTAATACAATTCTAAAACTATTAAAACAAATTCACTGTGGACAAAATGTGGCAGTTGGATTTTCATCCAGCCTTGGCAAAAAGACTTATGGTTTTATATACTGTATGGTATGTATCTCATTCTTTCCTTATTGTTTTTATTGCAGCTTAGTCAGGTGGTGGTACAAAATGCTTGATCTTAGTAGCATCTCTAAAAGAGAAGGGGAAAATATAAATCTAAGGAATTCATCAAATGTGGGATCAAAAAAATAACTTTACAGACGGTCAATGCCAAGTGCCTGCTGGGAATTGTCACATTATTAGATGAAGAAGGAAGAAGCCCAGGGGCCCAAAGCAAGGAGAACTAAGCAAAAGACAGCTTCATTTATCACAGCAAAAGGTCACTTTTTTAACGTCAAAAACAGTTTTACAGAAAGTATCTATGGTTTCAAAAGCTGTTACATCTGCACTGACAACCACATTTTACAGATGCTGTTTTATATGAACTATAAAGAACATTCTTCACTTCACATGTTGTACAAGGCTAACATTTTCTCAAGAATTAAGTGCTCCAGCCACACTCATGGGATCTGAGGTGTAGGTTGTAGAGTTGGCCTCTCCTCTGAAAAAGCTGACTGAACACAAATACATAACTAAATATTTCACAATGATAGAAAACAAGTGATGACAAAGGCACTACAGGGATTTGCCAAGGATTCAGCATTGTTGGAAAGACTATTAGTGTTCTCAGGTATGATGATGACATTGTATTATTGATTTATTCAGCAGAAGAACTACAGTAGCTGGTGTGTCAGATCAAAAAGGCAGCAAAGGAATATAAGATACGAAAGTGATGACAAACAATGAAGAAGTATTGGTGGTTTGTGGTGAAGAGTAGAACACTAGAACAAGTGGACTCCCAAAGTTTAGGAAGTAAAGTGTTAAACACTGAAAAATGTGCTGACAAAGTAAAAATTAATAATGGCAAAGGCATGGTAGTGGGGGGTCAAAATTACAAGAATATGAAAAAAAACCCAAATAAAATTGGAACCATCACCAAGCTATGACTGATGAAAGCCTCGGTCTGGCAAGTAGCCACATCTCGATTTAAAGCCTGGACATTGCAGGAGGGGGAAAAAAGATGAAAATAAAGATTTTGGCTTTTGAGAATAAGTGTACCTAAACTGCTGGTAATTTCTTGGAGGAAGATGATAACTGTGCAAGTTTACAAGTTGGTTTTGCTGCATTAAGGCCTAAAAAGCACGCAATCCTTTAAATAAACAATGAAGGTAAAATTTAGTACAATATGTTACTGAGGAGCATTGGTTGTTCATCACCAGCGTCTAGATACTGGGTGATGTAACAATGAGAGACTGACCTGAAACACACAAGAAAATGTTTAAAAAATTTACATTTTGGCCAGATTAGTGTGCAGATGTTGCAGAGCTGTTTAAGATTCTGTGGCAAGACCTAAGGGGATTGCTTATGCAATAAATCTCATAATTGTCCCTACATAAGAACATGCTAGATTATGTGAACGGCAAGCCCTAGCCTAGTGGTTGAGGAACTGGACTAGTAATCAGAAGATCGCTGGTTCAAGCCTCACCTCTGCCAGGTTAAAGCTGTTGGGCCCTTGAGCAAGGCCCCTAACCCTCAACTGTACACAGATTAGGCATAACGTTATGACCACCTCCTGGTTTCCACACTCACTGCCCATTTTATCAGCTCCACTTACCATATAGAAGCACTTTGTAGTTCTACAATTACTGACTGTAGTCCATCTGTTTCTCTGCATACATTTTAAAGCCTGTTTTCACCCTGTTCTAAAATGGTCAGGACCCCCACAGGACCACCACAGAGCAGGTATTATTTAGGTGGTGGGTCATTCTCAGAACTGCAGTGACACTGACATGGTGGTGGTGTGTTAGTGTGTGTTGTGCTGGTATGAGTGGTTTTGAACACCTCACTGTCACTGCTGGACTGAGAATAGTCCACCAACAAAAAACATATCCAGCCAACAGTGCCCCATGGGCAGCATCCTGTGACCACTGATGAAAGTCTAGAAGATGACCAACTTAAACAGCAGCAATAATTAAGTGATCGGCTCTGACTTTACATCTTCAAGGTGGACCAACTAGGTAGGAGTGTCTAAATAGAGTGGAGAGTGAGTGGACACAGTATTTAAAAACTCCAGCAGCACTGCTGTGTGTGATCCACTCATACCAGCACAACACACACTAACACACCACCACCATGTCATTGTCACTGCAGTGCTGAGAATCATCCACCACCTAAATAATACCTGCTCTGTGGGGGTCCTGATCATTAAAGAACAGTAAAAGCAGGCTAAAAAAGCATGTAGAGAAATAGATGGACTACAGTCAGTAAATGTAGAACTTCAAAGTCCTTCTATATGGTAAGTGGAGCTGATAAAATGTACAGTGTGTGTAAAAACAAGGTTTTAATGTTATGAGTGTATATTGTAATGTAAGTCGCTTTGGATAAAGGCGTCTGCTAAATGCTGAAGATCTAGATGCGAACCAATATATTAAATATAATGGTTCACATACTTATTTGTCTAAAATGTTAATAAATACTTTATGTGGTCATTAAAGACATAAAAGCTATAATTGTTTTGGTGTTACTTCAGAATGTCTATTTTTATGACTTGTATTGTACAATTACTTAAAAATCCAGGTAATGAATAGACTTTATGACTAGTTCTAAAACTTTAGTTCTAAAACAAAAGTAAAACAGTGACTTTTCGGCGAATCTTAGCGATATGTTCTTATATGCCCTTAGGGTCCTAAAAATGAAAAAATGAACCTCAGCAGAGAGACATCCAGATGTATTTAAAGAGCTTCACATCAGAGCCCTGTCCACATCACATCACTGTGATATGCTGAGAAATCTTTAACTAGGGTAATTACTCTAACCATGTGATTAGAATGTCAGCTGATGACATTGCCTAATTAGCTCTGACCTGCTTTCCTATTCAAGCGCAATGCCAAGTGCCATCTCTTCTAGCAGGGGGTTCGCCAATCTTCACTGGACTATGACATATAAAGGTTTGGATGAAACATTGGGCTTTTTAATAATTAGTGACACTTCACTCACACTGGGAATTTCAATACCCTTGATTTATAATTGGACAGATTTTCTCTGGACCTTATTCTCTGGATGTTCCTTTATAACTGCCTGAGGTTCTTGGATGGCACTGCAACTTCATTATATTATATTAGCCCATCATCTCTGAGTCGGGTATTTACGTTTTAGCAGTGGCACTGGCCTGGTAGGGTGCTCTACACACAAAATCTGTCTGAGGCAGCATTGGCTGTTTGGTTGAGTCTTGTGACAAAAGCTTGAGGAAGGGCAAGAGGTGTAAAATTTTATCCTTAAGTTTGTATGGAATTTCCTCCAAGTACTTAGGTTTATATATTTTTAAATATCATGTGTTGGTGCCCTGTACATGCTATTCCTGCCCTGCACCTTTGTGTTTCCTGGTCAAATTGGACCTGCCATAGACAGCTGTCTAAAAGATTTGCTGAAAACTTGTTAGAACAAATATATATTTATATATAGGTAGAACAGAAGGGTTTGTTGTAAACTTAGATGCATTAACAATGCAAAGGTAAACAAATGGGTCCTCAGTCTTTTAAAGATAGGGGTAGTTAATTTCACATCCACAACAGAAACGGTAGTTACTTGTTACACAAGATTCATCAGTTTCGTCAGGTTATATCAAACATAGTCATGGACAATTTTGTATCTCCAATTCACCTCACTTGCATGTCTTTGGACAGTGGGAGGAAACCAGAGCACCTGGAGTAAACCCAAACAGACATGGGGAGAACATGCAAACTCCACACAGAAAGGACCGGGACCGCCCCACCTTGAGATCGAACCCAGGACCTTCTCACTGTGAGGCGACAGTGCTACTAACTTAGCCACTGTGCCACCCAGTAGTATTAGTAACGTCAGTTTCATACAAGACTAGCAATCTGTAATACTATAGTGAGCTCTAATAGAATTGATGCTTTCAAAAAGGAATCACTAATTGGCAAGTTTTTAAAAAGTAGTCCTATGCTGACAATAAGCATTTTAATCCTAACTAATTTCTACTTTGCAAATCTTGCTGACTTTGGATTCAAATTCATCATCTTTCATACCGCAAATGTGATTACTACTAAAAGTGCAAACAATAAGCAATACAAGCAGTTCCTGTCTGGCCTTGCCTTACATTGCATCACCCGGCATTAAATCTGGACTACCCTGAGCCTTTAGAACAAGCTTTTCAGAACAACCTTTTCTGAACAACCAAAACATGATAGACTGTGACAACTT
Source organism: Trichomycterus rosablanca (assembly GCF_030014385.1). NCBI lineage: Eukaryota > Metazoa > Chordata > Actinopteri > Siluriformes > Trichomycteridae > Trichomycterus > Trichomycterus rosablanca. The sequence continues at coordinate 34,449,846 of NC_085991.1, read as the reverse complement.
ACAAGCAATAAAAAATAGTGATTGTGATATTTAATCAGTGTGAAAATAAAGTGGTTGTTTTATACTTATTTGTTTAGGTTTCTATATAACTGTGTTGTGTGATTGTCATATTGTATTATCTTGCATTTTTTGTTCATGATTAAATGTATGGGTAGTGCTTTAGCTTGTTATTAGTTTTTGATACAGTATATTTCAAATGCAGACCAGATTGAAAAAATAAATGCACATTTCAAGTGGTGAAGTAATATAATACAGGCATAACATTATGACCACTGACAGGTGAAGTGAATAACACTGATTATCTCTTCATCACAGCACCTGTTAGTGGGTGGGATATATTAAGCAGCAAGTGAACATTTTATCCTCAAAGTTGATGTGTTAGAAGCTGAGCGAGTTTGACAAGGGCCAAATTGTGATGGCTAGACGACTGGGTCAGAGCATCTCCAAAACTGCAGCTCTTGTGGGGTGTTCACGGTCTGCAGTGGTCAGTATCTATCAAAAGTGGTCCAAGGAAGGAACAGTGGTAAAGTGGCGACAGGGTCATGGGCAGCCAAGGCTCTGGGGAGCAAAGGCTGGCCCGTGTGATCTGATCCAACAGACGAGCTACTGTAGCTGAAATTGCTGAAGAAGTTAATGCTGGTTCTGATAGAAAGGTGTCAGAATACACAGTGCATCACAGTTTGTTGCGTATGGGGCTGCATAGTCGCAGAACAGTCAGGGTGCCCAAGCTGACCCCTGTCCATGTTTGCTTCCATCATAAACATTTAAAAATGAATCTGAATTTCAAAAGCAAAAACGATTGTAGAATAGAACAACAAGAACAGTGGTTTCTAATCACACACTGAAACTTAGTTTTAAAGCTGATTAATGAAGTCCTTTAAAATTAGATACCATTGTTTAAATCTCTCTCTCTCTCTCTCTCTCTCTCTCTCTCTCTCTCTCTCTCTCTCTCTCTCTCTCCCTCTTTTCTCATGCCTTCTGGAACATTTAGTGAATGCACTGACATCAACAATCCTTTAAGACACCACCAACTGAAATTTCTTTTATTTCAGCCTTCCTTTAAACATTATACACTTTTAAAGTTCTGTTTATTATTTCTTTGATGAACCATATCTGCTCACACATCATTTGCTTTTTCATTTCTTCAGTTGTTTAAAAGTTGGAAAAATTCTAATGTGCTAATTAAAATGTTTCCTTACAAGTAAAGCAAAAGTGACAATTACTAATTAAACTTCCTGCTTCATAATGTGCTAGGAAGGTTTATTTATAAATTAATAATTCATTTAGATCATGTTGCTTAACAAGAGAAAGTGTTGACATTCAGTCAAATAAAACAACAGAATATAAAACCCCAATTAGCAAGACTCATCCGGCTTTTATGGGTGAGGATGATAGCAAAATGGACAGTGTGCCGGAAAGCGGATAGAGATGGTGTCACACAGGTCTAGCAAGCTAGGTTTGATCGCCATCTCACATTATTCTCTGTTTGTGAGCACGTTTTTTTGTTTTTTTTTGCATGTGGTCACTAGTTTATGGAACAAGAGGTCAATTCTTCTTTTATCATTAATATACATTGATCAGCCATAACATTAAAATCACCTCCTTGTTTCTACACTCACTGTACATTTTATCATCTCCACTAACCATATAGAAGCACTCTGTAGTTCTACTGTACAATTACTGACTGTAGTCCATCTGTTTCTCTGCATGCTTTGTTAGCCCCCTTTTATGCTGTTCTTCAATGGTCAGGACTCTCCCAGGACCACTACACAGTAGGTATTATTTGGGTGGTAGATCATTCTCAGCACTGCAGTGACACTGACATGGTGGTGGTGTGTTAGTGTGTGTTGTGCTGGTATGAAAGGATAAGACACAGCAGCGCTGATGGAGTTTTTTAAACACCTCACTGTCACTGCTGGACTGAGAATAGTCCACCAACCTAAAATATCCAGCCAACAGCACCCTGTGGGCAGCATCCTGTGACCACTGATGAACGTCTAGAAGATGACCAACTCAAACAGCAGCAATAGATGAGCGATCGTCTCTGACTTTACATCTACAAGGTGGACCAACTGAGTGGACAGTGAGTGGACACGGTATTTAAAAACTCCAGCAGCGCTGCTGTGTCTGTGTCTCATACCAGCACAACACACACTAACACACCACCACCATGTTAGTGTCACTGCAGTGCTGAGAATCATCCACTACCTAAACAATACCTGCTCTGTGGTGGTCCTATGGGGGTCCTGACCATTGAAGAACAGAGTGAAAGCAGGCTACAAAAGTATGCAGAGAAATAGATGGACTACAGTCAGTAATTGTAGAACTACAAAGTGCTTTTATATGGTAAGTAGAGCTGATAGAATAGACAGTGAGTGTAGAAACAAAGTGGTGGTTTTAATGTTATGGCTGATCAGTGTATCTTCATCATTTATGCCATCTTTATGATCATGGTTGCAGTGGATCAAGCCTAACAATAGAAAACAGCAATGTGCCAATCCATTATACAGCATCATTTGTTCACCTATTTACTCACACATAGGGGCAATTGAAGGTCGCAAAATTATCCTCTGTATGTTTTGGTACCCTGAGGAAACCCATAGTCATGTGTGTATAATATACCAAAATAAACCCTTTTAAACTAGAGACCATAGGTAAGATCTAAACGGAGGTCCCCTGGACCCTGAAGCTATACTTCACCCATACCACCTGATCCAAGGGTGGCATGGTGGCTTAGTGGGTAGCACTGTTGCCCCACAGCAAGAAGGTCCTGGGTTCAATCCCCAAGTGGGGAGGTCCATGTCCTTTCTGTGTGGAGTTTGCATGTTCTCCCTGTGTCTGCATGGGTTTTCTCCGGGTGCTCCGATTTCCTCCCACAGTCCAACGACATGCAAGTGAAAAATTGTCCATGACTGTGTTCGACATTAAACTTGTGAACTGATGAATCTTTTGTAACTAGTAACTACCGTTTCTGTCATGAATGTCATGACGTTAAAATCCTAATAAACCAAACAAACAAACCTGCTGCAAACAAAAGGTGATTTGGTTAAAAATTGTACCTAGATGTGATTGTAAATGTTTAATATCCTGGCACCCCATTCACTGTGTTTTTGGTCAGTGAAAAAAAAAAAACAGCCAGTACACCAACTAGCAGGAGGGAGGAAACTTGAGTACCCAGAGGAAACCCACCCATACATGGGGAGAACATGAAATGCTTCTAACAAACAGTGACCAGAGGTGAGGTGTAATTCAAGTTTCATAGGTCCCTGATGCTATGCGGCGAGCACAATACCTGCTGCACAACTGTGCCGCCAACAGTAGAAGCAGTGAAGTATATTTAACTGAAAGGCAGCATAATTAATTTTAGCTACTGCAGTGCGGCAGTCAAATTAAATAAATTTCTCCCTTATTATCAAGGGGGCATCATGCCATCAAGCTGTAGTTCTAAATGCTTTGCATCACTGATGAGAAAGAATAAAAGTTTTCCCCTGCAGTAATTACTCCCAGCATATGTTAAATGAATAAAAAAATAATTAAATAAATAACATTTTTTTTTAAATGAGGAAACATGGCATAACTGCACAGGATGTCTTGTTTGTTCAATAAACACGGCCTTAATTTTCTGCAGGTCCCAAACCACTTTTCATTAGGTCATCTGTAATGAGATTTCTAGCATTTAACATTTAGTTTCAATTTCCCTATTCATAAAAATAATTCATATCAACTTCCACATGGGAATGAGTACAGATTTTAATTACGTATTTACACAATGACAGCATTTTACCTTAGAAAAAAAAAAACATGGTTAAAATCAAATGAATTGTGATAATAAAGTGCTACAGTGGTGCAGCAGGTGGTATTAGTGTCACACACTTTTACAAACCTGGGTTTGATGCCTACATTTAGTTTCTGTCTCTAAAGAGCCTGTTTTGTTTGTTTACTCCGCTAACTCCCCATCTTGTCAGTAAGTGGATTTAAAATTGTCAGTAAGTGGATTTATTAATTCTTTTTTCTCTTAACTTCATCCTGGCTTGCAATAGGTCTGGCGCCATCTGGAAACATTAGTGCAAGCCAGAAATACAGACTGGACAGGTCACGAGTCCGTCTCATGAAACACAGGGTTCGAGGCAGAAATACACGGTGGACATGGCAACAGTCCAACAAGGTTACACACATTTACACTACTGCTCATTATTCTAACACTAAAAAGCAATTTTGAGTAGGTCAACCACCTTCTGCGTTATTAGGTAGCAGGAGGAAAAAGGAGTATGTGGAGAAACCCTTGTACAGCCAAGAAGAACATATAAACCTTCCCACAGATATAACCAGGTTTAAGAATTGAATCCAATTTTTTCAGACCCATGCTGAGGTGAGTCAGTAATTCTACCAGCTGTGCCAATACGCATCTTAGTAAGTGGGTTGGCTACTCTTAAAATCCTGACCATGATGAAGTGATAATTAACATTTATTAATAAAAAACTGAATTTTACTCTCTATTTTAATCTTTTTGAGACATTACACTAATAATCTTATTTGAGCATGGGGGTTTGTGGCTACAACAAGCATCACTCTGATAAAGGTATTACACATGGCTTTGGAGATTTTGTGTCTACTCAGTTAAAAGCGCGTTTGTCAGGTCAGGTATTAATGCTGGATGAAAAGGTCTGGCTGATATCATGGATTGTATTTAAAGGTCTAGTTTATGCTTAACAGGGTTAAGGTCAGGGCTCTGTACAGGCCACTGAAGTTCCTCTATATGAAGCTTGACTGAGAAGTGAGGACATTTCCTGGGAAAAACAGAAAGTTTTCCCCTCAATATTATCATTGTAAAAATATAATTATAATAAAGTCCAACCATTTGGCATCTCCCTGGCAAATCGACCCTTCCTCCCCCCTTCACGCTCTAGTTAGACTTACCTACCAGTAAAATGGTTTAGAGGATAGGTCTACTTACCTATTCTCATTTTCAAATGTCTGCATGATGCTTGCTACAGTATAGAGGCTCAAATTAGGTTGGACCATCTGCCAAGCCTTTCAAAAATGCCACGGTGGCTCAGTGGGTAGCACTGTCGCCTCACAGCAAGAAGGTCCTGGGTTTGATTCCCAGGTGGGGCGGTCCTTTCTGTGTGGAGTCCAAAAACATGCAAGTGAGGTGAATTGGAGATCCAAAATTGTCCATGACTGTGTTTGACATTAAACTGATGAACCTTGTGTAATGAGTAACTACCGTTTCTGTCATGAATGTAACCAAAATCCTAATAAATAAAAAAATAAAAAAATAACATCAGTGATGGTTGCTCTTTCTTGTCCTTTTTCTCTCTGTCCAGTATTGGCCTCCATTGCTGTGCAAACTAAGATATGTGACACTGGGTTTGGGTAGTTGGTACATGGGTGTGGCATTTGCATAGCAGGCTTTTCCAAAAGAAACACAGGGTTTTTAGATATAATGCCTTTATTTGTCATATATACATAAACAGATGTACAGTACAATTAAATTCTTTCTTCGGTGTATCCCAGCTTGTTTGGAAGCTGGGGACAGAGCGCAGGGTTACCATTGTATGGTGCCTCTGGAGCAGAGAGGGTTAAAGGCCTTGCTCAAGGGCACAACAGTGGCTGCATGGCAAACCTGGGATTCAAATTCTCAATCTTTTAGTTGATAGCCCAAAGCTCTACCCACTAGATTACCACTGTCCCAAGTTTTAAATTATGTGTCTAATGTAGGGCATTGTATTTCATCTTTTGTTAAATGAGTGTGATACAGAGAATCTGCTTATGATTTAGTGTACCAGGCAGGCTACATGAGTCAAAGCAAAATTTGCACTGTGTCTTGTAAGTGTAATACACTTAAGTCTTCTCGTTTATTTCTTTTCTTTTTTTCATTTTAAAGCTAGTCTTGTTTTTGGGTGCACTATAACATCGGAATTTACCTGAGCTTTCCACATAACCAAATTATACGAACTTACTTATTTTATGTGTATTTTTGCTCTGGTAGCTTGGGAGCAAAAGTAACTGTTTATACCACTTATTGCAGGAAACATCCTTGATTTTACCAATCACAGAATTATGGTTAAGGGCCTCTTCAACAGTAATAGCTCATGAATAGTGAACCTATACTGAGATGCCAACAAGTGCTCTTCATATAAGTGGTCTACACTCCTTCTGTTAATACAGGCTTTTCCACTTCATGAAAGGATTCAGGAATTTGTTTAGGATGCCGACATGAAAAGTGTCTGTGAAAGCAGAAACAGGTTTTTAAATCAGGTTTACTCATTTTCAAACCAGTGGATAATTTAATTGTACATTAAGCATTAAAAAGAACAAATGCAATTGTTTAACGCCTAATCAGTGCAGATAGGCAGGGAATTTCAAAGCGCTCTTATGTTTCATTTGTTTTCATATGTGGAAACTATTTTATCTGTCATTATTTTTAAATAGTGATGGCAAACTCAGAGCCAAGAGAAATTAAAAAATGGTAAACAAGGTTAATCGTATATTGCAGGAATGTGGATACACACAAGTGTCTGCAGAGCATATTAATCTGCTGTGTCAAATCTATAAGTGGTGAAAGACATTAGACTCTTGAATGGACATTGATTTGTTTTTTTTACTCTTTTACTCACCTCTCTAAGTCAGCTTTAAGCTTCGTGTAGCCTATTAAGGGCAGCACTTAGAACAAGAACATTAAAACCAAGAGGAAGAAAGTCTTTTGAGACGCAATGGGTCCATTATGTTTTAAGGTACCCTGCTATTAAAATAGCAATAGTCCTACTTAGAATTGCACAGGTGCTCATTGTGAAGGGACAGATTATTCCTGGAAAGTCATGGCATCATTAAGACCCAATTACCTGCAGAGAACAACTTGCTCTACATGTCAGTGAAACACTACTGTGTGAAAAGCTTAACCACTAGTTGGCTGACTTACTATTAATAGTTTTACTCATTCATTCATTTATCCTGGTTTGAGTGGGTCTGACTCATTGGGAGAACAGCAGGAAAACACCCCGGACAGGTTGCCTATCCATCAATAGTATTATTAATACTACTACTAATAAAATAAAATGTAAAAAGTTCTATAAGTGATGTTATCCTTGTTAACAAATTTATAAAATAAGGCAAACATTTAAACAATCTCTATATATAACCATTGGCAAGACAATGGGTCATATCAAAAACCTCAGTAATTTAGTTAATTTATTGTATCAAACACACATATTGTATCTACACAAAATAGCTCACAATGACAAAGTGAAAGCATATGTACACAAGTGTGCACACCCTTTGATATGACACCCAAAAGTGAGCTGAGGTGCATTTTGTTTTCACTGATACTGCTTGAGATGTTTCTACAATTTAATTGGAGTCCACCTGTGATAAATTCAATTGATTGGACATGATTGGTGATTGCCAACACCTGCCTATATAAGGTCCCACAGTTGACTGTGCATATCAGAGCAAACTCCAAGCCATAGGGTCAAAGGAATTATCTTCAGACCTTAGAAACAGAATTGTGTCAAGGCATAGATCTGGAGAAGGAAACAGAAAAATTGCTGCAGCTTTACAGGTCCCAAAGAGAACAGTGACCACCATCATTCGTAAATGGAAAAAGTTTGGAACCACCAAAAATCTTCTTAGACCTGGCCGCTCGGCCAAACTGAGCGATCGGGAAAGATGGGCCTTGGCCAGGGAGGTGGGCAGGAACCCAATGGTCACTCTGACAGAGCTCCAGCATATCCTTGTGGAGATGGGAGAACCTGTCAGAAGATCAACCATCCAGGCAGCACTCCACAAATCACACCTTTATGGTAGAGTGGCCAGAGGCACATGACAGCCCGCTTGGAGTTTGCCAAAAGGCACCTAGAGGACTCTCAAACCATGAGAATTAAGATTCTCAGGTCTGATGAAACCAAAATTGAACTTTTTGACCTCAATACCGAGTGTCACGTCTGGAGGAAACCAGGCACCGCTCATCACCTGGCTAATGCCATCCCTACAGTGAAGCATGGCGGTGGCAGCATCATGATGTGGGGATGTTTTTCACCAGCGGGACCAGGGCGACTAGTCCTGATAGAGGGAAAGATGAATGCAGCTTAGTACACCAAGATCCTTGAAGAAAACCTGCTTCAGAGCGCTCTGGACCTCAAACAGGGGCAAAGGTTTACCTTCCAACATGACAACAACCTGAAGCACACAGCCAAGAGAACAAAGGAGTGGCTTCTGAGAAAGCCCAGCCAGAGCCCAGACCTAAATCCAATCGAACATCTGTGGAAGGAGCTGAAAATGGCTGAGTACCGATGCTACCCATCCAACCTGATGGAGCTTGCAAGGATATGCCAAGAGAAATGGGCAAAAATGTCCAGAAACAAGTGTGCCAAGCTTGTAGTTTCTTTCCCAAGACGCCTTGAAGCTGCCAAAGGTGCATCAACCAAATATTAAGCTAAGAGTGTGTACAGATATGTAACCCTTAAATTAACCATTTTTGTCAGTAAAATAAAAAAATCACTTGATTATTGGACAAAAAAAAAGAACTCAATATATTATAGAATGAGTCTGTAATATAATAAAACGTGGAGAAGGTGAAAGGGGTGTGCAGACTTTCCAGCTTGACTGTACTTTAAAATTAAAACATCAAGGACAAAGCAGTAGGTCACACAGCTTTAAAATATGGCATTGGCCACTGCTAAAGCATTGTGAACATAACAATCACTTGTCCTTGATTTTAGCAGTTTCAATAGTTCTCTGGAAGCATTGTGTATTGTGTTGGAAACTCTGTAGGTTCTTCTATGTTTCCTGTGAGGCTGATTTTGTGATTCTGGTCGTGTTCTTGATTCTGGCTGTTTTTTTATCTCTAACTATATTGTTGGTTTAACCTTTTTTGTGGTTCTGGATGTTTCAGTGGTTCTATTTGTTACTTTGCTCTTGTTCACTGTTTCTGTTGTATCTGTAATTTAACTTGTCTTTTGTGTATTCCTGCATCATGTACTCAGTGTTTACCTTTGTTAGGTTCATTGTCTTCCTTTGTATGCATGTGAGGAATGCTAGGAATCATTTGAGATATCTTTATTTACTATCTAGGAATTGTCTGAGTTTTCATAAGAATTATATGTATTTTGTTTGCTAATCTAAGAATTGTTTGAGTTTTCATTTGCATAATACTGTAGTTTTAGCCTCAACTTAGTTCTGTGCTCTTTGTCTATCTATCTAATAGCTTTAGACCTTAGCATTAGCACAATAGTTAGATTACTGTTATTTGCATTATTGTTTCATATTATAATAAATACCTTTCTCTCTAATAACAATAAGTCAGGTCAAATTTATCCATACAAAGCTTTTTACACTCAACATAGTCTCAAAGCAACTTTACAGAATCCAGAAACAATAGATTCCCTGTTGAGCAAGCCAAGTGCAACAGTGGCAAGGAAAAACTCGTTTAACATTACAGAAAGACACTTTGAGAAGAACCAGACTCAACAGGGACCCCCATCCTCATTGGGTGGCCTGGAGGAATACAACACCCTCTAATAATTGTATTATTACAGCAGTTAGTAAAAATTAATTAATTGTTCTTGGGTTCAGCTTTTAAAGTTCATATATGTGGTGGAAAAAAACCCTTAATGAAATACCTCAGAGACTGGATTATGAGTAGAAAAGACTCTTCTAGAAAAGAGAAAGAGAAGGATCACACAGAGACTCTGTAAATGTGATAACACAGAAAAAAATAAACATCCTTATATACTCTTGCCAGTGTCTTTGTAGGACAGTGGAAGATTCCACCGTTAACAAAGATTCCTTAGCTAAAACATAGAAACTGGTCTAAATCAGATAAAACTGGGTTTTGGATGTCATACAATGCAACTGAAACACTTCTTGTCACATCCACCACGTACACATCCAGTAACATACTATTGTAGCAGTATTCTTTGACTATTGGAATATGACTGCTGGCAATCATGCCCTAAGCATATCTACATGTTCTAAGCTGTAATTAATTATGTATGAATACTTCTAGTGTAAATTAACATTCTTTCACATATCTGTATGTTTAAGTATATAGTGCTCGGACTGGTGTCTTGGCAAGTTGTATTTTCATCTTCTCCCTAGAGTTTTTGGGAAGCACCATGAAAATCCATGTTTTGCTCCTACAAAAGGACATTACACAATTCCTTACCTTAAATAAATGTCCTTGAACACACCATCTTAGATGTTATTAGGTGGAAAGATCACAATCTTAATAAAGCCTTTATGAGGATCAATTTATGAGATTCTAGATAACTTTCAATCTCACATGATTTATTTGAGTGTTTTCTGTAAGTACATCAGACTAAAGTTACAAGTATTTGAGGTGATTGAAATTGCAATACTCCAGTGTTCTCCATTATGCCATAATTTCCAATAAATTTAAGTACCTGAGCACAGAGATGACAGCTGTGTTATTAAATTGTGCCCACAATAGTAACAATAAAAGGACAGGTCACTGATTCTGACCCAGCAAATGATTAAACCTTCTTAGCTTTCTAACAAACTGTGACAAATATCGAACATTGTGACTGCTGATTTACAATTTTAAAGATTCTCATGTGCTCTACTGCAAAGACTGCATGGTACTTAATTGTCACAGATGTATACTGATTCCAAGAACAAAATAGAATAATTGCTTATTAAGCCCTTTATTACAATATTTAAGCTGTGACAGTCCTGCTCATTACTACACAGATACGTACATTGCTGTGAAGACCTATTGCCCTGAAACATTATGAGTCTCTAATTGGTAAAAATTCTAAGAATCACATCTGCTTATCTTTACCTGTTTACATAGCATATTGTAGTCATCTTTACTGTATGATTAATAATGAGAAAAAATCATGGAATCATGGAATTAATTAAGCAACAAGAAAAGGTCATATTGCTAAGCGTTCGGGTGGCACAACAGTCTACTATTAGAGTGCTTAAGCTTGTATCTAACATCACAATTTGCCTTAGTGAAGTAAGATTGCCTATTTTTATTCTCATTGCCGCTTCAAAAATGCAACCCCTGCTGTCTGGTCAAGGTGTCTGCATTAGTGGTGGATGAGATCATAGTGTGACCCTCCATACAGCTCTATGTCAAAGTCTATGACTGGCAGGTAAAAAAAAAACAAGCAGTTGGAGCGGGCATGTGATAGTTTGCGGCTTTCCTCAGCCAGCGTGGGACAGGTTGAAGTGACAAGAATGTTACAGTATGTATGTTAATCTAACATTTTTAGTGTTAGATTAAGCTAATTAACAACAAAGACATTTTCATTATTATTATGTTTTTATGTCTGATCCAGCTGTCAGAAAACAATCACTAACTCTTTAATTGGGCCTCCTGGTATGCCTCTTTGTCACTGGTTTTGCAGGAGATTAAAAGTTAAAAGAAAATTATGTCAGCATTCAAAGAGAATTTAAGAGAAAGCATGTCACCCTTTAGACTCCACTACACAGCATTCAGCATCTTTTAGTGCACTGGCATGGGAAGACTAGACTTGCTTGACAATTTTATAAAGTAGTTTCATACCAATCCATATAATCGACAGAATTTCCCTAAAAAATCTTTAAACAATGTGTGAATATTAAAAAGATCTTTCAAGTCAAAGTCAAGTCAAAGTTATTTGTATAGCACTTTTAGAACAAACATTGTCTCAAAGTAGTTTTAAAGGACAACTAAAGGGTGACAATGGCAAGGGAAAATTCTCCGAAAATTCTTAGAAACGGGTATTTAGGTGGTGCAGCAGTAAAATACGCCAGCACACCAGAGCTGACAACTTGTGTTCGAATCTCAGCTCTGCTACCAGCCAAACAATGATTGGCTTGTTCACAGGGAAAGTGCCGGAGGGGATCTCTCATAACTGATGCAATTATGACCTGTGCTGGCTGATTGGTGGCGCCTGCACAGGGACGAGGGATGATGTGGATCAGGGTGTGACTGTCCGTGCGCAATGCTGATCGACATATGAACTCGCCTCAGGCAGGTAAAAAAAATGCAGTCGGCTACTGCACACGTGTCGGAGGAGGCGTGTGTTAGTCACGGCTCTCCTCAGTCAGGAGTGGAGGTCAACATCAGTAGAGGAAAAGTGTAATGCAATCGGATAATTGGATACGACTAGATTTGGAGAAAAATGGGGGGGGGTTAAATAAATCAAATAAAAAATTTAAAAAATCAATTATAAGAAAGAAACATGGAAAGGAACATGTCTTAGGAGTGACCCATCTTTTTTAGGAGCTATTAAAAAAACAATTATTTGCGTAATTGTAGGCATATTTGTAAAATTGACCGTTTAAATTCCATTGTACAAAAGCTCAGATCTTGAGTCTTTGAATTAAAGCACATGATCAGATGACTAAGAATGTGACCTTGCCTAATTCAAGTAATAAATTCTAAAATTCATGATGTGACGTTAAGACTTTCATTCACTGTAATATGTTGTTTTACTCATGTTAAATTATTGAATGTTTGAGCAAGAATGTTTTGCAAGATTTTCCCGTAAGAGCAGTTATACTGTTAATTTAAAGAATTAAGAAAGTCAAACAAGAAAATAAAAGTACATAAAATAAAAGTACATCACTGCTTTTACATCATCATCACATGAAAATCTTCTTCCCGTTAAAGCTTCTTTGAGCGGCCCAAAAAAGGTGGAAATCACATAACGCTAAATCCAGACTATAAACTCTCAGTTGCTCAGACATGACTAATTACTACTCCTCCCGCCCTCACCGTTTCCAACCAAAATATAAAAGTGTGGAAACTTTGAAGATCCCACGAAACAATTTCATTTTTGTGTTACAAGGAGACCTGTTTTTCATGTCTCCAGCTCCAGTCACTGTTGCAAAAGGTATATAGTGGTGTGTTGGAAGTGCAAATATTTAATTTTTGCCATTTGTTTTATTTATTTGTTAACATGTAATTTATTGTAAAGATCATTGTAAAGTTAGCATTTAGCTACTTTAATTTGCAACTACACTCTGTAAGTTATAATTTAGCTCCTTGAATATCAACTGCTGTTCCCATTGACATCACTCCGCTTGTCTTTACTATGCTACAGTAGGTGTTAGTCCTCATGGCAGTTGTTTATGGGTAGTGATGAGTAGCTGCCTCTTCCCCAGGTGTTCTCATACTGCCTGGAGCTACGCTCTATGCAAACAAACAATTGACACAGTTGCCTTGTGCCTTCCACTGCTGGGAATTCTCAAGCAGTGCAGCTTGGTAATTTTACCATCTTAGCCATGACTTCAAAACACATTCAGACAGATTCGCTCCAGTCCTTACCACAGCGAGGAGAAAGAGAAAAAAATGAAAGAAAAATGACTTCCCCACAGACTCGTCAATGTTACATACATAAATGGCTTAAATATAAAAGTAAAAATAATAAAAAAAAATAAGAGCCATGTGGAGATTTCTTTTTGTTATTTCTCTCTGCTGCAGGAGGCTGCCAAGAACTGCGGTTTAGATAATTTTAAGTGATATGAACCTGACATCCTACTCCCTGCCAGTCAGTGATAAAGTTTTACAATAATTTTCAATTGTGTAATGCATGCATGTGTGATGGTGTTAGGTTTAGTGTGTAATCTGGGCTTGTCAAACTAAAAGTAAACATAAGAACATAGCATGCTAATTAAGTAGTAGTAAAATACATGTGAAGCTGTATATATATATATATATAATATTTTTTTTTTTAATGTTTTTTTTTTTTAAGCTGAAAAATCTGAAAAAAGTTGGGAAAGTATGAAAAATGCACATTTGAACCCAAGATACTTCATCTTTTATCTGCTCAACTTCATTTAATTTGTTAATAAACCTCCATTGCTGCATTTCAGACCTGCAACACATTGGGAAATTGCCACAAATGTTGGGACAGGGGAAATTTAGGGCTAGTAATGAGGTGAAAAAACTAAATAATGATGTGATTCCAAACAGGTGATGTCAACAGGTGATTGTAATCATGGTTTGGTACAAAAGCAGCATCCAGGAAAGGCTGAGTGTTTGAGGAGCAAAGATGGACAGAGGATCTCCAGTTTGTCAACAAATGCATGAGAAAATTATTGAAATGTTTAAAAACAATGTACTTCAAAGAAAGATTGGAAGGGATTTGCATATTTCTCCCTCTACAGTGCATAATATCATTAAACCATTCAAGGAATATGGAGGAATTTCAGTGTGTAAAGGTCAAGAGCGCAAGCTTAAGCTGATCACCTGTGATCCTCTGATCATCTTTGCTCATCAAACACTCAGCCTTTCCTGGATGCTGCTTTTGTACCAAACCATGATTATAATCACCTGTTGACATCACCTGTTTGGAATCACATCATTATTTATTTTTTTCACCTCATTACTAGCCCTAAATTGCCCCTGTCCCAACTTTTTTTGGAATGTGTTGCAGATCTGAAATGCAGCAATGGATGTTTATTAATAAATGAAATGAAGATGACCAGACAAAACATGAAACATCAGGTTCATCCTGTCTGCAGTAAAAGTCAAAGTAAATGTAAGAAAATTTGTGTTTTGTATTTGCATTTTCCATGCTGTCACAACTTTTTCTGATTTGGGGTTGTATATACATAAACAATGTTGTACATTATACTATTCCTAAGGCTACTATTTAGTGTAAAACATACTTGGGATGATTTAAATCAGACCTCTGTACACCAGCATTTTTTTTTTCTTATTGTTCTGGAAGATTAATTAAAGTCAGACTGAATGTCTTTAGGTATCCTTTTCAAGCTAAATTATAACCACTGTTGTGTAGCAGTGATATGGTAAACTAACAGCATGGATGCTATTTCTTTCTCTTGCCTTTCCCTGTCTTCTAATTTGCAGAACCCATTTGCATCCATTTCACTAAGAACTGAAATAGCAGTGTAGTCAATAGCAGACATCAGTTGTGACAAATTAGGTAAAGCCATGTCTAAAGGATTGCCACGTTTAATGCACCACCTCCTGTTAATTCACTAAAGCAATATTGCAAAGCATATGCTTTAATTAAATCTCAGGTAATAGAGTTAGTGTTTAATATAGCAGAATTCTAATATGCATGTACGTACGTATATGCTAATATTACAATTGTAAAATACACTTTTTACACCAGTCTTTCCTTTGATATTATAATTTATAATGTATAATAATTTATCATAATTAGGTTGTTTCTAAAAATATTAAAAAAAAAAAAAAAAATTGGGAACTTAGGACACTTGCCGTTTTGCAAGTGGAATGTTTGTCCATTCTTGCATGACACAAGACTTTACCTTCTCAACACCCTGTGGTTTCCATTGTCTGATTCTCCTCTTCATTAAGAACCATACATTTTTAATAGGAGACAGACCTGGACTGCAGGCAGGCCAGTAAAGCACATACATTCTGTGTCTGCAAAGCCATGTTGTCATAGCATGTAGCACATGCAGAATAAGGCCTAAGCTTGTTCTTCAAAGATCTCAATATACAGTACGTCCCCATGTTAATGGTACCTTTACACATATGCAAGTCACCCATTCTGTGAGCTGGGAGCTGATAACATTGCGCATGGTCATTTTTTAATCTTTGGCAAAGAGAAATCAACGTCTGTTTTTTTTATTTGTTTTTTTTATCCAAAACAAAGTGGATTCATCTGACCTCTCTGTCTGTTCATCTCAAGTTTATGGGTAGTGAAGTTTCAGCTCAGAGAACAACTCAACTCAAGTTTCAGCTCAGAGAACTTGGCTGTGTTTCTGTACAGAATTGATGTATGGCATTTTCTTTGTGTAATAAAGTTTGTGTTTGCATTTCTTGATACAGAGGCAAACTGTGTTAAATAACAGTGGTTTTCCGAAGCCCATGTACTCCTGAGCCCATGTGACTATATTTATCACAGTAGCATGGAAATAAAACCTGAGGGCTTGAAGGTCACACACATACAACCTTGCTTTACATAGACTGAGATTTCTCTGTATTCTTCATATATTGTTGAGAACAAAACAACATATCAACTGTGGAAACAGAAATCATGAACCCACTGAGACCAGGATTCAAATTCACACTGACAATCAAAGTAAAAAGAAAAAACACAGTCTGATGCAATTTGTTAGAATGTCATCAGAGCAACAATGTGACTGGGCTCCACAGACAACATCTGAGCATGCTCCCAATGAGACAGCAGATGGTGTCTCGGGGGATCTCCTCCCAGACCTGGAACAGGGCATCAGTGAGCTCCAGGACAATCTGTGGAACTACTTGGCCGCATCAAGTGCACTGAAACATAACGTCCCAGAGGTTGTCAAATGGATTCATGTTTGTGGAATGTGATGCCCAGTCAGTGACATCAATGTTTTTTTGTTTTTTTAACAAGGAACAGCATACACTCTCTGGCCACATGAGGCCGGGCCCACTGCACCAGTGTAAAGCCTGACAATGGCTCTGAGGACTTCATCATACCATTGCCTATCATGTAAAGGTTTGTGCAACCCTCCAAGGATATGCCTCCCCAGACCAAGAATGCCCACCCCACCACCAAACTGGTCATGTTGGATGATGTTGCAGGCAGCATAACATTCACATTTTAAAATGAAATTGATTTACAATCGCTTATGCTTCCTAACTGGACAGATTGTTATCCCTAAAGTTTAATTGACTGGGTGTTATACTGTCATGATTATGTCATAAGTCAAATTTTATGGAGCATTTTATTGAAATACCATTTACTGTACCGGCATTGCTGTGCCTCTGTGCACAAAGCAAGGTTTTTAAATACATGAACAAAAGCTTGGGTTAATGAAACTATTATTATTATTAGTAGTAGTAGTAGTAGTAGTAGTAGTAATAGTAGTAGTACTAGTAGTAGTAGTAGTATTTTACACTTCCAATTATTGAAATCTAAAGTAGATAACACTTTGCCAACACTTTATACTAAATTCTTTAAATACCTGCATTGCCACAAAATTCACAACTTACTCCTCAGTCCCAAAGCATGAAATTGCTATAGATCTATATTTATATTTCATTAATAATTAATACATGAATATTAAATATTATGTTGACCTGTTTGTCTTCCTAGACATTTCTCCTAAGATTACAACTTCCTTGCCAACAGAGCATGATTGGTTAAGCATGAATCTTTAACCAGCCCACACTTACCCAGTGTTTGCAATAAAGTAACAGTTAATGCTCACCAAATGGTGAGGGTACTTTGTAACCAAGGAAACAAGGACATAAGTTTAAATTGGAATAGCCCTGAGAATACCGTAGTTCTGAGAAAAACAGATATAGATTAGGAAAATAAAAAACATTAAAAGAAGGCCAAGCAAAAATTGACAGAACAAAATTGTAAATTGTTATTTAAAGATGTTATGTCTACTCATGTCTGTATTTTTATTTTCAGTCAGTGTGATTAAAAAGTAGACTAAACTTGCTTTTATTTTAAACGTAACACTCATACACTTATAAACAATGAGACTGCAATTTATTTTGGAAGTAACGATTATACCGTCAATATTAAATGTTAGTTAAAAACACTTAAAGTAAAAAGTTGACACATGTAGGAAACATGTAGACTTTATAATCAAAATTACGTGAACATCTGAAAATAAGCTTACTGGACATCCTATGCCAAAACCAAAGAAATAAACATGAGGTTTTTGGAGCAGAAACATCATCAATGTTCCAGTAACATTTATGTCATAATAGTTCTGTTTTGGGGGCGGCATCGTGGCTCGGTGGGTAGCACTGTTGCCTCACAGCAAGAAGGTTCTGGATTTGATTCCCAGGCGTGGCAATCCGGGTCCTTTCTGAGCGGAGTTTGCATGTTCTCCCCGTGTCTGCCTGGGTTTCCTCCGGGAGCTCTGGTTTCCTCCCACAGTCCAAAAATATGCAGTCAGGTTAATTGGAGACACTGAATTTCCCTATAGGTGAATGTGTGTGTGTGTCTGCCCTGCGATGGACTGGCTCCCCGTCCAGGGTGTTACTGTGTGCCTTGCGCCCATTGAAAAGCTGGGATAGGCTCCAGCAACCCTGATTGGATAAGCGGTTACAAAACTGTGTGAGTGATCATACTTGGCAGGGTATTACTGCCTTCCTCCCAGTGTTTTCTAGTGAAATTGGAACAACCGCGACCCTGACCAGAATAAGGCAGTTGATGAAAATTAAATAAAGATATTCTCTCTTTTTCTGTGTTGGGTTCTAACAGGTCCAAAAGATGGTTCCACCTTTCAAAATGTGGTTACCCTGGGTGTGAGTAGATAAGTAAATTGGTAAGTGTGTAGTGCCCTACAGTTGAATGGTACCATGTTCAGGATCTATTTCTGCCTTGGACCTGTTGTTTCCAGTTGGAATTTTCTTTTTTCAGTCTATATTTGCATATTTATAATCACTACTTTCCTAGAAAAAATAGACAATATATAAAAGACTGCTTTCTACCCAGAGTACAACCTACAGCTGATGCTGTAGGATTTTCAAAGGTAGGCATGCAGTAGATGAATAATCGTGAAAGTGCCACATTGTAAGTGACACTATACAGGAAACTTTCTGATGATTATTTTGGCACCTAAATTATGTGATATAATCGATAAGTCATGTCACCCAAATCAGAAGCTGACTGTAGTGTATATGGGTGGTTTGAGAAAACAGTGTCAAAAAAAAAATAAGTGTGAAGAATTAATTAGTGAAGAACCATAATGAATGCAGATGTTTTCAGACAACTGTAATGCAGGTCTAGCTAACTTTGATTGCATAAAATGGAAAAGAACTTAACGATAATGAAAGTGGATTAATTATTGGATCATGCATGGCAGGAGCCACTGCTTAGCTGGCTAGAGTTTTGATATTAACACAGATTTAGTGGCACCTGTAGCCAGATCTTTCAGAGAGAAAATGGTCTGGAGAAATGTGAAAAGTCAGTGATTTTTTACAATATTATTCACAAGTGAACTAACTCTCACTGCAAGAATGGTTCAGCCCTAAATTCTTGACCAGTTTTGTTTATTAGGATTTTAACATCATGTTTCACTCTTTGGTTACATTCATGACAGAATACAGGTAGTTACTCGCTACACAAGATTCATCAGTTCAAGTTTAATGTCAAACACAGTCATGGACAATTATGTATCTCCAATTCACCTCACTTGCATATTTTTTGACTGTGGGAGGAAACCGGAGCTCCTGGAAAAAAACCACAGAGAGACAGGGAGAACATGCAAACTCCACACAGAAAGGACCCAGACGTTTTAAGCCTGCTTTCACCCTGATCTTCAATGGTCAGGACCCCCACAGGGCCACCACAGAGAAGGTATTATTTAGGTGGTGGATCATTCTCAGCACTGCAGTGACACTGACATGGTGGTGGTGTGTTAGTGTGTGTTGTGCTGGTATGAGTGGATCAGACACAGCAGCGCTGCTCGAGTTTTAAAATACCGTGTCCACTCACTGTCTACTCTGTTAGACACTCCTACCTAGTTGGTTCACCTTGTAGATGTAAAGTCAGAGACGATCGCTCATCTATTGCTGCAGTTTGAGTTGGTCAGACCTTCAGCAGTGGTCACAGGACGCTGTTGGCTGGATATATATTTTGGTTGGTGGAGTATTCTCAGTCCAGCAGTGACGGTGAGGTGTTTAAAAACTCCAACAGCACTACTGTGTCTGATCCACTCATACCAGCACAACACACACTAACACACCACCACCATGTCAGTGTCACTGCAGTGCTGACAATGATCCACCACCCAAATAATATCTGCTCTGTAGTGGTCCTGGGAGAGTCCTGACCATTGAAGAACAGCATCAAAGGGGGATAACAAAGCATGCAGAGAAACAGATGGACTACAGTCAGTAATTGTAGAACTACAAAGTGCTTCTATATGGTAAGTGGAGCTGGTAAAATGGATAGTGAGTGTGGAAACAAGAAGGTGGTTTTAATGTTATGGCTGATTGGTGTATATATTTAGGGACATTTTGCAGTAGTTTTTATCATCATTTGCCAACTCTTGCATACTCTTATAGAATACCTAACAGCTTTTTTTGTTTGAAGTCTGTTGACAAGCCACAATTTCCACTTTAAGCCATCTGAGCATGACTGATATATTCACATCCTTTAGCCTAAATGGTGCATGGAAACATCAGATAAGGTTGATGTTCTCAGCCAGGCAGAGGCCAAACACAACATATTTCTTACTTGGCTTGTGGTTCAGGCTTTCCTGCAGCACACAAACTATTTTATTTTATTCTGGAAATACATTAGGAAAATTGCACAGTGAGTACCGAGCTGCATTTGAACTGATGTGGACTGATGATTTTGGCTAATGGATGGAAACTATTGAAAGGGTATTGTACTCCCCACTACATCTCTCAGTCTGGCACACATGTACATACACACACATAGCAATGTGGTCACAATCTACACACTCCATCTTGTACTTTACTGTATGGATGTACAAGTCCATCTTGAATTTAGGAGAAGCAGTAGCTTCTTTGGAGAGGTATGTAGTTTCAACATTGTGAGTGAAAGCTTAGATTGGTTAAACCCATTAGTGCTACCATGGTGAGGGCTGCTGATGGCAACAGTTGAATTACTGGCAAATTATTGTGGATTGTAGGCAGCTGCACACTCTTTCTCTTTGTTTTCTTCACTACTTTTCCTTTGAGAGTGACATTTAGGCAATAACTACAATATGAAGCATGACTATAGAGATTGAATATTTAGGAATTTAAATACATTGTTAATGCCAACAAATGTATACACTAAAAATTCACAAATGTATACACAAATTCGCATTGCAGCTTTGAATTTACATCACATCAATAAAATTAACAAAATAATTATAAACACATGACATAGTGACTTTACCATGTACATAGTTTATACTTTAAAGGTCATAAGTCCCTCTCGGATGCATTAGATGACATTTTAAACTAGAATTTCACTGCTACATTTATAACATGCAGATCTACCTCAGGACAAAATTAATTATTCATCCACCACTCAGTCACTTTCAGAAATCAAACTCCAGATGAATCAAAACATGCTAATATTAAATAAAAATAACATTGCGTTTATCCTCACTGGATCAAAATCAACTCTTAGTAAAACTGGTTCTTTTAATATGTGCATTGATGACATAGTTCTGTCCCTCTCCCCACCGATTTGAAATCTGGGTCTTATACTTCATCCAACTCTTTAATTTGACGCCTACGTTCACACAGTCCTTCTTTCACCTACGTAGTATTGTTAAAATCAATGCTTCTCTCACTCTGCTGCTCATTCACACCCGGTTGCACCTGTACATTACACCCATTCTACAGGATCTGCACTGGCTTCCTGTGAAGTTCTTATGTGCAAAGTTCTCAACCACCTTGCCTCCATTTGTCTGTCTGACCTTTTTACTACAAAACCTCTTTCTGTCTCAGGTCTTTATGTGGTGGTCTACTCACTGCTCCTACAGCCAACCTTTATAGGTTTGGTGACTGTGCACTTCTGAGGTATGTTTCACGACTTGTATGTTTATTAATACACTCTTCTCTCCATATTTAAATCCAACCCTAAAACATACTTATAGTCTGCTTATAGTCTTTCTTAAGTTTAATCTATACCATACCAAGACACACAAACACCTGAACTATAATAACCTCTATGCTAAATGCTAACTGCTAATGCTAATCTAAACACATAAAACCTGGCCTTAAACTATCCTAAGGTAAGCTAAACCCTGAAAGCTAACCCAATTCTAAGGTTAAACATAATTTAGATGCTAATGCTAGACATGAACCTGACCAACACAAAACATGAACACGGCTATGACACTGAACAAGACTCCTGAACAAGACTCCTGAACAAGACTCCTGAACAAGACTCCTGAACAAGAGTAATCAACCAAACACAATAGGCTTGTTCGAGATGAACTGCGCCTCGCCTTGGTGGTCAGCGAGAGCTGCTGGTTGCAGTTGGGGGAGGAGGTTAAAAGAAAGCCGTCAAGTCGGACAGTCGCCACCTGCAACCCACGTGAGCTACAGCGGATCTCGCGGCGTTTGCGTTCTGCGTGGCTGATGAAGTGAATGCAGTAGAAATCGCTCTGCTTTTGCGTGAAATCGAACTAAACATTCTTGATCATTGAGCAGGTTAAGCCCAGCGTTTGTTTTCCAAATCCATAGTGGTGAATATAGATGACCATAAAGTGTCAAAATAAGTTTCTGTAAATAAATATAGTTTTACTCATCATTCATTTATCTTGTAGATTGTAGATTGAAAAAAAAGAAAGAAAAGTTCTAACAAACATGTTATCAAACACATATTTATGTTAATGAATAGATTTAAATATCTGTCTACAACAATTTAAATAAATAGACCTTAACTAAGTAGCCTATTTTTCAAGACTATTGAAACATTTCACATGAAAACGTAAGAATACATAATTCCAAATATATGGTTTGTTCAAGGTAGAATCTGTGAATGTGATAAACAATGTAAAAGTGTTCCAAAAATAATTAGATGGAAATTATAAAGTGCACTCAATCAGACCTTAATCATTATGGTTGTGTATATGGTAAATAGACTGCAATTATATTGTGTCAAAGTGGCTTAAAGTCCAAACTGTCTATATCAGGGGTCATCAAACTACGGCCCGATGCTTTAATTTGACCAGCCCCTTTATCCACTGCAGCAATACATGTTGTCTGGCCACTGTTCGTCTTCGAACTCACAGTATTATAGCGGGGGAAAAAATAACAGAGGAAAATTGGCCACCCGGAGTCTCAGTACATTATACGGCAGCGAGCATGAGGGGAGTGATTGGCGCATCAATAGAGAGATGAGTGACCGCAGCCACTGAACTGTGTTGCAAAGTGGGATTTTGTTATGAAAATCCTCGTGTCCTGTGTTAATTTCATTAAAGCTAATGCTCTTAACTACAGGCAGTTTCAGGAATTCTTGTCTGAGCTGAAGATGTGCTTTACTGAGATCCGCTGGATGAGTCGGGGCGAGTTTTGAAATGTTTTAACGACCTGCTCCCGGAGATCAATGCATTTATGCATCCAAAATCAAAACTCAAGCACATTGTTTAATTTTTATGCTTCTCTTTCCATTGCTCCCTGATCTCAATAAAACATTGATAAAGCACTCAAAGTAACTACTGTTTTCGACAGCATCTACTTCTGTGAGCAGACTTTTTCGAAGTTGAAACACCTTAAATCTCCAACCAGATCCAGACTCACTGATCAACATTTATTAGCTATTATGACTGGCAGTAACAAATATGGAAGCTGATGCTTACTGTCGTCAGGCAAAAGCAGGCTCACAGTTCACACTGATTTTTTAAGGAAACACTGTATGAGGTAGGATAATGGAAATTATTGAAATAAATACAATTTCTGCATTATCATTATGAACTACAATTATACAAAGCACAGACAATACATCCAGTATACATAGTAAATAGCTTTTTTGGGTGTGTTTACTATTTCACCTGCGGTCCGGCCCCCGAAACACTGAAGAACAGTAATCTGGCCCTTTGGTTAAAAAGTTTGAGGACCCCTGGTCTATATAATTATTTTGTCTACGTAAGGAATTAATCACATTTACCCTTCTTTAGGCTTGTTCCAAAAACACAACATTTTGTAGAGGATGTTGTCCCCCTCTATAGTCTCTCAGAATTTAGAGGTCATTTCAGACTCACCAAAGAACAAGTGGAGGTACGTAGAGTATGTGGAAGCCACATAATCATCCAGATGTTATCATGATAACCGTCTTTTCTCTCACTTACTATTTAGGATCTTATAAACACGTTTGGCCCTGTCTATATGAATCCACAGCAAACAAAATTGCCACTGACAAAGAGTGTCCTAGCCTGTCTATGGACACTCGAACCAGGAGTCATATAGGGGTATTTCAGACCGATTCAGTATCACAAAATCCACTCTTGCCAAACATCTCCATGAGTTTTGTACTCTGGTAAATACACACATGGCACACCACATTTCCTGTCCTTTAGGACAAACCCTGCACAATTCTTTGTTAGGCTTTCAAGCAGCTGGATTTCCAAACACTATCTGTGCAGTAGATGGATGCCACATTCATATTCAGAAGCCACACTGTGACAACCCCCTGGCATATTTTAACAGGAAACAGTTCTATTCTATCATTCTCACTGGATTTCTGAAAGCAAAGTTTAGGAGACTCTGATGCCTGCACATGAGGAATGTCCAGTCCATCAGCTCAGCAGTGTCAGCTTGTTGCATTCTACACAATGTTTGCTTGGAGCCAGGAGACCAAGGTGATGATGTGCAGGATGAAGAGAATGATGAACAGCATTCACTACAACCTCACAACCAAGATGCAGTCCATTATAGAGACATAATAAAAAAAAAAT
Source organism: Trichomycterus rosablanca (assembly GCF_030014385.1). NCBI lineage: Eukaryota > Metazoa > Chordata > Actinopteri > Siluriformes > Trichomycteridae > Trichomycterus > Trichomycterus rosablanca. The sequence continues at coordinate 34,425,516 of NC_085991.1, read as the reverse complement.
TTTGTGTCATCTTTAACTTTATGCCTGTTGGAGATCATTTTATGTTCAACTTGCTTAACTGTTCACAGTAACAGTAATTGTGACCGGGGTGCCCAAATGTTCACACACCACTGTATTTTATAGATGCATTGTTAAACAGTAAACTTCAGTATGCTCACCAATGTGCCCAGTATAATTCATTAATGAATAATGTGGTTAATAAGTACATTGTACAATTGTGTAGAAGTTTGTGCTTCTTCGAGCATGGACACATCAGTTATTTAGGCATTGATGATGAATAGTGGCTGTGGTTTATTGAAGATGAATCTCTTAACACAATCATCATCTGAACAAGATTGTTTTGTTCTTCCAGAACAGCTTACCTTCTGGCCTTGGTTCTTGTAAAGAAACATGACACCATGCTCATCCACACATTTTTATTTATGTAGCATATTTTAAAATGTTTACAAATTTTACAGAGAAGAATGAAAAATAAATCAAAGTGTAATAGTGATAGTGGTATTAAAACAGTTAAGATATAAAATATTAAAGCAATTTAGATTGCTTTATATTAATAAAATTAGAAGACAAGAACCATCAGAAGTTCTAGAAAAACATCAAGATAAAAAGATCTGTTACATTAAAGAAATATCAGGTAGCTTACTTGAGTCTTTTCATGATATGGAATGATAATTATGACATACAGGTATGTTGCAATTTGTACGAAAATAAACTGTCATGCTACTAGAAAGCATGATAGTATTTCGCACATATCAGGTCTTTAAGACAAATAAACTGAGATTTACATTTTAGAATGAAACGAAACAACCGCCAGAGGATTCAGCGGAGCTTCTAGCCAATGAGGATTAAGCTCTGTCGTCATCAAGCCGTCTCTCAGGCAGCGCAGCCCGTGGAGAGCAACTGCAGGGACCGGTTCCGCCGCCTGCAGCCGCCCCGCTCTCGCGAGATTATAACCAGTCTGTCATCGTGACACGCCGGTGGCGCCGACGCAAGTCGGACAAAAAAAACTAACCGGCATGCACCGTACCGAGCCAGGCGGCGATCGGTCTGCGCAGCGCCGGGTTAAGTCGAACAAGCCTAATGACTGTCAAAATCATCACAATATCAACCACACCCATAGCAAAATAGCCTCCGCTGATTGATCCACAGCCTCTCCTTAAATGCCTTGAGCACTTGTCCTGCAATGAGATTCAGCTGTGGATCATTAGCTAATTGTCCAATAAACATAAGGGGCGTCGGCTTGACGCTATAAACAAACCACCTCAACCATGTGCTCCCAGAGACAGGGGCATTGCACATAAACATGAGCCCCAGAAGCACAGACAGGCTGGATTTGTGACAAGTACACTGTAAAAAATATTACCCTATATCTACTCAATAAAATTGAGGCAACAGATTACACACAATACTATTAAGTAAAAACTACTAGGCTATATTTTGATTCAAATGTAATCAATTATAACACGTTAAAAAATCCATTTAATTTGAGTAGAGGTAATACAATATATTAAATATTTAATTTCAATCTACACAAAAGAATTAAGTAGATTCAAAGCGCAAACTACAATTAGTACTAATAAAATTAAGTTGTCTATAGAAAACATAATTAGTGATATTTACTCAATAAAATTAAGCCAACAGAATAATAATATTAATGACATGAATAACTGTAAATGGAAAACATGAAAAAAGAACCAATTCAGAGGTTAATACTTTATTTGAATACTCTTGCAGTGACTTAAAAATAAAGTTGTCCCAGCTGAAATTTTAATTCTTTGTTTCAACTGCTTAAACAAAAATGTATTTAAATTTTTAAACAGAAAATAGTAAAACAGTTTTGATAATTTAATATACAACTCTAAATAAGAAAAATTTGGGACAGACCGGAAAATGCAAATACAAAATGCAGTGTGTCTTACATTTCCTTTGACTTCCATTAAATTGCAGACAGAATGAACCCAAGATTTTTCAGTTTTTGCCTGGTCAGCTTAATTTCATGTTAGTAAACATCCATTCCTGCATTTCAGGGCTGCAACACCTTCCAAAAAAGTTGGGATGGTAAAGCATTTACCACTTTGTAATGTTGCCATTCTGTCTCAACACAAAGATGTTTTGGCACGGTGAATGAAGTGTTCCAGTGTATTTTGTACCATTCTTCCTGAAAACTTGTCTTAAGATGTGCAAAAGTACAGAGTTGTCATAGTCACGTATTTCTTACAAAATTCTCCACACATTCTCTCTGGTAGGCCGGTCCAATACTTGACCCTTTTCTTCCACAGCCATGCCTTTGTAATGTCTGCCGGCTGGGATAACTGAGGTTTAGCACATAGGTCAAGCCAAGGAAGGCAGCATGAGCCATAGAATTATCTTTTAGTCCTGTGATGACATGTACTTTCTCAATAATAATCATGATGTCCTTTGGTGTGTCACCTGCAGAAGCTCTCATGTTCATCATCACAACTACTGCTAATGAGGGCTGGTCCACTTCTAAACCTTCCGGGTCCTGCAACATCAATTATTATAGTATGAAAAGTGTCAAAAGTAATTTGTTAATACTTTAATTTGTCTTGTCAAAACATGCAGTTAATAAACATTACATTTTTGGAAATGCAACACGCAGACATCAAACTAATTGTCACATTAACACATTTCATTTTAATTACATTTTTATAGTTTAATCTTTATTAGGATAAAATGTACCAAATTGGAATAGTTTAAATATGTCTCACAAATGACTTTGAATATTAAGATAATTGAGTTTTGCAAAAAAATTACTCGGTATGTTGTGGTTAACCAAGTTAACTACCCTGACATGAGGTTTAAATTAAGTTAACTATGTTTTCTCTAACAAGCTTAGCATGTTTACAGATGAATGCTAAACTTTTTTCCAGATTTCAGATAAAACTTCATATAGCATACCATCTGTATGTTATCATGTTTTAACTTCGCTCTCAATGCTGGGTTAAAGTTGTTTCCTCAATGCATTAAAATGAGAAAAGTCTTCATTAGCTAGCTAACTTACCTCAGCCAACAGAGATATTTGCTAAGTTACAAAAAAAAGGCCAAAATGAACCACCTAACTAGCACAGTTAACAAAATGACAAGCCTGAAGAACAGTTCAACCTATTTTCAGATGAGAAAAGTGAGACGTAATTAATAAAACTACAAGAATACTTCAGCATCTCTAACATGTAATGTTATTTGAAGCAAATGTAACTACACACAGTTTTACGTTCAACTTAAAACTAATACTAAGTTTACAGTAATAAACTGTGGTAACTATACAGATTAATAGAACAAAATTATTTACCTTAGTTCATTTGCTCACAAACTGTGCAGTCTGGATTCCGTTGTGAAAGCTCTTCACAACCGTTAAGGATTAGATGAGAAAAAAAAAACAGACACGCGCGCACAGACCGGACGTGCTTGTAAATTGAAATCAACGTATTTATATAACTTATTATTTTTATATTCACACGAATAAAATAAGTAGATTTTATAGCATTTTATAATAAGTAAAATTAACTTAAGTAATAGCCATAAACTCAAGAACTCAATTCCATTAAATAAATGTAACACAAAACATTTGTATAAAATCTACTGGACCACTGATTTATTTTTTACAGTGTAGGAATTAATTATATAATATGACATTTAATTCCTGCTTAAATAATATACTGCAGCATTCTATAACAAGGGTCCTATTGAGCTTGTATGGATCTTAGCCTCCAGTCATGGTCTGTGATTACTCCTGCATGTTTTTTTTTTTGTGTTTGCATGGGTTTCCTCTGGGTGCTCTGGTTTCCTCTTACCTCACAAAAACATGTTGAGAATTTTTCCCAATCTAGTCACATTGAATTACATGTTCACATTACACAACCTCCAATGCTGCAGACCTTTATTTTTGACAGGGGAGGGCCGTGACAACACGTGTGCAATAGGCAGCCACTCTTTTGCTTAAAAAATAAAGAAATGAAACACTCAGTCTTCTTGTAGCAGAGCTAAGATTCAAACTTGTGAGTTTGAGATGTTGAGATGCTTTACCACCATTTACCACCAGTCTATTTTCATTTTACGTGTGTTAGTGCATCGTGCTCAGTGATTTGCTTATTACCACTTTATCTAGGTCAAGGTCCTGGTCAACAAAATGTATGTCTATTTTAATAAAATATCAGCAGTTTTGCCCAGCATGCATTATCAAGCATACAATTATGCAGCCATTATCACCATCAGTCTCAGATTTATGCTGTTTTTTTTTGTTTGTTTTTTTCATTTTCATTTACCGGCTTTGTGTCATACATTATTTATATATTTATTTCAACAACCACTCTGTCCTGGTAGGAGTCTGAAGCCATCTGGAAAACAATGAGTGCACACTTACTAACATTAAAGGGCAATTTAAGTTGCCAATTTACTCTCTAAATGATTTCTGCATTTGGAAAATGGGAAGTAACCAAAGCTTCACCTATACCGATACAACCCTCCGCTGCTGACTGAAAAGCTTCGCAGCTGACACACGCCCCCTCCGACACGTGAGCAGTACTGACTGCCTCTTTTCACCTGCACGAGGTGAGTTCATATGCGGCTCAGCCTTGTGCATGGAGAGCCACACCCTGATCAGCATTATTCCCCAACTCTGTGCAGGCGCCATCAACAGCCACCAGTTATGAGGAACCCTGGTCCGGCTTTTCCATCCCTAAACAACAGGCCAATCGTTGTTCATGTGACCGCCCAGCCCAGCCGGATGACAGAGCTGAGATTCAATACAATGTATTGAATGTACCAGCTCTGTTGTGTTAGCGTATTTTACCGCTGTGCCACCTGAGCAGCCCTGTATAATAGATTTTGCACAGTTTTTGTTTGTACAATGTGCTATTTATATACATTTTCTAACAACATTTTAGATATTTGTCTTCTGCTTTTCTAAAGCAATAAACGAAGTTCTTGGCATGTGCCTGCCCCCTAACATAGTGCTTTGGCAACACAACCACACAGGCAAATATTTCATTGACAGAACAAGTGACTTCTGATTGAAGTTGTACTCATTCCTCAAATAGAGCAGCTGGTGGAGGAACACTCTGAAATGCAAAACAAATTGTCAATGAGAGCTTTAGACCTTTAAGTGGCACTTGTGTGGGACTTTAGTAAATGGCTAGCACTTGCACTGTCATCCTTAAGCTCTATGGAACAGATTTTATAAGGATGGGAATTATTGTAAAGATTGTAATTTATCTTTTTGTGCAAAAACATGAATCATCTGGTTATTTGCACTAGTTGAAGCATAAGAACTTGCAGATGAGCTTTGATAAAATAATTTAATCATTTACATTTTTGGCATTTATCAGACGCTTTTATCCAAAGCGGCTTACAGTACTGTGACAGTGTATTGTCTAAGCAATTGAGGGTTAAGGGTCTTGCTCAAGGGCCCAACTGTGACAACCTGACAGTGGTGGGGCTTGAACCAGTGACTGTTTGATTACTTGTCTAGTACCTTAACAGCTAGGCTACAACCGCCTAATCAAATGTGTCAAGTTGTGAGAAATATTAAGATCTAAAATGTTGAGTTTACTTGACCTCACACTTATGGCATAATCTATACCATGGTGGCTCTGCGGGCAGCACTGTTGCCTCACAGCAAGAATGTCCTGGGTTTGATCCCACAGTCCAAAGACATGCAAGTGAGGTGAACTGGAGATACATAATTGTCCATGACTGCGTTTGACATTAAACTTGTGAACTGATGAATCTTGTGTAACCGGTAATTACCGTTTCTGTCATGAATGTAACCAAAGTGTAAAACATGACATTAAAATCATGATAAATAAATAAATTAATTAATTAATTAATTAATTAATTAATTAATTAATTAATTAATAAACATAATCTATACAACAAAAGCATACAGAAGTTAATTCACTTAATTTTGACTTTATCCTAGCGCATGCACATTTCACATTTGCATGTGTGCTTGCTTTCTTTGTTTTATAGTAGTGGTTGAATAATAACATTAAATAAATAATATATAAAAAAAAGAGGTGCAGAGGTGTTCGATGTGTTCAAGGGATAAGGGGATTGGACTAGGCTATACGATAGATCTGCATCCTGTCTGGTGTGTCTTACTGAATTGCGCAAAGTGATTTGCTCATTGGGTGTGTTCGAAAACCTAGGGAGCTGCCTTGCTGTCTTACTGTCTACATAGGCAGCTAACTTAGTAGAGAGAATTCTAATAAGTCAGTGACTTATAAGTCAGGTTATTCGAACGCACTACTTAACGACAGCGATTCCATCGGGTTTAGCATTTCGCGTTTAGCATTTAGCATCTCGCCATTAAAACCAATAAACTGAGGTAGCACAGCACGCTAACGTCAATATAACATCTCCCTTCATGTACCGATAATGGTTAAATTTCCTGACAAGCCCGAACTTGCAAATAAAAACACTCGGTACAAGTTTATACAAGTTAAAAATCAGTAATATTTTATTTACGTTTGAAAATAACTCCATTCGTTTGTCCGCCCCGTCAGCCATGAATGCTGGGATTGTCTTGATCACTAAGGCAGCGTCCGATGCTCACTCAATCTTGAGCCAAAATAACATTGAAATAATAAGATGCCTCAGAAGTGTGGATTTTAAGGCATCTAGGATTTCGAACAGCCTCCTTCTCGGGAGCGCGCACAGGATGACGTAAAATGCTGCCTATGTAGAGAGCTCACTAGCTTTTCGAACACACCCATTATCACCACTTTATTCTGGTCAGGGTCCTGGTTAATGAAATATATGTTTATTTTAATAATCTGTCGACAGTTCAGCCCAACATGCATTGCACAGCCAAAAGTACTGTATGTTGGCCATTCTTCTTAGTAATGTTGGCTAATTCAGCCCAGTGCTTACAGGTAGACATAATTAAGCATACAATTATGTAGACATTATCACCATCAGTCTCGGAATTACACTCTTTTTTTACACCTACCTTTACTGGCTTTGTGTCACACACACATGCCAGTGTCACACTGTAATTTTATCAAGCAGCTGATGATGTATAACAATCCTATAATAGATCTGGAGGAAATTAAGTTTAAATTGCGTTATTATTACTATTATGTTGTTGTTATTTTCATGAATCTGTGCAGAAAGCACTTTTGGTAATTAACTCACAAATGACTCTACACTCCATTTAGAATTTTTTTTTACACTTTTTTTTTTACACTTACCTTTACTGGCTTTGTGTCACACACACATGCCACACTGTACAGTGTCACACTGTAATGTTATTGGTCAGCTGATTATGTATAACAATTCTATAATAGATCTGGAGGAAAATAAAGTTTAAATTGCATTGCTATTATTATTATGTTATTATTATTTTTATGAATCTGTGCAGAAAGCATTGGTGTCTATTGGTAATTAACTCACAAATGACTCCACACTCTATTTACAATTACACTTTTTTTACACTTGCCTTTACTGGCTTTGTGTCACACACACACATGCCAGTGTCACACTGTAATTTTACCAGGCAGCTCATGATGTATAACAATCCTACAATAGATCTGAAAAAAAAAGTTGAAATTGTGTTATTATTATTATGTTATTATTAGAATGCATGTGTCTATTGGTAATTAACGCACAAATGATTCCACATTATATATTATTAAATTACAGACAGCTAATTAGTTTATCAATTATTTAAACTTGCAGATTTTCTCCTGTTCAGGGTTACTTTTTTTAATATGAAGTAATATATATTATCAGTGTAATGTTGTTTTAATTGAATAGGATTTTGTCATTTAACAGACTGTGCATTCTATCTAAAAGGATTACAGTTAATGTACTTTAGTGTACTTTTCTGCATTAATGCTGCAATCACAGATGTGTAAATTACTTTTACCAAGGGGACTTTTGAACTTGTTATTGATAACAGTCTGGATGGTTCTTTTCGTCTTTGGTCCAGAGCACACAGTGTCCATTTCTTCCAAAAAAAGATCTGAAATACTGGGTTTTTTTCACCACATTACACATTTCCACTGTGTAATGGTCCATCCCAGATGCCTCAGAGCCCAGAAAACTCAATGTCAGTTCTGGACATAATTTGCAGAGTAAATTTTTAAGTGGCATTTGTGAATGTAACTCCGTAGTATAGCTTGACAAAGGTTTGCCAAGTAATCCCTTGCTCATGTTGTTGTATTAGCTATTGATGAATGACAGTTCTTGATTTTCGATATTTCTTGAATTTAAAGATACTATGCACAGTAGAGGGAGAAATTCCTTTCAATCTTTCTTTGAGGAACATTGCTTTTTAAACGTTTCAATAATTCTCTTGTGCATTTGTTGACAAACTAGAGATCCTTTACCCATCTTTGCACCTCAAAGGCTCTGGATACTGCATTTGTTATCTTATATCTTGAAATGCAATATGCTATATATACAGTATATATATATATATATATATATATATATATATATATATATATATATATATATATATATATATATATATAAAATGCTATATTTACTTCATTTAGTGGAGTCTGACTGTTTGAGGCTGTGGACAGGTGTCTTTTATACAGATAACGAGGTCAAACAGGTGCTATTAATACAGGTAATGAGTGGAGGACAGAAGAGCTTCTTAAAGAAGAAGTTACAGGTCTGTGAGAGCCAGAAATCTTGCTTGTTTGTGGGTGACCAAATACTTATTTTCCACCATAATATACAAATAAATTCTTTAAAAATCCTACAATGTAATTTCCTGGATTTCTTTTCTTATTTTGTCTCTCATAGTTGAAGTGTACCTATGATGAAAATTACAGACCTCTCTAATCTTTCTAAGTAGGAGAACTTGCACAATCAGTGGCTGACTAAATACTTTTTGGCCCCACTGTATGACCTTTTTCTCAAGTCACCTATTCTGGCAGCCTGAAAAGTTTGTTGACTTCTTTAACAATTTCCCAGCTTAGCCTCTTTTTTTTTGAGTAGTGAAATGCCACAGGAACAGAGAATGTAACAGTCAGTGAACAAAAATATGTTAGGAGCATACAGAGCTGACTACAATTTGCCAGCTACCTCCGCTGCCAACCAGGAAGGGCTGATCGAAAATATAGTGTCGCTACTTGCATCGTTCAAAGAGCTTAAAAGGGAAATCACCGCCTCCACCACTGCTGCCAGAGATTTCATATCTGCCATCACAGTTTTAAACAGTCTGCTTTTTAAAAAAAGTTCTGACACAGATCATGATGTGTGAAAATCAAAAGTTACACTTTTGGAAGCCATTAAGAAGTAATTCTGCAACATTCAAAAAAACCTGTCCTGTACTGTGAGAATATAATAATAGATAAGGGCATAAACACAGTAGGCTAAAGGTTATTCTAGCAAAAAAATAAATAAACAAATAAATACAAATAAAAAAGGAACTTTGCTACATTAGTGTAAAAATATTATTGTAAATAATAATAATTGACTTATTATTTTTATTTTGTGACATTTATCCATTTACGCTAAATAAATTTCTGCTAGGTAAATTATGCCCTATGTAAGGTCTAGTACAGGGTTTTTAAACTTTTTTTAAGTGACCCACATTTTTTCCATGACTTTTTTACGTGACCAAGACAACACAATGCATTTTACCCTCTGTAAGGTCTTTGTCAGTCACGTGTGTTTAGTGTGTGTGATGTCACTGAAAGTAGCACCAAAGGCATCACTTTTTTTTTTACTCTTTCATAGTAGTGAAAGCTGGAGAATCAGAAGCAAAATGAGAGGAAATCAAACCGAGACTTAACACCGTTAACAGCATTGATAAGCCAAGCTGCTTGCGAGTGGGTGAAACAGTGATGATGTTTGTATTGTTGATGCTGCTTCTTTTGCACTTTATTGTGCTGTACTTTGTTTTTTGTCTGTGCTTACTTACAAGTGCAAATAGACTACAGATATTGAAATTTTACATAACTGTACTTGGTTAGTGTCCTGATTAGAACATGTTTCTAAAAACAATGGTTCTTTAGTCAAGATGATGGTTCGTTTACATGCTTAAAGACATCTTTGCATCATGAAATGGTTCTTCAGACTGATGGCCAATGTGCCGTAAATGAAAACGGTTCTTTAAAGCACTAGAACGGGTTCTGTTATTGTTATGGTGTAACAACTGATTTCAATACTTCATCTGACAGTTCTAATTCTCGACTCACGACCCACCTAAGAAGAAGGTTTTGTAAGGTGTGTATCAAAAAAAAAAAGTTCTAGCAAAGATATTTTATCCCCAAACCACAGATCTATGCTTTAGAGACACTTCCAGTAAAAAGTTAAAGAACTTCTGGTAATGTCCTGGAACCAGATACCACAGGACTCAATCAGTTTTAAATGGACAGTTTTGTGGAGTCCATGTTTGGGTCAAAACTGTTTTGACAGCATATTAGGTGTGTAGTCCTAATGTTTGGCCTTCTCATTCATCTTTTATGATGGGGGGAAATTGGACCAATTAATGCACATTGGAATGCCACAATATTTGGTCAAAAAGGTCTGTGCAGGGGGCCCAGGTGGTGCAGTGGGATGTTGCGAGATTCTGAACACCTCGGTTCGCTGCCACTGGTTGGCTGGGCGCCATCTAGCAGGCATAATTGGCAGTGCCTGCAGCAGACACTAATTGGCCACCGTATCTGCTAGGGCGAGATGACCGGACTATAAGGGGAGGTCATAAGGGGGAGTCATACGCTGAACACGCATATTCTGAACACCTCGGTTCGCTGCCACTGGTCGGCTGGGCGCCATCTAGCAGGCATAATTGGCAGTGCCTGCAGCAGACACTAATTGGCCACTGTATCTGCTAGGGCGGGATGACCGGACTATAACGGGGGGTCATACGCTGTGCAAGGACCCTGATTAGCAGATAGAGGACTGCACACGGGTTGGAGCAGGCGTGAGCAGAAAACATATCGTCCTCAAATGCAATCAGGGATCCCCAGCAGAGAAAGACAAGTTGACTACCCTACATGGGGTGAAAAATGGGAGAAAATGCATAAACAGTTTACCTTGTGTATTGAGTATTATGCAAAAATTGCATAATTTAAAGTGTAACTTCAAGTTGTCCTCAGGCCCATTTGACTGCTTTATTGAAACACTAAAAAGCATGCACATAACTACTCTACTGATTATCTAGTGGATGACAGTTTCAGCATCTTAAGTTTAAAATTTTGATTCAGGTTACTGCTTACATAAGAATTTTTTTTTTTAAACACCCTCAAGATAAATAAACCAACTGTCATAATTAAGGCCATACCTTAATTATGTGAAAATCACGTCTTGAGCTGTGAAATGAGCCTTTTCTCATGTAATATGCAATTAGGTTTGTGTTAAGCAATTTAGCATTTTTCATTCACACAGTGTTTAAGTGCCTCAGGTTTACTGGTTATTTGCACAATGAGGCGGTCCTAGCAATCCTAGTTAGTCAAAAGTTGTTTAGTCAAAAGTAACGCAGCTAAAACATGGCATTGGAAAACTCCCAACCAGTTCTGTGGAGTATTTTTGAGACTCTCACTGGATTTACAGTCAACAGCCAGGCTGTGCTGAGTATTGTAGCTTCCATTTATTCTATCATTCAGTTTATGAGTGTTATTTAATGACTGACGTGAAATGTGGCACCTTTCTTTAAAAATGTGTGAAATCTGTGATTTTTCATAAATAAAGTCTGTGAAATAATGCAAATTTTCCTGTGAATCTAGTAGGAACCTAGTCATAATATTAATATTACATTAAGTTTATATAATTTCTAGCTTTGTTAAAATGGTAAAATCCACCTGATAAAAGTTACAGATTATTGACAGTACAAAACCTACCTAACGCTAATTATTCCATCCCTATTTTTAATGTTAAACTTCAAAATCCCTATCTAGATAAAAAGCTTTTTAACATGCCAGCGCTGTCCTTAATGTCCTTCATTGATCATTCAGTAAGAAAATGAGGAAAAGTGATTGGCACTAAATGAAGAGAAAAGCACTGAAGCAAAGAAAAGCAACAGGCTTCTTTCCTATTGGGGTGCCATCTGGGAGTCCATCAAACCAGCCAGCCCTGCTAAATATTCTCACCTTCTTTTAGTAGAGTAGAACAAAGTAATTCAGCAGAGGGCTCAGAATGAACTGGCCTCTCTGCCAGGGCTTAGCTCTTCTTTTCAACTTTTTTTCAACGCTCATGTCGCATGATTAAAAGAAAAAGCATTTTAGTCATTTTCTCCCCACAGAGAAAATAAATAAGGCAGTTTTTTTCTCTCTGATTGCTTACTTTTTTCTTTTTTGTCTCATCTACTTATCACAGCTAAACCCAAAGTCAGCACCTGATTAAAGGTTATAATTAGAAACTGCAAAATAACACACCTGCTTGTGTAAGAAATTGCTAACTCCCCCAACCTCACATACCAAATTATCCATTTTCCAGTTCTTCTGAAATAAGAAGTCCAGGTTAAGGACAAAATAATTAAATCAATAAATTAATAATAAATCAATTAAAAATAAAACACAGGCCATGACTTCATGCAGCATGTGTAGCTGCTGAAACAAAATTGTCACTCAAGCAAGATTAACACTGTCAAAAAAATCCCCCCTTTTTTTACAGTTTTATTACCATATTGATATTTAATTTATTATTATTTTTAATCATATTTAATCAACTTTATCAATCAATATTTAATCAATCAATATTTAATCAGGAAACAAGTGCAAGGCAAGAATAGCAAAGACCAATCAATCGCAGGCCATCCATCTTCCTTCAGACATAGCCAATCATGTCTGTGAACACACCTGGCTGGCTGATAGCAGAGATTCAGGTTTGAAACATGGGCTAACATAATAGACCTATGCATCATGCAAGCACCACATATTAACATACTGTACATCATACACATACAACATCATACAACATAGTCAATTATAAAGGTGCCAGTTTTCACACAGGGGCTTGTTTCTTGTAAAAAAGTCTCTAAGCCCATGGTAATATCCTGTTTGCTTGGCTGTTCATGCTGTTACACATGTTCTAGTTTAGTTTTCCTAACCTTGGCAAGATACCATTGTTGTATGTACATACAATGGTTGCTGACTCAAGTATTTTTTAAAGAAGATTACCAAAAAACCACCAACCTTCTTGCTAGAAATGCTAATTGTATATTTTGCTTATTTAATTGGTTATTACATGTTGAAATGCTGTATTAAAATAATGACCTCTAAACATAGTGATAAAGTGTGTTAGTTCATTTCTTTGCAGGGTAGTAAATTTTTTATATAATTTTAATTGAAGTTTAATTGAATATTACAAATTTGCATTACTGTGGTAATCTAATTTTCGGCAAGTGCTTGCAGATGGCAACTGCTCATTTGTTAAACCATTCTTTAGTCATTATTCACAGGTAAATTAAAAAACATACAATATTAAATAAAAATGTTGTGTATGTGATGCCTGTGAATGAGATGGGGTTGTTTTTAATGTATTTTTTTATTTATTTGCTTATTTTCCTTGGATAAGCATTAGATTCATTAAGACCCTTGTCTTAAAGAAATTGGTTACTGAGAACTGAATAGTAAATAAGATTTTCAATGTGCATATTTTACATTGTGCATTTAAATATTTTACAGTTGTAAAATATTAATAATTGGGTAAACAAAATTTTTTTAATGATTAATGAAGTATGTAACAGATTAAAAAAAAGGAACTACACACATACAATATTTAAAAAATTACGTAAAATAAAACAAATCACAAAAATGTGAATAAAAACACATTTAACTCTTATGAACAGTTTGGGTATAATTATTGATGGAACCAGTTAGAAAACCATAAACAATCAGTTTTAATACAAAATAATTATTGAAAGAACATTTGTATGAGTTTGTGTAAAGGTGCTTGTATGGATCTGGTCTATGAGCCTTTTAATCAACAATGCTGTGTTTGCTCCAACATCAGTGATAAAAAAAAACTTATAACAAATTACTTATAAAAGTGTGTTACTGAAAACAAGACAGAAATACTACACTAAACATATGAATTAATTGATTAGTTAATTGATAATAAAATAATGATTTTTCCTCATGCTGTATCTGGCCAGTAAAACGCTGTTGGTACAGTTTTTAGATATACGATGTAGCTTGTTCAGGTTAACTTCTAAATTGCACAGTGTTGTTTACTGGCACAGAAACTTTACCCCCAAACCAGTTTACATGGATTTTTATTCAGTGTTCACCTGTGCAAATTAGCAACAATGCAGCTACTGCCAACGTTTTTGGCACTCTATCCAGTGGAAAAGACCCAAACACAGAAAAAAATGCTTAATGTACCAAATATTGACTGCTTCTCTAAATAATAGACAAACAATGTAACCTGCAACTCAAAACGAAACAATTAGCAGCAAACACTATGTCTTACGATTTCAGTTGCATATTTATTTAACTGTAATATCTTACCATGCTTGAAGTATTAGCTTTAAAATCTCAGAATGAACCACCTTATCTTCATAGATACAAATACTGCAGCAGAAACCTAAAAGATGCCATTATTTTTGTTTGTTCATCTGCAACCCCTTATACCGAAGGGACTTGTTAAATATTTTCAGTGTGCAGTCTACAGTGCTTTTGCAGGTTGTTTAATTCCAAAACACTTGCCGCTTAGACGTAGTTAATTTGTTTCACCTAGACAGAACATTTTTACAGATTGTATTGCAATTAGCAGTTAGAGAGGTAAAAGCTTTCAGCTTAGTTTAGAATTTAAACACATGTAAATAGGTTATTTTATTAATTTATTTGACATTTTATAATTATGGCATTTGTTTTTTATCCATAGCAAATACATCTGGACTAAATACAGTTCAAGCAATCGAGGGTTCAGGGTTTTGGTCAAGGGTTTAACAGTAGCAACCTGGCAGTGGTGGTATTAGCAACCTTTGAATTATTAGACCAGACCTTAACTGCTGAGCTATCATTACCACCAAAACTAAATATTGGAAACTTGAGCTGACAGGGTCTCTTGTCACCCTGTCAATTTAGAGTTGATTTTTTTGAAATAATCTGTAGTATTAAACTAATCTAATCATCAGTTTCTATTGATGTCACCAAGCAATAAAATATTTAACTTGGTTCCTTAAACTTACAAAGCATTTTTATTTAAAGAATTTTTTTATATTCCTTCCCCTTTTTAATGCTGAATTTCACTTTTTTTCATGTTATTGTTTTTAAGTACAATAGACACCTTCAAGTGGACAGTGGTAGCCTAGTGGTTAGAGCTTTGGGCTATTAATCCAAAGGTTGAGAGTTTAAATCCCAGCTCTGCCATGCAGCCACTGTTAACCCTCTCGGCTCCAGGGACGCTGTATAAAGGCTGACCCTGCGCTCTGACCTCAGCTTTCAAATGAGCTGGGATATGTGGAAAAATAATTTTGTTGTACTGTACACCTGTATATGTATATATGACAAATAAAGGCCTTATATTCTATTCTGTTTTATTCTATTCTATTCTAATCACATGATTAGTTTTATATTTTTGCTTGTTACAAAAATCCAAACAACAATGATGCTACACTGATACAACACCCACTACCTTCTTACATGCTACTTTCATTTGAGTGTCACTGAAGTGCTGAGTATGGTCAACCACCCAAATAACAATTGGTCAGTTGGGGTCCTGTTGGGGTCACTTTCAAATGATACACTATATGGCCAAAAGTATTTGGACACCTGAGCATAAGCTTATTGGGCATCTCGTTTCAAAAACAATTGGTGTAAAATACAGTGACCATTATGTGATCCTTTCAGCTCTTCTGAGAAGGTTTCTCACAGGACATTGAAGTATGTCTATGGAAATGTATGGCCATTCATTCAAAAGAGTTTTTGTATGGCTGGACACTAGATGTCGGTCAAGAAAACCATAACTGATGTTCCCGTTCATTCCAAGGCTGTTCAGTGGGACTGAGGTCAGGGCTCTGTGCAGGCCACTGGAGTTCCTATAAACCAAGCTTTTCTTCATGTCTTTATAGATTTTGCTTTGTGCACAGGGGCACAGTCCCAAATCACAAATTGATTTATTACATCTTGTAATAACTGTTGTGGCTGAAACACATGAATTTAATAATTAGAAAGGGTGTCAAAAACGTTTGTCCATATAGTGTACAGAGCAAAAGATGGACTATAGCCAGTAATTGTATACCCACAAAGCAAAAGATGGACTACCACCAGTGATTGTATACCCACAAAGCAAAAGATGGGCCAGTAATTGTATACCCACATAGCAAAAGATGGACTATAGCCAGTAATTGTATACCCAAGAAGCAAAAGATGGATTACCCCCAGTAATTGTACACCCACCAAGCAAACGATGGACTATAGCCAGTAACTGTAAACCCACAAAGCAAAAGATGGACTATAGCCAGTAAGTGTATACTTTTTGTATACTTAATCAGAAGGGATTAATTTATGTGTATTTATTTAAAAGGAGCTTCATGTCTTAAAATGTGTATAGATTTTATACTGAACATACATTTCCTAATTAGTAGTGAGCTTTAGCTTTTTAATGGCTGAGCATTTTTAATACTTGACCATTTTCAGCATTTTACAGCAGCTTTTAACATAGTGCTTCCAACAGAGTGTAATTATAGGTAATGTCTGCTGCAATTTACATTTTTGGATATAGCCTTATTCAATTAACCACCAAAGTCTGATTTACTGTAAGTGGATATTGCAGAAGCAGCTATTTAAATTTTATCCTAAACATTTGTACACACACAGTAGTGTAAATAATTATGCTGTATTGCAAATTTGTCAAACTAAATTATTTCAGGCTATAAAGCAGAACAGTATATTCAAAAAATGAAACTTAAGTAAATGTACAACACATTTACACATACTGTATCTAAAATGGATCAGCTATTCCACACTCATATCACTCTTGTGTAAAAGTCATTGCCCCCTTGGACTAAACATTCAGCCAGTCCTATACAAACCTGCAAACCTGTCTTAAAGGGTGCAACAGTACCTGTTTATCATTGTTGCATTTTTCATTTAAAAATTCTCCACACATTTTCTATCAGGACTGCAGGCAGGCCAGTCTAGTACCTATACCCTCATTTTTTACAGTCATGCCTTTGTAATGTGTGTAGCATGTGGTTTTGAATTGTGTTGTTAAAAAATGCATGGATGTCCCTGCAAAAGATGACGTCTTGAAGGCGGCATGTGTTGCTCTAAAATCTTAATGTAATTTTCTTTATTAGTGCTGTCATCACAGAAGTGTAAATAACCTTTTCCAAGGGCACTGACAAAGCCCCATACCATGACAGACCCTGGCTTTTTGTCTGGGTAGTCCTTTTTGTCTTTGGTCTGGAGCACATAGTGTCCATTTTCTTACTGAAAAAAGATATGAAATACTGATTCATCTAATCACAATACATGTTTTCACTGTGTGATGTTCCATCCCAGATGCCTCTGAGTCCAAACAACACTCCACTTGTGGAAATAGTTAACTGCCTTCTGACTGAGGATGAGCAGCCACATGAACAACGATTGGCCTGTTGTTCAGATGGGCGGGACTAAGCCGGATGGGGTCTCTCTCTCATGACTGGTGCAATTATGACCTCTGCTGGCTGATTGGGGGCACCTGCACAGAGATGAGAAAAGAGTGGTCTTAGGGTGTGTCTCTCCGTACACAACGCTGAGCTGCACTGCACTCATCAAAGTGTAGGTGATAAGATGCATACGGCATGCTGCCCACGTGTCGGAGAGGGTGTGGGTTAGCTTCGTTCTCCTCAATCAGAGCAGAGATCGGCATTGGTGGAGAGGAAGCATGATGCAATCTGGCAGTTGGACGCGCTAAAAAAGGGAGGAAAAAAGGAGAAAATGCATTAAAAAAAAAAAAAAAAAAAAAATATATATATATATATATATATATATATACGTATATATACAGTATATACAGTATATACGTATATATACAGGTATATACTGTATATATATAAACACAGTCATGGACAATTTTGTATCTCCAATTCACCTCACTTGCATGTCTTTGGACTGTGGGAGGAATCCGGAGCTCCCGGATGAAATCCACGCAAACGCCACACAGAATGGACCCGGACCACCCCACCTGGGGATCGAACCCAGGACCTGAGTCGACAGTGCTACCCACTGAGCCACCGTGCCGTCCTACTGCAATTGTTAAATCAAAAATCAAAAATGAAATTAAGTGTTCATGTAATATTTTTTATTTTCAGGTATTTGTTTTTTTCTGGAAGCTGCCCTTTAAGCCCCTTTCTAATTACAGCCCATTGGAAAGTCTGTGCGCAGCTCTAACCACCATCTCTTTATTTCTTGACCTTTTTCCCAGTACAGCTTTATTAAATTTGTAGGACATAGACAAGAATCTATGTAGTTATCAGGTTTTATTTTAGATAAATATCTTTATATTTTACTATATTTTGAACATACATGCATTTTACTAATGAGGCGGGTCGTGCCTTGCTACTCTAGCGCGAGGTAAAGCCACCCACCTGAATGAGAACAATAAAACAATAATGAAAAAGCTTTAACCAAAGTAGAACAATACTGTGGCAGAAATAATTAATAACAAAAATAGTCACAAATACATAAGGTGGCCAAAATAACGGAAACAATGTGATAAATAAAAAAAATGCTGGCCGCAACAAATAAAGCAGATAGCAGATAGCCTTACCAACTGGCACACCCCTTGCATAACATGTATTTACAGTCGCCTTTGGGGCAGTGTACAATGTGAGGCCAAAAAGATACGTTCTAGAAAGATTTAGTATGCAGGGATTGCACACCAATAGAAAACTGGACTGGACCAAGTAGTCTGGTATTACAGTTTCAGAGAGATAGCAGGTTTGCCAACAGAGTAGCTGGCACATGTGAGAGGAAGAAACCAGATACAGTGCCTTGCAAAAGTATTCAGCCCCCTTGAACTTTTCAACCTTTTGCCACATTTCAGGCTTCAAACATAACGATATGAAATTGTAATTTTTTGTGAAGAATCAACAACAAGTGCGACACAATCGTGAAGTGGAACGAAATTTATTGGATATTTTAAACTTTTTTTAGAAATAAAAAACTGAAAAGTGGGGCGTGCAATATTATTCAGCCCCCTTGCGTTAATACTTTGTAGCGCCACCTTTTGCTGCGATTACAGCTGCAAGTCGCTTGGGGTATGTCTCTATCAGTTTTGCACATCGAGAGACAGAAATTTTTGCCCATTCTTCCTTGCAAAACAGCTCGAGCTCAGTGAGGTTGGATGGAGAGCGTTTGTGAACAGCAGTTTTCAGCTCTTTCCACAGATTCTCGATGGGATTCAGGTCTGGACTTTGACTTGGCCATTCTAACACCTGGATACGTTTATTTGTGAACCATTCCATTGTAGATTTTGCTTTATGTTTTGCATCATTGTCTTGTTGGAAGATAAATCCCCGTCCCAGTCTCAGGTCTTTTGCAGACTGCAACAGGTTTTCTTCCAGAATGGTCCTGTATTTGGCTCCATCCATCTTCCCATCAATTTTAACCATCTTCCCTGTCCCTGCTGAAGAAAAGCAGGCCCAAACCATGATGCTGCCACCACCATGTTTGACAGTGGGGATGGTGTGTTCAGGGTGATGAGCTGTGTTGCTTTTACGCCAAACATAACGTTTTGCATTGTGGCCAAAAAGTTCGATTTTGGTTTCATCTGACCAGAGCACCTTCTTCCACATGTTTGGTGTGTCTCCCAGGTGACTTTTTATAGATATCTTTGAGAAATGGCTTTCTTCTTGCCACTCTTCCATAAAGGCCAGATTTGTGCAGTGTACGACTGATTGTGTCCTATGGACAGAGTCTCCCACCTCAGCTGTAGATCTCTGCAGTTCATTCAGAGTGATCATGGGCCTCTTGGCTGCATCTCTGATCAGTCTTCTCCTTGTTTGAGCTGAAAGTTTAGAGGGACGGCCGGGTCTTGGTAGATTTGCAGTGGTCTGATACTCCTTCCATTTCAATATGATCGCTTGCACAGTGCTCCTTGAGATGTTTAAAGCTTGGGAAATCTTTTTGTATCCAAATCCGGCTTTAAACTTCTCCACAACAGTATCTCGGACCTGCCTGGTGTGTTCCTTGGTCTTCATGATGCTCTCTGCGCTTTAAACAGAACTCTGAGACTGTCACAGAGCAGGTGCATTTATACGGAGACTTGATTACACACAGGTGGATTCTATTTATCACCATCAGTCATTTAGGTCAACATTGGATCATTCAGAGATCCTCACTGAACTTCTGGAGTGAGTTTGCTGCACTGAAAGTAAAGGGGCTGAATAATATTGCACGCCCCACTTTTTAGTTTTTTATTTCTAAAAAAAGTTTAAAATATCCAATAAATTTCGTTCTACTTCACGATTGTGTCCCACTTGTTGTTGATTCTTCACAAAAAATAACAATTTCATATCGTTATGTTTGAAGCCTGAAATGTGGCAAAAGGTTGAAAAGTTCAAGGGGGCTGAATACTTTTGCAAGGCACTGTATATAAAAAAAATCCACCAAAATCAAATTAACACTTATGAGGCACAGGTGATTGTCACCTAAGATAAACTGACACATCAATCATCTGCACCTCCGTGCCACCTCTGCCAGCCAGTTTGGCAACACAAAAGGACTCATACCACAGCTGACTGTTGAACATATGCAGCAGCCATGTAACACATGACTTTTTTCTACTTTGTTTTACATCTGTATTTGAACCTCCGTGTGACCTTCTAGCCTGCTTCACATTGCCAGACAGGTTCTATTTAAGTGATGTTTAGATTCAACAGATCTGGCAGTGATTATGCCTGGTTGTAGCTAATGAAACTGAACCCAATTGTCAATTTAATTTGGTTGATGAAACTGGTTGATGTAGTAGCTAAGAGGGCAGTTATTTTTACACAAGGTGATACAAGTTTTAAATACAGTGGAACCTCAATTTAACAGACCTCTATTTAACAGATTCCGTATTTAACAGACAAAATCTGGAAAAACAATGTCTGGTCCAATTGCTTAAAATTCCTGCTAAAATGCGTACCAAGACCAGTAGTTTAATAACTGTCCACTAGCTGGCACATGTCTCTTTGTTTACATGAGTGATAGGTGTTATTTTGTCAGGAGGCTCGCTTTGTTCTCGCCTTTTTCTTTTGTTTTATGCTTCATTTTTGCAAGTTCTAGTGCTTAGTAGTGCACCAGCACTGCTCCAGTAATCACCAGCAGGAAAAAACCTCGCTGAAAGTAGCAAAAATAGAGGAATTTGGGAAGGGGGCAAAATCTTTTTCACAGCATTATAACGATGTTTGGGTATGCTTACCTTTTTGAGTACTTTAGTTGTCCTCCACCTCCCAATAACATGCCTGCAACATAGTGGAATGACAAGGAAAGTGAGAATATAAACGTAAAATGTACTGGCAGAACAAAACCAGGGACACCTTGAAATCCAAAAAATGTGCTATATTTATTTGACCTTAATGTTACAAAGTCTGTAGTGTCAGTTGGTCTACGTTGGAATAAGAGCCAGAGAATGACTTGCTGTTATTTGCTTTGTTTCACACTTGCTCTTTGCTCCCAAACACATGCTAGCTGGCTCATTTCGTAGATTGTTCTAAGATCAAGATATAATTTTTTTGGCATATGCCTGGGGCAGCACATCCACTGTGCATCTGCTTAAATTGCTGTCATTTTTATTATCTAAAAGTAGCCTTGTGGCCAGTACGCACCCTGAAAGAGGACCCAATGGACCACTTCTAAAGAAAGACTGCCGGTATTAACTGGACCAAATTAAATCTCCAAATGAGTATGGGAGAAAGCATGGGGCCTTTAGGAGCACCAAAAGCAGGGCCGAGATTGGCTAAAGAAGTAATGAGAATAATTAAGGTGGATTCTCTGGAGTCTCTTTGACATGACACAGAAAAATGATTAGATTATTCTCAAATATTAAACTGCTTTTTCTTCTTTAAAACAGTTTACAAGCAAAATTATTCAACATATGTTTATTTTGGACAGTTTAAAGGTTTGATCTATGACATTTGTTATATATATACCATATGACTTTTTTTTTCCCTTTTAATAAAGTACGATAAATGCCAATGTAACAAATTTATTAGTTGTTCTTTAATTAAACAATAATTGAAATTAATTATAAAATCTTAACACCTGTGAGTTTGCATAAACAGAGCTGATCATCACAAGAGGGTAACATTTGTTCTGGGCTTTTGTACGCTGCCTTTATGGGAGAGAAGGTTAGTGAAGACTGGGGCTTGAAGGATGATGATTGATAGGCAATCGGGAGAGGCTACGTTT
Organism: Trichomycterus rosablanca; assembly: GCF_030014385.1. Lineage (NCBI taxonomy): Eukaryota > Metazoa > Chordata > Actinopteri > Siluriformes > Trichomycteridae > Trichomycterus > Trichomycterus rosablanca. The sequence goes on along the minus strand of NC_085991.1, from coordinate 34,403,209 downwards.
AGCCCTTAATGGTTTAAAATATGCTTGTGTCGCTCTCTTGTGCATGAGCCAAATGAGCCTATGTGCCAATACATCAAAGTACTGGGCTAAAGCTGAAAATTGGATGCTTGCCTCCTAATGCCCTTGACAAATGTTCTTTTTTGTCACCTGCTTTTTTGGTAGCTGGATGTGATGAATTGATTCATTTATATTAGCATTCGGTTAGATATGAGTTTCCTAAGCAAACGGTGTGTATTTTTGCACATTCTGACTAAAATAGGATCTGAGACTATAGTAGTGATAAAACAATTACAAAATAAAAAGTTTTACTGTCCTTTAACTCTATAACAGCAAACGGTATTTATTATACGCCTTTTATTCCTACCTGTTACTGACACTGCTGAAAACTTTAACAAAAAACTGACAACTTTAAGGACAAAATTTAAGAAAAAAGGTGTTTTAATAGGAATGTAACAATGCACCACAAGACAGTTAAAACATCAGTGTACATGTGCCACGATTCGAATTGGTTATTAATTTAAGATGAATTGATATTCAGTTTAAACAGCAGAGGGCACTGGCGCTATTCACCTCGACTGGTTGACGGCACTTTACAAAGTTGCCAGGTAGGGGATTTTTCAGCCAAATTTATTAATGTGAGGATACTTTCTTTATTTGTATTATTTATTTATTTATATAATGTTGGATTTTCATTTCAGTTTTTTTACACAATAAGCATTATTTGGCATAGTTTGTACCTACCTCAGTAGGTATATTCATTATTTAGATAAATAAAATATAAGCACAAATATAGTATTTTATTTTATTTTATTTTAAAGAGAAATAATAAAAGGAAATTCATAATTTGTCTTCAATTTCCTTTTGTTTAAAAAAATCGGGGAAAAATTGTATCGTGAACCCAGTATCGTGAATTGTAATGCATCGTGGGTAGAGTGTATTGTTACATCCCTATGTTTTAATCTTTTTCTATTCTTATTATTTTCACTTTTGTATTTTATTTAACTATTTTGCAGCTTGATGAGATTTCAACACAAATATATCCACTGACAACTGCAATTTATAAAAGGGCTTTTAAAATACACTGCTCAAAAATATTCAGGGAACACCTATTCATCCAAATATAACACCAACCCAAACACTGCCACATCACCCCACTGCTGCATTCTACTCACTGGCTTCCTGTAGCTGCACACATTCAGTTTAAAACACTGATGCTCGCCTACAAAGCCAAAAATGGACCAGCCCCAAGCTAATTTTGAGGTTTAATAAAACCCTGCTTTGTACCACGCAACCTCTGAGCCACTAGTCTCGCTCGACTTGATCCTCCACCCAGGACTCGAGGAAGACACGCATCAAGACTCTTCTTTGTGCTAGCACCCAAGTGGTGGAACAAACTTCCCTTGTCTGTCTGAACATCTGAGTCTCTCGCTGTCTTCAAAAGATGACTAAAAACCACCTCTTTACTAAGCACTTAAGCTGACATGTACTTACTAATGCTCTTATTTATTGCTTGTATTAAAAAAAAAACCCTAACAGGGTTTTCAGCAGATTTGTGTTCTTGGACTGTTGTCCACTTAAACTAGAGTAAGGTAATGTTCACTATGGAAGTTGCATCTGAGCATCTGCTAAATGCCGAAAATGTAAATGTAAATATAACACCAAGTCAATTTAACTTCAGGGATATAAAAGTGACAACATGTGTACTGGACAGGCAACAGCAAGACAACCACCAAAAATGTAACTGTTTTGCAGGTAATGGCCTCAGACAATTACCTTCTCCATATCCTTGCTGACTGATTCTTCTGTAGTCTTGGCATTTTGTTACTACTGGTAGCATGAAGCTGTACCTGCAGTACCAAATACCCAACCATAATATGACCATAATGTGTAAGCAGTGTCCGGATAATGAAGGCATTGATGCCATTGACTGGCCCAAGCGTTATAGATAATTTTATTTATTTATTTTTTCTGTTTATGAAATGGACCATGTCAATTACAATGTACAAAAGGTCACATTTTCTTGAGTCTTATTCTTTCCATTGAAGCATATTTGCTATAAATTTAGAATTGATGCCTGCTACACAGTTCCGCGATCAGCCATAACATTAAAACCACCTCCTTGTTTCTACACTCACTGTCCATTTTATCAGCTCCACTTCCCATATAAGAGCACTTTGAAGTTCTACAATTACTGACTGTAGTCCATCTGTTTCTCTGCATGCTTTGTCAGCCCCCTTTCATGCTGTTCCTCAATGGTCAGGACTCTCCCAGGACCAATACAGAGTAGGTATTATTTGGGTGGTGGATCATTCTCAGCACTGCAGTGACACTGACATGGTGGTGGTGTGTTAGTGTGTGTTGTGCTGGTATGAGTGGATAAGACACAGCAGCGCTGATGGAGTTTTTAAACACCTCACTGTCACTGCTGGACTGAAAATAGTCCACCAACCAAAAATATCCAGCCAACAGCGCCCCATGGGCAGCGTCCTGTGACCACCGATGAAGGTCTAGAAGATGACCAACTCAAACAGCAGCAATGGATGAGCGATCGTCTCTGACTTTACATCTACAAGGTGGACCAACTAGGTAGGAGTGTCTAATTGAGTGGACAGTGAGTGGACACGGTATTTAAAAACTCCAGCGGCGCTGCTGTGTCTGATCCACTCATACCAGCACAACACACACTAACACACCACCACCATGTCATTGTCACTGCAGTGCTGAGAATGATCCACCACCTAAATAATACCTGCTTTGTGGTGGTCCTGTGGCAGTCCTAACCATTGAAGAACAGGGTGAAAGCAGGCTAACAAAGCATGCAGAGAAACAGATGGACTACAGTCAGTAATTGTAGAACTACAGAGTACTCCTATATGGGAAGTGGAGCTGATAAAATAGACAGTGAGTGTAGAGACAAGGAGGTGGTTTTAATGTTATGGCTGAACAGTGTATTTACCAATGTGTCACGTCACAACTTTTTAATCAATTGACAAATGAGGATACTGATTGTTGCAGTTTTGCAGTTGGGATTTTTTGCCAATTAATTAATACAAGAGTTCAGCTGCTCAACAGTCTCTGTTGGTCTCTTTCTGTTTCTCCTCTTCATGATGCTGCATACATTTTCAATAGGAGACAGATCAAGCACAAGCACTCTGTGTCTACAAAGCCACACTGCTGTACTGTGTACAGAATGAAGCCTCACATTGTCTTGCTAAAATAAACATGATTTTCCTGGCAAAAGACATCGTCTCAATGGCATATCACTCTAATATCCCAATATACACCTCATTTTGATGGCACATTAACACATCTGAAATCACCCATGCAGTGGGCACTGATGCACCCCCATATGCAAGTTTTTGCTAATAACAGTCTGGATGGTCCTTTGCTGCCACTGCATGGCTAACTTGCATACATGTGAGAGTACCACAGACATGGAAACGCGTATATTGGGCTTTTAGGAAGACAGATACTCCCATCAAGGTGAAATAATATCCATGGAATCCATGGTTATTTCAGGTAAAAAGTCAGGCAGTGTTAAAATAGCATGGCTTTGTAGAGAAAGAGTGCTTGTGCTTGACTGTCTTGCCTGCAGTCTAAATCTTTTTTTTCTATTGTAAATGTATGGTACATCAGTAAAAACAGAATCAGACAATGCAGACCGGAGATTATTATTATTATTATTAGTTTTCTCCCCTAATCTAATCGTGTCCAGTTACCCTGATTGCATCCTCCTCTGATTCAACCCTCCACCGCTGACTGAGGACGTTTTTCAACTGACACACGCCCCCTCCGACACGTGCTCAGCTGCACGAGTCGAGTTCATATATACCGATCAGCACTGTGCATGGAGAGCCACATCCTGATCAGCATTATTCCTCAGCCCTGTGCAGGCACCATCAATCAGCCAGCAGGGGTCGTAATTGCACCAGTTATGAGAACCCGAGATCCGGCTTGCCCCTAACCCTATGAACAACAGCCAATCATTGTTCATACAGCCGCCCAGCCCAGCCAGAGCTGAGTTTCGATACGATGTATTCGAAAACCCAGCTGAGTGACGTTATACAATGAATAACACTTTTCTTAAAAGCATTGTATGAATCAAATAAATCAGATGATTAAAGGTTTAAGAAAAATAGCAAATCACAGATTCTTGTTTTCATTGCATTTTACAAAATGTCCCACATGAAATCTATGCCCCCAGCTTGATTTACTAATCCAGATGCCCTACAGTTATGACTAGATTTAAGCATTTCCTGACAGACAGATAAGGATCTTAGCATTATCGAAAAGCCAAGCATCTGAAAATACTTCTAAAAACTTTACAGAATATTAATAAAATCATATGCTTTACAGTATCATTAATATAATTATTAGTAGATTTTATAGTTGTTCAATGTATCTCTTTTTTTCTTTTTTTAAAGCAGTGTATTAGGGACAGTGGTAGCCTAGCGGGTAGAACTTTGGGCTATCAACTGAAAGGTTGAGAGTTCGAATCCCAGCTCTGCAGCCACTGCTAGTCCCTTGAGCAAGGCCTTTAAGCCTCTCTGCTCCAGGGGCGCCATACAATGGCTGACCCTGCGCTCCGACCCCAGCTTCCAAACAAGCTGGGATACGCGAAGAAAGAATTTCAATGTGCTCTACATCTGTATATCTATTCTATGGGTGTGTTCGAAAACTCGAAAGGGAGCTGCCTTGCTGTCTTACTGCCTACATAGGCAGCTGCCTCAGTAGAGAGGATTCTAATAAGTCAATGGCTTATAAGTCAGTTTATTCGAACGCGCTACTTAAATAGCATTCCATCGGGTTTTGCTTACAAAGCTAACACTAGCATCTTGCCATTCAACCAATGGGATGGGGTGGCACAGCGTGCTAGCATGTCAACTAACATCTCCTTTTGTGTACCGAAAATGGTTAAATTTCCTGACAAGCCCGAACTTGCAAATAAAAACACTCGTGCAAGTTTATACAAGTTAAAAATCAATAATAATTTATTTACGTTTGAAAATAACTTCGTTTCTCTGCACCATCAGCCATGTTTTTTTTTTATTTTCTGTGAGAGAAGAGCTGCCGCACTGAATGCTGGGATTGCCTTGACCGCTAAGGACGCTTCCGATGCTCACTCGTTCTTGAGTCAAAATAACATTGAAATTTTAAGATGCCTTACTAGTGAGGATATTAAGGCATCTAGGATTTCGAACAGCCTCATTCTCGGGAGCGCGCGTAGGATGACGTAAAATGCTGTCTATGCAGAGAGCTCACTAGCTTTTCAAACACACCCAATATTCACAGTCTATACAATATATTTGTCATTCAGGTCGTTTTACTTGTGTGTTTTTCATCTCTTTTTTCATCTACAAACTAACAATGAATTCATTAATTTTAAGAAAACTAATTTTCTTGAGGGTGCCTCATTTAATAAAACTGATTCATTTATTTTCATCGACTGCTTTGTCCTCATTAGGGTAGCGGCGGGTCCAGTTCCACCAGGGAATACTAGGCGGAGAGAAGGAATTCCCCGGACAATTCTACTCCCCAGATAGTATTGCTATAATTCTACCCTGGGTCTTATAGGTGGTGGGCTACCAAAATAGGACCCTGACTAGTATAACTTACTTGTCAGTACCCACATTAAACTTTTTTTAATGATGGGATGTAAGATATGTTGTTTTGTTTTGTTTTTTTGTTATTTTGTATTATTTTTGGTTCCTAGAATGTTTATAAATATAAAATAATGTAATTTTTACTGGTGGACCATTTAGTATATTATGTCCACAGGTCAAGTAACTGAAACAGTCTAATGACTGAAATCCGCAATATAAAGCCAGTATAAGTGGTTTAGTGACGTCTTCACTTGTTGTATGGCAAGACATCCCAATCAAGTCTTCTGTGTTCATTCTGCCAGTAGTTACCCTCCATCTCCAACCATACTTAAGACTCTGTCCTGATTTACAGAGGTGTCTTAGTAAAAATAGATTTTTACCACATAGTGTAATGTCCTGCACTGAGACTCATGGGGTTTGTATGTATCTTAATGCTAACCCACTTTAGATTGTCTTCAAGCTTTACATATCACAGTGCACTGTATTAATAAAACTAAGAAATGCATGATGAAAAGTGAAAATGTAACAATTAGTATAATGTGGTGCAAAAAGATAGACTAGCATTAGAAATTACTTTTAGATTAATTTAATTTAATTTAATATTTTTAATTAAGAAATATTTGATAATTGTGAGCATACTATGTGGCCAAACACACTATATGGCCAAACATATATGGACATCTGACCAGAAAATTTTTGTCTTAATATTATCTCCCCTCCACAACAACCTCTATTCTTCTTTCCACAAGATTCTAAATGGTGTCTGTGGAAGTTTCCATCATTAGGTCAAAAACATTCTTTGAAGGTGAAGCACTGATGTTGGATTAGCCTGGATCACAATCAACATTCTAATTGATCGAAAAAATGATCAACAGAGATAGGGTATGGGCTCTATGCAGGCCATAAAATTTTCTCTACACTAAGCCTGTCAAACCACCGTCTTTATGGACCTCACTTTGTGCACAGTCAATGAAGCATAGAAATGCCCTTCCTCAAAATGTGGCCACAATGTTGGAAGCATATAATTTATTCTAGATAATTGTTTTTTATACACAAGCAAACAATGGGCATGGTTAAAATCCATTAACTTGGGGGATGTTCACATATTTTAAGCACATGGAGTATATTAAACTAAGGAGTTGACAAAATGAACAAAGTAAAACTAATAAAAAATTTCAATAGATAATAGAAAATAAATAAATAATAATAAATATATTTCTTATAATAATTAATTATTATTTTTTAACTAATACCAAGCATGCTACAATAGGTTCATTTAAAATTTTTGTAGGTGTGGAGCTACACATGGTGCCTTAGTGGCATGGCTCCTTGTTACAGTCACTTTAACTGGCCTTTATCTTTCTTTTTTAAGCTACAGAAAGCAATTGCAAAGGGATGTGGCAAAAGTGTATATTGTAAAAGGACAAAGTTGCAATGTTCTATCTCAACCCCTGGTAAAATGAATTAATTAATTAATTAATAAAACACTGTGGCTCAGTGGGTAGCACTGTTGCCTCACAGCAAGAAGATCCTGGGTTCGATCCCCAGGTGGGGTGGTCCGGGTCCGTTCTGTGTGGAGTTTGCATGTTCTTCCCGTGTCTGCGTGGGTTTCCTCCGGCTTCCTTCCAAAAACATGCAAGTCAGGTGAATTGGAGATACTAAATTGTCCTATGTTTGATATTAAACTTGTGAACTGATGAATCTTGTTTAATGTAACTACCGTTTCTGTCATTAATGGAACCAAAGTGTGTAAAACATGACGTTAAAATCCTAATAAATAATAATAATAATGCAGCAATGTGTTTCATTTTGAATAATATCTGCAGCAACCAACAGGTTCACTTATAAATGTACTTTAGGTTGTAAATGGTAAATGTTGCACTTATGATTTTGAAATATGAATTTTCTCTAAAATTACTTAGTAAATTAATTAAAAAAAAAATACAGGTGTCAAGTTTACTTTCATTTGGACTGGGCAAACAAATTTAAAAGAACCCAAAATGCATTTAAATTGCCCTCTCCATATTACTCCACATCCAGAACCTCCACATTTCTTTCTAATCAAAAAATCTAATTTTGTACAGATCATCTATTAGGCTTGAAAAGCTGCTTTACTTTAGAATTAAATCGTATTAGTGCACCAGTTATCACCAAGTCAAATCGGAAGGAGCAAGAAAGATAGACTGGTCAACAATAGGCCAGCACAATAAAGAACAACAATTATCCCGGAATTGATCGCCCACTCTGATAATTGAACCTTATGAGGGGTAAAAATCAATTACAATCAAACCAAGATTCACTGAAACTCCACTTTGACCAGACACCTTATTTCTCACAACGTAGAAAAAGTAGCCTATTGTTGTGCTTTAAACAGAAAATACTCACCTATTTATGTTTTGGTTTAGTGTGGGCTTGAGGATATGTACTCTCTGAGCAACCTATTAAAGTATCAAAGTAACGAGCACTAACAAGCAGATAGGCCTTACACATGAAATGGTATTATTATATAATTTCCTTCGTATACATTCCTAATTACTGGCAGAGTGCCCGTGTGAACGAGGAACCTTTTTTCTTGGCCATTTACTAGATCTGCATTTCTTAGGATTTCCTCGTCCTTTAACATGGGGTGGGGGGCTACAACCTGAAACCTGGTTTGTCTAGTGCATTGAAATGTTAACAGGGCTCACATAGGTAATATACTTAAACATGTTTAATGGTGTTGCTATTATTAGAAGAGTTCTCTAAACTTAATTTCCAAAAAAATGAGAACTCTAAAAATAGAATCAGTGATCCTCCTAGTTCCTCTGTCTGTTGATGGAGAAGCATTGAGCTGTGATCGTAAGATTTTTTTTCTCACAACCTGTTCAGGTTTTTACTGTTTTTACGATCAGGTTTGGTCTTCTGTCTTCTTGGCTTTAAGCCCTTTCATTTCCTTTTCTGCTTGGCTGCCGTCTAGCTCAAGCTATATAGCTTTTGGTCTTGATGCTTTACAGCTTCATTTTTGAATCCTGCCTTTAGCAGTTTTTTCTTTTTCTTTTAGGCACACAGTGTGTGTTAGCTCAAGTTTAAATCCCACTTTATGCAACACTAGAGTGTGATTGGTGTTTTATATTTTGCCTCCCTTTTATTCTGACTTTGTTTAGCCACTGCATTTGGGTCCAAAATAACCTTGGTGCTGAATCTGCCTACTATTGTCATTCATTAGCCCCTACGGTCCCAGTTATAATACATTTTACATAAATATTTTGTGACCCACTCCACCCACTCTTCATTTGTAAAGCAGGAACATCAACAGCTCAAATTCAAACAGACAAACTCTAATATATTCTGTAAAAATTTAAGACAGATATATGAATGTTGTTATAACTGCAAAGGTACTGGGACTCCAAGTTAAAATCCCTGCTTATGACCAAGTTATTAGTCAGGTGTTCCTTTTGACAAAACCCAGACTATAAAATGTTACATCTTTTTATAAACTTTTTGTGTAAACAAATAACCTATAAGGCTTAAAAAAAACTTTTAAGCCTTTTCCCAAAAGAAAAAATATATTTTCTGTATTTACCTTATTAAAAATATTAGAACATGAATAATTCCTTTTGGCTGCTCCTGTTAGAGGTTGCCATATATGATTTGGCACAGTTTTTACAACAGATGCTGACACAACCCTTCCTGACACAATCTTCCAGTCTACCAAGGCCTGAGACCAGTACTAATACCTAGTTCACACTACATGATTTCTGCCCTGATTTTCGCTCGCCAACTCGCCGTTTGCTCGGCGATCGAAACTTGGCTCTCAATCGCTATGTACTACTCAACAACTCGATCCGAGCAGCTCGTCGAGCGCTTGGTGACCGAAGAGAGATTTCTAGCTTGTCAAAAATCTGGATCTGAGTTGCCCGACTGGCAATGAGTGCTATGTCGAACAGCCAATGAGAACGCAAGATACGGTGTGAGGGGAAATGCAGGGGAGGAGTTGTAAAAAGGTGGGACAGGGGCTTAATATAGTTTATATCAGAATACATCGGCATACACACGTTTTACAGTATTTCTGACCTTATCGTTCTCTACAAAACATAACACCAATGTTGCATTGCAAAAAATATTTATTAATCTCCAACTCACTATAGAACAATCCAAGCCAAATCCACTCGGATTAGTTTATTTTTTCTCCTTGATTTTACGCTGCACATCAGCGCACAAACTTTGATCGCTCGCTACTTGTTGACGTGCAATTTTGGACGTGGTATCATTTAACCCCTCGTCACTTTTCGCGTGACAAAACGTAAACTTTTTTTGCCTGATTGCCAGCACCTAAATTTATGTGAAAGCAATGTTTCTTCAATAAAGCTGCTTTGATTCTACACAGCCTTTAATATTGCAGAAAATCAAGAATGTATTGATTGGTCAATTTTCTGTAATATCTACTGATAAACAGGCTTGGTCAGCTCATTTTTACATAGGATTGTGTCACCAACAGCAAAAAGAGACAGTCCTTTCATTGTAACACAGAAATGAACTCTGATTCACATGGTGAGGAAAGAGCTTACCTGTTGAAATAAGCTGTAGGTAAAGCTGTACCATTCTTTAAATCCATAAAAAATCTTTTTGATTTAGTTATTCTGGTCAGTCTTGTAGAAATAGGTCATGGATTTAAAACTATCTGTCAATAACATAAGTAAATCTTTAAGCTGTTATGCCAGACACCACGGTCACTACTTTTGATCTAAAGTATTAAAACAGTGTTATGTTTTAAGCTCATTTGCTATTAGCGTTTTAGTAGTGGTTAAATATGAATTGGAATGCTGCTGGTTCAAATCCTATCACTGCCAAGTTGCCACTGTTGGGAACCTGACCAAAGTACCTAACCCTCAGTTGTTCGCATTATAATTTTAATATAATTATTATCACACATTATTAGTGATAATGTGTGTTGTCAGGAGAGCTCAAATGATTTTTTTGCTTAAAAGCTAATATTTATTTGGATTTTAACGTCATGTTTTACACTTTGGTTACAGTCATGACAGGAGGGGTAGATATTCGTTACACAAGGTTCATCAGTTCACAAGTTTAATGTCAAACACAGTCATGGACAATTCAGTGTCTCCAATTCACCTCACTTGCATGTCTTTGGACTGTGGGAGGAAACCGGAGCTCCTGGAGGAAACCCACAAAGACACAGGGAGAACATGCAAACTCCACACAGAAAGGACCCGGACCGCTCCATCTGGGAATCAAACCCAAAACCTTCTTGCTGTGAGGTGACAGTGCTACCCACTGAGCCACCATACTGTCCTAAAAGCTAAAAAGCAAACAATTAAAACAGATGCTATACTGCAATGTTAGATCTTGTATTACTGACCAGATTGTTAACCTGTATTGAACACTATCCTTACACAATATAATATATTTATAATCTAATATTCTTTTGTAAAAGTCTTGTTGTAATAGAAAAATGCAACACAGTAACAAAGTTTGCTATATTGACATAAAAGTAGCTTCTTGTGACAGTGTTGGGCTGGATTCACATGATATGCAGGAAAACCACTTTGCAGCGGCTGTGTCATTTGTTTCCTATGGAGTGAGGCGGTGCTGTTTACCCTGCCACTGCGCTACCTCGAGCATCAGTCACTGCACAGATTTACTATTTTGATGCTTGTTTTTCACAGCTTGCTGTTGTGGAAGCAGCCTGATATGATCTTTTTTTTATAAACTGCTTTATCCTGGTCAGAATCACATCTGGTTCCACCAGGAAATACTGGGCACAGTGCAGGAATACCCTAGACAGGGGGCCAATCATTGCAGGGCTTCAGCCATACCCCAAACATAGCCAATAATGACTATGTAGATGCCTGGACTGCTGATAGGACCTGTGAGATTCTATCCTGGATCTCTGTGATGCAGTGGCGGCTGCTGGTCTTTCAAAGAGGGGAAGCTCATTGTCGGCTTACATCATAAAATTTGTCAATTTATTTATACATAAATTCTGCCCTCCGTTCCTTTTCAAGAAAATGGCCTGAAATGGGTTGCAGTTTGTCTTTCGACTTCACTCGCAAAATCCGCGATGGGACTGAAGCTCCCAGTGATTACGTGACTAATGATTAAGTGTATTGCTTTGGCAATACGATGGTCCCTATTTGTCATGCCAATAAAGCTTCTTTTGAGTTTGAGTTTGAGAAGTGACAGTGTAGAGCTCAAACTAGCTGTCAATCAAAACGGGATTCAGCGTTTCGACTGATCCTCCAATCATCTTGCAGAAGCTCAGTGTCCAGACCCGCCCACAGCTCCATTCACCCCTAGAGACGCTCAGCGTCCGGGGCGGGACAAAATCGTGGCATTTATCCAATGACCGGCGAGTTTCGGAGCAATGAAAATGCAGTCCCATAGAAGTGAAGAGACGCTCAGCTTCTGCGGGCAAATGCATTGAGGCTCTGGGAACGTATGAGTTAAGTTAACAAAATCGAGTCAGTCGATTTGTGATAAGTAGCTGATTCTGAACAAACTCGTCTTCGAGATGAACGTGTTCTAACGCATTTGTAGTCAATGAAATGTTAACACAACTGTACATATTTGACCATTTAATTTTTGACATTTTAGGGGCAGCTGAGCTTCCCTTGCAGTCTTAGAGAAATCGCCACTGCTGTGATGGTGGTCTAGCATAATAGAAGTGGAATCACCCAAGTGCCAGCCTTATAATTTTAGACATAATATGTCATGAGTTCGATTTATTGATCATTATCAACTGCAAGTCATCCAACTCACCCTTACTATCACACCCACCTCCATGTTTTTGTTATTATTTTGAATAGTCAATCCATAAAACGTTATCCTAAATTGTCTGTGAATTACTGGATCGATTCACCACTATTTCTTACATTGTGACTGCTTAACTTCATTGGTAAGGTTTGATATTGATAAGATTCATAATCTACAGGCCTGGCTGTATTCATCTGGTGATATTGGCTTACCAATTAAATTTGACAAATTGGTTGATTACACAACACAGGGGCAAATATTTTGGTGTTAAGCTTTGTCACAAAATATATTGCTTTATGTAATATTATCTCAAACTATACAGTAAAACATACACCAATCAGGCATAACATTATGACCACCTTCCTACTATTGTGTTGGTCCCTTTTGCTGCCCCATACACAACAAACTGTGATGCACTGTTCATTCTGACACCTTTCTATCAGAACCAGCATTAATTATTCAGCAATCTGAGCTACAGTAGCTCGTCTGTTGGATCGGACCACACGGGCCAGCCTTTGCTCTCCACGTGCATCAATGAGCCTTGACCGTCCATGACCCTGTCGCCTTTTTACCACTGTTCTCTCCTTGGACCACTTTTGATAGATACTGACCACTGCAGACTGGGAACTCCCCACAAGAGCTGCAGTTTTGGAGATGCTCTGACCCAGTCGTCTAGCCGTCACAATTTGACCCTTGTCAAATTCGCTCAAATTCTTACGCTTGCCAATTTTTCCTACTTCTAACACATCAACTTTGAGGATAAAATGTTCACTTGCATCCTAATATATCCCACCCACTAACAGGTGCCGTGATGAATAGATAATCAATGTTATTCACTTCACCTGTCAGTGGTCATAATGTTATGCCTTGTCGGTGCATGCTTTAACAGATAACAGGGTAAGGGTAATGACTTATTTACAGTACTGTTGGTTTCTGTTATGGTGGTCTTGTGTAGGTGTCATAAAGCCCTATGAACATTACCAATTTTAGTTTCTTTATAACCAAGTAAATAAAAGCTGTAGGATTGAGTGAGCTTCTTATATGTCTTTCCACTGTTCTATCCTTTCACATATTTCATGGTGCATTTCATTTTTCTCAAAGACCTCCAGTTATGATTAATGTGTCCTAATTTTTCACTAAAACTGTGTAGCAGATGTTGTCTATACACACCGCATCTTCTAGCAAACGTCCTACAATCCAGTCTATCTGTCTGACCAAAATTTAAATGCATGTAGGCATTCAGGCTACATTGTATACACATAATTCACATGATTTTTTTCAATATTTGATATGATATTGTTACATGCATCAACATGATATTTATCCTGGTCAGGGTTGCTTTAGGTCATGTTCGATCTGGAATTATTCGATCATTCATTTGGCCCTTTTAAGGAATCTGTCATTCCTAGCCTCCTTTCTTTTGATAGTTAGGGCAAGAGGTTGACGCATTTGTCTGTGATCATGTCACACTACATTGGTGGATCGAGTAGCTGTCATGTTGTGCTTGATCACTTAGCGCTCTACTGGCATCTAGTTATTTTATCCTCATTAACCAATACTGTGAACCAGTCGTGTTGGCTTCCCACACACTGAGTCTTAATCCATTTTTATTGTATTTTCTACCAGTTAGCTCACACTGTAGAATGCTTGCTTATGATGCATTATAGTGGCAGATGGAATCTTGGCTTCTGTAATTTTGTTAGTTCCTCTAACCACTACTTGCATTGTGGTTCACGTTTATTCTTTTTGGGCTGCTTTTAGTTCTCATTCTGTTCAGCGACTGCACCTGGGTCCAGAATCAGTTTGGTGGTGAGACAAGACGTTGTTACAGAGTCGAGAGTCTTAGAATTTAAGGGTATGATTGTGGGTGAACATGAGCAGGTGGTCTAGCAGATCCTGGCCCAGATGCAGACCCTGGTCCAACAAAACCTGACCAACCAACAGCACCACCCACCAAAAAGCATTATCCTACCATCAGCGAGATCAGTGATGCCTGCTGCAGTGCTTGTTGGTGTTTTAGCTCCAGCTCTTGTGCTTCCCCACTGAATGATTGCAGGTTGCTCATATTGTGACAGAACTCTCAGGGCGGACCCTGAAGTAAGTCACCACCAACTGCACTCGTATATTGACCTATTCACCAGGGAACTGGGGCAGACCTTTGTGGGTTTAGTTGGTGGCTTTTTTATTCCTCTGTATTCCGCAAGGTTGACACTTCTTTACCAACGATGTCTTAGAGTTCTGAATCCTAGCAGTATAGAGTGGGTGGAATTCTGAAGGTCTAATTGCCAGCTTCCTAGAGGGGTTGTTGAAGGAGCTCAAAAACAAGTTTACCATCTGAATAACCACTTTATGGAAAAGAGCACACAGAGAGCACTTATTTTAATACCTGAGCAATGATCCTGGGTCCCAGCCTGTCACATAATGGACTCAAATTTGAACCAAGAGTTCCACTGCGACCAGCTGTCAGGTATGGGAACACTAGGAGCTGTTCCTGATGAGAAGGGGTACAATAATGGGCCAGTCTGTGACAACTAATAGAAGAAATTGCAGGTTGACGCTCAGTAGTAATTTTCTCTATAAATAACAGTCCTTAAATTTCTTAAGAAAGAAATGTAAATGTTGAAATGTGAAGTGTTGCCCAAATCATTTAAATCTAAGGACTTCTATAGCAGTTACACCTCCTACAAATGTGTGAAATTTCACTTAAAGTCCAAAAGAAGTAAATATATACGTAGAGGGAAAACAAAGATTGTGAGAATAAAAAATCCCAGATAAAATCCCAAGCGAGTAAAAAATTTAACAATCTTGGATGAGGTAATACTAATAGCCTGTTATCATTTCTTACCTTGTTATACCCAAAACCAGGCCCAAAGTCTTTTGCAAGGCTCATAGTGCATGATCAATACTACAGTGAGCCAGTAGCTCAAGAGAAACCAAGCAAGGCTTAATGAGAAGAACAGTACAAAGATTATAGTAGGGAGATAGAGAGAGAGGGAAATAGAGAGAGGTGGAGATAAAGAAATAATGGTAGAGAGCTTTGAAATAATTGGTGTTACCACTTGCCAGTGTAAGGTGGCAGAAGCACAGAAGATGGCTTGTGATATTTAATTATTCATGTAAGTGCATTTCCCTCCAACACCAGAACACTGTACTACAGCCCCTATACAGCATAATCACTGACCAATCAATCTGAGTGATTCTTCAAATCATTTAGAACTTCTAGATCATTTAGATCTTTTTTTTCCCCTCTACTATGGTCCAATGTATGGGTCTTACACTGGGATTTTTTTTAAACGCTACACCTACACATCGATGAGGCATAACTTTATGACCACCTCCTTGTTTCGACACTCACTGTCCATTTTATCAGCTCCACTTACCATATAGAAGCACTTTGTAGTTCTACAATTACTGACTGTAGTCCATCTGTTTCTCTGCATGCTTTGTTAACCCCTTTTATGCTGTTCTTCAATGGTCAGGACTCTCCCAGGACCACTACAGAGCAGGTATTATTTGGGTGGTGGATCATTCTCAGCACTGCAGTGACACTGACATGGTGGTGGTGTGTTAGTGTGTGTTGTGCTGGTATGAGTGGATTAGACACAGCAGCGTTGATGGAGTTTTTAAACACCTCACTGTCACTGCTGGACTGAGAATAGTCCACCAACCTAAAATATCCAGCCAACAGTGCCCCGTTGGCAGCGTCCTGTGACCACTGATGAAGGTCTAGAAGATGACAAACTCAAACAGCAGCAACAGATGAGCGATCGTCTCTGACTTTACATCTACAAGGTGGACCAACTAGGTAGGAGTGGACAGTGAGTGGACACGGTATTTAAAAACTCCAGCATCGCTGCTGTGTCTGATCCACTCATACCTGCACAACACACACTAACACACCACCACCATGTCAGTGTCACTGCAGCACTGAGAATGGTCCACCACCTAAATAATACCAGCTCTGTGGTGGTCCTGTGGGGGTCCTGACCATTAAAGAACAGGGTGAAAGGGGGAAATAGATGGACTACAATCAGTAATTGTAGAACTACAAAGTGCTCCTATTTGGTAAGTGGAGCTGATAAAATGGAAAGTGAGTGTAGAAACCAGAAGGTGGTTTTAATGTTATAGCTGATCAGTGTAAAGATAATCTTTTACATTGGTTCACTTATAGCCATTCAAAATATTACTTTCACATGTTACTTTCACAATTGGAATATGTAAATACCTTCGGCACATTTGCATTTGTTCACAAATAATAATAATAATAATAATAATAATAGTAACATCTAAACGGTTACATAACAGCAGTAAAATATAGTTGAAGGGTCACTAAATGATTCGGCATAAGTATGTCTTTCTGAGTATAGTTTAATAAGGGAGAATTGAAGAATGTCAACAAACCCTGCCAACATGCTGCTAACTGCCAACATCCTGCTAACTACTTGTTTAGATTTGTACACATAACCTTTCATAGCATCCGCCAGTTTTTCTAAGATCCCAAAATAAACAAAAGATCATTAACATTTACACATTCAAATGTGCTTTGAGCAATTAACTGTGAAAAAGACACAACGTTCTATCAAAACCCATGACTAGTTTGAAAAAAAAATAAAAAGCTTACAAAAATAAATAAAGCCATTCACTGTCACTGGTCCCTTGACCGGGGGTGGTCATGGGCGCACTGGGCTGACACATTCAGCAGTCCTCTCCATTTTTTTTTACTGGTCATGTGCTATCTCCTGGGTCTCCGCAAAGCTCCTCCGGGTCGATTCTGAGATGTTGTCGGCCCACTCCTTTCTCTGCCTGCCTTATCTTCTGGATCCTTGGGCAGTTCCTTGCAGAATGACCTTCACAAGGCCGTTGTTTCTTGTGACGTGGCTATACCATTTTAGTTTCCTCTTTTTAACTTTTGTGAGGAGGTCTTTGTATTGTCCGATGGCTTGCTTGATGGTGCTGCGGATCTCTTCATTTGTGATGTGGTCTTTATAGGAGACGCCAAGGATGGTTCTGTAGCATCTCCTCTCGACTGCTTGGATCCGTCGCTGTAGTTCTGTTGTTAAGGTCCAGGACTCAGAGGCATACAGAAAGATGGAGATGACCAGGACACCCATCAGTTTGAGCTTGGCTTTGAGGCTGATGTTCTTGTCTCTCCGTATTGGTCTGAGCTTTGACACTTTGCTGCTGATGTCTGGGCAGCTCTAGAAAGTAATTCTGCTTTTTACCCCTTCTCGCTGAAAATGGAGCCCAAGTATTTGAGCTGGGTCACCGTCTCAAGTTCCTGGCCATTCACAGTGATCTTGGTTGTGATCGGATTCTCGCTGTTTGTCATCAGCTTGGTCTTCTCTGTGCTGATCACCATGCCAAACTGCATGGATGCTTCCTTGAGCTTGGCAAGTTCCTCTTCGCTCTCTGCCAGCCCATCGATATCATCGGCAAAACGGAGGTTTGTGATAGTACTTCCCCCAGTGATCACAGTGCCCTGGTGATTTTCAAGAGTGTCGGTCATAATCCGCTCCAGGAAGATGTTGAAGAGTGCAGGCGACAGAAAGCAGCCTTGACGCACGCCAACCGATGGGTGGAACCACTACCCCACAGAGCCCTGTACAAGTTCTGCACTAGTGGCCTTAGTATACAGCAGCTGGATGGTGTGGATCAGCTTTTGGCCCATGTTGTACTTCTTTATTGTGGCCCACATAGCATTATGCCATACTCGGTTAAATGCCTTTTTGAAATCTATGAAGACATGGTAAATGCTCTGTTGGTGTTGGGCGTACTTTTCGCATAGAACGCGGAGGTTGAAGATCAATGCTACAGTATAGACATTAAATGACAGTCCTTACCTGTACATGATTTCGTAAATAATAAATTATAATAATATAAATTATAAAATAATAAATAATCCTAAAAATGGGATCATGGATTGAGTTTAATAAACTTAATAAATTATAAGAGAAGATATCTGTGTATGTTGATAGTGATCGAATGTCTATCTATCAATCTATCTATCTATTTATCTATCTATCTAGATGGATAAATGTATCTATTTATCTAGATGGATGGATGGATGGATCTATCTAGATGGATGGATGGATCTATTTATCTAGCTGGATGGATGGATGAATGGATTTTTTTATCTAGATGGATGGATGGATGGAAGAATGGATGGATCTATCTATCTAGATGGATGGATCTATCTATCTAGATGGATGGATGGATCTATCTATCTAGATGGATGACTGGATCTGTCTATCTAGATGGATGAATGGATGGATCTATCTATCTAGATGGATGGATGGATGGATGGATCTATTTATCTAGATGGATGGATGGATCTGTCTATCTAGATGGGTGAATGGATGGCTCTATCTATCTAGATTGTTGGATGGATCTATTTATCTAGCTGGGTGGATGGATCTATTTATCTAGCTGGATGGATGGATGGATTTATCTATCTAGATGGATGACTGGATCTGTCTATCTAGATGGGTGAATGGATGGATCTATCTATCTAGATGGATGGATGGATCTATCTATCTAGATGGATGGATGGATCTATTTATCTAGATGGATGGATCGATGGATTTATCTATCTAGATGGATGGATCTATTTATCTAGATGGATGGATGGGTCTGTCTTTGTAGATGGATGGATGGATCTATTTATCTAGATGGATGGATGGATCTGTCTATGTAGATGGATGGATAGATCTATTTATCTAGATGGATGGATGGATGGATTTATCTATCTAGATGGATGGATGGATGGATCTATTTATCTAGATGGATGGATGGGTCTGTCTATGTAGATGGATGGATGGATGGATCTATTTATCTAGATGGATGGGTGGATCTATCTATCTAGATGGATGGTAGGATCTATTTATCTAGATGGATGAATGGATCTATCTATCTATCTATCTATCTATCTATCTATCTATCTATCTATCTATCTATCTATCTATCTATCTAGATGGTTGGACGGATTTATCTATCTAGATGGATGGACAGACAGACAGACAGGTAGATAGACAGGTATATAGATAAAAAGATATATAGTTGCAAAATAAAACACCATGTACACATTTTCTTTTCTACTCCATCTCCAGCTGTGATTGGGCAAATTGATCCAGAAAGATGTAGATCACGGGCTGAAGAGATTCTACTACTGAGGCATGGTGAGCTACAGGATTAGGAAAGAGAGAGAGAGAGTTCTTTTTCTTATTTTTCAAACCTTCATTCATTTCATTTGCTCTGTCTCACTGATGTCCCATGTGAACTATTAGTTAAGCTGAGAGTTAACGCCACCCATGCAGTTAGGAGCAGAGATTAATGCTGGATCTAAATGGCCAGCAAAACTGACAATTTTCTCGGTGAGTAACTGATGGATCTTAATGGAATACAAATTGTTCCTCAGAGATTAGAAATCGAGTACTCAATCAGATGACACTGAAGTAGAGGCACAAAGCTGAGATTGCATTAGCCTGCAGGCTGCGATGTAAGAATATTTATAATGGCCAGTGTTTACTATAAGGAGACTTGCTAAACCCATTAACTACTGCCACCCTTTAAGGTCTTATCTCAAGATTACCCTGCATCTCATGGTGGTTTCTCTCTAAAAGTCTGCCCTTGTAATTATCCTGCAATTGCACAACTAACCTTTAGGTTTTTATTCATTTATTTTTTGGCTGTTCTCTCTGCTTAATGGACAACATCCAGGTAGGCTGACATTTAGGCAGTGTAAATGGGTTCACCATCCACCTCATTCCATATATTAAACTTTCCATTAATAAACAAATGACTGATGATTATGATGTTAGCAGTGCTCCCAAACTACTACATTTTACAAGTCCTCTACACTGGTCCACCCCTGTAATTATCCTGCTGTCTCACAACTAACCTTTGGTTCTTACTCATTTATTATTGGCTCATCTTACCTTCTAATTGACTACACCCAGGTACACTGACATTTATTCACTTTATATGAGTTCACATTCCTGCTCATTCCAAATATTAGAGTCACTAAGAAAGTGACTAATGATGAATATGATGTGCAATTTGAACCTGTCTGTGACACTTTCACTGGCTCTGGACCCAAGGGGATGACAATGAGAACTCTGGTTATTATATTTGCTCAGTACCAGATGGTGGAAAAGCTGGAATTTCTATCCAAGGGTCAATATTACTGTGCAATATAATTCACTCTGCCAGGTCAGAAAAGGGATGAATCAATTATTAATGTGAACAGATTATTAAATTAGGTTTGGCAGGATTGCCAAGTATTCTGAATTTCCATCCAGGACTAGTGTGTATTTTAAAGTGCAGACCAATGAATTTGGATGAATAACAGATTTCTTTTTCAATGCTCAAGTGCTCAATTCCTAATAGCCCACATACTGTACAGATATAATTCAGAAAAAAGGAGTCAGGCAAGTGCTATCAAAAACTGTGACATTAATAACCATTAATATTTTCATTATGATAAGCATATGACAGATGTTTTTATTATTATTATTATTATTATTATTATTATTTAGTGCCTTAAATTGATAGAAAAAAACAAATAATAATATTTGGTAACTATAGTGGTTCTTTGAAATTCAACGTCAATTGGTTCTGGAAGTGGCGTTGAGTTTAAAAGGCGTTGAGTTTCAAGGTAATTTTTCCAATAAGAATGTATCGGAAACCTGTTATTGTGTTCCATGGTCCCAATGGGGTTGTGTTTGACACTTATGCACTAAAAATAACACAAATATAAAAAAAAAAAAACACTAAAATACAATTGAAAACAAAAAAATACAATAAAACCTCCTACTGCTTCGTAATCGTGGATATGCTTGATCTTGGAATACCGTATTCCAGTCAGTAAAGGCGCATTCGCATGAAAAGTGACAAAACAGCTTTTGCACTGGCTGTGCCGTTATTTCTTATGGAGTGCGTCAGTGCACAAAGCTTAACGTGATTAATGTACTAAAACGAGCAAGGAATTTCATTAGTGGAGAGAACTTAAGAGCATTAATAATTAAGAAAGGTTTAGTGTTTGTCATTCTTTTAATACATTAAGTCACGTTAAGCTCTTTTTTTAACGATAAGCGTTTTAGACTCTCTCTTAAAAGTGAAACAGGAGAAAAATCCAGCCAAACAAAGACACATGTGGATGCTTTCAGAGTGAATCTGACGGTTATTCCACACAAATGCAGATTCGTCTCAGATTCGCACTTTGATGATGTATTACCGCTTATGCCTAGCGCATAATGGCTGTTCATTGTTAATTTGAAATTAAATAAATACATTTTAACAAAAAGCTGAACATGTTTAAGGGCAGAAATTTCTCCACGAAGGGCGTCGAGTTTCAAAGATTTTGAGTTTAGGGAACGTCGAGTTACATGGTACCACTGTAATAGTAAAATTTACAAATGCAAGAAGTGATTTAATAAAACAATAGTGGGCCGCTCAGGTGGCACAGCGGTAAAAACACACGCTGGTGGGGTTGAGCGCCACATGAACAACGATTGGCCTGTTGTTCAGATAGGGGTGGGATATTAAAAAACCGGATAGGGACTCTCTCATAACTAATGCAGTTACGACCACTGCTGGCTGATTGATGGCGCCTGCACAGAGACAAGAAAAGAGTGCTGTCAGGGTGTGTCTCTCCGTACACAGTGTTGATCTGCACTGCACTTGTCAAAAAAGTGTAGGTGACAAAAATGCATACGGCTGCTGCCCCCGTGTCGGAGGGGGCGTGGGTTAGCTTTATTCTCCTCAATCAGAGAGGGGATCGGCATTGGTGGAGAGGAAGCATGACGCAATCGGGCAATTAGATGCGCTAAAAAGAGAGAAAAGGGGGAGAAAATGCATAAATAAAATAAAAAAAACATAAAAAAATAACTGATTGCAACATAAAACACCATAAAACAGTGACACACAATTAGACATGGATCAGGTACATATCTTACAGATAATTACTAATGGACTTACAACCAGTAAATAATGAGGAGTGAAGAAATAAGTAAATATGAACACATATAGATTAAAACACTGGTAAATTGGAACTGTTGCAGGTAAGCAGATGATTTATTTTGTACAGGTTTAAGTAAATGTTACAGGAATAAATGTTATTTAGTAATCCCACTACAACTTCATATAATTTCATAAAGCAGGGTAAAATACAGTGGCACTTTAACTGTTTTTTGCTATTTACACAGTTTTTTGTCCGACTGCAGTAGATTCTTCTTGCAGAAGTCTCCTTACAAAGGCCATGACGGGTAGGGGGTGGCAGGGTTTTTGATAAAGAACTATATCAGTAGAACTTGCTTCATAACTATTTTACAATCACATGTGTAAACATGTATCCCTTTTGGTAGTTGTTCAGTTATTTAGGTCATTAGTGATCCTTTAAAAACATACCTGCTTGACTGTGATGGTAGGAGTCTATAAAAGTAGGAATTGTATTCTACATGGCTGGCTGAAAGTAAGTCTGGCTATGTTCAAGTAAATAATCATCAAATAATCCCTTGCCCGTTTGGTTATATCAGCTATTAATGAATGATGGTTCTTAATGCATTGCCGTCTGAGGAATCTGAGATCATGGGTGTTTGCCTCAGGCTTGTGCCCTGAAATTCCTCCAGATTCCCTAAATAATTTAATGGCATTATGCACTGTAGAGAAAGAAGTATGCAATTATCTTTAAATGTTTCTCTTATACCCATTTTCCACCAACGAGGATCTGGCTCCGTGCCGGATTGCAAACTTGATTTTGAACCGGTTCCGTGTGTTTCCACTGAAAAAAAGAGGTTCCAGACAGCGAACTAGCATTCCAATCTGGCACCACAGAATACTTGGTTTTTCAGAGCGAACCGTGTCGACATCTGTGGGCATGTCACAGTGTAGAGGTTTGGGTGCTTTCATGTGAGAAGCTGCTAAACCACTTTGGTGCAAAACTTCCATCTTTTAACGTTCACCTGATTAAATTTTGAGCCAGTTTGCTGCTGATATTCACTGATATTTTCAAAGAGATGAACTGTGTGATATGACGTGGTAAAAGTGACTCGGACAGTACGAACAACGCTTAACATGAAAAATAAAACGTAACGCAACTGCTCGCAGATAATCTACACGCTCCCCCATCATGTTACTACTCTTTACTTTCTTTGTGTAATGCCCACCGTTGATG
Organism: Trichomycterus rosablanca; assembly: GCF_030014385.1. Lineage (NCBI taxonomy): Eukaryota > Metazoa > Chordata > Actinopteri > Siluriformes > Trichomycteridae > Trichomycterus > Trichomycterus rosablanca. Next base: position 34,379,683 of record NC_085991.1, on the reverse strand, counting down.
ACGCAGGCTTGGTTCCCAAAAACTGGTAGAAACGCGGGTCGGTTCTCTACAAAACACCAAGGTTCGAAGAAACCTGAACAGAACCGGTTCAAGAACCATGGTTCTTTTGGTGGTATTAGGGACTTCTGTCTATCTTTGCTTTTCAAAAACATAGCCTTTTATGGATACTGCTCTTGTTTCAAATCATGTTTGCTATCGCCTGTTTATATCACCTGCTTGAAATAATGTTTTTTTTGTCCCAACCTTTTCTAATCCGGGGTTGTATGTATATATTATTATAAAATAGATAGATAAATACAGATACGTAATCTGTGTAAATTAAAAGAAGTGTGACCAAATAAAAATCCCCAGTAGAGCTTCACACTCTGTCTTCTCTGCTTCTGTATCTGTTATTAATTTCTTCTTCCTTCCTTCCTCACTTTTTTCCACTTCTTGTTTTTGCTTAGTTGAAAGGGAGCCTGCAGGCTTGTGTTTGATGTCGGTAAAGGTGCTTGCTGATTGTTCAGTTTGCACTGACTCTAAAGATAGTTGGTATAAGTGGAGGAGGCGGGTAGCCCAGCGGAGCTCAATGATGAGAACTCTTCTGAACTCACCCTGCTCTGCTGTCGGCCAGGAGAAAGCCTTTAGCTACGGAAAGACATAAAGAGAGAGAGAGAGCTTGCGTAATGATGCTTTGTACATCTACGATGTTTTGTAAAATTTTCCTGAAACAACACAAACTTAAAAACAACATGTATACAGCAGGGAATGGTGATTCAAGAGAGTAGAAGCAATACAAAAGTAACAATGTATACTGAGCATTACTTAAAATAAAAAATATAGATCTTTACATGTGTACTTCCAGGCAACTAAACTGTAATGGGCCCACCTGCTGTGAAAATTGGCAAGTGGGCATGGTTACAGAATTGTGCCATTCTGATTTGCCAGACAGAGGGAGGTGTAAATGATTGACATTTCATTTCCTCTCAAATGATAGTCACCTGCACTACGTGGTGTGGTTTGTTCTTGTTTTTCAACAAATTGTCGTCAGTGACGGGAGCAGCTTGCCATATTGTGATAATGACTGCACATTACATACTACACACATAGGACCACCACAGAGCAGGTATTATTTGAGTGGTGGATCATTCTCAGCACTGCACTGACAATGACATGGTGGTGGTGTGTTAGTGTGTGTTGTGCTTGTATGAGTGGATAAGACACAGCAGCGCTGATGGAGTTTTAAAACACCTCACTGTCAGTGGTAAGTGGAGCTGATAAAATGAACAGTGAGTGTAGAAACAAGGAGGTGGTTTTAATGTTAAGGCTGATCAGTGTAAATATATATAGTATTTATAATGTTTTCCTGTATAGTTGTAATTTGTCATGCTACTGTATAATAGTAATTGCCAATACATAGTCATAGTCATCAACATGTGTTGTGCTTGTATGAGTGGATAAGACACAGCAGCGCTGATGGAGTTTTAAAACACCTCACTGTCACTGCTGGACTGAGAATAGTCCACCAACCAAAAATATATCCAGCCAACAGTGCCCCGTGGGCAGGGTCCTGTGACCACTGATGAAGGTCTAGAAGATGACCAACTTAAACAGCAGCAATAGATGAGCGATCGTCTCTGACTGGACCAACTAGGTAGGAGTGTCTAATAGAGTGGACAGTGAGTGGACACGGTATTTAAAAACTCCAGCAGCTCTGCTGTGTCTGATCCACTCATACCAGCACAACACACACTAACACACCACCACCATGTCAGTGTCACTGCACCGCCTAAATAATACCTACTCTGTGGTGGTCCTGTGGGGGTCCTGACCATTGAAGAACAGGGTGAAAGCAGGCTAAAAAAGTATGTAGAGAAACAGACAGGACTACAGTCAGTAATTGTAGAACTACAAAGTACTTCTTTATGGTAAGTGGAGCTGATAAAATGAACAGTGAGTGTAGAAACAAGGAGGTGGTTTTAATGTTAAGGCTGATCAGTGTAAATATATATAGTATTTATAATGTTTTCCTGTATAGTTGTAATTTGTCATGCTACTGTATAATAGTAATTGCCAATACATAGTCATTATTTTTATTTCATTTTATTCTACTCTTTTTTATTTTCTCTAACTGCATTTACTCTGTGCTGGAGCTGCTGTAACACTCGAATTTCCCCATTGGGATCAATAAGGAATCTTCTCTTATGTTAATTTTATTTGTATTCACTTTCTTTTGCTGCAGGCTGACAATGTTTTGCATCTTTCATTTGTTACTTTGTTTCTGTTATTTTGGCTACCTTTGTTAAATTTCCAAGTACCCCTTTTATTTCGGCTTTTTATGCCTAGTTCCCAATACACGAGTTTTGCCCTGATTTTTGCTCGCTGACAGGTCGCTGCTAGATGTGGCAGCTTGGAGGCAACTCGGCGTTCGCTCAGGGCTCAGGGCTGGAGCCTATCCCAGCTTTTCAATGGGCACAGGGCACACAGTAGCACCCTGGACGGGGCGCCAGTCCATCGCAGGGCAGACTCACACACACTCATACACATATAGGGCAATTCAGTGTCTCCAATTAACTTGGCTGCATGTTTTTGGACTGTGGGAGGAAACCGGAGCTCCCGGAGGAAACCCACACAGACACGGAGAGAACATGCAAACTCCACACAGAAAGGACACAGACCACCCCACCTGGGGATAGAACCCAGGACCTTCTTGCTGTGAGGCGAGAGTGCTACCCACCGAGCCACCGTGCTTCCCGAAAGCAGAATCACATTCACCAAAAAAGCAGGTCAAAAAAGTCCTGGCTACATGCTTGTGACATTGTATCGAAGTGTAATCTCCAGATGGCATGGCATGTTTCTGTGGCACCTATTATGCCATGTATGTGCATTTTGTACTGGTCAATACTAGCAAATATCTAATTCACATGTGTTTTTGCATGATTCTGACTTTCCAAATCCCTTGTACTGTACTGTGAATTTAAACTTTGAAAAATATGCAATCTGTTTGATAGACAGTATCAGCGGATAATAAATTATATACCATGGCCTATAAATGGTTTATATTATGAAAAAAAAAGATTCACTCTTTTGATTCTGGCTGTGCAGGAAAGCACTTCCGAACATCAGTATGCAAACAAACAGAGCCGAGCTCAGCAACTTAGCTCAGCAAGTCATGAGCTGTTTTGAGTGCAAAGGCAGGCAAAAAATAAAATTATTGAGACAGAGAAAATCCTGCTGGAGTAAGCCAGTGGGCTAAGATCAAAATAGAAAAGAGATTACCTCTACTGCAGAAATCTGCTGCTTTAAATTGTAAGCTATGCATATACTCTGAAAGCTAAAGAAAACTTATTTGGTGCTTGGGTGGCACAGCAGTATATTATGCTAGCCCACCACTGCTGAGATCTGGATACCGTGCTATCGGCTGCCCAGGCATCTAAGGACATGATTGGCTATTTCTGGGAGTGGTCGAAGCCCTACAATGGATTGTTGCTCTGTCTGTATTCCTGCCTTGCGCCTAGTGTTTTCTGATGCAGCCAGATCTGCTGTCACTCTGACTACAATAAAGCAATTGATGATAGCGATCACTTATAACATCACATTCTTCATTCTGTCCTCATATATTACATCATATGGCCAAAAATATGTGGACATCAGACAATGAGTTGGTTGGACATCTACTCTTGAATAACGTTCTCAAGATTTTAAGTAAGCCCAATTAGTCAAATAAGCATGTGTGAGGTCGCGCCCAGGTGGTGCAGCGGACTATTCCGCTAGCACACCAGCGAAGAGATTCTGAACTCCTCGGTTTGAAACTCGGCTTTGCCACCGGGCAGCTGGGCGCCATCTAGCAGGCATAATTGGCAGTGCTTGCAGCAGACACTAATTGGCTATTGTTTCTGCTAGGGTGGGATGACCAGACTATGGGGATGGGGTCTTCAAACGCTGTGTAAGGACCCTGATTAGCAGATAGAGAGGCACCCGTGCAGAATGCATGGGTGAAAAAAGGTTCCGCTAAGGGCTGAGAGCGGGTCGGAGGAGGCGTGAGCAGCAATATACCCACCTCGACTGCAATCAGGGATCCCCCAGCAGTGGAAGACAAATTGACTATGCTAAAACTGGGAGAAAATGTATTAATAAAATAGAAGAAAAGGCATGTGTGAGGTCAGGCATTGATGTTAAACAAAAAGGCCTGACTCACAATCGACAAGCTAATTTTAAGGTGTTCAATGGAATATCAGGTGAGGGCTCTGTGCAGGGCACTGGAGTTTTCCAAAATTAAAAATACCAAACCACGTCTTTGTATCCCTGTGCACAAAGCCAGTCAGTAATCATGGTGAAAAAGGAAAATGTCTTCATTAAACTGGGACTTTACAATTGCAAGCATGTTTTCTTTATACAATCAATTATATACATCTGTAAGCAACTGCCGTGGCTGTACCTGCACTCAATAATTAGGAGTATCCACAAACTTTTGGTCATATATTGCATATTTTTGGTAATATTTCTTTCCTGTCCTAATCAAGCTTATGAAACATAAGAGTTTTTCATCTTCAGCTTTTCAGAATGTGTATCAGTTTGCCTTGCATTCCATATAAATGAGCTTTCATATTCATATTTCATATTTATTCTTAATAAAAGTAAAAACATTTTTGTTCTATTTTGGCTTGACTAGTCTACCCAGCCTTACATGTACCAACAATTATTCTAACATCTATCAGGCTAGCAGCTTAGTATGTTGGTTAACCAGTGGCGGCTGCTGGTCTTTCAAAGAGGGAAAGCTCATTTGTCAGTTTATTTATACATAAATTCTGCCCTCTGTTCCTTTTCAAGAAAATGGCCTGTGATCCTATCGTACCAAGTAGGCGTCTTTTCCAGGGACTTGACCAGTGTCCTGAAACAAATACTATGAGTGTGTTTTATTTACACAATGAACAATGGAAATGGTCAAGTAATTTCACCAAGCAAATACCAAGAAATGGGTTGCAGTTTGTCTTTCGACTTCACTCGCAAAATCCGCGATGGGACTGAAACTCCCAGTGATTCAGTGACGTGTAGATCTCAAAATAGCTGTCAATCAAAACGGGATTCAGCCTTTCGTCTGATCCTCCAATCATCTTGCAGAAGCTCCGCGTCCAGACCCGATCCAGACAAAATCATGGCATTTATCCAATGACCGGCGAGTTTCGAAGCAATGAAAAAAACCTTTCCATGCAGTCCCGTTGAAGTGAATAGACGCTCAGCTTCTACGGGCAAATGCATTGACGCTACGGGAGTTAACAAAATCGAGCCAGTCGATTTGTGATAAGTAGCTGATTCTGAACGAACTCGTCTTCGAGATGAACGTGTTCTAACGCATTTGTAGTCAATGAAATATACAACTGTACATATTTGACCATTTAATTTTTGACATTTAATTTGCAGTCTTAGAGAAATCGCCACTGTGGTTAACTATATCTTTATAACTATATCTTTAATTTTCTTTCAGGATCAATAAAGTATCCATCTATCTATCTATCTATCTATCTATCTATCTATCTATCTATCTATCTATCTATCTATCTATCTATCTATCTATCTATCTATCTATCTCATCTATCTATAAGTAAGCTTGCATTGGTAACAGGTAAAATATATGAAATTTTAGTAAACATTGTAGTATGACACAATAAAACATTTCTAAAAGTCTCTCTAAGGTTGACAGTTCCCCCTCCACAGGACACAAGGGTTTAATATAATATTTGATGTGTCTGGTAATGATCAAATAATATTCTGTAGCCGTCGCATCAACCAGATCACAACTTAGTGAAGCATATATAAGAGATTTTGGACTAACAGCATGTCTAGACTCCATCAAAACACTAATTAAAAATATCTTATAAAAAAATGGTTGTCTGTTTGTTCAGAACCAATCCAGAGATGTGCAGAATCTATGCCAAGAAACATTAAAGATGTTCTGGCAGTCTACAGTGGCTCAGAACTACTACTAAGTCACTTACATGTACTAAGCTTTCTGTGACAGTTTTCATGTGCAACTGATCTGCATTCTGTGTGAAAGACTGCAAATTATGTATAAAAAGTGCCAAATGACCCTAAACATACAGTTGTAAGTCAATCACTGCATGTCTTTTCATTATGGATATGCAAAGATCACAGAAGTATTGAAAGTGTCTTTATTATGTATCATATTTAATCTGATAAAGTTTGGGCAATTAGTAACTGTTTTGTTGCTTATTTTCTATATCCCAAAATCTTGTGTAAATCATTTACAACTACATCGATTAGGCATATCATTATGACCACTTTCCTAATGTTGTGTTGGTCCCCCTTTTGCTGCCAAAACAGCCCTGACCCATCAAGGCATGGAGTCTGACACCTTTCTATCAGAACCAGCATTAACTTCTTCAGCAATTTAAGCTTCAGTAGCTCGTCTGTTGGATCGGACCACACGGGCCAGCCTTCTCTCCCCATGTGCATCAGTGTATAAAATCAGAGGATAAAATGTTCACTTGCTGCCTAATATATCCCACCCACTAACAGGAGCCCCTGATGAAGAGATAATCAGTGTTATTCACTTTACCTCTTATAATAATTTAATGTAATTATTTAATTAATTTATTCAATTATTTAATAACAGATTTAACATTTAGTTTTTAAGCCTATAGCATATTCCAGCTAAATGCCAATGTCAGACACAATGTAAATGCATTGTGTCCCATAACTTTCAGACATATAGGCCTTCAAGTTGTATTTTTTCATCTATAATAAGATTGAGCCATCATGGATAATTTGACCAAGTAGATTTTGGTTTTGGATGATCATTATTTAATGCTGTAACATATGTAATTTTAATATTAATCTACAATAATTTAGGATCTCATGAGCTGAATCTAAAATTTTAATCATGCCAGATATAGTTCCAGATAAAACCAGATAATTTGATTAAAATGGGACAGTGATTTTGAGTGACAGTCTATGTCCCATCTGTGCTGTCAGAGACTTCATGGCTAATAAAGTATGGTTTTAAAATTAGGACACTTTGCCTGATTAGGCGTTTTTCCTCCATCCTTTAGTGCCGCTCAAAAGTGGCAGCCAATTAGCTTTAAGAGGTAGTCACCATGACAATGCCATTAATCCAAGTCACCAGCAGTGGGCATGAGATAGGAAGCAAGGATCTAATGATAGTAATCAACAATAATTAAAGCAAAATGATTGCCACTCACTTAGACAAGTCATTAAGATGAGTGTTGTAGCCTCCTGGGTGACCTTTAACAACTTTGCTAATAAAAATGGGGTGGATTTACACTGCAGTTGTAGAGAAACTATTTAAAGTGTTATACAGAGCAGCATAAGTACTGACACTCAGCCTGCAATATGATACACTTTATAGAAAACGTATATGAATACCTAACCACAAGCTTGTTGGACAGTCTAATCAAAACTGGGATAAATACTGTAGCATCGGTAAGGAAGAATGAGGCATTTCTGCTCTTTTTAAATTGCAGAAGTCAGCACGAAGAAGAGGCTCGATCTCAATACACAGACCACTCCTGCTATATCCAAATGTGCACATAGATAGCTTTCCCCACACTAAACCCATTTTAACCCTTAAAAATGCATCAGATGCAGGGCATCATAAGATGCCAGACTCCCACGGCCCCAGTGTCTATTATAACAGTGGATTATAAGGGCAGTTGTAGCCAAGTGGTTAACATACTGGAGTGAATAATCAGGTTGCTGATTCAAGACCCACCAATGCGAGGTTGCCACTGTTGGGCCCTTGAGCAAGGCCCTTAACCCTTAATTGCTTAGACTGCATATTGTGTGTCGTTTTGGATAAAAGCATCTGTTAAATGCCGAAAATGTAAATGAACTGTCCGATTGCCACAGTACACTGGAAAGGCCACCTAGTGTTTGTTTGGTATGTACTCTCCTACTTATACCACTGTGCCACCCATAAAGCCTTCCCAAAGTAAATCCACACAGACACAGAGAGAACATACAAACTTTCTCTGTCTGTCCGAACATCCGAGTCTCTCTACGTCTTTGAAAGACGATTAAAAACCCACCACTTTAATAAACACTTAAGCTGAGAACTAACATGTACTTACTAACTCCCTTATTCATTTCTTATTTCCTCCAGCAGATTTGTGTTCTTGGACTGTTGTCTACTTTACCTTGAGTAGGGAAATGTTTACTGTGGAAGCACTTCTGTAAGTCGCTCTGGATAAGAGGGTCTGCTAAATGCCGAAAATGTAAATATAAACATATGCAACCTCAGATAGGCAGTAACTGAATGCACTTATGAAACTTAGGTGGGCAAGCCGTAGCCTAGTGGTTAAGGTACTGGTCTAGTAATCAGAACTGCCAGGTTGCTGCTGCTTGCCCTTGAGCAAGGCCCTTAACCCTCAATTGCTCAGACTGTAACTGTAATGTAAGTTTTGGATAAAGGCGTCTGCTAAATACCGAAATTGTAATGTAAAAATGTAAAAACCATACTGCTTTGTGGCATCCATATTACCAGCTGCACTGCAAAAAGTATAAATACTGTAGATTCAATTAATTGACACCCAATCCAGGGTGTATTCCTGGTTTGCACTTAGTATGCCTAGGATAGGTTGGAGGGTTGGGGTTGGGGTAAAATAGATTATGAGTGATTGAAATTAAATCATATGTAAATAACAAATATTTTAAAGCTTAAGCATTATTAAAGCAACCAGTGCTCGTAAACTATTCATGCAATTCTTTTCCCTTTACCATTAATTTTATCATATACATACAGTGATCAGGCATACCATTATGACCAGCTCCTTGTTTCTACACTCACTGTCCATTTCATCAGCTCCACTTACCATATAGAAACACTTTGTAGTTCTACAATTACTGACTGTAGTCCATCTATTTCTCTACATACCTTTTTAGCCTGCTTTCACCCTGTTCTTCAATGGTCAGGACCCCCATAGGACCACTATGGTATTATTTAGGTGGTGGATGATTCTCAGCACTGCAGTGACACTGACATTGTGGTGGTGTGTTAGTGTGTGTTGTGCTGTTATGAGTGGATCAGACACAGCAGCGCTGATGGAGTTTTTAAATACCGTGTCCACTCACTGTCCACTCTATTAGACACTCCTACCTAGTTGGTCCACCTTCTAGATGTAAAGTCAGAGATGATCGCTCATCTATTGCTGCTGTTTGAGTTCATCTTCTAGACCTTCATCAGTGGTCACAGGACGCTGCCCATGGAGCACTGCTTCTATATGGTAAGTGAAGCTGATAAAATAGACAATGAATGTATAGAAACAAGGAGGTGGTTTTAATGTTATGGCTGATCAGTGTATATATACAAAACCGGACTTACATATCAATGCAAAATTATTATTATAATCTTCTCCAAATACCAAACAAATAAGCCAGAACTGTCCTGCATAACAAGACGTTTCTTTTACTTCATTCTGGTTGAAATGAAACAGAGAAGACAGATAAGTTCCTTTTCAAAAATGATAATTGCTCGTTTTGAAAGAATACAGAGACAATAGAATTAAATTCTAATAAATGAAATGTCTGCTCTTGGTGTCTGAGAACTCTTATTATTCTCTGTTTAGAGCAATTTCTTTGTAAAGACTGTTTATGGCTGAATATATTATTTTGTTTTGAATGTAATTAAACCTTCTAGGTATGCCATGGAATATAAATTGTGAGCAAATGCCCTATAATTCTCCTCTCAATCACAATGCTTTTCTTCGTTTTCACAAATCTAATACTAAGCCTTAAAACCCAGCCTTACTATGCTAATGTGTCTCAGTCAGAAGTGACAGGCATGCGTAATAAATGCTTAACAGATAATACTTTAGAAATAACAACGCAAATCCTTCACTTTTACTTTTAATGTGATTAAAGCAGAGAAAAATAAGCCTAATAGTGACGCTCCCATAGTTCAATGAATAATAAAATGCCTGCGTTTAAAGTGACAAAACATATTTAGAGAAATATGTAATAGCATTAATAATTCATTTTGCCAGAATCTGAAAAGTTGGATTACTCCTTTTTAATCAACAATTTACGCTGGAAAAGCCACAGACCTGCATAAATGTAATAACAACTAGTGCAAATTAAATATTTCTTAAGTTGGCATGGATAATAGTCTCTATTAATTCAGCTAGAGGGAGATGAAGGTTGTAAGGAAAAGAAAACAGCAGCTTTAGTTAATCAGGGATTGTTCTCTTTAATGGTTGGTGCTGGGTGTTTTTACCCTGCAAGCATTAAAACAAAATGGCTTTACCTTTCTCTATTTTCTTTATCCTGGTCATGGTCACAATGGGTTAGAAGCATTTTTTTCAAAATCAGTTACATCCTGGACAGGGTTCCATTCCATCTCAGAGCATAACTCACTCACTTAGTCACTTAAATAGAGGTTATTTAAGTTCATGTAGGCTTCTTGTCAGTTGTAAAAGAGTGTGGGCATTTTTAACTCCCTCAACAAGGCATTTCTTTCTACTAAACTTCCGCTTAGTGGATGTTTTATACAGTGTATCACAAAAGTGAGTACACCCCTCACATTTCTGCAAATATTTTATTATATCTTTTCATGGGACAACACTATAGAAATGAAACTTGGATATAACTTAGAGTAGTCAGTGTACAACTTGTATAGCAGTGTAGATTTACTGTCTTCTGAAAATAACTCAACACACAGCCATTAATGTCTAAATAGCTGGCAACATAAGTGAGTACACCCCACAGTGAACATGTCCAAATTGTGCCCAAAGTGTCAATATTTTGTGTGACCACCATTATTATCCAGCACTGCCTTAACCCTCCTGGGCATGGAATTCACCAGAGCTGCACAGGTTGCTACTGGAATCCTCTTCCACCCCTCCATGATGACATCACGGAGCTGGTGGATGTTAGACACCTTGAACTCCTCCACCTTCCACTTGAGGATGCGCCACAGGTGCTCAATTGGGTTTAGTCCATCACCTTTACCTTCAGCTTCCTCAGCAAGCCAGTTGTCATCTTGGAGGTTGTGTTTGGGGTCGTTATCCTGTTGGAAAACTGCCATGAGGCCCAGTTTTCGAAGGGAGGGAATCATGCTCTGTTTCAGAATGTCACAGTACATGTTGGAATTCATGTTTCCCTCAATGAACTGCAGCTCCCCAGTGCCAGCAACACTCATGCAGCCCAAGACCATGATGCTACCACCACCATGCTTGACTGTAGGCAAGATATAGTTGTCTTGGTACTTCTCACCAGGGCGCTGCCACACATGCTGGACACCATCTGAGCCAAACAAGTTTATCTTGGTCTCGTCAGACCACAGGGCATTCCAGTAATCCATGTTCTTGGACTGCTTGTCTTCAGCAAACTGTTTGCGGGCTTTCTTGTGCGTCAGCTTCCTTCTGGGATGACGACCATGCAGACTGAGTTGATGCAGTGTGCGGCGTATGGTCTGAGCACTGACAGGCTGACCTCCCACGTCTTCAACCTCTGCAGCAATGCTGGCAGCACTCATGTGTCTATTTTTTAAAGCCAACCTCTGGATATGACGCCGAACACGTGGACTCAACTTCTTTGGTCGACCCTGGTGAAGCCTGTTCCGAGTGGAACCTGTCCTGGAAAACCGCTGTATGACCTTGGCCACCATGCTGTAGCTCAGTTTCAGGGTGTTAGCAATCTTCTTATAGCCCAGGCCATCTTTGTGGAGAGCAACAATTCTATTTCTCACATCCTCAGAGAGTTCTTTGCCATGAGGTGCCATGTTGAATATCCAGTGGCCAGTATGAGAGAATTGTACCCAAAACACCAAATTTAACAGCCCTGCTCCCCATTTACACCTGGGACCTTGACACATGACACCAGGGAGGGACAACGACACATTTGGGCACAATTTGGACATGTTCACTGTGGGGTGTACTCACTTATGTTGCCAGCTATTTAGACATTAATGGCTGTGTGTTGAGTTATTTTCAGAAGACAGTAAATCTACACTGCTATACAAGCTGTACACTGACTACTCTAAGTTATATCCAAGTTTCATGTCTATAGTGTTGTCCCATGAAAAGATATAATGAAATATTTGCAGAAATGTGAGGGGTGTACTCACTTTTGTGATACACTGTATATATACACCAATCAGCCATAGCATTAAAACTACCTCCTGGTTTTTACACTCACTGTCCATTTTATCAGCTCCACTTACCATATAGAAGCACTTTGTAGTTTTACAATTACTGACTGTAGTCCATCTTATTCTCTGCATGCTTTGTTAGCCCCCTTTCATGCTGTTCTTCAATGGTCAGGACCCCCACAGGACCACCACAGAGTAGGTATTATTTGGGTGCTTGAGAAGATTGTGTGATGTTATCTATTCAGCTAAGTGTGAAGTCTTCATATTAAATCAAAGGGATTAAAGATGTTTTGATGTTTGAAGTTAGAATACTAATCCTCTTTTTAAGGCACCAGTCTACAAAAAAAATTGAAAACAATTGAAAAATTCTGTATCCTTTGGATCACGAATGTGTTGTTTTATTAATTACATTTCTGCTAGGGCGGGATGACTGGACTATGCGGGTGGGGTCTTCAATTGCTGTGTAAGGACCCTGATTGGCAGATAGAGAGGTATCTGTGCAGAGTGCATAGGTGAAAAAGGGTTCTGCTAAGGAGGGTCGGAGGAGGCGTGAGCAGTAATATACCCACCTCGACTGCAATCAGGGATCCCCAGCAGCGGAAGACAAATTAACTATGTTAAATTGGGGAGAAAATAGGAAGAAATGCATCAATAAAAATAATAATAGTTAAAATTTAGGTGTTAATCCATACCAAAAAAAGGAGACAAATGGGATTTTTAAAACAATCCAAATAATGCAATACATCACTTACATGATACAGTGTATCACAAAAGTGAGTACACCCCTCACATTTCTGCAAATATTTCATTATATCTTTTCATGGGACAACATTATAGAAATAAAACTTGGATATAACTTAGAGTAGTCAGTGTACAACTTGTATAGCAGTGTAGATTTACTGTCTTCTGAAAATAACTCAACACACAGCCATTAATGTCTAAATAGATGGCAACATAAGTGAGTACACCCCACAGTGAACATGTGCAAATTGTGCCCAAAGTGTCAATATTTTGTGTGACCACCATTATTATCCAGCACTGCCTTAACCCTCCTGGGCATGGAATTCACCAGAGCTGCACAGGTTGCTACTGGAATCCTCTTCCACTCCTCCATGATGACATCACGGAGCTGGTGGATGTTAGACACCTTGAACTCCTCCACCTTCCACTTGAGGATGCGCCACAGGTGCTCAATTGGGTTTAGTCCATCACCTTTACCTTCAGCTTTCAGTTTTCGAAGGGAGGGGATCATGCTCTGTTTCAGAATGTCACAGTACATGTTGGAATTCAGGTTTCCCTCAATGAACTGCAGCTCCCCAGTGCCAGCAACACTCATGCAGCCCAAGACCATGATGCTACCACCACCATGCTTGACTGTAGGCAAGATACAGTTGTCTTGGTACTTCTCACCAGGGCGCCGCCACACATGCTGGACACCATCTGAGCCAAACAAGTTTATCTTGGTCTCGTCAGACCACAGGGCATTCCAGTAATCCATGTTCTTGGACTGCTTGTCTTCAGCAAACTGTTTGCGGGCTTTCTTGTGCGTCAGCTTCCTTCTGGGATGACGACCATGCAGACCGAGTTGATGCAGTGTGCGGCGTATGGTCTGAGCACTGACAGGCTGACCTCCCACGTCTTCAACCTCTGCAGCAATGCTGGCAGCACTCATGTGTCTATTTTTTAAAGCCAACCTCTGGATATGACGCCGAACACGTGGACTCAACTTCTTTGGTCGACCCTGGCGAAGCCTGTTCCGAGTGGAACCTGTCCTGGAAAACCGCTGTATGACCTTGGCCACCATGCTGTAGCTCAGTTTCAGGGTGTTAGCAATCTTCTTATAGCCCAGGCCATCTTTGTGGAAAGCAACAATTCTATTTCTCACATCCTCAGAGAGTTATTTGCCATGAGGTGCCATGTTGAATATCCAGTGGCCAGTATGAGAGAATTGTACCCAAAACACCAAATTTAACAGCCCTGCTCCCCATTTACACCTGGGACCTTGACACATGACACCAGGGAGGGACAACGACACATTTGGGCACAATTTGGACATGTTCACTGTGGGGTGTACTCACTTATGTTGCCAGCTATTTAGACATTAATGGCTGTGTGTTGAGTTATTTTCAGAAGACAGTAAATCTACACTGCTATACAAGCTGTACACTGACTACTCTAAGTTATATCCAAGTTTCATGTCTATAGTGTTGTCCCATGAAAAGATATAATGAAATATTTGCAGAAATGTGAGGGGTGTACTCACTTTTGTGATACACTGTATATAATAGCATTACATGCCCAAGTAACAGGTTATAACAGAGCTCTGAATTTAAACCCATCAAACACCTTTGGGATGTTTTTTTTAGCCAACAGCTGTGCCTGACCTCATGTAACTAATGCAAATTCTCACAAACACATTCTAAAATCTAAGTGTGTATGAAGGTCTTCTTCAGCAATTTGAGCTACAGTAGCTCGTCTGTTGGATCAGATCACACGGGCCAGCCTTTGCTCCCCACGTGCATCAGTGTGCCTTGGCCACCCATGACCCTGCTGTCAGTTTACCACTGTTCCTTCCTTGAACCACTTTTGATAGATACTGACCACTGCTGACCGGGAACACCCCACAAGAGCTGCAGTTTTGGAGATGCTATGACCCAGTCATCTATAGCCATCACAATTTGGCCCTTGTCAAACTCGCTCAAATCCTTACGCTTGTCCATTTTTCCAGCTTCTAACACATCAACTTTGAGGATAAAATATTCACTTGCTGCCTAATATATCCCACCCACTAACAGGTGCTGTGATGAAGAAATAATCAGTGTTATTCACTTCACCTGTCAGTGGTCATAATGTTATGCCTGGTCTGTGTATATCTCAGTGGTAATCTCAGTGGTGAATCAACTTATGACTGATTTTAGTTTTCATGTTTTTTTTTAAATAAGCTCACATAATTTTACTGTATCGTTTTATTTGGAATGAAAGCAAAAAGTTCTGCTGTAATACACTCAGAACCCTCAATGTGATGTACACACACACACACAGTAGGCCCAAAAGTATGTGGACACTTAAACCATGTGCATTAAAATGAAATTGCACTCCTCCTCTTTGCAGGGCAGTGGAAGCCTAGCGGTTAAGGTACTGGACTAGTAATCAAAAGGTCGCTGGTTCAAGCTCCACATTTGCCAGGTTGTCACAGCTGGGCCCTTTAGCAAGACCCTTAACCCTCAATTGCTTAGACAATATACTGTCACAGTACTGTAAGTTGTTTTGGATAAAAAAGCGTCTGCTAAATGCCGAAAATGTAAATGTAAAAAGAATGCAGGCTATACATTGGTGGAAGGGGGTTGGGAAGGCTTGGAATGGCCATGGTTTTGGAATGGGATCAATCAAGCTAGTGGTTAGGTGTCCACACTTTTGGCTTTGTACTGTTTTAGGACACTGTAATAATAATTTATTTACAAACACTTTCTCACCAGCTCTGACGATGTTTCATCTTGACTTTGTAACGATCCGTCGTTAAAGTGACATTATAATACCAATAACACTGTGGCATTAGGTCATTTTTTTCTTATTTACTGCCATGCCTGGTCCTTAGGTAATAAATTTGTGGGTGTTTACCAACACCAGTGAAAGCGTTATGCAGTAACATCTTTGCAGTACAAAGGATTTTGCAACACAACAATCTGCATTTAATTAAAAACCATAATTATTAAGCAATATGTAACATTTAAAAATTATCGTTCCAACCTTAGTTATAACTACCAGCCACATTTAAGGATGTATGGATTGGAGAGCTCTTGGACACAGGTATTATAAAGTTATAAAAATGACCATTAAAGGGTGGCAAGTGAGGTGTAAAAAATCCTTAACACTTCAGACTCACTGGCTGATGGGATCCATTACACTTTAAGATGAACTTTAATGCTCTTTTACAACCACAGGAGCATTCAGATTGGCAGCTGGAAATGAAAGAGAAAGGAAATTGGGTGGAGGATCTGTAGAAATGCATATGAGGGTTCAGATCACATGTACGTCCCGAAATCAGGAAAAGATAGGACAGTGGAAATGCATATTGTGGTCAGATGAATCAATATTTCAGATATTTGAACCAAAACTGAAAAGACCATCCAGGCTGTTATCAGTAACAAGCCAAAAAGCCAGGGTCTGTCATGGTATGCTGATGTCTCAGTGCCCTTGGCAAACTTTCACTTCTGTGATGGTACATATGCAACATATGCTGCCTTCAAGACGACATCTTTTCCAGGGACATTCATGCATTTTTCAACAAGACAATGTAAAACCACATGCTGCACACATTCCGAATGCATGACTGAAAAAGTAGAGGTTATGGGTAATGGACTGCCTGACCTATCCCCAGTAAAGAATGTGTTGAGAAACAAAAAATGAGACAAGACAACCCCATACTGTTGCACACCTTAACCCGACATTCAGACCAGCAACAATGCAACGTGAAAAAGCGGCCAGCTTTCATTTATTTTCAGTTTGGGCCAGCAATTTCTGACAAATTTAGGAAGCACGTTGTGATTACCAACTGATGACTGAGCAGAGCAGTACATGCATTATGTCTGCCACCGTGAAACGATACACTCCATTGTTGAAGTGTGAAACTTCAGCCAATAGACAGCAGCAAACACAGTTTGTTGGACTACATAGGGTTTAATATTATACACAAACGATTAGTGGTGATTTTTTTCCCGTATGTGCTCTGTAGATATTAGCCAGTGAAGTCAGCTGCACATGGCATGTTCTTTTTTCATTCAAAGCCAACCAAACACTCACACATGATGAGGATGGTTCCAGTGTGAATGCAAGGTGATTAGCAATTACTGGTATGGGGAACACGAAGCGAACAATCTCTGTGGATCTGTGTGTGTATATACACTGATCAGCCATAACATTAAAACCACCTCCTTGTTTCTACACTTACTGTCCATTTTATCAGCTCCACTTACCATATAGGAGCACTTTGTAGTTCTACAATTACTGACTGTAGTCCATCTATTTCTTTACATACTTTTTTAGTCTGCTTTCACCCTGTTCTTCAATGGTCAGGACCACCAAAGGACCACCACAGAGCAAATATTATTTAGGAGCTGAATCATTCTCAGCACTGCAGTGACACTGACATGGTGGTGGTGTGTTAGTGTGTGTTGTGCTGGTATGAGTGGATCAGACACAGCAGCGCTGCTGGAGTTTTTAAATACAGTGTCCACTCTATTAGACACTCCTACTTAGTTGGTCCACCTTGTAGATGTAAAGTCAGAGACGGTTGCTCATCTATTGATGCAGTTTGAGTTGGTCATCTTCTAGACCTTCATCAGTGGTCACAGGACGCTGCCCACGGGGTGCTGTTGGCTGGATATATTTTTGGTTGGTGGACTATTCTCAGTCCAGCAGTGTGTTTAGAGGTGTTTAAAAACTCATCAGCGCTTCTGTGTCTTATCCACTCATACCAGCACAACACACACTAACACACTACCACCATGTCAGTGTCACTGCAGTGCTGAGAATGATCCACCACCCAAATAATACCTACTCTGTAGTGGTCCTGGGAGAGTCCTGACCATTGAAGTAATTTTGGAACTACAAAGTGCTTCTATATGGTAAGTGGAGCTGATAAAATGGACAGTGAGTGTAGAAACAAGGAAGTGGTTTTACTGTCATGTGTTTTGTGCATTTGTAGATCTATACTAAGCTGAAGAGGATCCAGAAAGCCAGAAAGGCACATTTACAATTGGACATACTGTCTACTTTCTACAGATAGTGAATGTACAAAGGAAAAAAAAAACCCTTATCTTTAGTAAGCTTTGGGATACCATGGCTGTTTGAAGTTCATAGGGTATGTTAAGCGAGCCCTCATTGCTGAGACAACTTCAGTCATGGCTGAAAAAGCTGAGCTGGTATTGCAGTGTGTCTGATGAGTTTATACTGAAACTCATATCTGAAACGTATCAGCTCGTTCTGCTGACCACTGAAATAATACAGGCCACTATCCACACATGCTTACACACTCACATATTTAAACAATGCAACATAATGCATATCAAGAATGATAACACTAATGATAGTAATGATAACTGAGCAAAAGCAATGATGCTGATAAATAAGATGAACCTCTTTTGTTTCCTTATCATCAGCTTACAAGGTTTATAATTAGTATGTCATTATTGGATCATTTGCTGTTTTTTAACTGCCAAACCAGTCTTAGGTATAATTGTCACTTTAAAACAAGAAGGGAAAAAAACATCAAATATATTATTAAGGTTTTGGGCCACCATAAACTAATATGACTTTAATGAGCCTTTGAGCCTTGGTGTGGACTGAAAAGAAGGAACACCATTCTTTTAAAATATGTCCCTTTAATTGGTGTTTTGTTCATTGGGGCGCTGTCTAAAATTTGGTCCAACATTTCTCATAGGGGTTGTATTATTATTATGATTTGATTACTGTGACTGTCTTAGCATACGATTAAAATTATCCTTAAAATGTGACTATTCAGAGACCCTCTCGTGCACTAGGAATTAGGCAATAATTCCAAACAAATAGCCAAAATAACTAAATCACTCATTTGAATATTCCATTGAATTACATTAAGCTTCATAAACAGTTTGGCAAAAGTTATGGGCCAAAATTAAACCACAGTGCAGCAAAAGACTTGCCTTGCAACAAAATACTAAACTTAAATTGTGTTTTCTCCTATGTGGTTTTAATAATTAAATATGAAACATATCATACATACATATAATACCATACAAAGTAGAAAATACATTTGTAAAGTAAATATATTGAGTTATGAACTGCTAGTATAATCATTTACAAAACTGGTGATTTCTCTCACTACTGAGGGAAACCACCTCAGCGACTGAGGACTGTGATATCTAGCATGTTGAATATCTGGATCAGTCGGTTGCGACTGGCAATGAGTGTGGTGAGGGGGATAATATAGTTTCTATCAGAATACATCGGCACACACACAAGCTTTACAATATTTGTAATCTTATCGTCCACGCCAAACCATAATACCAACACTGCATTACAAAAAAATATTTATTAACCTCCAACTCACTACAGAACAAAACAATCCCTGCTGGTCGTGTTGCCAAATCCACTCGGATTCATTTATTTTTCTTTTTGATTTTACGCTGCACATCAGCGCACAAACAACTTTGATCACTCGCTACTTGTTGACGTGCATTCTTGGACATGGTATCATTAAACTCCTCGTCACTTCTCGCGTAGTTTGGAAGACCAGAGAAGCTCATCTGCAATTCCAGTTGGTGATAGATCGTGTAGTGTGAAACCCCCTATCGCCAATCAGTCGTGTAGTGTGAAAGCCACACTGACTTCAAAGACTCCCGATTACAAGAGATTCAGTTGTGTAGTGTGAACTGTACAGCAACCTGATGACTTGGAAAGTCGTGTAGTGTGAACTTGGCATTACTTAGGGTCTGTTCAATAACCTAGTGAGATGCCTTGCTGTCTTACTGCCTACATAGGCAGCTGCCTATAGTGAGGATTCTAATAAGTCATTGATCTATTTATTTTATTTAAGTCAGGATATTCGAACGCACTACTTAGACAGCGATTCCATCAGTTTTCGCTTACTAAGCTAACACATGCCATTCAAACCAATAAGGGTGAGGTGGCACAACGCGCTAGCATGTCAACTAACAGCACGTTTATACAAATTAAAAATCATTGATAATTTATTTACGTTTGAAAATTTGCTCTGCATCTGTCCCCCATATTTGTAACTTTTTGTGAGAAAAGTTGTGGCGCACTAAATGCTGGGATTGCCTTCACCGCTAAGGCAGCATCGGATGCTCTCTCATTATTCAGTCAAAATACAGTTCAAATTTAGGGTGTCTTACTAGACAGCATTTTAAGGCATCTTGAGGAATTAATGCCTCCTTCTCAGGAGTATGCATAGGATGACGTAAAATGCTGTCTATGTAGAAAGCTCAATAGGTTTTCAAACAGACCTTTAGTCACCCTAAGGACAATTTAGAGCACCCAATCCATGGTAGACTTGAGGTAAATTCCAACAAGTAACAAAAGTAACAAAAACTGCTGGTGGTGTAAACTAATCAGGGTTAATATAAATTACATTAATGCATCCACAATCAAAATACTTCTGCAGCCATAAGGCATGCAAGTAGGGTTGCCAACCGTCCCGTAAAATACGGAATCGTTCCTTATTTGGAAAACCAAACGTCGTGCTCCGTATTGAACTGATATGGGACGCGTTTTGTTCCGTATTTTTATCAATGGGAGAGAAATGCTGCAGATTAGACTGAGACAGGGCGATATGTATGAAACAGAAAGAAACTGCTGTTACCGTGGAAATTAGAAAGCGTCTTGTTATTATTTTAAGTAGCGTTCACTTTTAGTCTTAGTAACGCCGTGTGTGCGCAGGCATATCAGCATAACATGATCAACATAACATGATGTTCTTTATGCATGTTGTTTTGCCTAAAATATGGTTCTGATTTATTATTATAAAGAATGAAAATTATATACTGTACATTAAACAGCCTAAATAAAACATTTTGAGTTCCTATGACGGTGTAAGACCTGTTATATTTGTTATAGGTGCAACCCTGACCGCCTAACCCCAGGGTTGCCAGATTGCTACAGTGTCAAAATCCGACAAAATGCATGGAAAACCACCCAAACATACTCATTAAAAACATTATACTAATTAACTGCTGATATCTTACAGATCAGTAATTATAAATTTAGTGACATTTAAAATTTTTTGATTTGCAATGTCGTGAAACCTGCCAATTTCCCCGCCAGTTTCAAATAAAATCCTCCAAATCTGCCAACACAGGCGTTACAAATGTACATTTATATTCTTAAGGGAATTTAGCCATAGGCAACAGGACATGATTACCCAAGTGCTGGGTTGAGAAAATAATCCACCAGTTGGGTTATTTGAGTAAGAAATAACCCAGCAGGGTAACCCAAAGGTCTAATATGCTATCACACCACTGCAGAGTGTTCATTTATTTATTTATTATAAATAAAATGTATGTGATTCAGGCAGGTAATACATTTTTATAAATTTTATTGTATTACTGAAAGTTTTCTATAAGTCCGTTATTTAAAATGTATTTATGTCACTTTACATATTCCTAACAGGTATCATTTTTTTTTAACATCAGGTACACTATACCTGTGTTTGTGAACCTTTGGAAACGGTCTGAATTTTTGCAATAATTATTCATAATCTGCTCTTTTGTCTTAATTGTTGAAGTGTCATTATAATAGAATGGAAGAATAATAGAAGAACACAGTCTACCTACACTACACACAAACAGTTGTACATTTTATGTCTATGTAGGACAAAAGTTTGTGAACTTTCAAGCCTTTGACTTTTTAAAAAGTCACGATTTTTAATTAATGACATAAAAACACATTTTAGATGACATTTAAAGAAGAATTTGTGGGGGACATGAAGCTGGAAAAGACTAAGGAAGACCTGGGTGTTCTTCATCAATCCATAATAAGAGAAACTGTCTGTGAATAAAGAGAATATGAAACAACAAAAGCACAGCAGGCTCCTGTGAAGCATCTCAACCCTGATGCATAAACCCTGATGCTTTCCACACTTCCTTAAGTAAGGAAAGCATATTGATAAGTTATCCACCACCTAAAGCTTAATAAAGGACAAAATAATACATAAGTAAATGAACAACAGATTCGCTTGAAGGTTTAATTAATGTGTTTAATAAGATTATGTTCATGTTATTAGTTTAGGTGGAATGTTTAACAAAATGCATTAGGAAACAAACTGGTATTATGATCAGCTCTTATTTCGAGAACAGTTGGGACAATTTGTAAAATGCAATAAGAACATTCCTTTGTAATTTGTTAATTCTCTTAAACCTTGAACATAGGTACAAAGAAAAGATTTCTAATGTTTTCACTGACCCACTTAATTGCATTTTTGATGTCTGCAACACACTCAAAGTTGAAACAAAAGCATATTTGCCACTGTGTAGCATTACCTTTCCTATTAATTACAGTTTTCAGTCATTTGGGAACTGAGAATACTAATTGTTGCAGTGTTGCTAATGGAATTTTCAACCATTCTTGCTCTAGCTGCTCAGCAGTCCATGGTGGCCATTGTGTGATTGTCTTTTTCATGATGAAAATAACCATAGCCTTCACAGGAAAAGACATTGCCTTGATGGAAGCTTAGGTCTCTTCAAAATTCCAATATATGCATCTGCATCAGTGGTACCTTCACACATAAGCAAGTCACACATGGTGTGGCCACTGATGCACCCCATACCATGAAACCTTTTGCCGTCAGTCTGCATCCAATCCATTTTTGTGTTGGGCATGAAGATCTCAACATCAATTTGTAATAAAAACAAGCTGAAATGTGGATTTACTTGACCACACAATGTTCCACTATCTTTCTGTCATGAGCTTGGGCCCACAGAACTCGACAGCATTTCTGCATATAGTGACTGATATACTCTTTTTGTAAAACACTTAGATTGTAAAATATCTTAATCATTTGTCATTTTGCACAAAAAAAATGCTTTCAAGAGGTTGAGCTTTTATTGTATCTTTATTTCATACCCAGACGGCTTGGTGGGTAGCACTGTCGCCTCACAGCAAGAAGGTCCTGGGTTCGATCCCCAGGCGGGGTGGTCCGGGTCCATTCTGTGCGGAGTTTGCATGTTCTCCCCGTATCTGCATGGGTTTCCTCCGGGAGCTCCTGTTTCCTCCCACAGTCCAAAAACATGCAGTCAGCTTAATTGGAGACACTGAATTGCCCTATAGGTAAATAGGTGTGTGTGTCTGCTCCATGATGGACTGGCGCCCCATCCAGGGTGTTACTGTGTGCCTTGCGCCCATTGAAAAGCTGGGATAGGCTCCAGCACCCCCCTGTGACCCTAATTGGATAAGCGCTTTAGAAAGTGAGTGAGTATTTCATTCCCAATTATTATTATTATTATTATTATTACAAGGGTTCTTCAAAAAGTTTCCGCACTTTTTAAACTCTATTTATTAAGAATTTCAAAATCAAATGACATCACTTTTTTACATAGTCACCTTCCAATGCATTTTTCCCAGCATTATTCCCAGCAACTTTTTATGTTTTTGGTTGAGCCGTAGCCACTGATGCACCGCTGCTTAAACATCATCACCACATGAAAATCTTTTTCCCCTTAAAGCTTCATTGAGCGTCCAAAAAGGTGGAAATCAAATGGTGCTAAACTCTTATTGCTTTAATGCTTGATCCTCAGATCCTCCAACACCGGGCTATTTACGTTTCTTCACATTAGACTCTCATCTATGCACCAACCACTCTGTCAGTGCCCTTACATTTACTATTTCAATCCAACCTTACCACCTTTATGGAGCCACATGCAAATGATCCCAGGGTCTGTGACCTCGTCCTTCATTATTCTGTGATAAGCTCCTGCAGGAAGGTGCAAGCCACCATAGTGTTTATATGATACGTTTATAAACCGTCTGCACAGACACTCAGTCCAGTGAGCCTTCTCATCCTCAGGACCTGACCTGAGGTTAATTAAATTGGCTAACCCTTTTAACTATCTACTAAGACTCCTAGCAAATTGAGAGAAAATGTCAAAGGTCTACATGACCTTGTGTAGGACCTTGTGCACCACTAACAGCATGTAATGTTGTGTACCACACTGATGAAGAGCTTAGACCAGAGATTCGGAGAGTTTTATCCATCTGTGCTTACAAGTTATCGGATCATCTTCTGTCCTCAATGTCCCTGGTCCAGCATATGACCCAGATCATTAAAACTGGCACTAATATGACATAGATCATCTGGCTACTTTTTCCTGTTGCTCCATAAAGGTGGTAAGGTTGGATTAAATAGTAAATGTAAGGGCACTGACAGAGTGGTTGGTGCATAGATGAGAGTCTAATGTGAAGAAACGTAAATAGCCCAGTGTTGGAGGATCTGAGGATCAAGCATTAAAGCAATAAGAGTGAGATTATGTAGACATTTAAATGTCAGATATTTATACTTCATAAGTATAAACTGGTATGGAAAGTGGTAGCAAATGTGATTGGTATGAAAACATGAAAATGTGCAGAGCTCTATGTGCAATGCTCTGTTAATCATTTTTGGCGCCTGGTATGCTTCTTTCTTGTCTGTTTAGATCTATCTATTATTATGACCATTTCTTAGCGTGTAAATTGAAAGCTGGTAAAAGTACACTGAATAACAAAAGTTTGTGGATCCTAACCATGAGCATGCTGGACTTCCTATTCCAAAACTATTGGCATTAACATGTAGTAACCTCTGCTTTTAGTCTTTTAATAAGGTTTCCATGAAATTTGGAAGTATTTGTGCAGGCACTAACGTTCCTGACCTTACAAAACCTTAGAGAGTCATGGCAAAGAACACTTTTGCACTTTTTTTTTCAATGAATGCTAATTATCCTGTTTATTTTTTCATGGCTCCTGCAGATGACTTGCTTCCCTGTGCCAAGTGTGTTAAGTCCTCCATTGTTAATGATAATTTTGTAATATGTGTACATTAGTTATTGGTTTGACAAAAAGGATTTTAGCATTAGGCAGCACAGTGGCTCGGTGGGTAGCACTGTCGCCTCACAGCAAGAAGGTCCTGGGTTTGATCCCCAGGCAGTGCGGTCCGGGTCCTTTCTGTGCTGAGTTTGCATGTTCTCCCCGTGTCTGTGTGTGTTTCCTCCGGGAGCTCTGGTTTCCTCCCACAGTCCAAAAACATGCAGTCAGGTTAATTGGAGACACTGAATTGCCCTATAGGTGAATGGGTGTGTGTGTGTGTGTATATATGTCTGCCCTGCGATGGACTGACAGACCTGTCCAGGGTGTTACTGTGTGCCTTGCGCCCATTGAAAAGCTGGCTCCAGCATGAACCACGACTCTAATTGGATAAACGGTTAAGAAAGTGAGTGAGTAAGTGATTTCAACATTACAAGGAGGCTTTTGGGCTCTAGAAAAAAGTAGTGATAAAGAGGAATACTTTTAGCTGACCCGAATGGCTGAGGTAGAATTCTCACAGTGGGGTGAATAGGTGACGTCACAGCAACATAGCCATAGTGTTAGGAACCAAACTTTTCAGGTCCACAGGTATTTTTTACTTATTAGTGTCTGAGGTAGTGGTATGCTCTGTCCCCTTACCATTTTGATGCAATAGCAAAACCTACAGCAATTTATAGTTGCTGAACTGCTGGATGTCTAAACGATGCTCTAAAAACAACATTGGTTTAATGGATTAATGGTTCACTTAAAGTTGCTTAGAGACAATGTTTATTGTAAAAAAAAGAGCTATACAAATAAATTTGACTTGACATGTTGAAGAAGAAAGGCCTGTGTAATGGCTTCAACTTCCATAGAATCAGCAGTGGGAATAGATTACAGAATCATGTCCATTCTCTAATGCCAGCAAAGGGTCAGCAATCACCTGCACCTGGTAGATCCTTTCAAAAGTCGTTCCTGTTAAGCTTTTGTTTGCTGGCTCATTGATTTAGTGTGATATGGTGTCCGTGGCTTTGCGAGGCCGCTATCTTTTGTTTTCTGCCTGCTCAGATGTAGGCACTCTGATCTTTTTCTGAGGAACACAGACAGTGTTATAGCACCTTTTTGGCCATCATGGAATAATAACCCTGAGCCAAGGTCAAGCTGCCTCCAGTGGTGTTGTGAGCGCACACTTTTGACCGGAGCCCCACAGCTGGATT
This sequence comes from Trichomycterus rosablanca, assembly GCF_030014385.1. Taxonomy (NCBI): domain Eukaryota; kingdom Metazoa; phylum Chordata; class Actinopteri; order Siluriformes; family Trichomycteridae; genus Trichomycterus; species Trichomycterus rosablanca. Next base: position 34,353,838 of record NC_085991.1, on the reverse strand, counting down.
TATATTAGGCGCGGGCTGTGACAGTGATGCCGTGGCTGCTTTGCCTCTTTTTAATTGTTGCTTAGTGTATACTGAGCTCTTCTATTTTTTTATTCTCTTTGTGAGTTATCACACACCAGTGGACTGAGTAGATAGTGTTGTGATAACTTATTTGACATAACATATCACTGTAATACTTGTCATCTGCTATAATGACTTGTGACAGCTTATGACATCTTGCATTAAAGTGCATGAAAGGTTTTTGACATACATTTTTGACAGAAATTTGATGTTATATGTTATATTTCAGAAATATTTTTTATTGTTAATGAGCTATTCTGCTTCATCTTCTTAAAGGGGGGACTGTCCCACAGTTTGAATACCACTAACAGTGAACATATTGTTCATGCCCCAGAAACAATCATTTATTCATTTGGATAATGTCTTACTCAGCCAGTATAACATGTTGGCACAGCATCAAACTGCTTAAAATTTGTTTTTTTTTTCCCCTTTATAACTTGTCAAATCATGTCACTTTCTGTACAAAACTTTTGATAGAAAAAAGCAGAAGAACACCATGTTCACAAGAAATGCTGTTTGTCCAAAACTTTCTGATGATCATTATTACTGAAATGTAGCGATTCATCATGGTTTGAAGCAGTAACTCCTTATCAACATAAGTCGCTCACACACACACAGGTAATAATACAGTGTTAACTTGTAACTCAACGTCCCCCAAACTCAAAATCTTTAAAACTCACCGCCCTTTGTTGAGAAATGTTTACCCTTAAACCAGTGGCAGCTGCTGGTCTTTCAAAAAGGGGAAGCTCATTGTCAGCCTACATCATAAAATTTGTCAGTTTATTTATACATAAATTCTGCCCTCTGTTCCTTTTCAAGAAAATGGCCTGTGATCCTATCGTACCAAGTAGACGTCTTTTCCAGTGACTTGACCAGTGTCCTGAAACAAATACTATGAGTGTATTTTATTTACACAATGAACAATGGAAATTGTCAAGTAATTTCACCAAGCAAATACCAAGAAATGGGTTGCAGTTTGTCTTTCGACTTCACTCGCAAAATCCGCAATGGGACTGAAGCTCCCAGTGATTAAGTGACGGTGTAGATCTCAAAATAGCTGTCAATCAAAACGGGATTCAGCCTTTCGACTGATCCTCCTATCATCTTGCAGAAGCTCCACGTCCAAATCGTGGCATTTATCCAATGACCGGCGAGTTTCAAAGCAATGAAAAAACCATTCCATGCAGTCCCATTGAAGTGAATAGACGCTTAGCTTCTACGGGCAAATGCATTGACGCTACGGGAGTTAACAAAATCGATTTGTGATAAGTAGCTGATTCTGAACGAACTCGTCTTCGAGATGAACGTGTTCTAACGCATTTGTAGTCAATGAAATGTTAACACAACTGTACATATTTGACCATTTAATTTTTGACATTTTAGGGGAAGCTGAGCTTCCCTTGCAGTCTTAGAGGAAACGGCACTGCCTTAAACTCAATGTTTTCTTTAAACTTGAGGTGTTTGGTTTATTTTTAAAAAAAATTCTTTATTTCATTTCAGATTAGGGAAGCACAGTGACTCGTGGGTAGGACTGTTGCCTCACAGCAAGAAGGTCCTGGGTTCGATCCCCTAGCGGGGCGTTCCGGGTCCTTTCTGTGCGGAGTTTGCATGTTCTCCCCTTGTCTGCGTGGGTTTCCTCCGGGAGCTCCGGTTTCCCCCCCACAGTCCAAAAACATGCAGCCAGGTTAATTGGGGACACTGAATTGCCCTATAGGTGAATGGATGTGTATATGTGTATGTGTCTGCCCTGCGATAGACTGGCACCCTGTTCAGGGTGATACTGTGTGCCTTGCACCCATTGAAAAGCAAGGATAGGGTCCAGCACCCCCGCACCCCTCTCTCTCTTTTTATCAAATAGAAATTTCTTCAGTAACTAATGCAGGCTAGGCTATTTGGCAAAACAGTCTGCCAGCTTCAAGCAGTTTTGATAATGTTTGCTAAATAAAAGTTATTTTGATATAATTAAACAATTAGAAATTAATCAACGCTGGTTAAACAAGTTTAAATACGAGGGATCTTTAAAAAGTTTTCGCACTTTTATATTTTTGTTGGAAACGATGAGGGTGGTGGAGCAGTAACTGATCGTGTCAGAGACTGAGAGAGAGCTTATAGTCTGGATTAGCACTATCTGATTTCCACCTTTTTGGACCCCTCAAAGAAGCTTTAAGGGGAGAAAGATTTTCATGGAATGATGATGTGAAAGCAGTAGTGACTACGCGCTCAACCAAAAACATTTTTTGCTGATGGCATTAAAAAGTTGGTACGATGCTGGGAAAAGTGCATTGGAAGGTGATTATGTAGAAAAGTGATGTCATTTGTTTTTGAAATTCCTAATAAATAGAGTTTTAAAAAGTGTAGAAACTTTTTGAAGAACCCTAAAATTACACATACACTACTTCCACATGGATATAATATATTATCTTAACACACTCATGTGTCACATTTCTGCTACTTTTGGGCAAAAAACAATCCTGTTAGAGTAAATTTGATGCAAAATGTCTTCATTAATTATGAATACTTCTTTTACAGTTGTATGTGGGTGAAGATACAGTCAAAGTGGTAAATGTTGTTTATTTCTTGAGATGGCAATAAAGACATGGCAGTTTATTTAATTTGCATAATATTAAATACTTATTTATCATGTATTTTCCAATTTTAGTAATGACTAAATAATTATTAATCCACATACACTATGATTAATGGCTAAAATGACCTGTTTAGAGGCCAACTAGCTCAGTTTCTGTTCAGTTTAGGTTGACTGCTATATGAAAGCTTATTCCTCGTCTCTGCACATAGAATATAGCATAACTAATACCAAAGACTTCTTAAAGTACAAAAGAAAGCATTTCTGATGAACCTGGGGCATCTCATTACAGCTGATCTACCATTTGCAGCTCTAAAACACAATAGCATGCATTATCTGCTCACTAATGGGTCCCATAGTGACGCAGCTTCAGGCAAGTGGCTCTAATTGCCCCTTCCACAATGCCTAAGGGAATATGGAAAGATCACTGCAGCTCAGGTTTCTATTTTGCCATGAGCCTCTCTTATCCCCAGGGTGTATTGTTTACCTTTGGCACAGAAAAGAGTGAGAGCAGACCCTGATTTGGTGCTGGTTTAATTTTTTATGATTCAAGGAAATGGACAAATGTGCCTGTGGACATGTTGAAGAGGTAGGAGATTTGGAAGATGTAGGAAGGTCAGAAAAGAGGTAAAGAACATAGCCTATAACATGATACACACTTTCTGTGTGTTTTTTTTAACTGGATTTCTTGTTCACTTACTAAAACACAGATAAACCAAAAAAAAATCTCTGTTCTCACTTGCAATCTCTGTTGTTGTTTTTTTACATTTCTACATTTCTAATTTGACCTTTCACTGTATAAACTGGATAAAAAAGAGAAAAAGAGGGTAAAAGAAATAGATTAAAATGAGAGAGAATATTATAATACATTTATTATAATAAAAAATATATATATATACTGTATATACATATCAGTCTATATACACCGATCAGCCATAACATTATGGTTTCCTCCTTGTTTCTACACTCACTGTCTACTTTATCAGCTCCACTTACCATATAGAAGCACTTTGTAGTTCTGACTGTAGTCCATCTATTTGTCTACATAGTTTTTTAGCCTGCTTTTACCCTGTTATTTAATGGTCTGGACCCCCACAGAGCAGGTATTATTTAGGTGGTGGATCATTCTCAGCACTGCAGTGACAATGACATGGTGGTGGTGTGTTAGTGTTTGTTGTGCTGGTATAAGTGGATCAGACACAGCAGTGCTGCTGGAGGTTTTAAATACCATGTCCACTCACTGTCCACTCTATTAGACACTCCTACCTAGTTGGTCCACCTTGTAGATGTAAAGTCAGAGACAATCGCTCTTCTATTGCTGTTTGAGTTGGTCATCTTCTAGACCTTCATCAGTGGTCACAGCCCATGGGGCGCTGTTGGCTGGATATTTTGGGTTGATAGACTATTCTCGGTCCAGCAGTGACAGTGAGGTGTTTAAAAGCTCCATCAGCCCTGCTGTGTCTTATCCACTCCTACCAGCACAACACACACTAACACACCACCAACATGTCATTGTCACTGCAGTGCTGAGAATGATCCACCACCCAAATAATACCTGCTCTGTAGTGGTTCTGGGAGAGTCCTGACCATTGAAGAACAGCATGAAAGGGGGCTAACAAAGCATGCAGAGAAACAGATGGACTACAGTCAGTAATTTCAGTAACTGTAGAACTACAAAGTGCTTCTATATGGTAAGTGGCGCTGATAAATATATGTAAATATATAATGTTATATATTATAACAACCTGCAAGAAGTCCAGACCGTTGGGATAAACTGGAACACAGTTTTGCAAGCCATGTGTTTTTGTTTAACATCGGAGCCTGAGATTCCAAATGCTGTATTGATTGAATGGGAATACATTCCCACAGACACACTCAGAAGACTTATGAAATGCCTTCTGAAACTGGTGGTGGTGAGGAGGGGTGGAATGTGATGTCTGAAAAGCTCTGGATTAAATCTTTACATTCTTTTGGTCATATAGGAACTGTGCAGCACAGTACATGCTTTGTCACCATGCCAACAAGCTCTGTGCTGTCCAATGTGCTGATTTGCTTAAAAAGGATGTGCAAACCAGCAGCTTGTTAATCCAGTATATAGTTTTATATTATCCTTTAGTAAGATATTTTAATATCTGTAATAATACCAGAAATGATACACAGTAATATGTACGCATCTGTAATTACATGACTTAATTTATTTTCACTTACTGTGTGACCTGAAACCACTGGGTGCAGGGAATAGATGAAAAATGCATCCAATTTATCACAGGAAAACACACACTTATCCATTTACTTTCTCCCTTTCTAGGGGCAATTTAGAGTCATAATTTCTTATTCTGCATATCCCAAGGTTGAAAAAAGGTCACCACTACCCAATTTACTGGGCAGTACACTGACCTTTAAGTGTGTTTTTTTTGTTTTCTGATTTCTGATTAAAAAATACAGTCAATTCAGATTCCCTACCATATAATTGTTACACACCTCAATTGTTTGCACAATAAGGTACTACCCTTTTAAAGAGAGGCATAGCATCTCTCAATGCAGGGGGAATGGCAGCGCTCTCAATCAATAATGGGTGCAAATGTTTTTGACCATTCTTCCAGAAGCGCATTTGTGAGGTCAGACACTGATGTTGGATGAAAAGGTCTGGCTCGCAGTCTCCGCTCTAATTCATCCCAAAGGTGTTCTATCGGGTTGAGGTCAGGACTCTGTGCAGGCCAGTCAAGTTCTTCCACATCAAACTCGCTCATCCATGTCTTTATGGACCTTGCTTTGTGCACTGGTGCACAGTCATGTTGGAACAGGAAGGGGCCATCCCCAAACTGTTCCCACAAAGTTGGGAGCATGAAATTGTCCAAAATCTCTTGGTATGCTGAAGCGTTAAGAGTTCCTTTCACTGGAACTAAGAAACCAAGCCCAACTCCTGAAAAACAACCACACACCATAATCCCCCCTCCACCAAACTTTACACTTGGCACAACGCAGTGAGACAAGTACCGTTCTCCTGGCAACCGCCAAACCCAGACTCGTCCACTGGATTGCCAGATGGGGGAGCATGATTTGTCACTCCAGAGAACACGTCTCCACTGCTCTAGAGTCCAGCTTTTCACCACTGCATCTGATGCTTTGCATTGCGCTTGGTGATGTAAGGCTTGGATGCAGCTGCTCGGCCATGGAAACCCATTCCATGAAGCTCTCTACACACTGTTCTTGAGCTAATCTGATTTGTTTGATTATTAGGATTTTAACGTCATGTTTTACACTTTTGGTTTCATTCATGACAGGAATGGTAGTTACTCATTACACAAGGTTCACCAGTTCACAAGGTTATATCAAACACAGTCATGGACAATTTAGTGTCTCCAATTCACCTCACTTGCATGTCATGGACTGTGGGAGGAAACCGGAGCACCCAGAGGAAACCCACGCAGACACGGGGAGAACATGCAAACTCCACACAGAAAGGACCTGGACCGCCCCACCTGGGGATCGAACCCAGGACCTTCTTGCTGTGAGGCGACAGTGCTACCCACATAGCCACCATGCCGCCCGAGCTAATCTGAAGGCCACATGAAGTTTGGAGGTCTGTAGCGATTGACTCTGCAGAAAGTTGGCGAACCTCTGCGCACTGTGCACCTCAGCATCCGCTGACCCCGCTCTGTCATTTTACGTGGCTGAGTTGCTGTCGTTCCCAATCGTTTCCACTTTGTTATAATACCACTGACAGTCGACTGTGGAATATTTCGTAGCGAGGACATTTCACGACTGGACTTGTTGCACAGGTGGCATCCTATCACGGTACCACGCTGGAATTCACTGAGCTCCTGAGAGCGACCCATTCTTTCACAAATGTTTGTAGAAGCAGTCTGCATGCCTAGGTGATTGGTTTTATACACCTGTAGCCATGGAAGTGATTGGAACACCTGAATTCAATTATTTGGATGGGTGAATACTTTTGGCAATATACTGTATCTCTATGGCCATCAAAGATGTTATCAGTCATGAAAACACAGATCTGGCCACTAGAATGAATGAGGCGGTTGTAAATTTTCCTACAAAAGCAAACTTAGTACACTAAGACACCAGTAAAAAATTGATTTTGGGCATCATAAATAGCCACTGTGTGTGCTCTCTTTAAAAGGAACAATTTCAGATATTCCAAACAAGGCAATCATCAAAGAACTTGGTCAGTTTGGGAAATTTGTCAGTACCATTAAATGGTACATCTCGGGTGATGAAATGCTGCCTTTTTTATTCAGGTGACAGGTGTTCATGTTTCTTAAAACACCTAATGAAGCATTAAAGGTGTCTTTTAGACTACAGCATGAAGACAACTCATATATTTTTGCAACAACCAATTATATGCATTGTTTTGAATGTGGTGATGTCTGTCACAAAAGGCTTTTTTGTCCACATAAAAAAACAAGTAAACAGGGTGAGTGGGGACAACAGTGGTGAAACTGCTCCAACTGAATCAAACAGACAAGACAACACAGAGACTCAAAAAAGAAGACAAACACCAGTGACTGAAACAATTTTTCAACAACAACAAAAAAATCCCTCAGAACTCATGACCAATGACCCTGATAAAGACCTGCGGTTCCTTGATATTTCTTGGGCAGAGGTACTAGTCCGGGAGCATGAACCCTGTCTGACATTTCAGATATGTTGTGAAGTCAGTTTATAAATGACCCATGCAGCACAGAAGAAATAAATGACTTAACAGATTAAACAAAAGAAAAAAACAAAAATTGACTATTTAAATTATTTCTCTAATACTGATTATTTCATAAGATTTGTACTAGAGCTGGGTGGTATGACGGTGCATTCGGTATATCGTCTTTGATACCGTATAGAGTTTTCATATACCGTTATACCATAACATAGTTAATTTCACCAGCTGTAGGCTTCAAAAGGCAGCAAATCATATAATATTGTTTGCTGCTAAAAGCGCTATGGAGCGCCGTGCAAATGTTCTCAATATGGTGAAAAAAAAAAAAAACAGATGGAGGGTGAGGAGAGGAAGACCAAATTTGCACCAGAAAAACCAGCCAAAGAAATGAGGCGTGTCTTTTTGTCGAGCCACGACTGTTGCAAAGACTGACATTACAAACGCAGTAACAATCCACATATGCAAGGACACGATTCCTCTATAGACAGTCGAGAAAGAAGCTTTCAGAGCAATAATTAAAACACTGGATTTTAGGTTTGTCTTACGGGATGAAAATACTTCAGGTCAGTTGCTAAAACAACAATATAAGCAAACTAAAGAAGGAGATATATAAAGTTGTCAACTTTTCTACAACAAACCAGTGGACAAGTTGTAAAGTGGAATTTGCAAATGTCAGTTTATTTGTTAAAGGGAGAGCTAAGGGTAATTGTACAATACTTAAATATTAAATAAACAATAAACATTTTATATTTTGCAACTGTTTCACGCGTACTGATTCCATCATATATTGTACTCAAGATCTTAATTATATACATGGTGAAATGAAAACATTTTATATTATATGTACTTATGACAGTAGAATTAGCCACAGACATAAAAAGTCCCAGTCAAACAAAAAATAAAACATTCCGTGTATACTGTGACACTGTCAGAATCTTAAAACATACCATGAAACAAATTTTTGGTCATACAGCCCAGCCTTAATCTGTAAAGACCATTCAAAAAAATTGTTGTTACAAAGTGATTTCAAAGTAAAAGCACTACCAGCTACAAAGGTTTTTGACAGCAGTCTGTAAATGAAAGACACCAAAAATGAATGAAGAATATACAAAATAGCTAGAAAAAACCCCCAAAACAATCATGAATGGTGACTTATTTGCCACATACTGCTTTCGCTGTCTGTTTTCTTCCCTTGTATTCCACTATGAAGAGTGTAAAGGTAGGCTATTTAAACATTAATGGGTCAAGGGAGAAAGGAAAAAAATGGCAGTGCTGGACAAGTATAATAAGCTTTTAGATTTACATGAATTCTTTCTTTTAGAAACTCACAACAATCTAAAAAAAGTGGAATGGCGTATGTGGTGGGATGAAGAATGTGCCTTTAGTCATGGCAGTAATTTAAAAGCAGGGGTAGCATTCCTTTTTTAACCATCTGTAAATGAGAAAATTTTATCAAAGACAGAGAAAAAAAAAGGTTGAATTTTATTGTTCAAAACTGAATATAAAAACCATGTGATTGTTTTTATTAACATATACAGTATGTTTCAGACATAGGTGGGGAGTTTCTACACTCACTGTCCATACACTCACATACCATATGGAAGCACTTTGTAGTTCTACAATTAGTCTGTAGTCCATCTGTTTCTTTACATACCTTTTTAGCCTGTTTTCACCCTGTTCTTCAATGGTCAGGACCAACTAGGTAGGAGTGTCTAATAGAGGGGACAATGAGTGGACACAGTATTTAAAAACTCCAGCAGCGCTGCTGTGTCTGATCCACTCATACCAGCACAACACACACTAACTCACCATGTCTGTGTCACTGCAGTGTTGAGAATTATCTACCACCCAAATAATACCAGGTAGTGACCTGACCATTGAAGAACAGCATGAAAGGGGGCTAACAAAGCATGCAGAGAAACAGATGGACTACAGTCAGTAATTGTAGAACTACAAAGTGCTTCTATATGGTAAGTGGAGCTGATAAAATGGACAGTGAGTGTAGAAACAAGGAGGTGGTTTTAATGTTATGACTGATCGGTCATATGACCCATATGACCCCCCCCAACAGAATCTACAAAATCTACAAAAGTTTAAGAAGGTTTTCAGTAACATTTAATTCTCTCTTGTTATTATAAATATAGTACATTCATTTTTTCTACCACTTTACACACTTGTGAGGCATGGTGTCTTACTCTGCAGGGGGTACACTGGCGTTTTCTATCATAAATGGAGACAAATGTTTTCTTGACTCAAGTGCAAGGGTTAGACAGAATCACAACAAATACTAAAATTGTAATAGAAATATAACAAGGTGCTTAAAGAAAGAAAATCTAATTGCATTGCCTGAAGCGGGATTCAATACTAGATTGCAGAACGGACTGATCTACACTTCCTGCTGTAAGAGGAAGCGGACGGAGGTATTGGACCTGTTATAGCTTTCCCTAATAGCTTAATGGCCATCAAAGATGCTATTTGTCGTGGAAACTTAGATTCAGCAACTAGAATAAACAAGGCGGTTGTACATTTTTATTATTATTTTTTAAGATATACTCTACCATTGCTGAGCTGTAATCACATTTACATTTGCTTCAACAGATGCACAATGGTCACTGTTTTAATACTATTTGTTTTTGAAACGTCTAGCACCTGCATTTGGGCCCAGTATTTGTATTTGGGGTGTTTCCTACTCCTCCAGTATCTGGGGTGTTTCCTTCTCCTCCAGAACCAGGCTCTTTCCTAAATGGTAGCTGGAGCTCTTTGTAGAAGAGGCCCATTAAAAGAAGGACTGAAGACTTACAGTGGTGGATTGTACACTGAACAGCAGCTACAAACAATACAATTCACATCTGGACTCTTCACAGACTGGATGTCCATTCTGTGAAGATTTTGAAACACTCTTTCATTTCTGTTATATGTTCACACCTAAATTCCACTTATTGTAAGTTGGGGTTAATGTTCCACAGCAGCTTTTTTGCTTTTGGACCCTTAAATATTGTTTAAAAAAACAGTAGTTTTACTGAGCTTCTTTTTTTGGTAAAGTAAACATAGCTGTTTGGCTAACTAGAAACAAAGAGCAAGCTTAAAAGTAATGGAGGATTAACCTCAATAAAAACTCTCAAGGGACTAATATTGGTGTGACCGATGTTAAAATATGCCTGTTTTAAATGAATACAATATAACACCTAATGTATACTCAACTGATATGTTGGGGGAAATAAAAGAATACTTTTATAAAACAGCTTAAATTATGCTGGATAATGTGAAGCCTATCATATTATAGCATTTTAAATGATTCTACCTAAATTGCCTTATTTTATTGTACTTATTTTTCAAATAAACAAGTACAGAATGCAATAACCTTTTATGTATATAGCTATACACCATTATGTAAATTTGAGGTATAAAATGGGCCCAGTGATTTGTATTGTCTATTAAAGAAAACCAAAAAGTAAAAATCTCTCTTTGTCTTGATGATTATGAAGAGGACAGATAAATTGCATGCAATACATCTTTAGTCCTCCTGAATTGTAAATCAGTGGGATAAGTGTAAGTCTGGTCCTCTGTGATTAATGCCACTTTTCCACTGCACTGTACTTTATGTTACAGCATGCCTTTATATCTGTGACACCATATTTGGTGGTTGTTTCTATTGCCAAGTGACCCATGCTGTACCTAATTATCCATGCTAAATTCGCATGTGTGGGGAGAGACAGAGTGCAGACTGATAATTAGTTAAACAGAATCACCACTTGAGTAAGAAAATACTAATGCTATATTTACTGCAATATATTTCTTTTTTATGTATTTACTTTACAGTGGTACCTTGAAACTCAATGTCAGTTGGTGCTGGGAGTGGCGTTAAGTTTAAAAGACGTCAAGTTTCAGGGTATTTTTTTTCCCATAAGGATGTATGGGAAACCTGTTAATGTGTTTCATGGTCCCGTGGAACTGCATATATTTTAGGCTAATGTAAAATAATGAGGTTGTTTTTAACACTTACACACTGGAAATAACACAAATATAAAAAAAACACTGAAATACAATTGAAAAGATAAAAAAAAAAAAATACAATAAAACCTGCACTGTACCTTTACTTCTTTATTGTTTCCGTATGCTTCTTAATTGTGGAGGTGCTTGATCTTGGAGTACCGTATTTCATTCAGCAAAGGCGCATTCACATGAGAAGCGGCAAAACTGCTTTTGCGCTGCTGTGCTGTTATTTCCTATGGAGTGTGGCGGTGCATAAAGCTTAATGTCACTTATTGTACTAAAACAACAAGTGAAGAATTTAATTAGTGGAGAGAACTTATGAGCATTAATAATTAAGAAAGGTTTTGATTCTATGTCGATCTTTTATTTTTTTTTACAATAAGCGTTTTAGACTCTCTCGGAAAAGTTGATTCTCACAATTTCTCAGAACCCTGAGCTATAACACAAGTTTATAAGTGAAACAGGAGAAAAATCCAGCTAAACACAGACGCATGTGGAGCTTTCAGAGTGAATTTGACGGTTATTCCACACAAATGCAGATTCGTCTCATAGTCACACTTTGATGACGTTTTACCGCACCGCTCAAGCCAAGCGCTGAACAAAACGGCTGTTCATTGTTAATTTGAAATTATATTAAATTTTTTTCAAAAAAGCTGAACATGTTGAGTTTAAGGTAAACGTCGATTTTTAAGGGTACAAATTTCTCAACGAAGGGCATCAAGTTTAAAAGATTTCGAGTTTAGGGGACGTTGAGTTACAAGATACCACTATACTTTTATTTATTTTTTTAAGCGAAGAAAGGCACTCTCTTCTGAACTCATTTAAAATTCTAAATATACATTTTTCCAGCGCGCCTAAAATCTTTTGTGATCGCTGTATAGTTTCTTTGGAGCCACCTTTTTTATCTAAAAACTTGGGAACATTAATGTAGGTGTATCGTTAATGCTTTGAGCTGGGGGAAAGAAGATGGGGAGAGTTCTAGATTTGTTTTCTGCAACAGCGCAATAGCAACACCCAGAGTTCAACCAGTTCAATCAGATTTTTTAAAATAAAACCTGCTTAATAGCAGGCCAACTTTAATTATATTTCTAAAATTCCTCGCGAGCTGTTTAAAAAATGGTAACAAACCGCAAATGGACCGCGGGCCTTAGCTTGGACATCCCTGCTTTAACTGCAGACATTCCTACTATTGATGAATTAATAGAGTATAAACAACATTTCATACAGCAGGCCAAGAAATCGACCATTAAAGCATGCAAAATAATTTAGCGGAAATTAAAAATGTAATTAAATCTTGAGGGAAATAACCTTTCATGTGTACATCCTTTGTTCTTCTGGGCTTGTTTTCAGAGCTTGTCTTATTTTGACGAGACAAAGGAATTAATGTTCTTGATGGAACACGATTTGTTTTTGATGTTTTCCAGCAAATGAACCAGCTGTTAACATGGGCAGACAGACATTGTATGGCAAGGGAAATTCTTAGGTAGAATTAGCTCATAAATAATCATGGTTGAAAATCCATAAACCTGAGCTTTTTATGTATAAAAAAGCTATCAAAAAGGATAACTTCCCCCTCTCTCATTTTACTGTTAGTTTTCACCTTCCAGAGTAAGAATTACATTGGCTGAAAAAGAGAGTGCTCATGTTTCCCCTCATCTACCTGACCATTTTAAATCTCTTTAAAGCTATTGTAATTATTTTTACAAATTCAATACAAATTCAAGCACCTTGCAGCCTGTTTCAGCAGTCTTTGATTTACCAAAATAGTTAACCATGGGAAAGGTTGACGGCAGCACTTTTGGCCCTTCAGAGATAGAGGGATGAGGTACATGACCCACGTCTTTATCTCGTCCACTCTCGTTTGAGTCGCCATTGTAGTAAGGATGGCTCAATCAAACAACATTGTGTCCGAGCACAAAAGCAGAGAGGACAGACGTCAGTGGGTGAGCATAACAATAGCCTGAGATAAAGAGTGACAGTGTGATGGCATGACAGTCTGACTGAGTAATGTCACCTTGCCCCAGCTGCATGTGGTCATTACAATCTAGCTGTATGTATTTAACACAGGCCCTTGGTGGAACAATAACACTGTTTTTAATCACCTCGGCAGATGTAGCTCCTCTTATGCACTGTGCAGCCATTTAGCTTAGCATTGATGAGCACTGTGAACAATCTGTTAACATACCAGTATGATCCACAGAGGAAATTACTTGGAGATTTTATGTTTTTTAGTTTCTTTTAGAGCTTTGATTAAGCGCACGTCATCTGGCGTCTCATCCTTCAGGGATAATTCAAGATGCTGGACATCACACATTATAAATAAGCACAATTTGTTCTGGTGGTGAGTCTTGGAGTATTTTGAAGGCATATTTTTTGTGCTTATAAAGTAAACTGTTATTTTAATGTAATTTTTTCACCCTGTGTCATCTTTGCTAGTTTTCTTTAAACTTATTAACACGGAGTTCATTAGTCATTTATACCCACCAAGCTCATGATACTTACTACTTTTACACTTATACCCACAATGCATTTATATTGTAGGTGTAGCTGATAAAATAGGCAATTATCTCCTGAAGTTTGGCACAAAGTGATGAGCCACGACCCACCATTGCTTGTAAAGACTGATTATATGGTGAATTCTTCTTTTATACCCAATCATGATTCCCTCACCTGTTACCAATTCACCTGCTTATTGTGGAATGCTGTAACATGAATATTCTATAAACCAGGGGTGTCAAACTCATTTTCACCGAGGGCCACATCTGCATTATGGTGACCCTCAAAGGGCCAATTGTACCATATCCTGCTGTGATTGCGTTCTGCCTTTTAAGTCTTGGACAATGTGTTGTTTTTCTTGGAGGCTTAAATCTGTGTTTATTCTGTATATTTATAATGTATATCTACATTTATATTCTTGAAGCACAAACTTGTATTCACTTTCCCATCTTTTATTAAATTCCCTTCCTTCTGCTTCAATTTTCTCTTCTTGTACATTTTGGGATTATTTGTAAATATTTCTCAACATCACTTGTTGGAAAACCGCCTCAGTTAAACGCTGATGCGGAAACACTGCTATCTAGTGGCAGGATGCGGTAACTTTGTGGGTCACAAAATCGGCATGCATTGTGGAAGACGCAGTTTATGTACGATTATACAGTGTAATTTAAGACAATCATATGTCTTTTAAGCTCTCTCGGGCCACATAAAATGATGTGGCCGGCCGAACTTGGCGCGCAGGCCTTGAGTTTGACACATTTTGCCCCTGTCCCATCTTTTTTTTTTTTTTGCAGGCATCAGATTATTTACAGGAAAATTAACTTACTGTATTTTCATTTTTTATGGTAAGTAAGTAAGTAAGTAAAATTTATTTATATAGCACTTTTCACAGATAAGAATCACAAAGTGCTTTACAAAAACATTGCATTACAAAATATATACACTCATCTACATAATAAAACACAATATAAAATAAATTAAACAATAAAAAGTAAAAAAAAAAAAAAAAAAAAAAAAAAAAAAAAAAAAAAAAACCACAAATAAATGAATAAATAAAAAAAAAAAAAAAAAAAAAAAAATTTAAATAGAATAAATAATTCATTCAACATTATACAAATGCCTGCTTGAAAAGATAAGTCTTTAGTTGTTTTTTAAAAGAATCTACAGAATCTGCAGATCTTAAAAAGTTGGGTAGTGCATTCCATAATTTTGGAGCGTTGACCTCAAATGCGCGATCCCCACGAGTCTTTAAGCGGGAGCGTGGGACAGACAGCAAGTTCAGCTTGCTAGACCTAAGAGAGCGCCCCGATACATATGGGTCAAGTAGCTCTGATATATACATCGGAGCCTGATGACCATTTTTTATGGTGTAATGTGACAAAAGGCAAGAACTTCGATGATTTTCTATAGGCATTGTAGCTATCCCAGCATAGAAAGTTCTAGAAGGTTTAAATCAGATAATGACGTCTATAGAGGGTATAATTAATGGGTCTAAGAAAGGAAAAGTCAGACTGCAGACAAACAGCTAAAAATGGTTAACATTGTAGAAGTGTGTCCCTCTGAACGTGAGGCAGCTGTCAGCGACTCTATTGTGATGCATTGGATTGCACTGACTTTCAACAATCAACTTCAGTTGAACACTAAAACTCACAAAAAGTGCCTGTCAATTGAAAGTCTAATCTACATTCAGCTATTTGATTATGCCTGTGTCTCTTTTAAACCTTTTAATTTAGGGCTATGTGGTCAAAGGTGTTTTTTTATTATTTGATAGGGTTCAGAGGCAAAGCTGTGAAGCTCTCCAGCCAAAGCTGATTTTACATTCCATGGAAGGTAAATATGAGCAAATGGCACTTAAAACATGCAGTTGCTAAGAGCCGTGATAAATCTGACAAGTCGAAAGGAGCCCGGATGATTAATGCTGTAGTATTTTTGGCTTTCCAACTTCAGCTCCCTCTGAAATATTGGTCCTAGTGGAATACTGGGTTTAATAAAGATCAGGTGGTGGAAGCAAAAAAAAAAACGTATTTGTTCAATGTAGTACTCCACATGGAACAATGAGGTGGTGGTTAAATAGGAAAGTGAAAGTTTTTGAGGTTTGGGGTACCTGGCAAGGATAATTTAAATCATGCATTAGTGTTATTCCTTTCCCCTTTTGTACACTGCTGTGTGAAAATTACATCATTTTCTTCACCCACTAGCAGCAATCAGACTATTTTATTTGTAAAGTGAACATTATACATTAAATACATGCCTACATTTGTAACGGGCTGGCCTGCAAATATCGCATCCACCAATAGAAGTAAGCACATGTCGAAGCACAGTATATTCAAGTGAATTACATCCCAGGGGCTAATGCACTACTGCACTACTACTGCATTAATGCTAAAACACTGGTGATAATACCTGGTGTTGTGTTCATCTATTTATTTCAGAGTTGTTTCAACATTAGTGCTGATTTAGGGAGAGCAAATAGCAGTGGTCTGTAATCATGTTGCTGTACGTTGGTGGATTGAGTAGCTGACATGTCGTGCTTAATTGCAGTTCCACCCAGTGCTCTAGTCCTCTTTGGTGTTTTTCCCTACCTTGCAAACCAATTGATGTGATGGGTGTTGTTGTAGTGTAGTATCAAATCCTGCCTTGAGTAACTGATTTTTTCCCCCGCTGGATTTTATTTTAGCCACTCGTTTAAGTGACTGTTATTTGTTGTTATTTGTTGGCTTTCCTCAGTCCCTTAGGATTCTTTTAAGCCATTGCAGTTTTGTCCAGAATCAGCTTGCCGGTGTGTCACTGCTCAGATTTTGCTCACCGTTTGTTACTGCTTGTTGTTGTAATATGACCCTCAGTGTTGTTTGGCCTAGTTTAGTTTCAGGGTAAGCATATAAAAATGAGTTGCAATGGACTGGTGACATAACACCAGTGAAATTACATATATTCATGGCCACTCTTTCTGATTCACCACCAGTGCTATTCATTCGCTCAGTAAGAGATTTGTAATTTATTTTATACATTTGTTAGCTTAAAAAAAGTCTTAAATTGAGAGCAAATCTGTGGCACAAGTTGATCGGAATTCCAATTCAGAAGAAACGGGACCACCAAAGAAGAGTACACTCACAATTATGTGGGGGAAAAGCTAAATAGCTATTTGAGGTTTGTCTTCCTTTTAGATGAGTCTAGAAATTAGAATAATTATATTCATACATACATTTGGTTTAGAGCGGCACAATGGCCCAGTGGGGAGCACTGTCACCTCACAGCAAGAAGAACCTTCGATTCCCAGGTGGAGCAATCCGGGTCCTTTCTGTGTGAAGTTGGTATGTTCTGCTTGGGTTTCCATTGGGAGCTCTGGTTTCCTCCCAGTGAGGTGAATTGGAGATACAAAATTGTCCATGACTGTGTTTCATATTAATTAACTGAATAATCTTGTGTAACGAGTAACTACCTGTCCTGTCATGAATGTAACTAGTGTGTAAAACATGACGTTAAAATCCTAATAAATAAATAACATTTGGTTTTATAATAACACGATTAGGGGTAAAGGATTGGTCCTTATCGGACTAGTGGGTTAGCCTTTGACTGTGAAGGTTTAGTTTGTTTTCTTTGGCCATGAGTTAAATAGTTTATTACTCAGATAAAAATTGTCTAGACAGTTGCTTATAACAGCCCACAATTACATATGATTACATATACAACCCCAAATCAGAAAAAGTTGGGACAGTATGGAAACTGCAACTAATTACATTTACTTTGAATATTATTTCCTTGCAGACAGGATGAACCTGAGATATTTTTTAATGTATTGTCTGGTCAACTATTTTATTAATAAACATCCATTCCTGCATTTCAGGTCTGCAACACATTCCAAAAAAGTTGGGACAGTAAAGCATTTACCACTTTGTAATGTTGCCATCCCTTTTCACCACACTTAAAAGACGTTTTGGCACCGAGGATACCAAGTGATTTAGTGTTTCAGCTTTTATTTTGTCCCGTTCTTCCTGCAAACACGTCTTAAGATGTGCAACAGTACGGGGTCGCTGTTATCGCATTTTTCATTTCAAAATTCTCCACAAATCAGCTATTGTTGAGTGGCGGTTATTGATGCAGTGCCATCTGAGGGATCGAAGATCAGAGGCGTTTAGCTTAAGCTTGTACCCTTGACCTTTAAGCACTGAAATTCCTCCCAATTCCTTGAATAGTTTAATGATATTATGCACTGTAGAGGGAGAAATATGTAAATCCCTTCCAATCTTTCTATGAGGTACATTGTTTCAATAATTTCCTCACACATTTGTTGACAAACTGGAGATCCTCTGATCATCTTTGCTCATCAAACACTCAGCCTTTCCTGGGTGCTGCTTTTGTACCAAACCATAATTACAATCACCTGTTGACATCACCTGTTTGGAATCATATCATTATTTAGTTTTTTTCACCTCATTACTAGCCCTAAATTGCCCCCGTCCCAACTTTTTTTGGAATGTGTTGCAGGCCTGAAATGCAGGAATGGAGGTATATTAACAAATGAAATGAAGTTGATCAGACAAAACATGAATTAATTCAAACTGTCTGCAATTAAATAAAGCTCAAAGTTAATGAGCACTGCATTTTTATTTTATTTGCATTTTCCAACTTTTTTCTGATTTGGGGTTGTACAAGTGGTTTGGTATGACATATTGTATTATTTTTTCCTTCATACAAATGCATGTAAACAGTCCATGCTTCACTTGTCAATGTAGCTCAATTTTTGCTAGTAATAACTTGGTTGGTTTCTGCTTTTTAATGGTTATTAAAGCATGCCCATCTATCTCTCTACCTCATTCACCCACCTTGTATATGACTTTTTCGGTGCCCTTGCCTTCCCTCTCGTCTATCTTTATGCAGGAACTGGCAAGTGTCACATGTCTTCCCTTTGTGCAGCGCACTGGCATGTTTGTTTTCTGGACGTTTGGAATGAGTTCAGTCAGGATGCTCTGTGTCTCCATCCCTCCTGGGAAACACTTGGTGTCCTTCATCTTTTAATGTAGTTCCTTTTTTCCTTATCCTAGCACAGACAAAAAGAAAATAGCCCTCACACACCATTATAGGAGGAACGGAGGGAGGTGATAGAGGGACGAAAAAGAAGTTGGATGAATTACTTAGATCAATAGCTTTCTAAAGGTTGCAACAAATGACTAAATGTGTAAGCTATACAGTATGTATAAATATAGCAGTGGGTTGGTGTAGTAAGCTGTGAAGGGGAATCATCCATAGACAGCCTCAACTTATGCCCTTAAGCACTACAGCAGATATAATGGGCACAACACTACACTGTAAGTCATTTTTGTGGGTCCATCCACAGCCATAGCTAACAAGTCCATACTAGCAAGCAAGCAGCCATGCAGTTTCCATAGAAAACCTGGCAGTAAAATGAATTATAGTAAAGTGTTTTGTGACTCTGTGCTGCCAAAGAATGATGACTATTCATCAACTCAAGTTATTACATTTCTGCCCATTTACAGCTGCCATGGTCAACTTTCAATTATTGTGAACACTTTAGGGAGTACAGCTATAAATCAGACAGCCAAACAAGCTCACATAACATGACTTGTGAGTGCTATTTGTGTAGAGAATAAACATGGTCTGATCTTGGTGGCAGCAGCCTTGTCAAGCAGCCATGAACAAACCTAAAATCAACATGTTTAACATCAAGCATTGGCTGGAGTGTGTATAGCACACTACTATTGGTCTCTAAAGCAGTGGAAACACATTTCACCATCTAGATCAGTAGTCCCCAACCACTGGGTCATTTATTACCAGGCCACACAGAAAGAATAAATAATTAGAGATCGCTACAAAAGCAATGAATACACTGCTTCAATTTCCAACATCCTATCTTTGTGAAGCAGGATTTTCTGCAGTTATGGCAACCAAAACAAAGTTATGAAGTAGACTGGACATAAGGAACATACTTTGGGTGTTATTGTCTCCTATTTTAAATCCTCCCACCCCTGCTGGGCCATGAAATTACACCGATCAGCCATAACATTAAAACCACCTCCTGGTTTCTACACTCACTGTCCATTTTATCAGCTCCACCTACCATATAGAAGCACTTTGTAGTTCTACAATTACTGACTGCAGTCCACCTATTTCTCTACATACTTTTTTATCCTGCTTTTACCCTGTTATTGAATGGTCAGGACCCCCACAGGACCACCTCAGAGCAGTAATTATTTAGGTGGTGGATGATTCTCAGCACTGCAGTGACACTGACATAGTGGTTGTGTTAGTGTGTGTTGTGCTGGTATGAGTGGATCAGACACAGCAGCGCTGCTGGACTTTTGAAATACTGTGTCCACTCACTGTCCATTCTATTAGACACTCCTACCTAGTTGGTCCACCTTGTTGGATGTAAAGTCAGAGACGATCGCTCATCTATTGCTGATGTTTGAGTTGGTCATCTTCTAGACCTTCATCAGTGATCACAGGACGCAGCCCATGGGGCGCTGTTGGCTGGATATTTTTGGTTGGTGGACTATTCTCAGTCCAGCAGTGACAGTAAGGTGTCTAAAAACTCCATCAGCGCTGCTGTGTGTGATCCACTCATACCAGCACAACACACACGAACACATCACCACCATGTCAGTGTCACTGCAGTGCTGAGAATTATCCACCACCTAAATAATACCTGCTTTGTGGTGGTTCTGTGGGGGTCCTGACCAATGAAGAACAGCATGAAAGGGGGCTAACAAAGTATGCAGAGAAACAGAGGGACTACATTGAGTAATTGTAGAACTACAAAGTGTTTCTATATGGTAAGTGGAGCTGATAAAATGGACAGTGAGTGTAGAAACAAGGAGGTGGTCATAATGTTATGCCTAATTGGTGTATATCTTATATAAAACCCGTCCGTGGTGCAAAAAATGTTGAGGACCACTGATCTAGATATTGAAATGACCAATCTGGATTTAGTACATTGCTAGCTTGCCATAATATACAGCCTATATTCTGTTTGAAAGTTTATTTACATTATTTATTCTGTTACAAGGTAATCTTACTACCACAGCATACAATGATCTTGTACAAACTAAGCTCCATAAAGACATGGAGTCCAAAGCTTTGGCCTAGGAATTAAAATGTTCATCTAATAATTTATTTGTTTACAGACTCCATTCTGTTTATGAGTTCCGTGCCATCTAAAAACAAGGCAAGATTACACCATTTAACAAGCTGCTACGTTTTGGCCATAGGCAAGACTCTTTAGACTTTAGTTTAAACAAATAACCATTATATAAATGCATATTTAGCAGTTAGATCTTAGCAGTTGGCTACATATAACTCGTCATGTAGTTTAGCTAAAAGTTTAATGTTTTAAAGACATGTCTAATAAAATGGTTCAGATGCAATCAAATTCATTTTACAGCTTATAAGTATAAGAGGATGTGAACTCATTTTTGGTTATTACATTTGGTTATTTAGTGTTATTAAAAAGGTGTAATTAGTGTAGTGGTCAGCAGAAGTGGCAGTAATTGTGTTTAGCCCCCCAATGAGATGACATTTAATTTCCTTTTGTAAATGACCTTATTATTGCAATCTTCATTATAGTATATATACATAGGGCATCTTTTAATCTTTACAGAAGTACAGTTGAGAGCAGGGCCATGGCTTATTGCTTTGGTCAGGTAATGTGAAATGCAAAAAACCTAGCACTCACAATCATAATATATGGTCAGGTTCAGAGGCGGTGGTTCCATTTTCAGAATCTTAATAAATAGCAATGGTATAAAAACACATTCCAAGATCAATAGTCAGCTTCAAAAGCACAGTAAAGTGTCAGTGTTTAACATTCAGGCATAACATTAAAACCACCTCCTTGTTTCTACACTCACTGTCCATCTTATCAGTTCCACTTATTACATAGAAGCACTTTGTAGTTCTACAATTACTGACTGTAGTCCATCTGTTTCTCTGCATACTTTTAGCCTGCTTTCACCCTGTTTGTCAATGGTCAGCACCCCCACAGGACCACCACAGAGTGGGTATTATTTGGGTGTTGGATCATTCTTAGCACTGCAGTGACAATGACATGGTGGTGGTGTGTTAGTGTGTGTTGTGCTGGTATGAGTGGATAAGACACAGCAATGCTGATGGAGTTTTTAAACAGCTCACTGTCACAGCTGGACTGAGAATAGTCCACCAACCTAAAATATCCAGCCAACAGCGCCACGTGGGCAGCGTCCTGTGACCACTGATGAAGGTCTAGAAGATGACCAACTTAAACAGCAGCAATGGATGAGCGATCGTCTCTGACTTTACATCTACAAGGTGAACCAACTAGGTAGGAGTGTCTAATAGAGTGGACATTGCGTGTACACAGTATTTAAAAAGTCCAGCAGCGCTGCTGTGTCTGATCCACTCATACCAGCACATCACACACTAACACATCAACACCATGTCATTGTCACTTCAGTGCTGAGAATCATCCACCACCTAAATCATACATGCTTTGTTGAAGAACAGAGTAACAGTAGGCTAAAAAGTATGTAGAAAAATAGATGGACTACAGTCAGTAATTGTACAACTACAAAGTGCTCTTATATGGTGGCGCTGATAAAATGGACAGTGAGTGTAGAAATCCTGATCGGTTAAGGTAAGCTGTGCTGTGTATTGTGGCTTTCATTGATTCTATCATTTAATTTATGAGTGTTATATAATGACTGCAATATATCCTGCAAAGGATATTTTTCCAGCATCTATTTCCCCATTTATCCATTCATCCATCTAAACATGTGTTTCATATACTGTATCATTACACATCAATGCATATTGTGTGTTATTACCATTATCTGATCTATTTGTTGGCCTTGTTGACTACTTCTTTATTCTATTTATTTATGTACCTATTCAATAAACATTCTATTCATTCATCTGTTTAGCTGTAACAATCTTTGGATATGTGTGTCAATCTGTCCGTCTCTTAGTCTATCCATTTAGCTATGTGCACATCCATTCATTTGTTTGTTTACCCATTCATCTATGTGTCTATTTGTCCATGCTCTTTTTTATCCATCTAATTTTTTATCCACCATCTATCCTTCCGTCCATCTTTTTCCACAGCAGACATGGTCATAAAATCTTCAATACAGATTGAAGGTTGCCTTTATAAACACTCGACTGTCTGCCTGTCTGTTTATAGTCATGGTTTTCTTATTCTTTTTCCTTCTTCTCCTCCACACCATGCATGAGTAACACAATCTCAATGTAGATGGCGAATAAAGCTCAGTTTCAGCACCATGCCTAAGCCCCAGCTTCTTCTGTGATCCCAAAAAGCCCTGCTGACAGAACCCCATACAGCACCAATGCTTCCCCAAGGCCTTCCTTCCTGCAAATACACGTACATGCAAATTCATACTGAAATCAGCTACAAAGTCTTCTGCCTCACTGACTCATTCATCTTCTCATGCCTGGTTCTGTCTACCCAGTGTGTGTACACCCACATGCATAGATACAGTCTCACAGCCCACACTTTAGCAGCCAAGCTGCACTTTTGCCCTAAATAATTTACCACCTTTAGTTGTAATTTACACCTGTACAGTCACAGTTTCTCTCTTACACACATGCATATATTAAAAAGTCAAAGGTCGTCCACCAGAACTGCACATTAAGCACATTTATTAATATAGATACTATCCCCTGTCTTTTTTGTACATTATAAAATGTAGAATTGCCTTAAAAAACATGCTGACCCTCCTTCACTTTCTAATGCACAGTTCCCAAAGCACACTAACAAGAAAGGAGGCCATGGGGAACAAATTCTGCTTGGGGTATTGAGAGGATAGCATAGCATCAGAGGAGAAAAAAGGTCTGAAGGACTGATCAGGACCAGTAATAGTTTTGGAGAGCTGATAGGGACCAGCATGGGTTCAGGCAAGTCAGCGGGGACTAGTGAGAGTTCAGGCGAGCTGGCATAGACCGGCGAGAGTTCAGGCAAGATGTCTGGGATGTGTGATTGTTTAGTCAAGTGATCTGGGATCAGCGAGAGCTCAGGTGAGTCGTCTGAAGCAAGTGAGGGAGAGAGTTGTGTGGTGGTGACAAGGACCCTGAAGAGCTGTCTGGAGGAAGTGAAGACTCTGGAGAGACTTCTGGAAGTGGTGAGGACCCTGGAGAGCTGTCTGGAAATGTTAAGGAGTCTTGAGAGCTGTGTGGAAGTGGCAAGAATGTTGGAGAGCCATCTGAAAGAAGCAAGAGCTCTGGAAAGCTCTGTCTAGTACAGACTAGAGCCCTGAAGACCCATCTGGAAGAGGCAAGACATCTGGAGAGCTGTCTAGAACCAGTGAGACCTCTGAAGAGCCATTTTGAAGCAGCAAAACCATTGGAAAACAATCTGGAAATGGTGAGAAAATCAGGGGATCCCAGAGACCAACTGGACCAGGTAGGAGAACCAAGAGATGGAACTGGCAGGGGAGTTAATGGATCAGCTGGAACCAGCAGGTAAGCCATGAAACCAACTGAAACCAGCAGAGGAGGCAACAGAACCAGCTGGAACTGGCAGGGTAGACAAGGGACTGGTTGGATATAGCAAGGAAGCCAAAGGACTGGCTAGAATCTGTAAGGGAACTAAGAGGCCGGCTGAAACTAGAAGAGGCGCTAGAGAGCTAACTAGAACCAACAGAGAAGCTAGAAGGCTGACTGGGACCAGCAGAGGAGCCAGGAGACATGTTGCTGGAGTCTATCCCAGCTTTTCAATGGGTGCAAGGCACACAGTAACACCCTGGACGGGGCACCAGTCCATTTGCAGGGCAGACACACATACAGTGCCTTGCAAAAGTATTCAGCCCCCTTGAACTTTTCAACCTTTTGCCACATTTCAGGCTTCAAACATAACGATATGAAATTGTAATTTTTTGTGAAGAATCAACAACAAGTGGGACACAATCGTGAAGTGGAACGAAATTTATTGGATATTTTAAACTTTTTTTAGAAATACAAAACTAAAAAGTGGGGCGTGCAATATTATTCAGCCCCTTTACTTTCAGTGCAGCAAACTCACTCCAGAAGTTCAGTGAGGATCTCTGAATGATCCAATGTTGACCTAAATGACTGATGGTGATAAATAGAATCCACCTGTGTGTAATCAAGTCTCCGTATAAATGCACCTGCTCTGTGATAGTCTCAGAGTTCTGTTTAAAGCGCAGAGAGCATCATGAAGACCAAGGAACACACCAGGCAGGTCCGAGATACTGTTGTGGAGAAGTTTAAAGCCGGATTTGGATACAAAAAGATTTCCCAAGCTTTAAACATCTCAAGGAGCACTGTGCAAGCGATCATATTGAAATGGAAGGAGTATCAGACCACTGCAAATCTACCAAGACCCGGCCGTCCCTCTAAACTTTCAGCTCAAACAAGGAGAAGACTGATCAGAGATGCAGCCAAGAGGCCCATGATCACTCTGAATGAACTGCAGAGATCTACAGCTGAGGTGGGAGACTCTGTCCATAGGACACAATCAGTCGTACACTGCACAAATCTGGCCTTTATGGAAGAGTGGCAAGAAGAAAGCCATTTCTCAAAGATATCTATAAAAAGTCACCTGGGAGACACACCAAACATGTGGAAGAAGGTGCTCTGGTCAGATGAAACCAAAATCGAACTTTTTGGCCACAATGCAAAACGTTATGTTTGGCGTAAAAGCAACACAGCTCATCACCCTGAACACACCATCCCCACTGTCAAACATGGTGGTGGCAGGATCATGGTTTGGGCCTGCTTTTCTTCAGCAGGGACAGGGAAGATGGTTAAAATTGATGGGAAGATGGATGGAGCCAAATACAGGACCATTCTGGAAGAAAACCTGTTGCAGTCTGCAAAAGACCTGAGACTGGGACAGAGATTTATCTTCCAACAAGACAATGATCCAAAACATAAAGCAAAATCTACAATGGAATGGTTCACAAATAAACGTATCCAGGTGTTAGAATGGCCAAGTCAAAGTCCAGACCTGAATCCCATCGAGAATCTGTGGAAAGAGCTGAAAACTGCTGTTCACAAACGCTCTCCATCCAACCTCACTGAGCTCGAGCTGTTTTGCAAGGAAGAATGGGCAAAAATTTCTGTCTCTCGATGTGCAAAACTGATAGAGACATACCCCAAGCGACTTGCAGCTGTAATCGCAGCAAAAGGTGGCGCTACAAAGTATTAACGCAAGGGGGCTGAATAATATTGCACGCCCCACTTTTCAGTTTTTTATTTCTAAAAAAAGTTTAAAATATCCAATAAATTTCGTTCCACTTCACGATTGTGTCCCACTTGTTGTTGATTCTTCACCAAAAATTTCAATTTCATATCGTTATGTTTGAAGCCTGAAATGTGGCAAAAGGTTGAAAAGTTCAAGGGGGCTGAATACTTTTGCAAGGCACTGTATATACACACACACACATAGGGCAATTCGGTGTCTCCAATTAACCTTGACTGCATGTTTTTGGACTGTGGGAGGAAACTGGAGCACCCGGAGGAAACCCACACAGACACGGAGAGAACAAAGGACCCGGACCGCCCTGTCTGGGGATCGAACCCAGGACCTTCTTGCTGTAAGGCGACAGTGCTACCCACCGAGCCACCGTGCCGCCCCATCTACCATACAGGATCTTGTAAATAATTTATTGAATCCAGACTGGAAACCTGTGCATTACTTTTAGATGAGACATTGTTATGCTACTGTAATAAATAAAGCCTTATGGGCTTTGGAATACGGTAAACTGTTGTCACTTAGCACACACTTCTAATGCACCAAGAAATGCAAACTGCAAAGTGGTACCACAGATGAGGAGGCACATATTGGGATTTTAGAGAAACATATGCTGCCATCAATTTAACATCTTTTCTGAAAGGTTAAGAAAGTTATTTCAGCAAGGCAATGCCAGGTCTCATTCTGCACTCGCAAAAGTTTATACTGTACACTGTAATGTACAACTATGTTAAAGGGTCTGAGAAGTGCAACTGTGTGTGTGTGTGTGTGTGTGTGTGTGTGTTTCTTTACAATCTCACAGGTACTGGCAGGTGAGCACAGCCCAAGGTTTGTGTTTGGTAGAAAAATGTAAATGAGACAAAGCATCTGTGTTCTTATGCATTATGTATGTACCCAGAAGGAAGCCAGCATGGCAGTGCTCAGCTTAAAACTAGTTTCTTTGTGACCTTCCTGCTTAGACCTGCAATGCTGACTCAGTTCCATATGCTTTACCGGTGATGCAATACAACAAAGTTTCTATAGTCCACGGTATAGAGGTAAAAACAATGTATAACCCTAGACATTTCTGCAGAACTACATTTTTTGTTCATTTAAGTCTTTAGGAATGAAATAAACACAAAACAAAGAAAATAATGATGTAATCGGATGTTTTGTATATAGTGCCTGTTAGGGTTCCGGCGACGTCTGGTGAACAAAGGTCTGCTTCCCAGCGTCGTCGGCGTTACAGAACACCAGTAACCAACCCTTAAGTTCCTACTCAGCTAATTAGTGCTGACAGCCTGCAGCTGAGCCTGCTCTATTTAAGCAGCGTCAGTGTGCCTGCAGGTTGTCGCACCTTTTGTTTTTGGTTGGCATTGGCTGTGTTAACATTGCACTGTTTTTTAGGGTTAGCCGGTACCCCGGGCGTCACAAAGACGGTCAGGTGTTTAAGTCGCAAGGCTGAGGTAGCTAGGGCTCTTTATTTTTCCTATAGGGATAGCTGGTGCGATTGTTACGCAGCCCTCGCGCTGCATTTGTTTTGAAAGTGCTGTTTCCTGTCCTGCAGTGTTAGCAGGCAGCTAACGGCTAAATTAAAGCTGTCTTTATAGGCAGCTTCATTACCACTAAAGCCAGGGCATTTGCTAGCGCTGGAATAGTGAAGTGCTTGCCTTGAGTTTGGGTGATCAGTGTTCAAATCTGCCCTGAGCAAACAATGTAGTTTTTCTGTCCGCAACTCTTGTAGAGCTGCGTATTGCCTTAGGAGCGCCTTATCTGTGCTCCTGCTCTGTTTGTTTAACTGCCAGCTAGAGCAGTGGTAGGCTCTCGTGACTGCGGAGCCAGCGTCCTTGGTTCGAGGCTTGTGTCCTTAAGTTTGTTTTTTTGTTTCTGTTCTCTCCTAGGTTTCCAGTGAGTCAACGCCACCCGGCGGCCAGATCGGAACTTCTCCGATTCTCCTTTGTTTCTCATTTTGTTTCTTTAATTATTTTGTGTCTATTTTTGTTAATAAAAATAGTTGTGAAAAGCAACTTTACCTCTGCATCTTTGGGTCCGACTCCTTTCATTCTAACAGTGCCATGTCACAAGTATTCACCTCATTTTTAATGTGACAATATCTAATATCTTAATATTAATATCTTACCATTATTTTAAACCTACTGCAAGTCTGTATGACACAATGCTGGGTCACAACATGATGAAACCATTGGGAACTCAATAACCCTACATTTGCTTCATCTGTAATGTGTCAAATAAAAACCAACCATAGATGCCGCTCAGGTGGCGCAGCAGTAAAAACACACACTAGCACACCAGAGCTGGGATCTCGAATACATCGTAACGATTGGCCTGTTGTTCATATAAGGGTGGGGCATTAAGCCAGATAGGGACTCTATCATGACTGATGCAACTACGACCTCTGCTGGCTGATTGCTGGCACCTGCACAGGGGCTGGGAAGGAGTGCGTTGATCAGGGTGTGTCTCTCCGTACACAGAGCTGATCCACAGTTGAACTCGTCCACTGTAGGTGACAAAATGCATACGACTGTTGCCCACGTGTCGGACGGGGCGTGGGTTAGCTTTGTTCTCCTTAAATCAGAGTGGGGGTCGGCATTAGTGAAGAGGAAGCATGACGCAATCGGGCAATTGGACGTGCTAAAAAGTCGGGAGAAAAAGGGGAGACAATGCATAAACAAAATAAAAAAAAATAAAAAAAAGATAGACATGTTCAACCATGGTGAAAACTAAAGACCTGTCACAAAAGCTTAGAGATGAGATTATTTTATTACACCAAAAGGACAATGGGTAGAGCAAGATTTTCAAGATCTTGAACATTTCTTAAGACACCATTTGGAGTATTGTCTAAATGTTCCAAGCTTATGGTGGCAGTAAAATTGCCTGGTCATGGGAGAAAGCCCAAAATTTATCCAGAGCCCTTAGCAATATGATCAAAACAACAAAGGGAAAAAAACCCATGTTATTGCAAAAGAATTACAGGTTGACCTAATGAAGGCTGGGGCAAATGTTTCAGTAGCAACCATGAAAAGAAGATCACTTAACAACAATCAACTACTTCATGGCCAGACTACACAACACACTCCACTCTTGACCAAGAAGCACAGGAAGGGTCGACTGGGTCTTGCGTAGGAAGGCGAGGCTTATGACCAAAAAAATACTAGTCAAGCAAGGAGATGGGTCAGTGATGATAGGATGATTTTATTCTGCCACAGGAACTGGCAGTCTTTACTGTGTGACATGAATAAACAAAAACACCAAGGGATTTTGTGGGGGAATGTTATGCCTTCTTCGGTGAAATTGAACACTAAAGTCATTAAGCCTCAGTGAGCTGGTTATCCATTTTTTCCATTAGTTCATAAATTGGCATTACATTTAATAACTTCTTAAGAGTTGTAAAAATGATCGCACCACTGTCCTTTGACTTTTATTGCATACTTTTATTTTTTAATAAAGAAGTGAAATGTCTGCATCCAGGTGGCGCAGCGGGATATTCCCCTAACACACCAGCGCCGAGATTCTGAACACCCCGGTTCGAGTCTCGGCTTTGCTACCGGTCGGCTGGGCAGAATTGACAGTGCCTGCAGCGGACACAAATTGGCCACTGTGTCTGAAATGACCGGATTAAGTGGGTGGGGTCTTCAAACGCTGTGCAAGGACCCTGGTTAGCGGATAGAGGCGTCTACGCAGAAGCCTAGAAGCGTAAACACGCCGGAGGGCACGTGAACAGCAAATATACCCTCCTCGAATGCAATCAGGGATCCACAGCAGTGGAAGACAAATTGACTACACTAAATCGGGAGAAGAAGTGGGAAAATGCATAAATAAATAGAAAAAAAAGAAGTGAAATGTCTAGTAACCTAAAACAGCTTTTAGCTAGTAAGGCTTTGTAAATGGCAGGATTAAGTTAATATCTATTACTTTGATTATATAGCACTGTGTATAGTTTTATGTAATACAAATAAAACTAAAAACAAACATATTTGTTTCTAAATATATCAGTATAACTAAAGCTATGACGCTAAATTAGCAACCATGAATGTGTCCAGACTTACATTTCAAAACAACAGCATTGCTTATGTAGATATCTGGTTCACTTCTGAGGGATGGGCAGTAGCAGGACAGTGTCCAGCTCTCATGGGACGGTGCTGCTCTCATTTTATGTAGCATAGCTGGCAGGCTTTATAGTGTCAGCGTAGCAGGAAAAAGTAGTAATTGACTATCCAGTGCCGAGACCAGGCAGCAAACAGTCTACACCGACAGTCTGCCATGAGAGAGATCACCTACAACCTTTAGGTCCCATTCTATTAAAACTCGTCTCAGTTTTAAACAAAATCATTCTCTAAAAGCATGTATTAATAATCTAATTAACATTTCATTAAAAAACCACTAATCTTAATATTAAACTATTCTTTTGTAGAAAAAGCAGTTTCCCAACAATTACTCTCAGTATTCATAAAACATTCAGACCCAGCCACAGTACTGAACTGCATTAATTAGGGTAGATAATGATCTATTTATGTAATCTGATAATGTTTGCATCTCTTTCCTTGTTCTATTAGATCTTAGTGCAGCATTAAATACTGTAGATCATATTATTTTACTGGATATGTTTGAAAATACAGCAGATGTTACGTGACTGACACTATCTTGGTTTAAAATGTATCTATGTAAATAGCAATGAAAGCCCTGAAAGTAAGTCTTCGTCTTCTTCTTCCTCAGCCTTTGTCCCGTTCGATTGGGGGGTTGGCTCTCGGCGGATCATGATCCGCGTTGATTTGGCACAATTTTTACGCCGGATGCCCTTCCTGACACAACCCTCCCTATTTTATCCGGGCTTGGGACCGGCACTACAATGCACTGGTTTGTGCATCTAGCGGCTAGGTATCTATAGGACAACTCAGTGTTTCCAATTAGCCTGGTGGAATGTTTTTGGACTGTGGGAGGAAACCGGAGCACCCGGAGAAAACCCAAGCGGACAAGGGGAGAACATGCAAACTCTGCACAGAAAGGACCCGGACCGCCCCACCTGGGGATTGAAGCCAGGACCTTCTTGCTGTGAGGCGACAGTGCTACCCACTTAGCCACCGTGCCACTCAATTGCCCTGAAAGTAAGTAAAGTATTAAAAAGTAATAAAACATATTCATAAACAGTATCACTTTCAACTGTTATACAGACGACACAAAGTTGTATATAGCAGCCAAACCCAACAACATCCACACAGTTAGTAAAATTGAGGATTGTGCAAATGAAATAAAAGACTAGAAGTCATGTTCTAAATCATGTTCTTCTACTTAATTTAGATAAAACTGAGGTATTACTTGATGGATATAATGCCATAAGGGAAAGGTTGTCTAACCTGGTGCTAAACATTAATGCTTCCTCTGACACCTAGCTCAGTTGAAAAAATTCAGACCTGTCCTTTAATACACACATTGTTAATATTACTGCTAGAGTTGCTTTCTTTCATCTGCCTAATATACTTAATAATGCCAAAAATTGATCCATGTATTTAGAACGTTAAGGTTGGATTGTTATATGCTGAGAGATGCATGAATAGGTGCATTTTATGCGTTTTTCTCCCATTTTCTCCCAATTTAGTGTAGTCAGTTTGTGTTCCACTGCTGGAGGATCCCTGCTTTTTTGCAGTTGAGGTGGGTATATTGCTGCTCATGCCTCCTCCGACCCCACACAGCCCTTAACGGAGACCTTTTCCACCCATGCACTCTGCACAGGCGCCTCTATCCGCCAATCAGGGTCCTTACACAGTGTTTGAAGACCCCGCCCACATATTCCGGTCATCCCTCCCTGCAGGCACTGCCAATTATGCCCACTGGATGGCGCACAGCCGACAGGGGGCAACGCCGAGTTTCGAACAGAGGAGTTCAGAATCTCGGCGCTGGTGTGCTAGCGGAAAATCTCAATGATATGTCTTAATTTTTATGTCCAGAATAACGTCCAGAGTGACCCTCTTTATTTACCTGAAGCCTGTGGTTTGAGGCTTCCATCCCAGCAATGTGTTTTACTTGTTATGTTAAGTTTTGTTAAAATCATTGTATTTTTTAAATACTTCTTTTTCTGTTATTCATCCAAATAATTTTTGTAGGCCACCCAAGGAGGATGGGTCCTTGTTGAGTCTGGTTCCTCTTAAGGTTTTGTCCATGTAATATTTAGGGAGTTGTTGTTTTTTTCCTGCCACTATTGCCCCCGGATTGGTCAACAGGAGGTTTTGGTCCTGGAATCTGTAAAGTTGCTTTGAGACAATAAATAAATTTGAATTGATTTGACTTGACACCACACTGTTGTAACTACAATTCTTCAATATAAGTCTAACTTATTGAATTATGCATAATACTTAATCATATATCAGGATGCATAATCATATTTAGATTTTAGTTATTTTAGTGGTACTTTTACTAATTGAAGGGGAGAAAAAAAACTTTCTATTCTCCATTAATAATAAATATCCTGACAGGTGGCATTAGCATGTTCCCTTGTTGCAGGAAAACCATCTGTTAATCAGGGCATGATTTGCAGCATATGTTGAGAATCATAATTCCATAACCACATCAAACAGTCAGATTGTTAGATTAACAATTTAACAGAATGTTTCTTCCCCAGACAATTCACCAAACTGTTGTTTTACACGATGTTTCTATTTAAATTATCATCTATACTTCTGTGTGTAGAACAAAAATTGGCTTTTTCCCCAGGTTATTTTCTATAAAAGAATTACTTGTATTACGTTTACCAAAAATAAAAATTGGGTATAAAGTGATTATATAACCTTTGAAATCCACCAAGTTTATACACCGACCAGGCATAACATTGACCACTGACAGGTGAAGTGAATAACACTGATTATCTCATCACGGCACCTGTTAGTGGGTGGGATATATTAGGCAGCAAGTGAACATTTTATCCTCAAAGTTGTGTTAGAAGCAGGAAAAATAGGCAAGCGTAAGGATTCGAGCGAGTTTGACAAGGGCCAAATTGTGATGGCAAGACTGCCGCTCTTGTGGGGTGTTCCAGGTCTGCAGTGGTCAGAATCTATCAAAAGTAGTCCAAGGAAGGAATAGTGGTAAACCGATGACAGGGTCATGGGTGGCCAAGGCTCATTGATGCACATCGGGAGCGAAGGCTGGCCTGTGTGGTCCGATCCAACAGACGAGCTACTGTAGCTCAAATTGCTGAAGAGGTTAATGCTGGTTCTGATAGAAAGGTGTCAGAATACATAGTGCATCACAGTTGCAGGGCTGTTTTGGCAGCAAAAGGGGGACCAACACAATATTAGGAAGGTGGTCATAACTGGCTAACAATGAAATAAATATACTTAAATTTTAAAGTGGCTAGAAGTTTGATATGTTCAGTCAATTGATATTAATCTTCATATTTACTCATTTTTTTCTTAACTTTTTTAAAAATAACTGTGATGTAAATTAAATAAAAGCTCAAATATTTTATGTCTGTAATAGTTAAGAACATGACCTTTATTATTATTATTATTATTTTATATAAGGGAGATGATTTACGGTAAGTGAATGCGGCTCTGTACAATTAGAACAGACTCACAAAAAAGAAAAAAATCACCTTAGGACTGTTGAGTTACTAAAAATTTGCCCATAAGTTATCACAAATCTGGTAAAATAAAAAGACACAGTATTGGTATAGAAGGATTATGTCTTATTGGATAAAGTTCTCCAATATGGCCTTAAAACAGCCATATCCAGCACTCAATACTGTAAAAGCGTATTCATAATCAAAGGGCATTGAATCAAAGCTGAGATAAAAGGAGAGGAACTGTGAGGCCTGTCTGACAAGAGTGCCAAATCTCTTCCACAGTCTTTATTTATTTATTTATTTATTTATTGTGTTAGTAGAGAGAGACAGAAGGGAAAAGAGAAACGAAAGAGCAATATTAAGAGAAAGAAATCATGCTGACAAATGTGCCTGTTATTAATGGTGGAAGAAAAGGCCTCTCTAAGGAGAAATGCCACAGGGTGATGATCATTGAACACTCAGGTGATACTTCACAGTACCTAATTAAAACATCTCTTTCAGGCCCTGTTTTGTACACAAACTGTGGCCATTCTTTCCACTTCCCACATATATTCACATTCACACACCTTGCTGTCTTGCTGAACACCTTCGGGATGAATTAAGTCTTTGATTGTGAGCCAAGGCTCCTTGTCCAACATCAGCACAAGAGCTTGTGAAGTATTTCTAGAATAGTAAAGGCTGTTGAAACTCAGGCAGGCCAACACCATATTACACAACATATTTCTAAAACAGAATGTCCAACCAGCTCATGGCCAAGTGTCGGTATAGTGGTACCATGTAACTCAACGTCTCCTAAACTCAAAATCTTTGAAACTCAACGCTCTTCAGCGAAAAAATGTGTACTCTTAAACTCAATGTGTGTGCGACTGCTGCTTTGTTCAGCACTTGGCTTGAGCGGTGCGGTAAAATGTCATGTAAATATGAGACGAATTGTGTGGAATAACCGTCAAATTCACTCTGAAAGCGTCCACATGTATCTGTGTTCAGCTGGATTTTTCTCCTGTTTCACTTTTAAACTTGTGTTAAAGCTCGGGGTTCTAAGAAATTGTAAGAATCAGCTTTTTCGGGAGAGTCTAAAACGCCTAACATTTTTAAAAATATTATGTAACTTAATGTATTAAAAGAACGACATAGAAACACTAAACCTCCCTTAATCATTACTGCTCATTAGTGAAGAAGCATAAGAAAACAATAAATAAGTAAAGGTAAAGTGCAGGTTTTATTGTATTTTTGCTTGTATTTCAGTGTTTTTATATTATACTTGTGTTATTTTCAGTGTATAAGTGTCAAAAACAACCTTATTATTTTACATTAGTCTAAAATATATGCAGTTCCATGGGACCATAGAAAGCATTAACAGGTTTCCCATACATTCTTATGGGAAAAAATACCTTAAAACTCAACGCCTTTAAAATTCAACGCCACTAACCAACTGAGGTTGAGTTTCAAGGTATCACTGTATACTTAACCATATAGTGAATGTATACATTTTACAAGAAAATTTCAAAAAAAGAAGCAAAAACAATTATTTACAAAAAAAAAAAAACTAAAACAATAATCATGTCTATCACAAAACCTGCAGTAAAGTTTCAAAAACAAAGCTTTAGCAAATTGCTAAAAAAGAAGGTTGTTTACCAAGCGACCAATCAGGATTTAGGCCACTGAATCACATATTCCACTTAGATACAGAGCTCTCGTTAAAGTTTCAACCTTGGAAGCAGAGAAAGGAAGAAAAACAGAGAAAAAAAAACTGAGAATGAGATAATGGTAAATAACAGATGTTGTTGTTCAGCTGGAGATGACACTAATGATGCCCTATTGTACTATTACGTGAGAAACAAACTTAGAATCATGCAGATGCAAGTTTTATGAACAACTTCAATGTAAACTTTTATTTGCAATTATTTTACTCTAAACAAATGACTGTAGACCAGAATATTCTCTGAGGAGTTTAAAGCTGTGTTTGCATTTACCCACACTACCTTGCAAAATATACCTAACCTACAACTCCTGCATTATTGTACATTATACAAATAAATACACACTTGAGTGACAAATTACAGAAAAAAACATTAAGCTGCTTAGTAATTTGTTTTTCCAATACAAATTGGCAAAACCGCTTTAGTGCACCTTACCATGTGTTGTACAGGTCTCTGAAAGTTTACTGTAGAGATGAAACACTACTCCTGCAAAAAAAATCCCTTAATTAGTGTTTTGATGATGATGGTAAACAGCATTTTTTAACACATCCATCTGAATCCTCCCATAGGTGTTTAAATGAGTCTTTGTCTGGTAACTAAAGGCTACCACTGTCTGGAAAAGAAGTCTAGCATAGTAGTCATTGTGCCAGGCCAGTAAGACAAAACAAAGTCGAGTCGGACTAAGAAGTAATGTCCACCTGACCTTGGTGAGGATTAAAAGAATTGGTGTTCTGGAAGTATGCTAAGTTTTTGTGATCTCTCCAGACCAGTAATTGATTTTTGGCTTCCTCTAGCCAATGCTTCCACTTCTTAAGAGCAAGCTTTACAGTTTGTTTGTTTGTTTTATTAGGATTTTAACTTCATGTTTTTACACCCTTCGGTTACATGCACGACAGAAACGGTAGTTACTCGTTACACAAGGTTCATCAGTTCACACAAGGTTATATCGAACACAGTCATGGACAATTTTGTATCTCCAATTCACCTCATTTGCTCTTTGGACTGTGGGATGAAAACCAGAGCACCCGGAGTAAACCCACGCAGACACTGGGAGAACATGCAAACTCCACACAGAAAGGACCCAGACTGCCCTACCTGGGGATCGAACCCAGGACCTCCTTGCTGTGAGGCGACAGTGCTACCCACTTAGCCACCGTGCTGCCCAGCTTTTTGATATGATGAAATATCTACACTGTGAGCTATGTGGTAGACTTCAATCCAAGCTTAGAAACTTGAATTCAAATAGGTAAGAGAGTGAACACAATCTGGGAAAACCTGGTAAAATCTTATCGGTAAGCAAAAAAGCTACTTGTTCCACCAATGTGCCGCCACACAATTATAGGCTGATAGTGATACTTCTCCCCTAAGTCATGACTACCAAAAAGATGAAGGAAGTAAGTGGATCACTGATCCTGCTTTTAGAGTTTCTTATATTAGAACTTCACTTAAAAAATGTGGGAGCTCAATCAACAAATGTGAACACATTGTGTTTACTATAACTATACCAATGTACTGATGTGCAGCTTTATAGTGCTGAATAGGGGTATTTGTATTAGCATATAATAAGCATGTTAACATCTGGAATGTGTAGTCTGTTTGAAAATACTGCTGGTTAGTAGCCTAGTGGGTAAAGCTTTGGGCTATCAATTGAAAGGTGGAGAGTTCAAATCCCAGCTCTGCCACACAGCCACTGTTGGGCCCTTGAGCAAGGCCCTTAATCCTCTCTGCTCCAGGGGCAGCGTACAATGGCTGACCCTGTGCTCTGACCCCAGCTTCCAAACAAGCTGGGATATGCTGAAAAAGAATTTGGTTGTACTGGACACCTGTATATGTATATATGACAAATAAAGGCGTTCATCCGAATTCATCTAAAACTATTTATTACCCATCACACTAATGTAATGATTACAATGTTTACAGTCAGTGAATGTGTGCTTATTCATTTATTAAGTTTCACTAAACCTTTTTTTACTGGTGATGGTTGAGATAGGTCCACTGCTACCTGGAAACACTGGCGGTAGGGCAAGAATAAACACAAAACTTGGTCAACACATACTAATACTCTCACTTACTCACACACTTATACCTAGAGGGTTCAAATCCTTGCTCTACCAGGCAGACTTTGTTGGGTCCTTGAGCAAGGCCCCTAAATCTGATGGCTTTTAAGGTGGCATATAATGGATGACCCTGAGCTTTGACCCAGGCTTTTAAAATGGAATATGCAAAAATTATTTGTAATAAAATGTCAATAGCGATGCCTTTTTATTCACAATTGTGCATGTCCAGGAGATTATACATGTTAGGCTGATGGGAGTTACTCATAGTACACATGTTAAACCCACCCACCCACACTACATGCTGCACCACAATGCCACGCTGTCACAGCAGTTTAATTGCTATATATATTATAATATTTTTATTAATACACTAAAAGTCTTTTTGGATCAAGTGTCTGTCATATACGGTCCAATAATAAACCCCTGTTAAGTCATTTATATCTGTACTTGTTGCCATCCTAATGTAAATTTGAGGTAAATTAAACCAGTCTAGCACTATATAGTACACCAGTGGTCCTCAAGCACCGAGCCACGGACCGGTACCGGTCTGTGGGTCATTTATTACCGGGCCACACAGAAAGAATAAATAATTAGAGATCACTGTAAAACACTGGCCATAAGTAACACACTTCTGGTGTTATTGTCTCCAATCACCCCTAGGTGGGAGCGTCTCGTTGCAGCGGAAAAAGCTAAGGGTTTCCACTGATTTTTCGTCATTGGTGAGTAGTATTGTTATGCAGTATTTTATTATTCTCGTCATATAATTTCATTTCAAATCCTTATGCCCCCGCTGGTCCATGAAATTATATCTTACGTGAAATACACGGTCCACGGTGCAAAAAAGGTTGGGAACTGCTGTAGTACAAAATTCCATTGCATGGCAGAATATTAATGATCAATTTGTATTTTGCAGTACCCCTGTCAGAAAACAACTGCATATTGTTTTTTATCTTTATGTCTATACAAAAAAAAGATACAAATTCTTAAAGTAAATCTGTTCATTTTATTTATTTCATGTATTTTCAAATATTTTCACCACCCCAATGGTCAACTGACGTTGGTGTTCACTCAATTTCACACAGCACCTGATAATAACCGTAGAAAGATCAGAGGTGTATGCTGCATGTGTAAAACAGATATGCAGTGGAGCACATATTTAGCCTAAAATTCGAGAACTTGGCATGGCAGTGTGCCCATGGGTTAGTGTTGCTTTTGGTGGAAATGTTAAATAGTCATACAAACAGCTGGAGTTTAGAATTTAAGCTCCACCAATAAACTGTCTCAAGTGGAGTGGTTTTTATTACTCGTTAATTTTATGCTTTGTAGCTTCGGTAAGTACATAAAAAGTTTTATAAATGTATATTTTAAGCACATTTTGTGTGACATGAGACTTAATGTTGTAAAGCACAAGCTGTAAAAGGTATGAGATTATTTTAAACAATTTTTAATTGCTTTACTACAAACAAACCAGTCATAACAAAGCAGTTATATTTATGTATAGTAGTACACAAGTCAGTAAAACAATACCAAAAGATAGAATAACCTTATGTGTATGTTGCTGTGTATCTTAGCAAATTTGACATAATTTATTAGGTCACCAATGAGCATTTGGCTATATATATATTTGTCCAGCACATTCCACAGATGCTTCACTAAATTGAGATGTGGGGAATTTGGAGGCCAAGTCAACACCTCAAACTCGTTGTTGTGCTCCTCAAACCATTCCTGAACAATTTTTGCTTCGTGGCAGGGCGCATTATTCTGCTGAAAGAGGCCACAGTCATCAGGGAATACCGTTTCCATGAAAGGGTGTACATGGTCTGCAACAATGCTTGGGTAGGTGGTAAGTGTCAAAGTAACATCCACATGGATGGCAGGACCCAAGGTTTCCCAGCAGAACATTGCCCAAAGCATTGCACTGCTTCCACCGGCTTGCCTTCTTCCCATATTGCACCCTGGTGTGCCATGTGTTCCCCAGGTAAGCGATGCACACGCACCCAGCCATCCACGTAATGTAAAAGAAAACATGATTCATCAGACCAGGCCACCTTCTTCCATTGCTCCGTGGTCCAGTTCTGATGCTCACGTGCCCATTGTTGGCGCTTTCGGTGATGGACGGGGTCAGCATGGGCACCCTGACTGGTCTGCGGCTATGCAGCCCCATACGCAGCAAACCGCGATACTAACAGAATAGATACTAACCACTGCAGAGCGTGAACACCCCACAAGAGCTGCAGTTTTGGAGATGCTCTGACCCAGTCGTCTAGCCATCACGATTTGGTTCTTGTCAAACTCACCCATTTTTCCTGCTTCTAACACATTAGCTTTGAGGATAAAATGTTCACTTGCTGCCTAATATATCCCACCCACTAACAGGTGTCGTGATGAAGAGATAATCAGTGTTATTCACTTTACCTGTCAGTGTTCATAATGTTATGCTTAGTCGGTGTATATAGTAGTGCAACAGTGCAACAGCTTACTACACTAGCCCACAAATTCGGATCTAAAGGGTGCTATTGGCATCTACACACACATGATTGGCTATGTCATGAGGATGGGGATATTACGTGGCCAAAGCCCTGTGATTAATTGGTGTACTGTTCAGTGTGTTCCTGTCGTGTGTCCAGTGTTTCCCGGTGATTACGGAACCCACCGTGACAAAGATGAAGAGGTTAGTTGAAATTAAATAATGATAACAAAGGTACCTCCTTAAATACACAAAAAATCTTTTTACTGCCAAATTTGTAGTTAAAAGACTACAGTGGATACTTTAGGCTGAAACTAAGTGATGTGTGGCTCTGCAGTGGTGTATATGCGTCCCTTGGCTGGCCCACTGACAGATGTGTATTTCTGCTGACAGAGCTGATCTACAGTATGTCAGTCTGGCTTCTCACCAAGCTATTACTTA
This sequence comes from Trichomycterus rosablanca, assembly GCF_030014385.1. NCBI lineage: Eukaryota > Metazoa > Chordata > Actinopteri > Siluriformes > Trichomycteridae > Trichomycterus > Trichomycterus rosablanca. The sequence goes on along the minus strand of NC_085991.1, from coordinate 34,313,596 downwards.
ATTCATTGACATTTGCTGTAATTGCCTAGGGACAGTTTGCTCTCAAAGTAGGGAGTCCTAACAAGATTAGATTAAAAAAATACAATTACCATTTCAGATTTAAGAGGACTGGTCTGGAAGATGCTTTGCCGCTGGGAAACAGAGAATAGAATGCTGGCAGCCCCCAGTAAGAGAAGAAAAAACATGAGCTGATTCCCTTAAGAAATGTTAATGCATTATGGTTAACTTGCTGAAAGAATGGATGGGGCAATGAAAGTGTGAGAAAAGGCATGTGGTTGGACATTATGGATGGCTTCCTTTTCTTTTTTTTTTCCTTTCTGTTCCTAGTTGGCTGACACTTTCTCATGGCGGTTTCTGCCACTTCCGTAGAAATGGCCTGTCACTGGTGTTTGGAAGTGTCAATTCGGAGATAATGACATATTGAAGGCTATGAACCACATTGGTGTCACCTTTCTGGTAATTGGTTCCTCCACTAGTTTATTCTCCTCTGCATCACTTAAAATGCTGAGGTTTTGGTTCAGGTGGGTGTGGGAATGTCTCATAATGTCTCATAGTGATGAGATATTAATGCCCTGACAATGTCATAGATCCAAAAGCTGGTCCAAGAGTCAGGAGAGAACAAAAATCTTTGGTGGTATGTATGGCATTCTCATTTCCTATTGTATTTATCTTTTTCTAAAAGGAAGCATGTAGCTGAGTTCAAACCCCATCTGCAGTTGCTGTCTGTGAAAAGTTTAGCATGTGCTGCATACCTGTAGGTAAATTAGCTGCTTTAAATTGGCCTACGTCTAAGTGAATTCGTTATTAGTGCTTTTCTTCATGGATTGACACACTGTTAATGGTATATTTCAGTCTTACACCCAGACCCAATTCAACCCTGATTAGTATAATGTGAGTAAGTTCATGAAAAAACACGTATTATTAATAAGCTTTGGAAGGAAACCAAATTTGAAACTGCTGACAAACAGGGACCAAATGTGAGGATTGATCCTAGGTCCTCAGGAAAAGTGATGCAATTGTTACACTCTTAGATAATGAATAAGTTGCTTGAATTGAAACATATAGATTTATTACAGTGTTTAGGATATACAGTGGTACCTTGAAACTCAACGTCAATTGGTTCTGGGACTGGCGTTGAGTTTAAAAGGCGTTGAGTTACAAGGTATGTTTTCCCATATAGATGTATAGGAAACCTGTTAATTCTTTCCATGGTCCCGTGGACTTGCATATATTTTAGGCATATGTAAAATAATGGGGTTGTTTTTGACACTTATACACTAAAAATAACACAAATATAATATAAAAACACTGAAATTAAAATTTTATTCTTACAATTTCTCAGCACCCTGAGCTGTAACACAAGTTTAAAAGTGAAACAGTGAAGAAAATCCAGATAAACACAGATACATGTGGAGCTTTCAGAGTGAATCTGACGGTTATTCCACACAAGTGCAGATTCATCTCATATGCACACTTTGATGACATATTATCGCACTGCTCAAGCTGAGCGCTGAACAAAGCGACTGTTCATTGTTAATTTGTAATTAAATAAAAACATTTTTTTTTTTAAAACTAAACACGTTGAGTTTAAGGGAGACGTTGAGTTTAAGGGTACAAATTTGTCGACAAAGGGGGTTAAGTTTCAAAGATTTTGAGTTTAGAATACGTTGAGTTACAAGGTACCACTGTACATGCCATCATGTAAAACTATGTTTAAATGTCCTTTTTTCAAACACCAGTACTCCAAACCTCAGTATTCATTTTAACATGCATTTTTAGCACTGATTAAATGTTGATGAGCACCACATGCTGTACCTTCTTTTCAACAAAAAAGTTTGTTGTGCTTTAGATGACCTTACAGTCAACAGTGATCTATTTTAAAAGGTAATGTTTAAACTTTCTTGATTTAGTGAAAAGAAAGGTTCTCAGTTAATTTATCAAACTTGATGGCAATTTTAATTCACAAATGATGGCTATGAATCAAAGTGGACTGGGGACACACCTTTTTGACCTTGCTGCACTTGTGTTAAATGAGTCCTCAAAAAACTCCCTCCTTAACCATAACCTCCACTGTTCATACTGTATAATAGACAAACTTTTATCACCATGGCAACTTTACAATAATGTACAATCTTTGTGCAAATAATATATGAATAGCTAGGACATTTCATCCAGCCTGAAAAATCACAATTTTAGTGATTTCTGTAACTATGCAAAGGTCTGGCAATTTAAATGAGCTGAAATATAACTACATTTAACTACATTCAATAACATTCAGACACTATTTATTGTCAAATATAGCTCTATTGTTTTACATACAATAATTAGATAAAACAGTTACAGTATATGATAAATTTAAGGATGTTCTTTTTAAAAGATTACTACCATAATAATTACTGTAGGTACATCATTTACTTGGATAAATAAATGGATAAATTAGTTTGGATAAACAGGAAACAGTTAAAGAGACTAAAAAAACAACTAATGTATTACATTTACTGCTTAAAACTGGTCAAATAACTGCAGACACATATACTGTAAAGTTTAATGCTATAGGACCAGTCTAACAACATATGAGTTATTAAATGATTTAAATGGTGTAATGATAATGTGTATAAGTGTAATGTCAATGTAAATCATATGGCAGATTTTGGAAGTGGATTGGCTAATTTAAATGGCTATGTGTAAATTCATATATGACTGTAATTGTACAGGGCGGCATGGTGGCTCGGTGGGTAGCACTGTCACCTCACAGCAAGAAGATCCTGGGTTTGATCCCCAGGCAGGGTGGAGTTTGCATGTTCTCCCCGTATCTGTGTGGGTTTCCTCCAGGAGCTCAGGTTTCCTCCCACAGTCCAGAAACATGCAGTCAAGGTTAATAGAAGACACTGAATTGCCTTATAGGTAAATAGGTGTGTGTGTGTGTGTGTGTGTGTGTGTGTGTGTGTGTGTGTGTGTGTGTGTGTGTGTGTGTGTGTGTGTATATATATGTGTCTGTTCTGCGATTGACTGGCGCCCCGTGTTACTGTGTGACTTGCGCCCATTGAAAAGCTGAGATAGGCTCCAGCAACCCCCCGCGCGACCCTAATTGGATACGCGGTTAAGAAAGTCAGTGAGTGAGTGAGTGAGTGTAATTGTACAGTTATGCGCCCAATGTTCAGGTGGCACCTGAACCACAGAAGCCCTGACTATGATGAAGCAAGTAGTAAAGAATAAATAATGTCACTGTTATGACATATCACCATGTGTTTCTGTTTAGTTTCAGTTTACCCTGCCCCGATCACTCCCCTCCAGGTTTATTCATCCATGTTTATTGTGTTCAGCTGTGGTTTATAGTGTCTTGTGATGGGTATGTTTATATCTGTCATGTCTTTGCCATTGTTCAAGGCTGAGTGTTGCGAATAGTGCCACTACTGTAATACAACCACCTTGCAACATCTACTACCACCTTGCAGCATGGCTTTGCTTTTACTTAATTATAATTGTCTGCAGCAGGCATAATTATTAATAAATAATTGACTTAATTGATTGCTATGAATTGTAATTTTTTTGCTAATTTTAGAATGTTGCAATTAAAGCTGGAATGTGTAAAGATTATGGCTCAAATGCTTACCTGTGCATAATAGCTTTCACTGTGTCATACACTGAGACCACAATGTGTCATTGAGTGCTGCTGGCAGTCACTGACTTTTATCTGGCCTCCATTCCACCTGATTTATCCTCCTATTTGCAGAAATAAGGGTGACAGAGATGTTAAAGTCATGTCCTCAGGTTGTCATTTTCTATGATTGAAGTAGTGATGTCAGCAAAAAGTGTAACTACAATTCAGTACAAGTGGCTTTGATTTAATATGGGACCAGTAATAGTGTTTTCTTATTTTATTATTATATACTGCACAGTACCAACTGTGCTCTGTGAACATTTATAGCAGTGTAACAAGTGTTCCACTGTTATGTAAACACTGATTTTTTAAAGTAATTTACCATATGGGTACACTTTGCAACTTTCACAATGCACCTGGCATTAGCTGTCAAATTAACAGTGTCAGAGATAATAATACTATTATAAGGAATCTGATTCAAGGTAACTGGGTTTATACTGTTAAAAACAACACTATATGTTTTGTCGAATGTGAGAACATCCATGTGACAGAAAAGCTGGACAAATGCCAAATGCTCTGTACTGTATTACAAGCTCTGATTAGTTTGACTGATTTACTAAAAACATGTCTACTGGATAATCTGCTAATTTTAATTCTTTTACAAATTCACTCGGGCAGCAGAGTGGCTCAGTGGGTAGCACTGTCGCCTCACAGCAAGAAGGTCCTGGGTTCGATCCCCAGGTGGGGGATCCGGGTCCTTTCTGTGTGGAGTTTGCATGTTCTCCCCATGTCTACATGGGTCCAAAGACATGCAAGTAAGGTGAATTGGAGATACAAAATTGTCTATGACTGTGTCTGACATTAAACTTGTGAACTGATGAACCTTGTGTAACGAGTAATTACCTGTTCTGTCATAAATGTAACCAAAGTGTGTAAAACATGACTATAATAAATAAACTAATTCACTTTTACTCCAGTTTTACACATGGGAAATCCTTTTTATATGGAACTGACTACTAGATTTGCCATTGTTCTTGAATTTTACTGTATTAGGGAATTGACTTCCAGTTCATCGAATGAAACAAAATGTAGTGGTTTGCCACATAATGGATTCATAAAAAATGCATCTTATTGTAAAGGGGCGACGGGGGTGTAGGAGAATTAAACTCTCTACTGGGATTCCAAAAAAGCCTTTAGCTAGTTGATTCACTGATGCTTTCCCATACAATGACAGTCATTGACTTTTGCACCTTTTACTGATAACAGTCTGGATGGTTTTCTTTTGCATATGTTTCAATTGTTTTAGTTTCAACTGTTTTAATGAGCATCTAGGTGATGCAAAGGTTCCCAGTAAATCCAATCTGAATCTTTTCACATGACAAGAGAATAAAAATGTACAATCTGATTATCATGTTCACTTTTGTTTACTTGTCAGCATATAAAACAACCCAATGTCCAGAGACTTATGCACAATCGATACAAATGTGTCATTTTAAAACAATTCCCAAATATTTGTTTATTTTCTAAAACAGGTCACAGACACAAAAATGTCTAACAAGCATCACTAAAAAGAAACTCTTTCTTAACATGTTTTGAAGCCTTGCTTTCTTAAGATTCACTGCCCCCTCTTTCCAACCTGCCACTTCAAAGGAAGAAAGCAGAGGAAGCGCTAGTTTAGACACACACTGAGAAAATACAGTACACAGACAGGTATGCCTTCATTACTGATTTTTCCATAGACACAGGGAACATTCACAATATCAGAGAAAAACAAAACAGAAATGTATTTATTAAGATGTATTCACTATTTTTTTTTTACTTAATTCATACTATTTTAATTAAATGAATTGTTTATAATGTCTTTTAGGACTTTACATTTACAATATACAGCTCCTTAGATGCAATAATGAAAAATATGTGCCCTGTCATCTAGAGTTCATGGGTTTGAGCCCCGAGAATGTCACAGGTTATTCACAGCCTGGAACTGGTGAATGATTGGCCCTGCTTTCTGGAATGGCATTCATATGTCTCCTATCAATCATACTAATGCCCTTGAAAAAGTGCTCTACCTAAAGTCAAGAGCCCAAAAAGATGTGGGTGTTCCCTCCAAAGCTACAACCCAAACACACATGCATTTTTTTGCATGATTAATTGTTTAGTGCTTTATGTATGAAAAAAAATTTACCTGCTATATCAGTTTTTTGTTTTTGTTTTTGACTGTTTCTAACTAACCATCACTGACCCTTTTTTAAGTTTTGATTTGGTCCAAATATGGTGTGACTGGTCATAAAAAAATATAAACTGACATATGAAGAACCTGCTGACGTAGCAAATTGGGCTAAGACGTGAAAATAGGGGCAGACACACGCAGATATGTTTCTAATGATTTAATAATAACAAAAGGCAAGGTTACACAAGACAGGTTTGAACAAGACAAGACACACATACATGGACTAAGATAAATGCTAATCTAAATGCTAAATACAAGAAACAAGAACCTAAACAATCCTAAACCCTAAGCTAAGCTAACTATATTAAAGCTTAACATGAACAAGACTAAACACTTAACTTGACTTCTGAGCATCAACAAACAAGAGCATGAGCCAACTAGACAAGAGCATAAGCCAACTAGACAAGAGCATGAGCCAACTAGACAAGAGCATGAGTCAACTAGAAAAGAGCATGAGCCAACTAGACAAGAGCGTGAGCCAACTAGAAAAGAGCATACCAAACTAATGTGCAGCTATGGCTAATTAGCAGGAGACCGATCACAGTGATGAGGCGTTGGCTTGCTCCTGAAAACAAACACTCCAAACATGTGCTCCTGGAGAGAGGGGCGTGACACATAAACAAACTCCAGGAGCATTAAGGCTTGATTCCAGACAGCTGACAATTAGAATTTGTTAAATGTTATCCATGTGTAACAGAACATGTGTAACAGAAGATGGTTTACTACTTTAAATAATTAAGTAAATTCTTGTTATTTCTATGAATTAGAAAATCAATCATTTTTTTTTAAACTGGAATCTTTAAAAACTACTGTAAATGCTTTAGTTTTGTTTTCAGAGGCAAACATGCTACAGTGTGAGCTACTTGTGAGCTGACAAAACAACAGAAGCTAAGACAGGAAGGTGAGTGAATATGACTGAACTACTGTCACATTGATCAGTTCACACTCGGCAAGAATACTTGGTGAAACTTCAATCAAATGCGACATGCCAGCTACTCGATCCACCAATGTGCTGCGACATGATTGCAGACCAAGTCTTATAATTCTTAATATATTTTAATAATTATATAATTTACAAAAAGTTCATAAGGTACAAACTTACAAATGTGTATCTTCATTTACCTTTTTTTCATAGATATTAGCATAAAATGTATTTGCCATCTGTAATTTATTATCAGAATTTTGCAACTTGCAACCAAAAGTGTCTCACTCTTCATTTACTACAGTTGATGGTTGGCCTGCGTCTGTCTGTATACTGTTTTTAACTTACACAAGTTTCTTGAGTTTAATGTGAGTTTAAATATACACTGATCAGCCATAACATTAAGACCACCTCCTTGTTTCTACACTCACTGTCCATTTTATCATCTCCACTTACCATATAGAAGCACTTTGTAGTTCTACAATTACTGACTGTAGTCCATCTGTTTCTCTGCATGCTTTTTTAACCTGCTTTCACCCTGTTCTTTAATGGTCAGAGAAACAGATGGACTACAGTCAGTAATTGTAGAACTACAAAGTGCTTCTATATGGTAAGTAGAGCTGATAAAATGGACAGTGAGTGTAGAAACAAGGAGGGGGTTTCAATGTTATGGCTGATCGGTGTATTTTGCATCCTGAAAGCTTGGTCATTAGCTTTTGATGCTACTAAACAGAAAGAAAAGACTGTATCACATCACTCTACAAAACCAAGCCAGTCATGTCTACATAAGAGAAATTGCCCAAGTAAGGTTCTCCATAATTTAATATCTCATTCTGCCCTCCAACCCTTCCGCTCTTTCTGCCTCTTACTTACAGGCAACCTACAGTGTCAAGGGGACTTCTTTTAAATCTATAAATCTATTAAATTATGATGTGTCTTAAAATGAATTCTTGCCTGGGAACATGAACCATATGACAGATGCCTGGTATGTTTTACCTTTGACACTTTGTATGTTCATTTTACAAAGATGGATTAAAATAAGCCCCCGCTCATTGAATTATTGACATGGCCTGTTTTTTTCTGGTCCCATCTGAAGTAAGTTTTTGGAGACTAACGATGAGTGAATAAAAAAAAGAGAATAAGGGAGGAGCAGGTATGAAAAAAGTATGATTAAAAAGCAGACTAAGATCAGTGCAGGTCGGGTTTTGATTATTTTTCCTTGAGCCTGCATGAAAAGTATACAGTAAATTGTTTGATTTATACAAATTCTTCACTTACTTTCTTAACTGCTTATCCAATTAGGGTTGCAGGGGGGTGGGTGCTGGAGTCTATCCCAGCTTTTCAATGGGGCAAGGCACACAGTAACGCCCTGGACGGGGCGCCAGTCCATCGCAGGTCAGACACACATACACACACCCATTCACCTATAGGGCAATTCAGTGTCTCCAATTAACCTGACTGCATGTTTTTGGACTGTAGGAGGAAACCGGAGCTCCCGGAGAAAACCCATGCAGACACGGGGAGAGCATGCAAACTCCGCACAGAAAGGACCTGGACCGCCCCGCCTGGGGATCGAACCCTGGACCTTCTGCTGTGAGGCAGCAGTGCTACCCACCGTGCCGCCCTATACAAATTCTTGCAAATTGTTATTGTAAAAATCGTGCTTTGCTACATGTTAAAATGTAAAAATCTGATTTTTTTGTTTCAGGATAAAAACATCTAAGAGCTTCACCTCTGCTTCTGCTGGCCAGGGCTCTTGCTGCCGTTTTACAAGTGAAATGTTTGTCAATTCTTGCTTGAAACAAGACTTCAACAGTCTGTGGTCACCATCATCTGATTCCCCTTTTAATACTGCACCATACATTTTTAATGGGAGACAGATCTGGACTGCAGGCAGGGCGGTCAAGTCTACACAATCTGTGTCTACGAAGCCATACTGTTGTAGCGCATGCAGAATGAGGCCTGACATTGTGTTGCTGAAATAATCATGGACTTCTTGGGAAAAAATTTCGCCTGTGGGAAAGATGGCAGCATGTGTCTCTCAAAAATACCAATATGCATCTGTGTTAATGGTACCTTCATACATACACCGATCAGCCATAACATTAAAACCACCTCCTTGGTTCTACACTCACTGTTTATTTTATCAGCTCCACTTACCATATTTAAAAACTCCAGAAATGCTGCTGTGTCTGATCCACTCACACCAGCACAACATACACTAACACACCAGCACCATGTCATTGTCACTGCAGTGCTGAGAATTACCCACCACCTAAATAATACCTACTCTGTGGAGGTCCTCTGGGGGTCCTGACCATTGAAGAACAGGGTGAAAGCAGGCTAAAAAGGTATGTAGAGAATTAGATGGACTACAGTCAGTAACTGTAGAACTACAAATTCTATATGGTAAGTGGAGCTGATAAAATGATAAAATGCAAGTGAGGTTAATTGGAGATACAAAATTGTCAATGACTGTGTTTGACATTAAACTTGTGAACTAATGAACTTAAATAAGTAACTACCTGTTGTCATAAATGTAACCAAAGAGTGTAAAACATGACGTTAAAATCCAAATAAATACATAAAATAGATTGACATATGACATCACAAGATATTTCCCGTATTGGCAATTCTTTTTTCTTGTCCTATCACATGTGATTGATTTTACTCTTCTCAATAAATTGCAATAGGACCCACCTCTGGGCTTATTAAGGCCCTCTAGTGGGCCCTGGCGATGGGGTGGCAAGATATAAGTCTTTTCTTACAGAAGAAAAACATCCAAGCCATCAATTTCCAACTTTTTTTTAATGGACATAATTGTCATTTTACCCATTAATCTACATCTTATTACCCAAGTGAAAACATTTTAGAGTTTTATTTTTAATTTAACACATTAAAATAAATAAAAACAAATCTCCTATTCACAAAATTATTCAGACCCTTTGCTGTTACACTCCACGTTATGGTCAGATTCAACCTGTTTGTTGTACCTATTGCTGAGATGTGGAGGAGGAATAAAGCTGAGATGTGTAGGAGGAAGAAAGAAGGTGGAACCACAGATCAGATGATGGAGGTAAACGGAAGAAGACTGTGGTGTGAAATTCAGAGAAGAGGTGAGACGTGAGTGATAGTGAAGGGGTGCCAGACAACTGGGAAACAACCGCAAAAGTGGCAAGGGAATCAGCTAGAAAGGTACTTGGTGTGGCATCTGGATAGAGGAAGTGGAATGAGGAAGTGCAAGAAGGTTGAAGTAGGAAAAGGTTAGCGAAAAAGAACTGGGATCTCCAGAGAGACTAAGAGAGTTCAGTAGTATAAAGGGATACAGGTAAGACAAAGAGAGAAGTGGCAAAGGCTGAAGAAAAGGTGTATGGCCAGCTGTACAAAAAACAAGGAAACCCACGCAAACACGGGGAGAACATTCACCCCACACAGAAAGGACCCGGACCGGTCAACCTGGGAATCAAACCCAGGACCTTCTTGCTGTGAGGCGACAGTGCTACCCACTTAGCCATTGTGCAGCCCAGCAGAGATAAGACAGTGAAGTTTTAACTTTTGTTTAACAAAATCTTGACCTTTGAGAGGATACCTGATGAGTGGAGAAAAAGCATAATGGTTCTGAATTTTAAAAATAAGGGTGATGTGCAAAGCTACAGCAACTAAAGGCATAAAGTTGATCAGCCACTGCATAAAGATCTGGGAAAGAGTAATAAAGAACAAAGAAATAGGTGAGGATTTGTGAGAAGTAATTTGGTTTGTGCCAGCAAAGTGAACCTCAGATGCGATGTATGCTTTATGAATGTTATGGAGAAGTGTGTTTGTAGATGGGAGCTGTGGTGTTGTATAAGGTAATCTGGAGTGGCAGAGAAGTATGTGAAGGGTTTAAAGTGGAAGTGGGACTGCATCAAGGATCAGCTATAAGTTCTTTCTTGTTTGTGGTGATCATGGACAGTCTGACAGACACTGTTGGACAGAAGTCTATATGGACAATGATGTTTGTGGATGACATTGTGATTTGTCGCAAGAGTAAGAGGCAGGTGAGAAGAGCCTGAAAAGAAGGTGGTATGCAATTGAGACAAGAGGAATAAAAGTAAGCAGGACTATTTATTTATTTATTAGGATTTTAACGTCATGTTTTACACACTTTGGTTACGTTCTTGACAGAACAGGTAGTTACACAACTGGTTACACAAGATTCATCAGTTCACAAGTCAAACACAGTCATGGACAATTTTGTATCTTTAAAACCCATTTTCCACCGACGCGGATCCGACTCCGTTCCGTTCCGGTTCGCAAACTTGATTTTGAACCGGTTCTGCGTGTTTCCACCAAAAAAAAAGAGGCTCCAGACAGCAAACTAGCGTTCTAATCTGGCACCACAGAATACTTGGTTTTTCAGCTGGGAACTGTGACGTCATCTGTGGGTGTCACAGTGTCGAGGTTTGGGTGCTTTCACATGAGAAACCACACGTAACCACATAATACTATCGCCTCACAGCAAGAAGGTCTTGGGGTCGATCCCCAGGCGGGGCAGTCCAGGTCCTTTTTCTGTGGAGTTTGCATTTTCTCGCCGTGTCTGTGTGGGTTTCCTCCGGCAGCTCCAGTTTCCTGCTACAGTCCAAAAACATGCAGTCAGGTTAATTGGAGACACTTAATTGCCCTATAGCTGAATGGGTGTGTGTGTGTGAGTGTGTGTATGTGTGTCTGCCTTGCGATGGACTGGCGCCCCATCCAGGGTTTTACTGTGTGCCTTGCGCCCATTGAAAAAGCTAGAATAGGCTCCAGCACCCAACTGCGTGACCCTGAGCGGTTAAGAGAGTGAGTGAGTGAGTGAAAATATTTTAATAGTATACCTGTAGATTAGGAAATTGCCCCATACTTTTTTTTTTTTTTTTATGTGCCACAACCATCAACCTGAGGATAAGCATATATTTCATTCAATTCCATTTTATTATGACTTTTCACCCTTGCTATACCCTGACAGTGTTGTGGTGGGTCTGACTTCTGCCATCCCCCCCCCCCTCAGAGGTAGCCATTCATGTGTTTAGGTGCCTGGCTGGCCGATATTAACCTATATATTTACCAATCAATCAGTAAATAGCTGAGCAACTAAACATTAAATTTACAATTTTTGTTAATCAAATCGATTTCTCTGTTTGCTTGTTGACTAGTTTATTTGCAGTAGAGATCACCTTGGTCTGCACTGCCCCGCATTGCACCATGGTGTGGGATATCTAGGTATTCAGAGATCTCCATAGTCTGTGCTGACAGTGACAGATCAGCTGTGGGTATGTGCATGATTCTCCTTTCTGGCTTGCTGCTTATAGACAAAGGGAGAGTATATTTCATACCTCTGAATTTGAGCTTATCTGGGTCACTAGCATGCTCTGCATACATGTCTGATAAATGGCCTGCGTCTAAGACATTTAGACTGCTAACACATCATGGGTCATTATTATAAAGCTGCTTGGCACAACCAACATTCACAGTATTTAATTGTTTGTTCCAGAACTAAGTTTACATGGTAGAGGTCATTGTGTGTTTTGTTTTGTTTTTGAAATATGCAAGCAATTGTTAAAGCTATTTAAAGCTTTTAAATTAATCAAAGTTCACCTACAGAAATGTGAATTCTAACTGACAGCTAACAGTGCTCATATTTTTGTTGGTGCAATGATATACTGTAAGTAGTGAGTGTCTTTCAATTCGTATACAAAACTCACCAGCATTTTTTACCCTGTAGATATTTGACAGACAAAAAATACAGTAACATTTTGGGAGCCTCAGGGGTAAAGTGTTATCCTTATATCCTATCGAAGCACTGTTTCTTTTTAGTTTAGCAGTTTAGCCATGTTTGACATACACCTTATGGCCAAAGTACTTGTTGATATAGACTTGTGAGTTAACATAGATTTGTACCAACAAAAAGTGCTGCAATGCTGGCTTGACTCCCGAAGAAAAGATAAAGAGTGCCAACAACTAAGCAGGCAGGAAACTGGACTGAGCCTAGCATCAAGGTTTTAAGAAAAGGGCAGGTTGCCAATGCAAGAGCTGGCAAATATATGAGGAAGAAACTGTTTTAAATGGAAACAACCTTAACTGGAGCAAACAAAGTTAAAGTTAAATAAATAAATAAATAAATGGCAAGGCAGGAGGGCATAATTCTGTAACCATGTTCAGCTAATTTCCACAGCAGGTGAAAATTTTATTATTATTTATCATTATTTATGTTTGGTACACCTAAACTTAATCATTTGGAAAACTGTCTTACTTTTGGCCATTAAGTGTATGGTGCTATGACTTTTGGGGCTGTTCCCTCTGAAAAATAAATAATTTCAAATTTGTGTCCCCCTGTAATTTGGACATTCACCTATGAATGGCAAATGTTGGCTTGGCATTTTACATTTTAAAAGTAATACATGCCAAAGCTCTTTTACAGCTTATTCATGCTATGAATATTATTAATCAATAAATGTAACTAATGTGCACAACTGTTTGTGAAAGATCGAAAGACAGGTAGAGATAGATAGATAGATAGATAGATAGATAGATAGATAGATAGATAGATAGATAGATAGATAGATAGATAGATAGATAGATAGATAGATAGATAGATAGATAGATAGATAGACAGACAAACAGAAAGATAAGTCGAACTGTAAAAAGTGAAATCTACTTGGTAGCTCTGGTATGTTGAGTTAACTTTGTGGTATTGCGTTTTGTTGACACCATTTGCAAACCTCGTGACTGTGCCAACACAAAGAATGTTCATGTAAAAATTACCACAATACCATTCTAATAAAAATGCACTTGCCTTACTTAGATTTTAAAATGTTTATTGTGCAGCATTCCAATGTTGTAGACTTGTTTCTGTGAGCTTGCATTTGGATCTTTTATCGACTACATTTGCTAGCCATCCTTTACCCCTACTGCTTTGTTAAATTGTATTTTAATTGAGCCAGCTTCAATGAAACCAACAATTAAGCCAACATATAGGTTACAGGTTACTTTTAAAAAGCACTGTTTATCACAGAGTTGTCCATTAGTGCATTAGCATGTTTGACCGAGACGCAACAACCAGGCATAACAGCTCAGCAATAAAGTGTTGCATCGCCAGCCACTTAAAGTAAGCATATTAGAAAGACATAATGACAAAGTGTGCCCACTGCCACTGAAGTATATTGTCAACACTGAAATGAATGTAATGGCCAGTTGCTAATGGAAAACAAAGACCCCTGGCTAAAGCTGTTAATATTAGGCATATATTACCTTTTAAAAGCCATTTTACATTTACATTTTTGGCATTTAGCAGACGCTTTATCCAAAGCGACTTACAGTACAGATACAGTATACAGTCTGAGCAATTGAGGGTTAAGGGCCTTGCTCAAGTGCCCAACAGCAGCAACCTAGCAGTGGTGGGGCTTGAACCAGCATCCTTCTGATTACTAGTCCAGTACCTTAACCACTAGGCTACGGCTTGCCCCATCTTGACTTGAAAAGTAGCCCTTGATAGCATAATGATCCAATTTAAAGCGTGTATATTAACAGGTAAGTTACATATATATTTCAATAGCAGCATTCAGCGAAGCATTTATTTGGATTTTTGTCTTGATGATGGTGCAAGTATTTAGAGTGTTAGACAACACAGGCTATGTCAAAAAACCCGGCCAAAAGAAAAACCACTAGAACCCTTAACATGCCTTCACCATAGCTGCGTCCGAAATCGCATACTTCCATACTGAACAGTACGTGAAAGCAGTATGTGAGCGCGGTTAGTGTGTCCGAATACGTAGTATACATTAAAAAGTATGCGAAAAGTACCCGGATGACCTACTGCCTGGGAAGTCATTTTTGAGTATGCAAATGATGCGGTCCGATAATCTGTCCTATAATGCAACTGGAACTGCAAAGCCGTTCGTAGCAAGGAAGAAAGATGGCGGAAAGTGGAGTAAGACAAACATTAAACATGTTATGATTTAGTACAGCCCTGAATAACGTTATGAGTAGCTTTGTGGAGAACGACAAAACTAATTTTGTCAGATTTAAAAATTGTTATAACTGTGGCGATGAGGCGTCATGCATCACGTGACATTGGTAAGATGGCGGACGTAGTACGTACGAGGTACGTACTGAAAGAGCGTACTGCTTTACCGGCCGAGCAGTGCATACTGCCTCGAATCTAGTACGTACTGTTTAAGTATGCGAATTCGGACGCAGCCCATATCTCAGAACACTCTTTTCTGGGTTCTATGTGTCATTTCCTTAAAAGTCGCAGCCCCACCTGTAGGCCAATTCACTAAAGTAAGTTTAATTAAACTCCAAATGTCTTTAACAATATATACACACAAATGTAATATACTCAGTATAAAAACTAAAACATAAACACATGTGTTTTATATCTTAATCTATGGCTGAATACCATAACAAGACCGGAGTATAAAACCCCCCTGCCGCTGCTCCAAGAATGGTACTTTCCACTCCTAATGGCGGGAAATCCTCCCTATAACTGAACTGAATGGTACAGTTCCCGCTGTTTGTGAGTGCCTCAGAACTACTGCATGTAAGTATTTACTGCTTAGATTTTAAATAAGAATTAATTAAATGTTAAGCTGAGTAACATATACATGTACACTGTCTTAATTTATGGTTTGAAAGTACACAGAGATTTGTGACAATGTGTGTGTATACTCCTACGCTACAGTCAAGCCAGAAAGTCTGCACACTCCTTTCACCTTCTCCACCTTTTATTACATTAAAGACTCATTCTATAATAGATTGAGTTCATTTTTTGTCACAAAGTTCTACACAAAATAGTCCACAATGACAAAGCGAGAGCAGATTTTTAGACATTTGTGCTAATTTATTAAAAATCTAAATGTAAAATATCATATGTACACACCCAAGTGTGCACACCCTACACAAAAGTGTACAAAAGTGAGCTGATGTGCATTTTGATTTCACTGATATTGTTTGAGATGTTTCAACAATTTAATTGGAGTCCACCTGTGATCAACTCAATTGAATGGACATGATTGGGGATTGCCAACACCTGCCTATATAAGGTCCCACAGTTAACAGTGCATATCAGAGCAAACTCCAAGCCATGGGGTCAAAGGAATTATCTGCAGAAACAGGATTGTGTCAAGGCATAGATCTGGAGAAGGGTTCAGAACGATTGCTGCAGCTTTACAGGTCATCATTCATAAATAGAAGTTTGGAACCACCAAAAATCTTCCTAGATCTGCCCGCCCGGCCAAACTGAGTGATCGGAGAGAAAGTCTGTGAATGTCCTTAAATGGCCCAGCCAGAGCCCAGACTTTAATTCAATCGAACATCTGTGGAAAGAGCTGAAAATGGCTGTGTATTAACTCTCCCCATCCAACCTGATCGAGCTTGCAAGGATATGCCAAGAGAAATGGGCAAAAACGGCCAGAAACAAGTGTGCCAAGCTCGTAGCTTTCCCAAGCTACCTTGAAGCTGTAATTTCTGCCAAAGGTGCATCAACCAAGTATTAGGCTAATGGTGTGTACAGATATGTAACCCCTAAATAAACCATTTTTGTCAGTAAAATAAAATTGCATATTTTCTAAACCCTGTTTTCACTTTGTGATTATTGGAGATTGTGTGTAGATTAAAAGAACTTAATCTATTATAGAATGACTCTGTAGTGTAATAAAACGTGGAGAAGGTGAAAGGGGTGTGCAGACTTTCCGGCTTGACTGTACACCTATTGCTCACCAATGTATGTAATAACATTTAGGAAGCAAACTATATGCTTCCAACTTTGCAAATGTATAGGAAAGGCCCATTTTGTTCCAGCATAAAGGTCCACTGTGCATTTGAAGATGAGGTTTATCCTAAAACATAAATAATGCCTTTTGATGCTTCATTGATTGAACTACCACGTCCATCAGCCTGTTACCCAGAAATCAATCAAATTCAGACTCAGTTCTCCTAATATACTCTGAGGAGGCTTCTAGTTTAAGGAAACATCCATACATCCTTTGCAGAAGTATACTGCAGCCTGGCACATGAGTGTAATACATTCTCAAACCCCATCCTCTGATCTAGAAAAAAATGGCAAGCAATCCTGAGACCTAAGAGCTTTTAGGTTTATTACTATTTTATGGAATGCAACAATAATTGGCACAGTTTCATTGCTAGTGACTTCAAACACAGCTGATGTTTACATCTAATTTCACAAATCCATTCAGCCTAGGTTGCTTTGTCCTTGTTTTATTTCCTTTCGTTCTTCCCTAGCATCCTAGAAGGATCAAGTTGGGAATCAAGAAAACCAAATGAGAAGACAACAACAAAACTGGATGCAGCAATGATTTGACAAGTTTAGTGTGAAGGCCTGGACAGAGTCCTGACCTATGTTGCGAGCCAGACCTTCTTTGTTGAGCATTAGTGTCCGACCCTACAAATGCTCTTTTGACTTAATGGGCTTAAGTTCCCACAGACACACTTAAGCAGAATGTTGAGAGTTGAGAGTTCTCAACATAAGATTAATAGCATTTATTTTGGAATAGGATGTACACCAAGCTTTAGGGAACAAGATCCATTTATTGGGAAAACCTACACCCAGCCTGCTCCATTTAATGTGCATTTATCATGCCACTAGTTACAGGAATGGTTTTAATAATGTACCCTCTTTTACTCGCACCCTAAAATACAGGCTTGCAAATTTAATGGTTTGCATAATCGGCCATTGGTTTTAAACACTTATTGCCTTGAACAGTGGCAACTCTTTAAACTAAAACATTTATTTTAAAAAATTAGGTGTATTTAAAATAAAACATTTAAACACTTAAGACAATAGGACAAGATGATCGGCTTTAGCAGCTGAGTTTATTAACGTGCCACTTCTTAGAAATGAATGCAGAATTACAAAGGTGATTCTGTATTCACCATTAAAGGGGAAAAATTAGGTCAGTGAGACTAAATTGAACCCATGAGCTTTGGTGAGCCACTTACATTTACACCGATTAGCCATAACATTAAAACCACCTCCTTGTTTCTACACTCGCTGTCCATTTTATCAGCTCCACTTCCCATATAGAAGCACTTTGTAGTTCTACAATTATTGAGTGTAGTCCATCTGTTTCTCTGCATACTTTTTAGCCTGCTTTCACCCTGTTCTTCAATGGTCAGGACCCCCACAGGACCACCACAGAGCAGGTATTATTTAGGTAGTGGATGATTCTCAGCACTGCAGTGACACTGACATGGTGGTGGTGTGTTTGTGTGTTGTGCTGGTACGAGTGGATCAGACAGAGCAGCGCTGCTGGAGTTTTTAAATACTGTGTCCACTCACTGTCCACTTTATTAGACAATCCTACCTAGTTGGTCCACCTTGTAGATGTAAAGTCAGAGACGATCACTCATCTATTGCTGATGTTTGAGTTGGTCATCTTCTAGACCTTCATCAGTGGTCACAGTACTAGTAAGCAGAAGGTTGCTAGTTCAAACCCCACCACTGCCAGGTTACCACTGTTGGGCCCTTGAGCAAGGCCCTTAACCCTCAATTGCTTAAACTGTATATTGTAAGTCGCTTTGAATAAAAGCGTCTGCTAAAGGCTGAAAATGTAAATGTAACTACTGCTTCTGTCATGAATGTAACCAAAGTTTGTAAAACATGATGTTAAAATCCTAATAAATAAATAAATAATATGACTCCCACAGGGTGCTATAAAATATTCAATAAAACAATATCTTTTTTTTATTTAAAGCATATCAATATTTATTATTATTATTATTATTATTATTATTATTATGCTTCAGGTGGATCAGGGGTTCAAATCTCCAGTAGTGCTATTAGCTGGTCAGGTGTCCACATACAGACTGGATAAGCAAGGCCCCACTAAGGATTGGCATCCTGGGGTATGTTACTACATTGCACCCATTGTCCCTGAGGAAACTGGACCCACTACAAACCTGACCAGGTTAAAGCAATGGTAAAACACTAATATACAGTACATGTACTAAATGAAATAGTGATATATAATGCAAAGGGCAATTTTTTCAAATGTTGCCACAAAGTAAAATGTATAATTTGATGAGCTATTTTTACACCTGGTAATTAGAAGGGGTTCACATTCATTCAATTTGAATCACATGTAGCAGTGATTTTATGATTGATTTTTTTGTAATTATGTTATGAAATGGCCAAGAATTTCATCTGTATCCGTCAACTGCTGACAGCTCAACAAAATGTGCTGTTACTTTGATTATAGTGAATTGTGGTATTTCAAGTCTTAACGAATTTTTGACCCTAAGCACAGAAAATACTGCTTCTTAAGCTAAAAGATTACAGAAAAACGTACAGCTCTTGGTGCTAGAAATTCGAAAGCAACTAAAATGCATTTTATTTCAAGCCACAGACCTTTTTTTTTTTTTTTTTTTTAATTTTTTTTTTTTTTTTTATGCCGGGATTTGCAATAGTTTGTGTTGGCCACTTCTCCTTCTAGAAGCAAGGCTAAGTTGATTTATAGATCACTCACCCACACAACAGCACAACTATGTCAGAAACCTTAGCATGTTTATTTCACACATTATTCTTTAAGAACAGACTATATTTCTTTGTAACTTCCTTGCCACCCTTAGCCCCCTTTTTCCATTTTATGTACACAAAGAAATACAGCTCTGTGAATGGCTGTACATTTTTTCAAT
This sequence comes from Trichomycterus rosablanca, assembly GCF_030014385.1. Classification (NCBI taxonomy): domain Eukaryota; kingdom Metazoa; phylum Chordata; class Actinopteri; order Siluriformes; family Trichomycteridae; genus Trichomycterus; species Trichomycterus rosablanca. The sequence goes on along the minus strand of NC_085991.1, from coordinate 34,294,174 downwards.
GTCTGAATTTGCGGAGCATGGATTTGACTTCAGAAGCATCATTTTACTTTCTACCAACAAAGCCTTGTTACTAGCCTGCTCTTAGAAACCCATCATTTATAGTCATAAACTTGAAAATAAACCTGAAATGTCATGATGGCAACTATTACATTAGAGTCAAGTGCATTTGACCTTGAATTAATTATTCTTTATGTCGACACATTTGCCATGCACCACAGTTAAACTATATGATTTTTGGCATTCTAAACTCTAATTTAGAATAGTGGAGTATGCCTTAAAATACTGTATATATCTGAAGGATCAGGTCAAAAAGCAGTTTTGAATGCTAGTTTTCTTTCTTGGCTTTCTACAAACTGTTAAGGCTATGAAAGGTGATTTATAAAATTTGCATACACGTTAAACCACTCAGTGATTCCTTGTTTCATGTAAATGGGTGCATCATACTAGAAATTTTTTATAATATTGTTCATATAATCAGTAAGAATAACTCTCTTGATGCATGCTCAATAATCCAGATACACAAATCCACAAAGTTGAATCAGTGTCAATTTTTTGCCATGTGTCTGAGAAAACAAGTAAACCCAAACCATATCAGGTCAAAAACCAATACTGAATGCAGTTTTTTTTTTTTTATCCTTCAGATAGCTTTTCATTTAAATAAACAGAAATGCTTTTGTAATGAATATAACCATATGGGCTTGAACACTTTAGAAAAAAAAAAACCTTGTCAATGAACACAATTGGTCACTGCATCTGCATATGCAATTTAACACTTTACTTGCAAAGAAGACAACAAATATCAGACATCCAGAAACTTTCCTGAACTCAAGCTCATCTTAGATGGACTAAAGCTAGGAGGAAACGTACCATGATCTGCCAAGTCCCGTTATTAGAAAACAACTAAACAAAAACTGTTCTGGAACTCTGCCTAATGACATAGTAGACACTTAATACTTTATCAGAAGTTATTAATGAACAGGCAGACATATCATTAGATTTTAATTACAGCAAACTGAACAGCCAGTAATGTGATGTATCAATTATTAGAAATTATAAAATAAAGATTGTAATAATATATATTTTTGTATTTATTAATTAAAATAAACATTTCATATATATATACATCACATTAACATGAATGCATGTTAAATAAGAGAGAAAGAAACATACAGGGTAGTTTAATTTAGAGCTAAAGATAGTAAAGCAGGTCAATGAACAAATCAGTGTCAAACACATAGATGGAGAAAAAGAAGAACTACATGGTCTGAAAATAAGGGCTGTGACAAAATGCTTGCTCCGAGCTAAGATTAGGAATCCATCAGTCTGCCATGAAATATTCAAACACACATGGTGAAGCTCAAGACGTTATGAATGGCATAATGAAATGATGGCTGTCGAGTTGAAAGGAACTGTAGAAGTACTGCACACCCCTCACTACACAAAAAAAGAAAAATCCTAAACTGAAGCGTATTCAGTTATTCACACTTTTCTTTCCTTGTGGTTTTATGGCAAAATGCACCAAGTTAAAATTTACATGAAATTGTACTGGACATCATTGCTTTAAAAGTCATCAATGCAGATTGCCTTTCTAAAAGCTGAGTTCAGGTGTTTTTACACCTTTTTGTGACAGATATAAAACATTCACTATACATTATATAGTTCTAACTTTGTTTTATAGCTTGTTTTCTTTTCTAAACTGCATAATTGAAGCTTTCAAACTGAAGTTCAGGGTCACTCCAACTTGCTGCATAGCCAAACAAAACCTTTTTTTTATTTGGGAAAACAAGAATGTGAAGAGCTGTGGAGGAAATAGGGATGAGGTGGGTGTAAGTATCCATCAAGTAGAAAATAAGGTAAAGTCAATTAGAACTCAGTTAGTTTTAGCTGTGTGCTTTCTCACAAAGCTTGGTTAGTCCATAGCTCAGTTTTACAGACCACGCCTGCAACTATAGTGGCTAAGGAGTAATTATGAGACAGTAAGGAAAACAGGAAGTTTGGAGGGGCTAAGAATGTTGGGCTGGAGTTCAGGGTAGCTCCGTCTTTATGCTTGGCAGCCAAATTCCCAAAAGCTCCAGCTGCTGGCACTATCCAGATGGGGCTTTGTAGGCTGTGGCGATGAGTCTTGGCTGGAGATGGATGGACTGGATGGGATTGTTGGGTTTATTGGAGTGATTTGGCAAGGATCTATGTCTGAGTCAGGGTCTAAATCCTGGATGAGCAAGTGGAGTATGATGGTGGCAAGCAAAAAAACTCCCTTAGTTGCATGAGTCTTGGGTAAAATATCAAGGTGTCCATAAACCTTTGGTAACTTTTTCCCTCTCCTCTGGCCTCTGTGTTACAACATCGATGCTCTTTTTAGTAATAGTTAACCACAGAACCTGTCTCCTCCTTTGAATGTTAAACAACCCCAACACCCCTGACCATTAACTTGGTTCTGCTTGTAAATAATTCTCTTTGGTCCCGGCAACTAAGCTTGGACACAGGCTCACATTCTTACGTACACATGTTATCTCCTCTATAGATCGTCTGTGTTACTGAGTTTCTGAGCACTCAGGTTTTGCAGGGCTCTTTCAGACTCATAGTAGCAGATCACACTAGTGTTGAAGATCAGAGCACCAAGATTTCTTGATGTTCTAACAAAGAGGAAGAAACCTTAAGAGAAACTAGTCTCACGTGGTGAACCCATTTTCTTCCACTTGACACCGGGTCAAGGGGAATGTTGTGGTGAGGCTGTGAAGCTGTGGGGCTGGGAATATTACAGGTAGCAAGTGTATGCGTGTGTCTTAGAAGCAGTTTTGCAGATGGTTTGAATGCTACATTGTCAGGACTGAAAGATTAGATCTAACGGCCTAGTTGGAATAAATGGGGGCAGGCCTGGACGGGTGACGGGAAGGGCCGAAAAGGATGAGACAGGGGCCTTAGCATGGTTGATTGTAATGTTTTATGAAGGCTCTTGAGTCAGGTACCTAGCCATTGTTTTAGGGCTCTGAGATGCCTGGGTGTTTGTGTGGCTGTAGTGATGTTTTTGATGGGGTGTTTTAATGAAAAAGCAAAAAGGCTGATCATTGACCTGTAGATATATGGTATTTAGAGTGCTGGTAGTGCTGATAGTGAGGTCATGTGGTGGGTAGCTAGTAGAGGGGTGGTTGGGATGGTTGGTGCGGTTGGGGATAGGTTAAGTTGTGAAGTTACATGGATGGTAAATGGCTAGATTTCGGGGTTGGTGATGGTGGCATTGCCGGCTGTGAGGACTGTGAGGTTCTGTTGCGAGCTCAATTTTATCACAGAACTACCACCTTCTCAAGGCAACATCTTGATTTTTGTTGTGGTTGGTTCAGGTCATGCTTCATATGCTCCCTTTGGTCATAGTCCATGGCTTACCCAGTGATTTGGTGATGAATCAGAAGACCATGTTCACAATGAAATCCTGGAAGGCCTTCTTCTGGCTCTTAGGGTCCTATGTCAATCTGTTATCCAGATTGTACCCACAATCCAACAGGCAGACAGAGAGCTTTACTCAAGACCTGAAGCAGACACTTGGATGTCTTACCTTAGCCAATTCAACATCCTGGGTTAAACACATGCCCATAATACTCTATGGTATTCATTCATAGGTAGGTCACCTTTCCATGTTACCATGTTTCTTAAGCAAGAGGTCACCATCGATGTTCCTTTGGCATAGCTGTTTATCCGATGCGGCTTACAACTCTCTCTGAGCAACCACTGCGTCTAGGGCTTCTGCCACCAACTGGAACAGGCATTAAGTGCCCTCTTTCGATCCATGGCAAAGCGTTTGGTATTTGGGGCCTAGATACACATGACCTTTCAAAACCCTGTGGAGGGTTAATCCTGTTACTCTCTGACTAGAACTTCACCCTGATTGATGCAGATTATTGCAACATTTAAGTCGGTACTTTGCAACTCCATATCATTTGAGTTAATGCACTACACCTGAGATCAGCCCTATAAACCAGCATTGGTAGCTTGTGTACCTTGATTTAAGAATCGTTTCACTTGTTTGCCTTTTTTAGGCTTTGATTTGCCTTGTTCTTTTGTATACCAACCTACTGGCTATCACATTCTGTAGAGTTTTAGTCACATATTCCACTTTAGGCATTTTTTTTTTTTTTTAATTTAGGTACACTGTTTGTTAGTAACACTGTTACTAGGGCTGCCACTAATGACTATCTAACGATTAATTTTCCTTCAAAAAATTCAGAACCTTATTTATGCTTCTTTTATTTTAACAACAAACTGTATGGCATAATAATATGGCACAAAAGTAAATGTAAACGGGGTTTATGTCCATATTATCAAATTCTCAAGTGCTCCATATTAAACAAAGTGCAACATGTGTTTATGGCATTCTGTTCACAAAGCAATGTGCTTCAATTTATAGAAGAAATAATATAGATGTAGGCACGTCTCATTAAGTCCAATGTACAGTAACGACAGAATGAGCCCAGATTCTAACCTACACATTCACTCAAAACTTACTTCACATTCTAAGCGATGTAAACAAAGTGGTTAGCATTAAGGCGCAATTATAGAAGAAGCTTTTTGCGCTTTGATCGCCGCTGCAACCGCAAAAATCGTGAGCCCAACGGAGCAAGTGTGCGCCCTAACTAACCTTGCTAAGAAATACTGTATTCCAACATCTCTGTGATTAAGAAGCTTAATGAAACAGTATAGAAGTAAAAATGTTTCCTAACTGACCTCGCTAAGAAATACTGTATTCCAAGATCTCCGCGATTAAGAAGCTTAATGAAAGAATATAGAAGTAAAAATGTGCCCTAACTGAACTCGCTAAGGAATACAGTATTCTAGGATCTCCGCGATTAAGAAGTTTAATGAAACAAGACGTGCAACATCTTTTGTGCCGGTTTTAAGTATTCCAATCCAGGCTCTGCTATGCAGCCACTGTTGGGTCCTTGAGCAAGGCCCTTAACCCTGTCTGCTCCAGGGGCGCCGTAATGTGGCTGACCCTGCGCTCTGACCCCAGCTTCCAAACAAGCTGGGATATGTGAAGAAATAATTTCATTGTACGGTACACCTGTATATGTAAGTACTTATGTACTTATTTACTAACATCTTGTTCCATCCTTTTCCATTTCCAAAAAAAAAACACTTTGGTTCTAACAGGTTTTTGCAGATTTGTGTTCTTCGACTGTTGTTTACCTAAACTTGAGAAATGAAATGTTCACTTTGGAAGCACTTCTGTAAGTCGCTCTGGATAAGAGCGTCTGCTAAATGCTGAAAATGTAAATGTAAATATGTACAGTGTATCACAAAAGTGAGTACACCCCTCACATTTCTGCAAATATTTCATTATATCTTTTCATGGGACAACACTATAGACATGAAACTTGGATATAACTTAGAGTAGTCAGTGTACAGCTTGTATAGCAGTGTAGATTTACTGTCTTCTAAAAATAACTCAACACACAGCCATTAATGTCTAAATGGCTGGCAACATAAGTGAGTACACCCCACAGTGAACATGTCCAAATTGTGCCAAAAGTGTCAATATTTTGTGGGACCACCATTATTATCCAGCACTGCCTTAACCCTCCTGGGCATGGAATTCACCAGAGCTGCACAGGTTGCTACTGGAATCCTCTTCCACTCCTCCATGATGACATCACGGAGCTGGTGGATGTTAGACACCTTGAACTCCTCCACATTCCACTTGAGGATGCGCCACAGGTGATCAGTTGGGTTTAGTCCATCACCTTTACCTTCAGCTTCCTCAGCAAGGCAGTTGTCATCTTGGAGGTTGTGTTTGGGGTTGTTATCCTGTTGGAAAACTGCCATGAGGCCCAGTTTTCGAAGGGAGGGGATCATGCTCTGTTTCAGAATGTCACAGTACATGTTGGAATTCATGTTTCCCTCAATGAACCGCAGCTCCCCAGTGCCAGCAACACTCATGCAGCCCAAGACCATGATGCTACCACCACCATGCTTGACTGTAGGCAAGATACAGTTGTCTTGGTACTTCTCACCAGGGCGCCGCCACACATGCTGGACACTATCTGAGCCAAACAAGTTAATTTTGGTCTCGTCAGACCACAGGGCATTCCAGTAATCCATGTTCTTGGACTGCTTGTCTTCAGCAAACTGTTTGCTGGCTTTCTTGTGCGTCAGCTTCCTTCTGGGATGACGACCATGCAGACCGAGTTGATGCAGTGTGCGGCGTATGGTCTGAGCACTGACAGGCTGACCTCCCACGTCTTCAACCTCTGCAGCAATGCTGGCAGCACTCATGTGTCTATTTTTTAAAGCCAACCTCTGGATATGACGCCGAACACGTGGACTCAACTTCTTTGGTCGACCCTGGCGAAGCCTGTTCCGAGTGGAACCTGTCCTGGAAAACCGCTGTATGACCTTGGCCACCATGCTGTAGCTCAGTTTCAGGGTGTTAGCAATCTTCTTATAGCCCAGGCCATCTTTGTGGAGAGCAACAATTCTATTTCTCACATCCTCAGAGAGTTCTTGGCCATGAGGTGCCATGTTGAATATCCAGTGGCCAGTATGAGAGAATTGTACCCAAAACACCAAATTTCACAGCCCTGCTCCCCATTCACACCTGGGACCTTGACACATGACACCAGGGAGGGACAATGACACATTTGGGCACAATTTGGACATGTTCACTGTGGGGTGTACTCACTTATGTTGCCAGCCATTTAGACATTAATGGCTGTGTGTTGAGTTATTTTCAGAAGACAGTAAATCTACACTGCTATACAAGTTGTACACTGACTACTCTAGGTTATATCCAAGTTTCATGTCTATAGTGTTGTCCCATGAAAAGATATAATTAAATATTTGCAGAAATGTGAGGGGTGTACTCACTTTTGTGATACACTGTATATATGACAAATAAAGTATATCTTCTTTTTCTTCAAAACTTTTGATGATTTGGGTCTTGGAAAACTTCTAGCTTTTCTTTGAAAGTTCTCTACAATCGACCTCTGACTGCTGCAGACGGCATTTTTTTTAAGACTGTGCTTAATGCCCCCCAACCAGTGACTGGACCAAATATGACTTAGGTCATGCACGGAGCAAGTAGTGCAGAGGAAATCATATGAACGCTTATATGGATGGAAACGTTGCAGAAATGAAAAAGGATTATTTTATAAGCATAATTTAAAAAATGATGCATCGACTTAAAATATTGACGTAGACGCGTTTTTAGCGCTAACTGCTACCTCTTTATTGTTGTTCTGTTCAGCATTAGCATTTGAGTCCAGTATTAGTTCAGAGGTGAGTCATCTATCAGTCTCTCCTCACAAAGACCCAAATTATTTTTAATGTTTTGTTGAGAATTGTTTTTTGCACTGATTGACAAAAAATAGTGAGTCATGAACCATGCTTGCAAAAACTTTGATGGATCCTCCTTTTATTTCTAATCATGATACCCTTATCTCTTATTTATTCACTTGCTTATTTGAAAAGTTTCAACATGGTGTAACTTTATAGTAAGTTTATAGTTACTTTTTTTGCTGGCAAAATTTCTTTGTATTTTGTCAATTAAATAAAAAATATAAAGGAATCAACAAGTTGTTTTTATTGCATTATACAAAATGTTCCAACGTTTCTGTTTGTGTAATAAAAAATGTGATCCATGTGTGCAAGCAAATCCTGTATTTTATGCTGTTTAATTTCATCCAGGTTAAAGGTTACATTAATTCCATGTGTTTCAGCTATAAAAACTGATGCAATACCTTCATAAGTCACAGTCTCTTCAACTTTGAAAAGCTGAATAAATTCACCAGCCAGCAGACATTTAAAGGTCCACTTTCACTGTATTAAAAATCAGAGGAAGGACGGTCCAATTTGCATGCTTTAAGATAATTTGGAAGTGACCTTCAAAGTGTCGAGGAAGTGTACGCAACAAATATAGAATGTGAAATGTCAGGATGATTATGGGAAATGCATTCATGAGTGGCACAGGGAAAAGCTTAACCAGTGTCCTTCTCTAAAACTACACCACATGACACTCATAGTTTATCCACAAAAATTAGATGTAAATTATATAGTTTATTGGTGCTTAAGAATATTTGTTAAACAGAGATTTTCATCAGATTGAGTAAAGTGTACATATAAACACCACAGTCCTAATCTATAATCAGTATGAATTCAATTGGATTGGAAAAAAATGTAAACTTATGTAAACCTAGCAAATGTGTCACATTGTCTTAAAACAGAAATGCAACATAAGGCCATCTTTTAACACAAAATACAGTTTTTATATTCTTATTTTATTTATTGCAGAGAAAAGTTCTTACACCAAACCTTTACATGGTAACTTTCACATGGCAACAAACAGCTTTTACATGGTAACATCTGGTAACAACCAGCTTTTACATGGTAACTCTGGGTATGTCAAGTATCTTTTTAAATGTTTATCTCTGTTTGACATAACACCACATCTCCCCTTTTTAGAGACAAAGAGAACACTACCTTTGTTCCAACAGTCATTAGAAGATTATTCTACCCCTACTACTGGAATGTGTGCTCTTATTTAACCTGAAACTTCTTAAACTAAAGCAATTCATTTTCAGCCACAGAAGACATTTGACCACACGAACATCAAATGTTATCCAAGGACCACTGGCTAGCAAAACTAAAATAAGGCTAACGGTGAAGATAAATTGGTGACAAACAATGACGTTGTTTCAGCCGAGGTCTCCACTAGCAAGGCCATCCATTTTGATAGCACCGATGCCAATAAGCAATCTACTTCAATAGTTTTTGCTGTCTGTCAAAGCAGAGTATCCTGAACTGGAGAACTTAGCAACTGATGTATTTTTGCCTCTTTTTGGGTGTGTGAATCAACATTTTCTGCTCTCATCTACATTAAAAGCAAGTACTGCTTATGATTTATGATGGGGGCGGGGGTACAAGATCAAGATCAGCACACCGAAGGGGGCACATATCCAAAAAGGTTGAAAACCCATGGTCTAGCGTGTGTGGTTTCTCAGGTCTAGTTCCTCTTCTAATCTAGTGGCAATCTGTACTTGGTTTTGCTGCTTGATCTGGTAATCTTAATGTCCAGCAGCAGCAGTGGCTTCACGATTTGCTTCCTGTCAAATCTGAGCTTCATCGTTAACGTTGATCAGAGTCACAATCTGCACAGACATGCATGTATTATTAACTTGATGTCTCCACTGCTGACTGATCAGGATGTAGTCAGTCTTCTGGTCTTTTAATTTAGACTCTTCCAGGTACATCTGTGCATATTGTGTAGGCAGAACAGTGATTGGTGATAACCAACGTATGTTTAGCACAGGTATTTATTTCTATCTCTTACTTCAATAGTGCAATTACTCATGTCTCATGTCATCTTGCATCAGAGATCTAGTTAAATAAATTTAAGGTGAACTATTAGCACACCTATTTTAGCACGTTTTAATTAAGAAGTTTAAGTAGAAAGAGGCGAAACAGTTCATTTATAAATCTTTTTTCATTCCGGCTCCACTCTCCACATTTTGGAGCACAAAACAGGGAAATAAGAAATCTACAATCTCTGGTACAAAACAAGGATTAAGGTTGCATGAGCCTTGGGATGGATAAAGATATGGGGAACAGTCTACCAGTTTCACACAGACTTGAAGGATGTTGATCACTGATTGCTTATCTGACTCTGTGAATTCACCCTTTGCAAATTAGAGAGAAAGAAGTATCTTCCTCACTCATTTCTCAGGTGTCTACAGATGCCTATAGAGTCCTGCATCTTCTCTTTTTACAGCACTCCTGTTCAACAGAGATAATCCAAGGCCTATTTTGAGCCACTAAATCCATCTTTCTCCTAGTGGTGGACTGGAGTCCTTGGTTGGACTGAGGTCATTGCTTTCATGAACACAAAGCACTTACTTTTGCTATCTCTTCCTCTCATTTTTCATTTGAACAGGTCGGTGGTTTTGTTTCATATTACTTTAGCCCTGAGAACCATTTTTTGTGTTTACATTCTAAGTTTGGTAATTAAGAGTGCAGGTAGGGCAACAAAACCTGACAATTAAAAATTACTTTTATCTTTAATGTTGCAGGAGAACAAAATTCATTGTTTTAAAACCGATGTAAACAAAGCAAGGGTACAGGAAGTCTGAGAGAATTTAAATACACAGGGTTTGACTGTCTGCCTGGTTCACATTTTTGCATAAAATTTTTTTCTTATAGACACATCCCTATAAATACCCTTGTTCTCCTAGTTTTTACTGCTCACAGAGTTAACTTGGTGAAGTTTTGAGATGTTAGCAGGCATGCTAGTGGGTTGTGTCACCTTGGCCCAGAGATGTTCACAGGTCACAAAATACGAGTCAGTCAAGTCACGAGTCTTTAGGTTAGAGTCCGAGTCAAGTCACGAATCTTTAGGCTAGAGTCCGAGTCAAGTCACAAGTCTTTAGGCTAGAGTCCGAGTCAAGTCACAAGTCTTTAGGCTAGAGTCCGAGTCAAGTCACGAGTCTTTAGGCTAGAGTCCGAGTCAAGTCACGAGTCAATATAATCTACACAAAACATATATTGGAAATGTAGCATAGAAGCAAATAATTAAAAGTTCAGATAAAAAACAACAACAGATTAGTGACTGTATTTTGCCATTTTGCTTCATGCCTTTACTTTCCTAGATACCAGTTAAAAGCTGAAACTGAAACGTTTTGTTTTCATTGCAAAACAGAAACGTGCGATAAATTTTGGCACAGCGGCCAAAATCCAAAACACTGCAAAAAAAAATCCATAATACTGCTTACCTTAGCTTATGTTCTTCCAGTTGCTATTTCATTTATAACTGTGTGTCCCATTAGAAATATAATCCGTTGGTTTGTAAATGTGCTTATAATTAAAAACCTCGAAACTTTTCCCGGTTGTGAAGTAAAACACGAACTCGTTACAAAGCCAATCAAGCTGCTGGAATATTATTAGAAAGAAGAAAACAACACGATCAGATGTTGGATAATATACATACATATATAAATATAATTGTCACACATAACTTATGTTAACACATGCTGACTTGTTTTTGTTGCAGACTCGAGTCCCCATCTCTGCCTTGGCCTATTGGTTTTAATGGCCTGAGGCTAACTCTTGTAGCTTAGTAAGCTAAAACTGCAGCAGTGAGCGGGGACAACCGATGACGATGGCTGTCTAGTAGTGCGTCTAAATAATCAATCTGTCTTCTAAAGTTCAATGTTAGTTAGAATCTTCTCTACCTAGCCAGCTACCTAGGCAGGCAGTAGGCAGCAAGGCAGCTCACTAGGTTTTTAGACACACCCTCTATGTGCACTTCAGAGGGATACGCTAGGGTTTAAAACACGCAGACATCAGTGCCAGACACATTAGCCATTACACAGACGACTTGACAGTGAGGTGTTTAAAAACTCCATCAGCACTGCTGTGTCTTATCCACTCACACCAGCACCATGTCGGTGTCACTGCAGTGCTGAGAATGATCCACCACCCAAATAATATCTACTCTGTAGTGGTCCTGGGAGAGTCCTGAGCATTGAAGAACATCATGAAAGAGGGCTAACAAAGCATACAGAGAAACAGATGGACTACAGTCAGTAATTGCAGAACTACAAAGTGCTTCTATATGGTAAGTGGAGCTGATAAAATGAACAGTGAGTGTAGAAACAAGGAGGTGGTTTTAATGTTACGGTTGATCGGTGTATATTGCTACAAAATGTAAATACCTTTCCATTCGAATTTAACTTCAGAAGTAAAATAAATGTTTCCTGTAGCCAGGGCAGCAAATGCTTTAGAAAAGTAGTCTTTTAGTAAAATTAAACATAGCATGCTCAAACAACAATCAATTTACCCATATATTAGAGACCAGACTGCTGAAGAATAAAATTTTTAATTGATGTCTGAGATATCAACTTGATCATTATCAAAATAAACCTGATGTTATTTTGCTTCAGACAGCCCAGCACACAATAAGAAGGTCAAATTGTTCCATTCTGAAGAAAAAAAAAGGGATTTTTTTATTCATGAGTACAAAATGTTCTCTCACGTACAGGAAAGGTTTAATCCACAAAGTACACAAATCTGTCTAATGCTGTACAATGAAGTTACCTTACCTGTCATTATGTCTCATTAATCTTTATGAACAAGCCTTCCATTTCAGCACAGATAAATTCTGTTTAACTAATTAAATGTGTAACAAAACAATGCGTTCCTACTAAAGCGTTCTTACTAATGTTTGTTTCTTCATGATCTGAAATAAATGTATGGTACCAAATATAAAATTATTTTATAATAACAGCTTTCATTAAAGGTACATTTAATCTATGGTTAATTGTTTTGCTTATTAATGAATTCAGGTTCCAAATAATTGTCCGTTACCCTGTAATGGACTGACGGTCTGTCCAAGGTGTTTCCTGCCTTTTGCCCAGTCAAAAAGCTGTAAAGCAGTGGTGAAAGACAATGAATGAATGAATGAATGAATAAATGTCTAACATTTAAACAAACATCAGTTTATATTACCATTTTTGTTCCTTTGTTCCTTTTTATCTTATCTTTTTCCCGAATTAGTCATTTTTAATAACCTCATTACAATTCAACTGCATAAACCTGTTGAAGTAAACCTTTCCTTCCTCACTGGCCAGAGGTGGATTACACTGTACTCTACATATTCCTTCACCATTTGAGGCAACACCTTTTTCCTGACATTGTTTTACCAGGTTAGATCAGTCTTAATACATGTGGGTGTGATGTGTGAAATTTTAGTTTTATTAAGCCAGGCCTGATCAATGTCACTAAATAAAGATTTTGTAACTCATTACAGTTAAAGATTATGTAAGGTTTGTTTGTTTGTTTATTAGGATTTCAACGTCATGTTTTACACTTTGGTTACATTCATGAGAGAACAGGTAGTTACTGGTTACACAAGGTCCAGGTTTATCAGTTCACAAGATTATATCGAACACAGTCTTGGACAATTTTGTATCTCCAATTCACCTCACTTGCATGTCTTTGGACTGTGGGAGGAAATTGGAGCACCCGGAGAAAACCCCCGCGGACTGATATGGCCTGAGTGAGTGCTCTCATATATTGTCTTATACATTGTAGGTCCTAAGAGAAGGTTATTCATGTCCTAGAGGGGTTCAGTGGGTAGCACTGTTGCCTCACAGCAAGAAGCCCCTTGGTTCCATTCTCAGGTGGAGCAGTCAGGGTCCTTTCTGTGTGGAGTTTGCAGGTTCTCCCCAAGTCTGTGTGGGTTTCCTCTGGGAGCTCCAGTTTCCTTCCAAAGTCAAAAGACATGCAAATGAGGTGAATTGGAGATACAAAATTGTTCATAAATGTGTTTTGACATTAAAGACTTAAACTGATGAATCTTGTGTAACCAGTAACTACCTGTCCTGTCATGAATGTAACCAAAGTGTGTAAAACATGACATAAAAAAAATCCAAGTAAATAAATTCATGTTCTATATCTGTATCATCAAAGTGGCTCTTTATACTGGTCTGTGTCACCGTTTCCATATTATCTTGTAATGTATTTTTGTTGAAAAGCAAACAAAGCCCTTATTACTCAGGGCAAAACATCACATCTGCTGTAATAAACCAAGCATCCCATGCTACTATGGCTTACTAATAATAATACCTTCCCTTCTACCTTTTTAATTAGAGACATCAGAGAAGAAGCTACACAGGAGTTATTTACACTTAGTTAGTGTCAATCCAGCTTACTTCCTCCCTTGCTTTTCCGGACTTTGGCTTCTGTTTATCTTGGGGCATTGTTTTATTACCTTCAAAACTCTACCGGGAGGAAGTATGCAATGGTGTTGCTTAGCAACAGAAGCATCTCGATGAGCTGCTGAATTTAAGTTTAGCGAGAAGGCATGAGAAAATGACAGAGGATGTGACGGGGTGGAATGAGAGTGCAAAACGTAAGGTATTTGAAATATTTTGTGAGGACATGTAATTGCAATGTAACCGCAAAACTATCACATTAATTGTTTTCAATCTTTTGATTGTCATGATCTAGTCGTAGCCAGTTGAAGCTTTTGTCACTACTTCTACCCGCACCTCAGAGTTAGAAGGGCTGAAGCTGTCACGTGCCCTCTCCGACAGGCACTTATCCTGCGATCACAGTATTATGTGTGAAGAACCACGCACTGCCATCTGTTATTAGCCGCCTCTCGTGCCGCGACCTGTGGCGGAGACCCCACTTGCCCCAATGATGAGGAACCCTGTTCAGTCATTGTGCCTCTCCGTACAGACACAGCCAATCATGTGTCGGTGAAGGTGATAGCAGAGCTAAGATTCAAACTTGAGATGGCTGTGCTGTGCCACCCAAGCACAACAACACAAATGTTTAACAGAAAAAAACTAAAGAAACATGACATTTTATTTGTTGAATATTGATGCTCGCAGGCCAGTCAAGCACACTCTTTGTCTACAAAGTCGCACTGTGAGTGTGTGTAGAATGAGGCCTGGCATTGTCTCACTAAAGTCTTGATGCAGTGGTGAACGGTGGTAACAATGGCTTACTGAAGTACTCTTAATTAGCATGGCATTATCACAGTAGCATGATGGTTTCTCATGCAATGCAGCCTATGGACTTGAAAGTTACATACATTTAACAGTGGGTTCTTTCCTTGTCCTACACAAAATTAAAATCTCTAAAATTCCCTGAATCTTTTTACAATATTCTGTGTGGTAGATGGTAAATAGCAAAAAAAAAATTGCAATCTAATCTAATTTGCATTGAGAAATGTTCTTTTTAAACTAATTGACAATTTTCTCACGTTTGCCCCAAAGTGGTGAGCCACGACCCATATCTGCTTACAAAGTCTTAGCCTTTGTTGAATCCTCTCTTTATTCTCACAGTATTAACTATTAAAATAAATATATTATTTGTGTATTGGTGTATTATAAGCTTTTTTAACATAATCTACTCTATTTCAACTGCTATAAGCTTTTTTCTTAACATAATTCACACTATTTTACATACTATCGATGAAACATTAGCATTGTTTTATTAAAGATATAAAGAATTGCCCCATTGCAGGATGCTTAATAAAGTCAGAACAATAATTTGGCTAAAGAGCCACAACAGAAAAGAGAATAACTAATAACTAGATACAAAATAGCCAAAAATATTAAAGCAACAAAAGAACAGTGGTCTCAGGACATATGTCTCTACATGTAATTGATGCACATGAACGTGCAAAATACAGGATTCATTGGTCCAGCTGACCTTTCTACATTGCTCCAGTGTCCACTTCCAATGTCTACATACTCCTGTCAAGGGTGGAGTTAGAATGGGCACTTTGATTGGCCTGTGACAATGCAACCCATACACAAAAGGGTTCAATGCACTGTGTTGTGATACATTTACATCATCACCAGTATTAAAATTATCTGCAATCTGAGTCCCAGTAGCCGTGATGTTTGGTTATACCAGATGCCATAATGCCAATTTATCTGGCAATAATGAATCTTAGTTGCCCAGTACCTTCTCAGATCCCTGTCAATGGGTACTCACCATGGCTGCCTGTTAGCACCCCTTGCAGTTTTGGAGAAATTTCAACCCACTCGTCTGGTCATACTTATTTGGTTTCTATTAAATTAACTTAGGTCTTTATGCTTGATCTTGATCATATCTGCTGCAATCAAAGTTAATAATTACAGTAGCCCAACATTTAATGTATCCCTGACCATGGCATGCACAATTGTTACAATGTAGACATCGTTATACACATTTTTGGGTTGGTGGATCTGTTATTTAGTGTTATCAGTGTATATCATGGTATTCTTATTTGTTTGATTCCTTTTTTAGAGACTAAATGATTGGAACACGTACTTTGTGTTTCATACCTTTGTGCAGTTTTTATTTTGCTTTTTTTAATTTACATAAAACAATGATGATAATTTATTAGATTTTATTTCATATTATGGATGTTTCAGTGTATATTGATTGGGGCAATATTGTGTTAGGGATTTAATCTTGAATGGATATTAAAGGGTGCAAAAAGACTGAATACATTCTGATGCCACAGCAGGGCCGGCGCTAGGGGGGGGGGGGGGGGCTGAGGGGGGCATTGCCCCCCCAAATTGTGTCTTTGCCCCCCCAAGCACAATGCAAGCAACGGCTATTTTTAAAATTATCTCTGAACCAATCACAAAAATGCATTTTGTTTTACAGTGTGAAGATATTTCCTTGCTTATTCCTGATTGGCTCTTTGAGTCATATAAAAATCGGCAGACTGCCCCAAACAGTTCAGTTCGGCAGTATATGTTCTGTTAGTGTGAGCGAGAGGCAGGTATACTGGTAAACACTTTTTTTTTACAGAATTAGTATTCTTTTGTTTTCTTTATATTTTAATTTCCCAATAATATAAATATTCTCACTCATTCCTATTTCCACGTTTGAATATTCTCAGTCTGTGTGTAGGTACATTTGTCAGCTTTGACTTAAATTTGTATTAAAGCCTTTCAAGAAATAGAGTTGTTCTATTAGTAATGGCAATTTAATTAAGGGGGCGTATTAAAATGAAATACAATTAGATAATCTTTTTTCTCCATTTACATAATCAACATGTATTTTTTAATCATTGGGTTTTAAGTTTAAGTTCGAAAACATGCATTTTTATTTCTTTACCTCATACATCACTTTAAGCCAGTATCAATAGCTTGGCTGTCATCATTCATGCACAAATCAAGCCTTGAATATATTTCTGGCTTCAAAAACATGACTATCAACATGCCCCCTCATTAGGTTTTACTGCCCCCCCAAGCAAAGCAGTCCAGAACCGGGGCTGTGCCACAGAATCTTCTTGTCTTGCAGGATGTGCATAATTACTTATTTTTAGAGAATCTATTTTGCTCAGATTTGTTTTTATCTACACTGCTGGACATTGGTTAAATTCTACAGGCATGAATGTGACTTGTCAGCAGCCCATGCTCCCCTGCTGCTCATGTATAATGTGGAGGAAAAGTAGGATGCTAAAGTTACACAAGAGAGTGCTTCCATGGCACCAGACCAAATATTTAATCATAATCACTCCAACAATTATAAGCTAATTGTTATTGGAGAGATTGGAACAACACTGAGGAAATAGTCAAGGCTGTTATTTATTTATTTATTTTTCTTTGCTAACGCATTATTGTCTAGCTTCATAAGTGGACAGCAGTCTATTTTCTTTTCTTTTTAGTTTCCTTTTATGTACAGTGGGAGTGGCAAAGTCATGCAGTGGATAGCAGAGGTGCTGCACATCACCAGGGTCCTAGGTACCTGGGTTCAAACCTTGACTTCAGGTGCACTCTCTTCAGGTACTGTCCTCTTAGGTTTTTCTCCATGTACCCTGTTTCAACTCACCTGCAAGACATATATTGTAGCCCTGTCCAGGGTGTATTCCTTGTTTTTGGGTGGTGCCAGACCCACCACAACCCAGATTAGAATGAACTAATAATTATCTAATAATTAATCTAATAACTAATTAATCATTGATCCCTTAACCTTGTATGTATTGAATGCATCTTCATTGTGAAGGAAACAACTTCTATTTAGATAGAAGTGTCACATCTTAATGATGACTTATTAATTAAGAATATATAATATGGGCCCCTAAGGTGGCACAGCGGTAAAACATGTAGCACACCGAAGCTGGGATTTCGAATACATTGTATTGAATCTCAGCTCTGCCATCTGGCTGGGCTGGGCGGCCACATGATGTGAAGGGCGCACCAGGGTTCCTCATAACTGTGCATGGAGAGCCACACCCTGATCAGCATTATTCCCCAACTCTGTGTAGATGCCATCAATCAGCCAGCAGATTGCACAAGTAATTGCATTAGAGCTGGTCCGGAAATGAATTTACCTCGTGCAGGTGAAGAGATGCAGTCGGCTACTGCACACGTGTCGGAGGGTTGTAAAGCTTTTCAGTCAGCAGTGGAGAATTGTATCAGTAGAGGTGAAGCGTAACACAATCAGGGTAATTGGATACGACTAGATTAGGGGAGAAAATTGGGGGGAAAAATTAGAGAAAGAGGGGGAAAAAAAGAATATATAGTTTTTACTGAGCCTATTAAAAGTATAAGGTATGTACCATTTAGGTTTGTACCATGTACTTGGTGCAATGGTGATTGCACACTAGCCAACCAGTTGAGAATATGGTACATAGAATTCTGTAATATGTGGCCATGTTATCTCGTCAGTAGACTAGAGTCTATGTATTTTGCAACACATAACTCCTAAATGTGCAAGATAATTTAATAATAATAATAATAATTTAAGATAGTTAATTTGTCACTCTAATTTGTTCTCCAGCATTAGCAATATTAACGTATATCACCACAATACATGCACAACTGTAGTGAGAAAAAGGAAATTTAAGTGAAGAAAATCAGTCACAGTTCAGCCAATGACCACACATTAAGCATGGTAGAAAAACACCCCAACAGTAATTAATCACAGCTAAGTTCATATTCATATATTTCATATTCAATCCATAGAGTTGAAGAACATTGTCACAGCAGATAGAAGTACATTCTCCTACAGGTTAACATGGTTCGTACATTGTTTGTTTCTTGTATTGTTCATGAAGATTGATCGTCTTGATTCCAGCCTTAGAGAAGCACCCCCAGATAATCACCAATCCTCCACCAAATTTCACACTGGGTGCCAAACAAAGTGGCTTGTAGGTCTCTCCAGTATTTCTGATCTAACCATTAGGTGACAAACACTAAAAAAAAATGAAATAGTTGTGTCTCTGTGACACAGTTGGTCTAGTGGGTGCTGCACAGTACCAGGGGCTTTGTATATCTGGGCTCAGTCTAGCCACTGACCACTCTATGATGCTTTTTGCTTGACCTTTAAACAACTAAATACAGTAGCATGGCCTGAAGGGGGCAATCCAGAATGCTGTGCAGTTTATAATACACTAACTAATGATTGGTTTAGGAGAAATGTGTTTTGTTTTGACTTGGCTGGAGATCAGACCAAATTCATTAGGAATTAATGCAGAGATGTAGATCATTTCAAAAAGTTACAAACCATTCATGCAGTTGCTTACCAATGTGGCTGGTGGAGTCAGGAAAACCATGACTACAGTAAAAGATGGATATAAATACAAAAAATGCACAAGACTGAGATGATTACAAAGAGAGATGTTTTGGAAGCAGTCTTATACACTTTCGGATCAATCGATAGTAGATAACACAGGTACTTTTATGCCAGCAAGGTCTCAAGTACTCTTAGCAGCATTTAATCAATTTCCCATTATACATATTCTAGTTTCACTAATCAGCACTGGTCTGACTTTTTATTGAATGTATTGGTGAGAAAATGCATGACTCTTGCCACTGGTAGCTTATTTTAGAGACTAACTACAATTCCTATGAAACCTGTTATTACTCTTCTTGTCAACAAACCTCAGCATGGTGCCAGGGGAGAAGAGAAAAATGGTAATAAAATCTCTGAGCTCAGCAGAGCAGAGCTCAGCATTAACCTCTTAATAATAATTCATTGTCATTCTTTTTCAGTACATTTTTAGTAATTTATTCAGAGTGCTCAGTAAGTCCAGCACCACCTGAAAACACTGAGTATAAGGTATGAATACACCCTAGACAGGGCACCATACACTTACTTATTTGATCAATAACACAGGCAGATAATTTAGCTACAACATGTCTTTGAAAACAGGGATTTAAGTGCTCAGTGGAAACACACAGCAAAATCTGACTGCGAGAGCTTTTCAAAAATCAAAAAAGTTAAACTTTAAAAGACAGTGGCCAGAAGTCAGGTCTGGAACAAGATCCCTGCTTGTGAACAATTGTAGACAAGTATTCCACACATTAGGGTGGCACAGTGGCTCGGTGGGTAGCACTGTCACCTCACAGCAAGAAGGTCCTGGGTTTGATTCCCAGGTGCAGTGGTCCGGGTCCTTTCTCTGTGGAGTTTGCATGTTTTCTCCATGTCTGAGTGGGTTTCCTCCAGGAGCTCTGGTTTCCTCCCACTGTCCAAAGACATGTAAAGCTGCTATTTGTAAAATGAAAGCCAAACTTGTGGAGTAGGTTGTTTTGTGTATGTTTATTTGAATAATTGTATTTTCATTTTTTACAATGTGATAACACTCTGGACAGGACGCCTGCTGGGCCTCGGCCACCCCTCACCTCAGACGTAGTCATATTATTTACCACAGCGCCACCCAATCACCTGCATAAATATATATACAGTACATCATAACATTAAAACCAACTTCTTGTTTCTACACACACTGTCCATTTGATCAGCTCCACTTACCATATAGAAGCACTTTGTAGTTCTACAATTACTGACTGTAGTCCTTCTGTTTCTCTGCATGCTTTGTTAGCCCCCTTTCATGCTGTTCCTCCATGGTCAGGACTCTCCCAGGACCACTACAGAGTAGGTATTATTTGGGTGGTGGATCATTCTCAGCACTGCATTGACAATGACATGGTGGTGGTGTGTTAGTGTGTGTTGTGCTGGTATGAGTGGATAAGACACAGCAGCACTGATGGAGTTTTTAAACACCTCACTGTCACTGCTGGACTGAGAATAGTCCATCAACCAAAAATATATCCAGCCAACAGTGCCCTGTGGGCAGCGTTCTGTGACCACTGATGAAGGTCTAGAAGATGACCAACTCAAACAGCAGCAATAGATGAGCGATCATCTCTGACTTTACATCTACAAGGTGAACCAACTAGGTAGGAGTGTCTAATAGAGTGGACAGTGAGTGGACACGGTATTTAAAAACTCCAGCAGGGCTGCTGTGCCTTATCCACTCATACCAGCACAACACACACTAACACACCACCACCATGTCATTGTCACTGCAGTGCTGAGAATGATCCACCACGTAAATAATACATGCTTTGTAGTGGCCCTGTGGGGGTCCTGACCATTGAAGAACAGGGTGAAAGCAGGCTAAAAAGATATGTAGAGAAACAGATGGACTACAGTCAGTAAATGTAGAACTACAAAGTGCTTCTATGTGGTAAGTGGATAAAATGGACAGTGAGTGTAAAAACAAGGAGGTGGTTTTAATGTTATGGCTGATCAGTGTATATGCATCAGATATTGTCTGAAATGACACCAAGGTTTGTACACCAATGCAATGACCACATTCTATGTTACCTCAGGAACCACCAGTTGGCACGCTCCACTTCCAGAATAGAACTCCAACAAAAATGCTATCTAAATTAGACCCCTACATTTTCTCCTTTCTAGTTGAAAACATACCATAATATGCAGACACAGGACATTGTAGATGGCTTATTTAAGGTTGAGGATAGTTGTAAGCAAGACAGAAGAGATAAGTTTAGATTTAAATGTGGAGATAGAGTTGGCCTGTTGGACATGTGGGAGAAGAGAGTTCCACAGTCAGGAAGCTAGCCTAGAAAATGCATGATCATATCTCTGTAGGCTGGATGGTGGGATAGTAAGTAATCCAGCAGAAGAACACCTCATGTGTGGGTTGGTTAGTTGGGAAGAAATAGATCAGTAAGAAGGAGCAAGGTTATGATAAGCTTTGTAAGTAAGGAAAATAATTTTGAATTATACGCAGTATTTTACAAGAAGCCAGTGTAGATGTTGCAGTATGGGTGTGATGTAATGATGTGAGCGGGTGTGGGTGAGGAGGTGAGCAGAGTTCTGTACCATCTATATTGTGTTATTGAGAGAAGTTGGTAGCAGTGAGTAGGGAATTATAATAGTCTAGACGGATAGAGATGAAAAATTTGACCATCTTTTTCTCAGTCTGCCACAGTAACCATTATCCATACAATGTTACATAGGTGAAAAAAGAGGTTTTAACAAAAAAGTTGATGTGTGCCCTGAATAAGAGAGGTAAGTCAAAGTGGATGCCCAGATTTTATGCCAGAGAGGAAGGAGATTGTCAGTGGAAAGAGAGTTTCTATGAGGT
This sequence comes from Trichomycterus rosablanca, assembly GCF_030014385.1. Lineage (NCBI taxonomy): Eukaryota > Metazoa > Chordata > Actinopteri > Siluriformes > Trichomycteridae > Trichomycterus > Trichomycterus rosablanca. Next base: position 34,272,279 of record NC_085991.1, on the reverse strand, counting down.
TTGATTTGGTGCCTATTAGTTCTGTTTTCACACTAAGTAGGCACATGTACCCTATGCCTAGTTCACACTACATGATTTTTGCCCTGATTTTCGCTGGCCGACTGGTCGCCGCTAGATGTGGCAACTCAGCGTTCGCTCGGGGTTCAAAACTCAGCTCTCGATCGCTGAACTGTTCAACGACTCTATCCAAGCAGCTCGTTGATCGCTTGAGCATGTTAAATATCTGGACCAGCCGCTCAGATGGCACCGCGGTAAAAACACACGCTGCAACCAGAACTGGGATCTCGAATACATCGTATCGAATCTCAGCTCTGCCTTGCCGGCTGAGTGGCTACATGAACAACGATTGGCCTGTTGTTCAGATGGGCGGGACTAAGCCGGATATGGGTCTATCTCTGTCAGACTGGTGCAATTATGACCTCTGCTGGCTGATTAGAGACGCCTACACGGAGATGAGGAAAGAGTGCTCTTAGGGTGTGTCTCTCCGTACACAACCCTAGGTGGCACGACACTCGTCAACGTGGTGGTAATAAGATGCATACGGCTTGCTGCCTACGTGTCGGAGGGGGCGTGGGTTAGCTTCGATCTCCTCGGTCAGAGCAGGGATCGGCATAGGCGGAGAGGAAGCATGATGCAATTGGGCGCGCTAAAGGGGGAGAAAAAGGGGAGAAAATGCATTTAAAAAAAATATATTTGGACCAGTCGCTGACTCAAAATCGTGTAGTGTGAAAGGCGTTGCGAGCAGGTTTCGAGTGGCAGCAAGTGCTATGTCGAGCTACAGCCAATGAGAACGCAAGATATGGGGTGAAGGGAAACCCGGGGGAGGAGTGTAAAAATGTGTTACAGGGGCATAATATAGTTTCTATCAGAATACATCGGCACACACACAAGCTTTACAGAATTTATGATCTTATCATCCACGCCGAACCATAATACCCACGCTGCATTGCACAAAATATTTATTAACCTCCAACTCACTACAGAACAGACAATCCCTGCTGGTCACCTAGCCAAATCCACTCGGATTCATTTATTTTCCGTACTTGCTTTCACGCTGCACATCAGCGCACAAACAACTTTGATCGCTCGCTTATTGTTGTATTTTTGGACATATCACTACACCACTCGTCACTTCTCGTGTTTTCGTCACAATGTAGTTTGGGAGACCAGATAGACTCACCTGAGATTCCTCCTGATGATAGATTGTGTAGTGTGTGTGACCCCCTATCACTGATCAGTTGTGTAGTGTGAAATCCACAACGTCTTAAAAGACTTCCGATTACAAGAGATCCAGTCGTGTAGTGTGAACTGTACAGCGATCTGACAACTTGGAAAGTTGTGTAGTGTGAACTTGGCATTACCAGGTGACTTTTATCCAATGACCCAGCACCACGCTGATCTTCGGGCTATCTTTAAGTAACCCCAAGGTAAGGTGTGACACATTAGCACTCATTAGTGCTACAGATATTGGGTTTATAGTCTGTTTGGGACTACAGCGAGTTAAGTTATGCTTCCTGCCACAACGAGTCCTTTTTTTTGCCAGCTCTACTGAAAAGGCCCACAGGCATTTTGATGATTTGATAACCCCTGATTTAGTCATTGTCTCTACTATCTGGTCAGCTTTTTTTCAATCAGTTCTTAGCCATTAAAAAACCATTAAAAAGTCTTAATAATAGGAATGCTGATGGAACACAATGCTATACATGTCTTATTGCAGGCATAAATACACACTATTTAAGTTTGTCATTTTATTTATGTTTATTATTTATGTATAATTAATTTATTACCTGGATTTTTGCATTAAACAAGCATTGGGTAGAATTAAATGGTGGCAAGGTAAACTACAAAAATATTTACAAAGGAATATGTACAAAAGATTTAATGAACATGTTTGGGGGGATAAAACATGCAAAAGGCTTTTCACCTATCATGATAATAGTGGATGGGTACTAGACTTTTACTTTTTTAGTAGTGTTATGTATAATAAACCAGATATTATACTTCAACCCCAAATCAGAAAAAAGTTGGGACAGCATGGAAAATGCAAATAATAATAAAAACACAGAGTTTCTTACATTTACTTTGACCTTGATTTAATTGCAGACAGGATGAACCTGATATATTTCATGTTTTGTCTGGTCAACTTCATTTAATTTATTAATAAACATCCATCCCTGCATTTCAGGCCTGCAACACATTCCAAAAAAAGTTGGGACAGTAAAGCATTTACCACTTTGTAATGTTGCCATTCCTTTTTCACCACACCTTAAATCGCTTGGTATCCTCGGTGCCAAAACATCTTTTGTGTTTCACATTATTATGTCCCATTCTTCCTGCAAACACGTCTTAAGATGTGCAACAGTACAGGGTCGTCGCTGTCGCATTTTTTGTTTCAAAATTCTCCACACATTCTCTATTGGGGACAGGTCAGGACTGCAAGCAGGCCAGTCCAGTACCCGTACCCTCTTCTTCCACAGCCATGCCATTGTAATGTGTGCAGCATGTGGTTTTGCATTGTCTTGTTGAAAAATGCATGGATGTCCCCGGAAAAGATGACGTCTTGAAGGCAGCATATGTTGCTCTAAGATCTGAATGTACTTTTCTGTATTAATGCTGCCATCACAGAAGTGTAAATGACCTTTGCCAAGGGCACTGACACATCCCCATACCATGACAGACCCTGGCTTTTGGACTTGTTGCTGATAACAATCTGGATGGTCTTTTTTGTCTATGGTTCAGAGCACACGGCATCCATTTTTTCAAAAAAAGACCTGGAATGCTGATTCATCTGACCACAATACACGCTTCCTGTGTGTGATGGACCATCCTAGATGCCTCAGAGCCCAGAGAAGTCGACGCCGCTTCTGGACATGGTTAACATAAGGCTCATTACTAGCCCTAAATTGCCCCCGTCCCAACTTTTTTTGTAATGTGTTGCAGGCCTGAAATGCAGGTATAGAGGTATATTAACAAATGAAATGAAGTTGAGCAAACTGTCTGCAATCAAAAAAAAGTGAAAGTAAATGTAAGAAACACTGCATTTTTATTTTATTTGCATTTTCCATGCTGTCCCAACTTTTTCTGATTTGAGGTTGTATTTTTAGTTACATTTATATAGTGTAAGTAATGCCAGATGCACATCTTATCTGGGAAATGTTATGATTTAATCTTCATTACGAGTTAATACAGCATATGCGCTTTGCAATTAAGCTGTCCATGAATAACCCATCTCTAATTTGTTAAGAGTTCAATGCAGTGGAAAATGTGAGCCAGGTCATTCCCCTGACTTCAATCTAGCTAGCACAGTGTGGAGCAAACTGCACTAGCCATCTAATTACTGGGGCTGGATCACAGATGAGAGAGTAGTGGTTTATAACATCTTCAAGTCTTTTGGCCAAACCTGTTCAAGCATTTATAATTAAAGGAAGTAAAAGTAGTGGGTAGAATGAGGAACAGGGAGAAAGTTTATGCGTTCATATAATCATATGCATACATTTATTTGCACAACAATGAAATCCCACATCATTATGAAAAAAATTTATGCAGAGTATATAAACGTCCAGGAAGTAAACTGCATAAACTTTCTCCCTGTCTGTTACACCATATGTTACTCTAAAATCTCAATGTAAATAACCTTCGCCAAAGGTACAGACACAGCCCCATGTTATGACAGACCCTGGCTTTTGCACAGTAAAGTTTTAAGTGGCATTTGTGAATGTAAACTTTGTATCATAGTGCTTGACAAAGGTTTGCCAAAGTAATCCCTTGCCAATAAAGTTACACTAATCAGCCATAACATTAAAACCACCTCCTTGTTTCTACACTGTCCATTTTATCAGCTCCACTTACCATATAGAAGCACTTTGTAGTCCATCTATTTCTCTACATATCTTCTTAGCCTGCTTTCACCCTGTTCTTCAATGGTCAGGACCACCACAGAGCAGGTATTATTTAGTGGATGTTTCTCAGCACTCCAGTGACAATGACATGGTGGTGGTGTGTTAGTGTGTGCTGTGCTGGTATGAGTGGATCAGACACAGCAGCGCTGCTGGAGTTTTTAAATACCTTGTCCACTCACTGTCCACTCTATTAGACACTCCTACCTAGTTGGTCCACCTTGTAGATGTAAAGTCAGAGACGATCGCTCATCTATTGCTGCTGTTTGAGTTGGTCATCTTCTAGACCTTCATCAGCGGTCACAGGAGGCTGCCCAGGGGCGCTGTTGGCTGGATATTTTGGGTTGGTGGACTATTCTCAGTCCAGCAGGGACAGTGAGGTGTTTAAAAACTCCATCAGCATTGTTGTGTCTTATCCACTCATACCAGCACAACACACACTAACACACCATCACCATGTCAGTGTCACTGCAGTGCTGAGAATGATCCACCACCCAAATAATACCTGCTCTGTGGTGGTCCTGTGAGAGTCCTGACCATTGAAGAACAGCATGAAAGGGGGCTAACAAAGCATGCAGAGAAACATATGGACTACAGTCAGTAACTGTAGAACTACAAAGTGCTTCTGTATGGTAAGTGGAGCTGATAAAATGGACAGTGAGTGTAGAAACAAGGAGGTGGTTTTAATGTTATGGCTGATCGTATATATTGAAACAAATACTGAACTCACTGTCAGAACAAGTGTTGAACACTGTTTCTGCACTCTTCCTGTATATTGATGCAGCAGACTGGTGATCTTCAAATCCAAACAGGACTTACAGAATATTAATTGATTAATTAGTATTCATATCACTAATGCAAAAAAAGGCTTAATTGAAACAGGCAAAGCGGTTCTGAGTGCCGGTGTCTCAGTAATGTTAATTGTGGTGTTTAGATAATTATAGCTCTAATTAGCCACTAATGGAAATACAGTCTAAGAGTGAATCTAGATAAACTTTGCTACATTTACACTAATATGTCATGAAGGATGCTAATGTTCAAAAATGTGCATGTAGGGACATTCTTCATTCTGGTAATGGATTAATTGTTTTTATTAAGTATTAATTAAATGTAGATCTCATTATTTTAAATTGGTTTGGCTCTTGCCTAAACAACAATTGGCCTGATATATATAATTTGCCATATCAAATCATAATCATTGTAAATAGTATTTTCCATATTTCCAAATCTTATTCATGTATTCATTGTCTTTTACAACCGCCTTGAGTTGGAGTTGGGCAAAAGGCAGAACACACACACACAGCGATTTTTGGTAGCTTTAATGGGTGTAACTGCATGTCTTTGGAAGAAACCCACACATGTGGGTTATGTGGAAAAGATCTCCCTATTATTGACACAACCCTCATCCTGCGGTTCCCATGGTTGCAGCAACACAACCCCAGGATTGAGTCTCCCTATGGGGACTGCTTTGTCAGAAAACATGCTTAAAGGGAGAGGTGACCCCTCCTGGACTATCTGAGGTGCCAAAGGAATCACTTGACTTGTCAATGGTCCCCCTGGAGTACCACGACCTCCGTGAGGTGTTTAGCAAGCGCAGGGCCCAGATCTTACCTCCCCATCGTTCTTTTGATTGTGCGATCAACCTCCTCCCAGGAACAACACCTCCAAGGGGGAGATTGTTCGCACTCTCAGCGCCCGAGCCGCAGGCAATGGATGAGTATATACAGGATGCCCTGTCCCTTGGGTTCATCAGACCATCCACCTCACCAGCTGGGGCTGGCTTCTTTTTTGTCAAAAAAAAGGACAGTACCCTACGTCCTTGCATAGACTATAGAGGTATTAACCGAATTACTACCAAGGACTGGTATCCCCTTCCCCTGATGAATACAGCCTTTGAGTCACTGCAGCAAGCATCTGTATTCTCAAAACTAGATTTGCGCAGTGCTTATAACCTCATTAGGATCAAACAAGGGGATGAGTGGAAGACGGCCTTTATCACTCTATCTGGTCACTATGAGTACAGAGTCATGCCCTTTGGCCTCATGAATGTGCCCGCAGTCTTCCAGCGATTTATAAATGAGGTACTCCGTGAAGCACTGGGGCAATATGCGTTCGTATATCTTGATGGCATCTTGATATATAGCAGGAACTTGGACGAACACATAGCACATGTTAGGCCCATCTTACATCTTCTTCTGGAGAACCACCTCTTTGTGAAGCTGGAGAAATCTCAGTTTCATATGGATAGTGTATCTTTCCTGGGGTTTGTGGTCTCCAGAGGAAGTTTGCAAATGGACCCTGCCAAGACCAAGGCCATCTCCGTCTGGCCACGGCCAACATCAGTACGGCTGGTCCAGCGCTTCCTGGGTTTTGCAAATTTTTTCTGCCGCTTTATACACAAATTTAGCTCCATCACGGCACCCCTGACCGAGCTAACCAGAAAAAATGCAGGTCGGTTCAAGTGGACATCCAAAACACATCTGGACAGACCATAAGAACTTGGCATATATCCAAGATGCCAAGCGGCTTAACCCTCGCCAGGCTAGGTGGGCGTTGTTCTTTGGTCGATTCGACTTTGTACTATCATACCGGCCAGGATCAAAGAACACTAAGCCTGATTCCCTCTCTAGACAATGGGAAACTTTGACTCCCTCTTCCCTCAGCGAGCCAATAATACCGGAATCCCGAATAGTAGCCCAATACGATGGGGTCTGGAGGAGGCTTCGAGAGGCCCAGCAACAAGAGCCGCACCCCGGTGGCAGTCCTCCAGGGACATTATTTGTACCCGCATCTGTCAGGGCACGGATCCTCCACTGGGGACACACCTCGCCATTTGCAGGTCACCCGGGAGGCACCCGCACCCTTGAGTTCATTCGGCAACGCTTTTGGTGGCCAACCATGGACAGGGATGTTCGAGCCTATGTAGGCTCCTGTGAAACATGCGCTTGCAACAAGGAACCTCGTTCTCGCCCAGCAGGTCTCCTGCACCCCCTGTCTATCCCATCCCGTCCATGGTCACATCTGTCCTTAGACTTCATCACAGGTCTGCCGCCCCCAGAGGGTAATACAGTGATCTTAGTAATAGTGGACAGATTTTCCAAGGCCAGCAAATTCCTCACCCTACCCAAGCTCCCCTCAGCCAAAGGGACCGCCGAGATACTCTTGGATAAGGTAGTTAGAGTTCATGGTCTGCCCAGCAATCTGGATTCGGATCGGGGACCCCAGTTCGCTAGTCAGTTTTGGAGGGCCTTCTGCAGACTTTTGGGGGCTTCAGTAAGCCTGTCTTCCGGTTTCCATCCCCAGTCAAATGGCCAGATTGAGAGGGTAAACCAGGACTTGGAGCGGACTCTGCGATGTCTGGCTTCGGCAAACCCCTCAACATGGGCTAAGCATCTGCTGTGGGCAGAATATGCCCATAACACGCTTTGGCACTCATCTATTGGCATGTCCACTTTCGAGTGTCAATTCGGATACCCACCACCTATCTTCCCAGAGCAGGAAGCAGACGTTGGAGTTCCCTCAGCCCAGCAGCTAGTCAGGTGCTGCAAACAAGCCTGGAGGAGGGCACGAAATACCCTCCGATCAACTACTGCATCCAGGACAGCTATAGCCAACCGGAAAAGGCGCCTGGGCCCTTCTCTTCGACCCGGACAACAAGTTTGGCTATCAACCAAAGACTTGCCATTGCCGGTGGAGTCTAGAAAGCTGAGCCAGAGATACGTGGGACCGTTTAACATCCTTAGAAGAGTGAACCCAGTATCTTATACTCTAGTCCTTCCTCGGAGTATTAGTACACATCGAAGTAACACAAGCACACATTTTATCTTTTCTGCACAGTGGGTCCAAACAACGTGCGGGTGAGAATAAACCCGGAATTAAATTAAAGTGCACATTAATCCTCACCCTCACACCCCCCCTTACAGTTCCTTACATTTATGTGAGTTAACTTCATATCATTTGTTAATACACATCTATTCATGCACTTCTATCTATTCAGGCCTGCAACTAAATAGGGCAAGTCATAGCCTAGTGGTTAGGGTACTGGACTAGTAATGAGAAGGTCACTGGTTCAAGCCCCACCACTGCCAGGTTGCTGCTGTTAAACCCTTGAGCAAGGCCCTTAACCCTCAATTGCGCAGACTCTGCTGTAACTGTACTGTTGCTTTGGATAAAGGCATCTTCTAAATGCAGAAAATTTAAATATAAATACTTACATAAAATAATTTCAATCTGGTGATGTCAACAGTTTCATCTAATCATGATTTGCTACATAAGTAGTATCCACAAATGGTCGAGTCTTTGAGGAGCAAAGATGTGCAGAGGATCTCCAGTTTATCTACAAATGCATGAGAAAATTATTGAAATACTAAACACCATGTTTCTTAAAGAAAGATTTGCATATCTTACCCTCTACAATGAATAATATCATTAAATGATTCAAGGAATATGGAGGAATTTTAGTGCATTAGGGGCAAGAGCGCAGACCTAAGCTGAACTGTGATCTTCAACCTGAGAACCACCATTCATCAATCGCTGATAGAACCACATGGGCAAATGATTACTTTGGCAAACCTTTGTCAAGCACTACAATACAGAGATGTGCATGCTGTTAATGCACACCAGTGCTGAGATTCTAAACTCCTCGGTTCAAAACTCTGGTCGGCTAGGTGCCATCTGGCGAGCAAAATTGGCAGTGCCTGCAGCAGATAATAATTGGCTACTATATCTGCAGAGTGGTGACCGGACTAAGTGTGGCCGGAAGAGATGCCTGTGCAGAATGCAGGGTTGAGAAGAGGGGGGCTGTGCATGTGTCGGAAGAGGTGTGTACAGCGATGTGCTCTCCTCGGATGCAATCGCGTATCCCTCAGCAGCAGAAGACAAATTGAGTGTACTAAAATCAGGAGGAAAATGGAGAGAAAATGCATTAAAAAAAAAATTAAATGCTGTTAATGCTAAATGGAAACCTTTTTGGTATCCACCCATACCAAATTTTATGAAAGGCCTTTCCCAAACAGTGGATAATATTTTATAAGCGTGGTTGTGGAATGATGTTTGAGTGTCGGACGTCCAAAAGCTGTTTACCATTCAGTCTCTTCAGTGAGAGAGTTTAAAAGTATTAATTTGTTATACAGTATTATTAAAGATCGAGGTGGGGATTTTTACCCAAGGTAGAAAAGGTGCTGACATTTAGCACAGCCACACAAATAAGGGCAAGACACAGGTTTGTTTCTATTTGCCAGAATCAATAAATACATTAAAACTGAAAGATATATCAAAGCTAAAGGTTTCAGTCTGATTTTCTCTCTTCTGTTTATTTCTTTTTAATCTCTGAGAAGCTTACAGTAGCACAAAACATGCTGACAAAAGTTTGGATAAGCATTTCCTGTGATTCCACATATCCCTGTGTGGTCTCAGGCAATATGGCCACTGTTTAACTCCAGAACAGCTACTACTGCTGTTAAAGTAGCTGTGCCCTGACCTCTGTAGAGACCCTGAAGGCCTGATTTTCCCATTGTTAGATGAAAAAAAACAGATGCCATCTGTGTCAAACTGTCTAAAATACAGTTGGTCGAGAAAAGACTTACGTCAAGAACAACAGTAAACTGATTTAACATCCTGAGTGCCATTTAAACCTGACAAGGCTTTCTGGAAGTCAGTGAATAAGATACCACACTGCCTCAAAAATACACACACACTTACTTATTGAACTGTGGTTGATGCCAACTAGCTTAGAATTGTAAAGTTTAGTAATATACTTCATTATACCATATCAATGGATAATGCTAATTTATATTTGTTGATTAATCATATTATGACAGCTGTTATCAAAGATGTTGATATGTAATGTTGTAATGTAATGTATCATTGTTCATAAAAAGTGGTGCTCGTGTGGTGCAGTGGTAAAACATTCTAGCACACCAGAGCTGACATCTCGAACTTGTGTTTGAATTCCAGCTCTGCCACCAGCAGGCCGGGCACCTATACAGACAATGATTGGCTTGTCCGAGGATGGAATGCCAAAGGAGATTCCTCATAACTTCTCCAATTATGACCTCTGACTGTTCAATGGCGCGAGGGGGGAAAGGTACGTTACTTTCCATGCCACCCACCTCTTGCAGGTGGAAAAAAAAGCAGTTAAAGGAGGGGCCATGTGTTAGTAAGGCTATCCTCGGCCAGTAGTGGAGGTCAGCAGAAGTAGAGGGAGCGAAATTGGATCAAGTAATTAGATATGACTAGATAGTATATAGATTTGTTATACGTGAACTTTTCACCCCCTTGTTCTGATCAGACACACATCTCTTTTTTTAGTATCTAGTTTAACTGGAAAAGCTTTTGATTAGGCTACTGCAGTGAGGCCCAGTGTACAGTCATATGCTTGTTTTGTGCAAGAATCCTCATAAGGACAGGTCCAATTAGGAGTTGTTGTCAGGTTGAGCCAGTGCAATTGCTCAATTTCTGACTACGTATTAGAGTTAGTGAGCACTAGTGGGTCCAATTCCATTTAGCAATTCTTTCCACAAAAGGGGTTGGTTTTAAAGTCAATCCTACTTTCTGTGTCCCAGAATGCCGTTCCTTTTCTATGTTCTAGCTCTGATCTACGTACTTTGGTACTGAGAGTTACTTAATCCACCCTTGGGTTGCAGAACAACTGCAAATTCCAGTTTAGTCATTTAATGCTTTGTTACTGCTCTCTGTTTAAATGAAGATCCTTTAGGCTTTGGTGTGGTTTCACAGATAGCTGCCCCTATTAAAATGGAGACACGTGATTTACATTCTGAGGATGTTATTGACCTATCTTAGGTCTCCTTTGGTTGAAGGGACATGACCTTCTAAACTCCTGAGTAAGTGTGGCCTCCTTGTTTTAAACATTGGGCTTTCTACTGAAGTAAACAATACAGACATTCTAGATGTTTTAAGGCAAACACTCAAACACTAATGCCAAAATATTAGTAAAGTAAAAAGCCACAAAGCTACCTCCTTATTGTCCCTATGACTATTATTGAGCTTATAGAGTAGGCCTCTCCCCCTAAAGTCCTAGAGTCTGTCCTCTTATACAATCTGACAGAAGAGTTATGGAGAAGTTCAGAATTTTGTTCGTTCTTCAACGTCACCATCTTCAGCAGGTTTTTTTGTGAATAAAAAGGATGGGGGTTTTTACCCCTGTATCGACTACTGAGGTCTCATTCAGGTCACCAAAATATACCTGTACCAATTGCCTCTAGTTCCAGTAGCCTTAGAATAATAAAAAAATAATTTGATGAATACTTTAAATGCTATTGAAGTTATGAATAAAAATCTGTTTTTTATTATGTAATAAAGGATAAAAGTGTCAGTATAAGAGTTGTAGTATGTAATGTCGGGTTACACTTGACACAATACAACTTGTTTTGGAGCAATATGATGAATACTTTAAAAGCTATTTAAGTTATTAATATGACAAATACTTTAAATGCTATTGAAGTTATGAATAAAAATCTGTTTTTTATTATGTAATAAAGGGTGACAGTGTCAGTATAAGAGTTGTAGTATGTAATGTGGGTTACACTTGATAAAATACAACTGTTTTGGAGCAATTTGATGAATACTTTAAATGCTATTGAAGTTATTAATATGATGAATACTTTAAATGCTATTGAAGTTATTAATATGATGAATACTTTAAATGCTATTGAAGTTATTATTAAAATCTCTTTTTTTATTATGTAATAAAGGGTAAAAGTGAGGAAAAAAAAAAAAAAGAAAAGAAAGATAGGTTAGGATAAGGGAGGAAAAGAAGTTGAAGACAGAGTTAAGTATAAGTAATGTTCATTATGAGTTCCGACATGCTGATGGAGGTCTTCGAACAGTTTGTGGTTGCAAATATCCACAATGTTTTAATGTTTCCCTGATTTTTGTTAACCAAGTGCATCAAGTCCTATAGAGACTGCCTGAGAAGCAGCTTTGTGTAAAAGTAGAAAAATGTGAATTTTATTTGAAGTCTGTCTCATTGTTAGGTTATTTTTGATATTGCTGAAAGGCCTTGTTGAAATTGACCTCCGCTTCTACCTTGTGATGGTCCATATCAACTCTCCACTCACCATAACTGGCTTGTCTGAAATCCTCAAGCTTACATTGCATTCCACATGCTTAAGGAAGCATTTATTTCAGCACCTGTTTTGATACACCCCGATCCAACTAAACCTTTTATAGTCAAGGATGATGCAAGATAGGAATGGGAGAGGTTCTCATATGTGGGAAATGGCAAAGACAGAAGGGGCATTGCACAAGTGACTTTCACCTGAAACTCTTTTTCCATCTGCGAAAAGATAAGTGTCAAATCGGCAGATGTTCAGGAAACCAACAAAATACATTTGCATATTTTTGTGTATATGTTGTGTGCAGTGGATACATATTAACCTCCATCGCCATAGTTATTCGTCTCTAAAATGTGCCTACATTTTCTACTATGTGGTTTCTACAATTTCTGCATGTGTGGAATTAGTTTTGGCTGAGCCTAATGATCTATGGTGGTAGAAATAATAGCAAGGATAGTTTACGTTCAATCTGAGACCACAGTCACGATGTGCACATGCAAAAACATGATTATGAATAGAATAGAATAGAATAGAATAGAATTCATTGTTAAACACAATGAAAAACCATTAAGCAGCTCTGGATTGGCAGCAGGTACATGTATACATTAAATGTGTATGCCATCTTAAATATTAAAAATCCCATAACCAAAATGTTAGGTTGTGCCTTGTGCGCTTTCCTATAGAGAAAATGTGTTGCCCCACCACCACTTGGCATGCAAGCAAAATAAACAGCTTATACAATGTGTCTAGAACATTTAAATATTATAAACTATTTGGTCAAATAGTTTTAATTTAGGTAAAAAACTATTTAGTGATTTGACCTGAAGGTGTTGGCATGATGGCTTTGGGGGTAGCACTGATGCCTCACAGTATGGAGTCCTGGGTTTCGATTCTCATTGTCGAGCAATCTGGGCCCTTTGCATGTTCTCCCTGTGTCTGTGTGGGTTTTCTCCAAGATCCATGATTTTCTCCCACAGTCTAAAGACATGAAAGTTAGGTGAACTGGTGATGGGGTTTGACATTGAACTTGAGCTAATAAATCATGTGTAACCTGTAACTACCTGTCATGAATGTAACCAAAGTGTAAAACATAAGATCAACATCCTAAAATAAATTTTTTATGAAGACATGCAGTGCTTATTATCCTATAGAACAGGGTTTCTTGGATGTGAGCCATCAAACGCTGTTAGATGTATAGTTTTGATTAAAAAGAAAAAAGCAAAAATAAAAAGGCATGATCTTAATATCAGTTACTGGCTGATTTTTCTCAGTAGAAGTATTAAAAATGTGACATTTACTCTGCTCAAAAACTGTTTTGAATAATAATCTTAATATATATATTAAATAGCAAAAATTATGCCTATTGTGCCCTGCAATTTACTTCTTTGTGTTTTCCTTCATGACAGAATCAAAGCAATATAAATTGTATTTCATTAAGTTGCAATTAGAAAATACTTTGAAACCCGCTCTCATCTTATCAGCGCCTCAGCTAAAAGAAAACCAATCATTCTGTTCACCACCAAAATGACCCCGCTCTCTCCCTCTCTAATTTGAATGTGAAAAGGAAAGAAATCCTTTCATAGTTCTCCTTTAAGTCATCAATATTATTGCCAGTTTGGCTGGTCAAAAGGCAATTAGGTTCTAGTCAACATCGTGTATTATTTATATTTTATTGTGCTCTTTGATTGTCAGTTTTGCAGCCTGATTTTTCCTTCTTTTTTTTTTTAAGTCAGTAACACCTCTACATACACACAAATTTCCAACCGACAAAACACTCACAAGGAATTTATGTCCTACGTCCTACATGGCTTACAGCAAGCTATATACACCGATCAGCCATAACATTAAAACCACCTCCTTGTTTCTACACTCACTGTCCATTTTATCAGCTTCACTTACCATATAGGAGCACTTTGTAGTTCTAGTTCTGACTGTAGTCCATCTATTTCTCTGCATGCTTTGTTAGCCCCCTTTCATGCTGTTCTTCAATGGTCAGGACTCTCCCAGGACCACTACAGAGCAGGTATTATTTAGTGGTGGATCATTCTCAGCACTGCAGTGACACGGACATGGTGGTGGTGTGTTAGTGTGTGTTGTGCTGGTATGAGTGGATAAGACAGCAGCACTGCTGGAGTTTATTTATTAATTATTTTAGGCTTCTATTAGACTTACACTCTATTAAACACTCCTACCTAGTTGTTTCACCTTGTAAATGTAAAGTCAGAGACGATCGCTCATCTATTGCTGCTGTTTGATTTGGTCATCTTTTAGAACTTCATCAGTGGTCACAGGACGCTGCCCACGGGGTGCTGTTGGCTGGTTATTTTTGGTTGGTGGACTATTCTCAGTCCAGCAGTGACAGTGAGGTGTTTAAAAACTACATCAGCACTGCTGTGTCTTATCCACTCATACCAGCACAACACAAACTAACACACCACCACCATCATGTCAGTGTCACTGCAGTGCTGAGAATGATCCATCACCTAAATAATACCTACTCTGTGGTGGTCCTGGGAGAGTCCTGACCATTGAAGAACAGCATGAAAGAGGGCTAACAAAGCATGCAGAGAAACAGATGGACTACAGTCAGTAATTGTAGAACTACAAAGTGCTTCTATATGGTAAGTGGAGCTGATAAAATGTACAGTGAGTGTAGAAACAAGGAGGTGGTTTTAATGTTATGGCTGATCGGTGTATTTTGTAGTATGTTAATATCAATGAACAGCATTTACAGCATATCAGATATATTATATATTATTAATAAGGATACAGAAACATTTGCAAATTTAGACATTTCTGCAGTTCATTCTTATTGTCTCCAGAATTCAATATTGTGCAACATTGCTCACAAATCCATATCTTATCTATATAGTATTCCATTTAACTCTTTAGTTATCCCATACATTGATAGAAACTCTCTGAAATGCAGAACTATCAGGCTGGGGTGCACCTTGACACTCGGTCAGCAGTTGTAGCCCTGTACCAACAGAAACAGGGAGGATGAACCCAACTTGCAGGCTTAAACAAGGTAGACCAAACAAAAATAAAACTACAAAATAAAGAGTGACTAAAGTAGTAGACATTGAATAAATTAACAAAAGGACCAAATAAACTCTGCAGCCCAAAGATGAGAGGTGATAGACCTATAGATGAGCGCATTAGTGGAGTAGGGGATATCACACCTGCTCGCCCAGAAAATAGGAGTGGACATAAGTCAGTGCTGTCCCCAGCAAACACTGGAAAACATTGTGGCCATGTGCTTGTCCCACAAGGGACATCAGCGATTATGCCCCTGCGAAACAAAGGGGGAAAACTGGGTTATCACAACACTAGGTCCACTATTTCATGATAACTCACTTTTTTTGGAAATAAGACATAAAAGAGAGAGGAGCTCAGTATATGCTGTGTGGCAATAAAAGGAGCAGCCTGTCTCCAGTGTGGATTTGTCTATGGGGCTCCAGTCAAAAGAGTACAGTCACATCACCTCTGGAGGCACCAGGGTGGTTAGTCTGTGACGGCCAAGGGACTATACATGTCAGGGTCAGTTGTTTGTGAGTGAGACCAACACATTTAAAGGGTTGTTTCATGTATTCTGGGAATATGGGGATAAAGTTAGTGTTGGTCTCTGCCTCAGAGAGATGTTGTTACATGATAACACTGTGCAACAGACTACAGAAGCAATTTGATTTAGACTCATGATTAAAAATATCATGAGTCAGAAAAATACAGTGGCAACTTGGTGGGGCTTTAAGCACATACACCGATCAGCCATAACATTATGACCACCTCCTTGTTTCTACACTCACTGTCCATTTTATCAGCTCCACTTACCATATAGAAGCACTTTGTAGCTCTACAATTACTGACTGTAGTCCATCTGTTTCTCTACATACTTTTTTAGCCCCTTTTCACTCTGTTCTTCAATTGTCAGAACCCCCACAGTACCACCACAGAGCAGGTATTATTTAGGTGGAGGATCATTCTCAGCACTGCAAAGACAAGGACATGGTGGTGGTGTGTTAGTGTGTGTTGTGCTGGTATGAGTGGATCAGACACAGCAGCGCTGCTGGAGTTTTTAAATACCAAGTCCACTCACTGACACTCCTACCTAGTTGGTCCACCGTGTAGACGTAAAGTCAGAGACGATCGCTCATCTATTGCTGCTGTTTGAGTTGGTCATCTTCTAGACCTTCATCAGTGGTCAAAGGATGCTGCCCACAGGGCGCTGTTGGCTGGATGTTTTTGGTTTGTGGACTATTCCCAGTCCAGCAGTGACAGTGAGGTGTTTAAAAACTCCATCAGCGCTGCTGTGCCTTATCCACTCATACCAGCACAACACACACTAACACACCACCACCATGTCAGTGTCACTGCAGTGCTGAGAATGATCCACCACCCAAATAATACCTACTCTGTGGTGGTCCTGACCATTAAAGAACATCATGAAAGGGGGCTAACAAAGCATGCAGAAAAACAGATGGACTACAGTCAGTAATTGTAGAACTAAAAAGTGCTTCAATGGACAATGTGTGTAGAAACAAGGAGGTGGTTTTAATGTTATGGCTGATCGGTGTACCTTCTGATTACTAGTCTGGTACTTTAACTGCTGAGCTAACACATACAGAAATTTGCTGGTTTTAAATGCAGTGGCATCTATGGAATCCTGAGTCATAGGCGTTCAACTGACCCTCATGTAAAGAACCCCTGATCCCAGATATTATGAGGGTTTCAAAAACTCATTTATTATCCACAATCAGACATTTTACCTTGTTCTGAACCAGTTCTGAACCAAATTGAGCAATGTTATACAGCCTTTCATACCCTTGATGTAATACTAAAAGAAACATTAGTATAGAAAAAGTCTGATAGGGAGACAGAATAGAGAGAAGCCAGGTTAGAAATCATGGAGAGAAAGCCCAGGAAAAAAGGACGCACTGAAGAAAGACATGAAGAAATAAATCCTACAGAATGCAACAAGGCAGAAGAAGTAATAAAAGATGCAGGTGCTGGAGCAACACTGAAAGAGCAGACAGAATGATAGAAGGGATGAATGAAGTATAGACAGTGAAAGTAACAAGGCAAAAGCATTATAATCAAGCCCAGTGAGCTTTCCAAAAACAAAACAAAAATATGCAAAGTTTAGCATTATTTCATAATAATATTAACACATCAGTTTTTATTGTTGTTGTTTGTTTCTTCTTGTACATTACATTCTTTCGGCGGCTCGGTGGGTAGCACTGTCGCCTCACAGCAAAAAGGTCATGGGTTCGATCCCCAGGTGGGGCGATCTGGGTCCTTTCTGTGTGGAGTTTGCATGTTCTCCCCGTGTCTGCGTGGGTTTCCTCCGGGAGCTCCGGTTTCTTCCCACAGTCCAAAGACATGCAAATGAGGTGAATTGGAGATACATAATTGTCCATGACGATTGTCCATGTGTTCGATATAACCTTGTGAATTTTTCTATTTTTCCCCAATTTTCTCCCCTAATCTAGTCGTGTCCAATTACCCTGTGTGCGTCCTCTATACTGATTCGACCCTTCACCGCTGACTGAGTACGCCTCTCAACTGACATACGCCCCCTCCGGCACATACAGTCAGTACAGACTGCATTTTTCACCTGCACGAGTCGAGTTCATACACCAACGGGCACTGTGTACGGAGGGCCACACCCCCATCAGCATTATTCCTCAGCCCTGTGCAGACGCCATCAGTCCGCCAGCAGGGGCCGCAGTTGCACCAGTTATGAGGACCTATGATCCGACTCTCTACCCTCTAACCCTGAACAACAGCCAATAGTTGTTCATGCAGCCGCCCAGCCTAGTCGTAAGGCAGAGCTGAGATTCGATACGGTGTATTCGAAACCCCAACTCTGGTGTGCTAGCGTACTTTACCGCTGCGCCACCTGAGCGGCCAGATATAACCTTGTGAACTGGAATGTAACCAAAGTGTAAAACATGACGTTAAAATCTCAATAAACAAACAAACAAAAATGACATTTTTTTCTGACTATGACTCAGTTTTATACTTTTTAATTATTTAATACCTTTGTTATTAAATTTAATTTTAATTTATTTTTAACCTTGCATTTGGCCCTTGTTGACCATAAGATTTAACAGTTGTAACAAACATCAGCACATTTGTTGTACCACAGTAAAGATGACTTGACATCTTGAGTTCCCTAGAAAACTGATATAATAAAGGTGCTGAAAAAAACTTAGAGAAAAAATGTCTAGGCTCATGAGTGCAGCTGTTTGGGAGTTTCACATTCCTCACCCAAGCACTTAACTCCACACGGTCACCATTTCTCCAATTACTGCTGCCAGCCAATAGGAGGTGGTTCACCCCAGGAAGTCCCCCAGTAGAATACAGAGCCACTGCAACATCAATTATTTATAGAGACTTTTCGTTTGTGCCCGGTCTAACTGACTCAGTTTTGTTCCATTACAGATAAAGAGAAAAAAAGTTTCTCACTTAGTGGTCTAATATAAACTGATCAGCCATAACATTAAAACCACCTCCTGGTTTCTACACTCACTGTCCATTTTATCAGCTCCACTTACCATGTAGAAGCACTTTATAGTTCTACAATTACCGACTGTAGTCCATCTGTTTCTCTAAATACCTTTTTAGCCTGCTTTCACCCTGTTCTTCAATGATCAGGACCACCACAGGACCACCACAAAGCATGTATTATTTAGGTGGTGGATCATTCTCAGCACTGCAGTGACAATGACATGGTGGTGGTGTGTTAGTGTGTGTTGTGCTGTTATGAGTGGATCAGACACAGCAGTGCTGCTGGAGTTTTTAAATATCGTGTCCACTCGCTGATCGCTCTATTAGACACTCCTACCTAGCTGGTCCACCTTGTAGATGTAAAGTCAGAGACGATCACTCATCTATTGCTACTGTTTGAGTTGGTCATCTTCTAGACTTTCATCAGCGGTCACAAGACCTTGCTGTTGGCTGGATATATTTTTGGTTGGTGGACTATTCTCAGTCCAGCAGTGACAGTGAGGTGCTTAAAAACTCAATCAGCATTGCTGTGTCTTATCCACTCATACCAGCACAACACACACTAACACACCACCACCATGTCAGTGTCACTGCAGTGCTGAGAATGATCCACCACCCAAATAATACCTGCTCTGTAGTGGTCCTGGGAGAGTCCTGACCATTGAAGAACAGCTAGAATTCGACTGGTCTGCAAGGAGCCCTGATCTTAACTCCATCCTACATCATTAGTATAATTTGGAATGTTGAGTGGTGGTCATGTTTCAAAATCTGTTAGCAGAATAGAAGATTGGAGACTGTTATGGACTAACTCCTTATTATTAATGGCCATGGTTTGAAAATCACATGGAGGTGTTGAGTGTTGTTTAAACTCACGCTGTTAGTAGGGAACCATATGACTTTTTGATTTAGCTTTAGATTGTGTTGAGAAGAGTGAAAACAGCAGTAATACATACAAGTTGTACTTAAATTAATGTCATTTAGTCAATATGTCTTATTTTCTGATTTTTGGAGAATGCAGTAGCACAGCATTATCAGAAAATTCTTAATAAAATAGATGTGCTACAATCTAGCACTGACCCCAGATGAGCTAAATGCATAAATAACTAAACAGTGAAATAATCCAGGCATGTACTGGTCAGCCAGCTCAGCCAAAGTTCCCAAATGAATTCATTTAGGTAAATAAATTAGTCCTCAATTGATAATTACTATTCTTTTTATCTGTGCACCCTTATGCCTTTTTTCCCTAATACAGGTTATGTAAATTTCTCTTTCTGTCTCTGCTTAGTGTTCAGACAGTCTGGTTAAGTTGGTCTGGCTGAACTCTATTCTCATCTTTTCATTTTGCCTCTGCACAGCCATATTGATTTAATTAATTTTTACCACCAAATGATGAAAAGTAAATCTGTTACTGACCCTAGCCAATCTCTACAATTGCAGAATAATGAGTGTGAGCAGCTTAGTTTTTTTTTAAATGTATTACAATCCAGTGTGGGTTCTGCAATCTACCAAAGCTCAAATTGTAGAATCCACCCATGAACTTGTGCATATACAGTTACTGACTATAGCACATCTGTTGCTCTGTACACTTAGTGAACTACCTGTACTCTATTTATCAAACCAGCTGTTTGGGTGATGGACTATTCTCAGCACTGCAATGACACTAACATGGTACTGTCTTGGTTTTGTGTGTTGTTCTGGAATGAGTGTGTCGGATTGAGCAGTGTTGCTATGATTGTTAAATACTGTTTAATCATACTGGTCTATTTGTATGAACACATAGCACTCATTGTATGAGGATTCTTCAAAAAGTTTCCGCACTTTTTTAAACTCTATTTAAACACAGAGTGCATGTGCTGGACTGGCCTGTCTGCAGTCCAGATCTGAATCTTATTGATAATACACACTGATCAGCCATAACATTAAAACCACCTCTGTTTCTACACTCACTGTCCATTTTATCAGCTCCACTTACCATATAGGAGCCCTTTGTATTTCTCCAATTACTGACTGTAGTCCATCTGTTTCTCTACATGCTTTTTTAACAATAAAGGCATTTTCTTGTAATAAATCTTCTTGTCTCAGTCTAGAGTTTTATCCACCCATGATAATGTAGGAGACACTTGTAGGAAGATATGAAAAAGAAAAGCTCAGCCAGATCCATGAGGTCCTCACAAAGCCCGGCATTGTGAATATTTTAAATATTAGCTATGAAATGCCGTCCATTAGTGTACAAATAAATGTCTCATGAATGTTACTAGAAAATTAAGGTCTGCCAAATAGCACTCCCACACACTCCTACTCAGAGATAGCTTTGGCTCAGTCTTAACACTGTGCACATATGTAATCAATTGGCCGAGAGACATTGTTAAGCACTAAGGAAAAGCAAACATGGCTCATTTGCTTAGTTTGTCTACTTTGTTTCATTTATTAGGTTATAGACCTCTAAGAAAAAAAGAGAGCAAAGTGCTAATAAATAGTGGGTGTTTTGCCTTAAGTTATGTGCTAATGAATTTCTTGTGACTCACAGAGTCCTACATACCAGCCTTAATTGTTTTAAGAAGATAAAGATTATTAATGCTAGAAGATTGTGTAAGAAAGTGCTGCACTTACAACTTATGCCAGGAAAAATACGTAGGAAGAAAGAAAATACAAAGGAAAACGTATGCCCTAACCTTAAACATTCATAACAAGTGCTTTAAGTCAGACTGAGCAAGTTACAAATTAGCAGCTACCTAATGATTTTTATTATTTATAAACAAAATACTTGCATTAAGGTCTGGAAATCATTAGAATTAACATATTCAGACATGACTATATAGAAAATATATGTTTTTCAAAAACAAAACAAAAAATAACAGAGGGGCTGATATAATTATTGAATCCAGTGTTGTCATTGGGTGGTGAGTGCCTCGTAAAAGAGGCATCAGTCTAACCCTGCAACTGAGAAGTTAAAAATTGAACCCAACCTCAGAAGGCTTAACCTTGGCAGAGAAGCCACAAAGTCAAAATAACTACATTTCAGAAGAAAAAACAAAACCATAATGAATTACTGGACCATAAATAAATAAAAAATAACACACTAAATTTGAGCTAGGACTCATGTTTGCTTACAAAGCGTTGCCTTACGATGTAGCAAGTAATATTTGATGAGATGTGTGAAATGCTTTACAGAGCAATTCAACTATACTTTCCATCAACCTGTCCCATAACCCAGCATGTACAGCAGGTGGGCTCATTACAGCTACCCTATCATTAGCAAATTGTACATTGGGTCTAATAAGTATTTTGTAACTGCAGTGGTACCTTGTAACTCGATTTTTAAATATTTCGAGTTTAGGGGACGTCAACACCCTTTGTTGAGAAATTTGTACCTTAAACTCGACGTGTGCGACTGTCATATTGTTTAGCACTCAGCTTGAGCGGTGCAGTAAAACGTCATCAAAGTACGAATATGAGACCAATCTGCATTTGTGTGGAATAATTGTCAAATTCTCTCTGAAAGCATCCGTATACATCTGTGTTTAGCTGGATTTTTCTCCTGTTTCACTTTTAAACTTGTTATAGCTCGGGGTGCTAAATTGTAAGAATCAGCTTTTCCAAGAGTCTAAAACGCTTATTGTTAAATAACCTAAATAATACCTACTCTGTGGTGGTCCTGTGGGGGTCCTGAACATTAAAGAACATGGTAAAAGCAGGCTAAAAAAGTATGTAGAGAAACAGATGGACTACAGTAATTATAGAAGTGCTTCTATATGGTAAGTGGAGCTGATAAAATAGACAGTGAGAATAGAAACAAGGAGGTGGTCATAATGTTATGCCTAATCGGTGCATTAGCAAGAACATCTCTTTCAATACACAGCAATGCATCATTACTACTTCCTCAAAACAGATGGTTTACATCTTCTGCCAACTATTCTAAACAATCAGTATTAGTACTTTGTACATTCACCTTTTATTTCAATACAGCAAAGCATAAATTTTCCATCTGCAAGCGTTCATTTCCGCTAGTTTAGTACAATACATTGTTTGCAGGATGACTGGAATTGCTGAATTCTGTGAGACTTAGGGACCCCGGGGAGTGCTGAGTGGATTCATGTATTTAGCTCAGTGGGGAGGCTGATGCCATGCAGATGCACTTAATTCACCATAATTATTGTGCAGGCAAGAAATGGAAAGCTTGGAGCAGGTGGCAGCAGCCTTAGTGCATATCTGCTTATGAAATCATTACGGCTAGACGGTGGCGTGACAAAGAGTTGGAATTATTAAGAGTTCTTTTTATTTTGTGTTAGAGAACAAGGTAATTTGTCTTTGTCAACACTAAGAAATTTACAGAAAGGAGTTTTTACAATGAGATTGTACATTTAACCAGTTTCATGATTTTCTATGGTTATACTGTAGAACTCAGCTGGGTCGCAATGTGACTATTTCCTGAACAAAAGATGGAATATCCCAAATTGCTTACAGAAATATTACCCAGAAAAGTACAAGAGATCTTTGTAAATACAGTAGACCCTTGAGTTACAAACATTTCGGGTTACGAACGATTTTTTTCAACTTAACCTACAAACAAATTTCGTATTACGAAAAGAAATTCACGAAACACGTGACGTCACGAACAAGTTGACTCCAACCTTCTCTCTCTCTCTATATATATATACAGTATATACAGTGTATCACAAAAGTGAGTACACCCCTCACATTTCTGCAAATATTTCATTATATCTTTTCATGGGACAACACTATAGACATGAAACTTGGATATAGCTTAGAGTAGTCAGTGTACAGCTTGTATAGCAGTGTAGATTTACTGTCTTCTGAAAATAACTCAACACACAGCCATTAATGTCTAAATAGCTGGCAACATAAGTGAGTACACCCCACAGTGAACATGTCCAAATTGTGCCCAAATGTGTCGTTGTCCCTCCCTGGTGTCATGTGTCAAGGTCCCAGGTGTAAATGGGGAGCAGGGCTGTTAAATTTGGTGTTTTGGGTACAATTCTCTCATACTGGCCACTGGATATTCAACATGGCACCTCATGGCAAAGAACTCTCTGAGGATGTGAGAAATAGAATTGTTGCTCTCCACAAAGATGGCCTGGGCTATAAGAAGATTGCTAACACCCTGAAACTGAGCTACAGCATGGTGGCCAAGGTCATACAGCGGTTTTCCAGGACAGGTTCCACTCGGAACAGGCTTCGCCAGGGTCGACCAAAGAAGTTGAGTCCACGTGTTCGGCGTCATACCCAGAGGTTGGCTTTAAAAAATAGACACATGAGTGCTGCCAGCATTGCTGCAGAGGTTGAAGACGTGGGAGGTCAGCCTGTCAGTGCTCAGACCATACGCCGCACACTGCATCAACTCGGTCTGCATGGTCGTCATCCCAGAAGGAAGCTGACGCACAAGAAAGCCCGCAAACAGTTTGCTGAAGACAAGCAGTCCAAGAACATGGATTACTGGAATGCCCTGTGGTCTGACGAGACCAAGATAAACTTGTTTGGCTCAGATGGTGTCCAGCATGTGTGGCGGCGCCCTGGTGAGAAGTACCAAGACAACTGTATCTTGCCTACAGTCAAGTATGGTGGTGGTAGCATCATGGTCTTGGGCTGCATGAGTGTTGCTGGCACTGGGGAGCTGCAGTTCATTGAGGGAAACATGAATTCCAACATGTACTGTGACATTCTGAAACAGAGCATGATCCCCTCCCTTCGAAAACTGGCAGTTTTCCAACAGGATAACGACCCCAAACACAACCTCCAAGATGACAACTGCCTTGCTGAGGAAGCTGAAGGTAAAGGTGATGGACTAAACCCAATTGAGCACCTGTGGCGCATCCTCAAGTGGAAGGTGGAGGAGTTCAAGGTGTCTAACATCCACCAGCTCCGTGATGTCATCATGGAGCAGTGGAAGAGGATTCCAGTAGCAACCTGTGCAGCTCTGGTGAATTCCATGCCCAGGAGGGTTAAGGCAGTGCTGGATAATAATGGTGGTCACACAAAATATTGACACTTTGGGCACAATTTGGACATGTTCACTGTGGGGTGTACTCACTTATGTTGCCAGCTATTTAGACATTAATGGCTGTGTGTTGAGTTATTTTCAGAAGACAGTAAATCTACACTGCTATACAAGTTGTACACTGACTACTCTAAGTTATTTGAAAAAAAACAGTAAACCTATCCTGGTTTACTACACTTCAGCAAAAAAAACATGGCATCCAGTGGTGCTAGCAACAATATGTTGTGGGGGAGGGTACCGATTTTTTGTAACTTTTGTAAATAATAAATCACTACTACAGTATTATGTAAACAATAGCTGCATCCAAAATCGCATACTTACAGAGTACGTACTAGATTCGAGGAAGTACGCACCGCTTGGCCAGTAAAGAAGTACGCGCTTTCAGTACAGAAGTGTGCAGTATGCACGCAAACACCCCTACGTACTACGTCCGCCATCTTACCAACGTCACCGACGTGAGGACGTGATGACGTAATATCTCCATAGTTACAGACCGCGTGCTCATTACAAGCCCCACTCGCCATAATTTTGGATATTTATCGTCTTTTTGCGCTAATCATAACGTTATTTAGGGTTGTACACAATAATAACATTTTTATTTTATCTTACATACACTTGTAAACAGAGGACTCTCCGTTTTCTGCCATCTTTCTTGTTTCTTCTTCCGCTTCGAACGCCTACGCAGCTCCAGTTGAATTAGGTGGCCCCTGCACAGAGATGAGAAAAGAATGCTCTTAGGGTGTGTCTCTCCGTACACAATGCTAAGCTGCACTGCACTCATCAAAGTGTAGGTGATAAGATGCATACGGCATGCTGCCCACGTGTCAGAGGGGGCGTGGGTTAGCTTCGTTCTCCTCAATCAGCAGGGATCGGCATTGGTGGAGAGGAAGCATGATGCAATCGGGCAATTGGACACGCTAAAAAGGGAGAAAAAGGGGAGAAAATGCATTAAGAAAAATTTAAACTTACTATTTTTACTATATTTAACTTCAAAATAAAAATAATTTATGTCTGGAATACAGGCATCTGGTACTGAGATTTTATAGGCTCACAAGGGACATCATGGGGTTTATAATTGAGTGATTTAGCAAAGAGGGGAAAGTGATGAAGCCAGCACTTCCGAAATATTCAGATGCTGCACTCAGGATACATTAGCAGTTGGGCACCTCTCTTAGGATTTCAATGCCACGGGGCACAATTTCTTAAAGAGTGTGTTATATCTTCTAATCTGTAGAGCTAAGCTGAAAATAAAATTTTAATTTTGAGTGGTTAAGTATCTCTCTTTGCATCTCTTTCTGTTATTTCCCTCTCTGTGACTCCTACTCCTTCTTTTCTTGCTCCTTCTCACCCCTTTTTAGGCATGCCATGCTTTGCAAGGGACGTTTTCAACACTCATGTCAGACACTTGAGTTGCCTGAATAGTATCATACTAAGCTGAATGTGATGGTAAGTGGGCTAAATTGGCTGAGCTTAAGGATGTCTTGAGTGGCTTTTACTTTTCATGAGCTTTTAATTTTTTACTTAAAAATGCCTGACTGTAGTGGTGGTTATTTTCATAATTTTAGTGTTTTGACAAAAATGCCCTTGAAAAAAAAAATCTATATTAAAGTGTGTTATAATTAGCAAAGTCTTTTTACACCTGCACCGCTTGTCTCATTTGCAATAATAAAAAAAAATAGAAAACACAAAAATGTATGTCATTTAAATTACAACCCCAAATAAAAAAAAGTTAGGACGGCATGGAAAATGCAAATAATAAAAAAAAAAAAAAACAGAGTTTCCTACAATTACTTTGACTTTGTTTGTCTGCTCAACTCCATTTCATTTATTAATAAACCTCCATTCCTGCATTTCAGGTCTGCAACACATTCCAAAAAAAGTACTAATTACTAATGACTAATAAAACATTATAATAATAATCAACTGTATGGAACACTGGGATATTTGTTGTACTATTCTGAAAACTGTACTATTCTTTAACTGATAATATTTACATATTTTCTGCTACTGAAAATGTGTAAACATTTGTCATTTGAAACTTAAAGCCACAACTCTGTCAACAGCTGTCTAAGATAATACCCATCTAAAATTTGTACATTTTATTTCATAAACTAACATTTATTGATGTGCTGTCTGTCATAAAAATGAACCAAAATTTGACATCAAGTAATACAGTGTGATATGGTGTAATTCAAAAGTCTACAATTGGCTTTACATAGGCCTACGCTTTACTGTGATGTCAGTCTCAGCTCATTAAAAATATTCTGCTACTTTAACATGTTTTTAAATCCTGTCTTCAAGTTAGGGCCTGTTATAGATGTCTAGTTTACTGACCTAAAAGTTTGTTTATAGAGGCATTATGGCTGGGCTGGGCGGCTACATGAACAACTATTGGATGTTGTTCACAGCGTGGGATTAGCTGGACCAGGGTTCCTCATAACTGGTGCAATGAAGACCTCTGCTGGCTAAATGGCGCCTACGCAGAGTCGAGGAATAATGCTGACCAGGGTGTGGCTCTCCGTGCACAAGGCTGAACCGCATATGAACTTGCCTTGTGCAGGTGAAAAGATGCAGTCGGCACTGCACACGTGTCGCAAGGGGTGTGTGTCAGTTGCAAAGCTCAGTCAGCAGTGAAGGGTTGTATCAGTAGAGGTGAACTGTAACATATTCAAGGTAATTGGATACGACTAGATATATTTTTATATTCCTCTGTTGTGATCTGTAATGTTCTCCTTTAGTGAAATGCCCACAAATTACCTTTTTAATATTCAATTCCTGCTTTTTCCCTTTTCTTCCAATCTACTCATATTGAATTATCCTTGGTTATTTCTCTCCTCCACTGCTGCAGACCCCTACCCTAGCCGAAGAGGGCCATAACAAATACACGCCTTCTCCGACATGTGTGCAGTTGTCAACTGCTACCTTTCACCTGCATGAGGCAGGTTTACACAGAGATCAGTATCTCTTACAAAAGAGTTACGCACTGCTCTTTATTATCCCCTGTCTCTGTGCAGGTACCATCGACCAGCCAGGAGAGGCTGTAATTGCAGCAGTGATTAGAAATCCTATAAGCCCTCCCACCCAGCAAATGTTAGCCAATCATTTCTGTATAGGTGCCCGGTCAGTAGCAGAGTTAAGATCTCAGCACTGGTGGGCTAGCGTGTTTCATGGCTGTGACTCCCCCAAGCACCCACACAACCAGAACCTGTATTTTTAACCCTGCATAAATATCTTAAGATTTAAAAGATGAAACAAACAACAGAGAAACATTACCTAAGTCAAATGTTTTAAAGTAGGTTAGAACCACTCGTGACTTTTTCTAGGATTAAATAGTTACTGAAAGTGAATAAATGAATAAAGCCAGAGAAAAGAAAATACCTGCTCATTCAAGTGAGCAGAAAATAATGCATAAAAGCTTTTGATTTCAGACCTACAAAGAAATAGCATCACTCATGCTATGTTCCAGGAAATAACCTCCAAACAAGTTTAAAAGGGTAAAGAGAAAAAAAGTACAGCTTGAACATCTGATCAGGAAGTGAACTGTAAAGCCCCAATGGAACTTCATCAAAACTCTTTGCACTTTCTCAACAGATCAAGCTAAATTTCATGCAACTGCGATCCACTGTCTTAGCATTTCATATCTCCCACTCTTCCCTCTTGAAGCTCTGACAGCCCTGAAGCAAGTTTCTATATGCTGTGGGACGCTGGTTCACAGGAGAGCTCATGCCCACGGTCCTATCTACATAAATTACCTGGATGGCAGGGCACGTAAGCATGCTTGTTAAAATCGCAAATGAAAGAAGTGGCATTGGGAAAAAGAAAGGCTTAGTGAGAGAGAAAAACAACAAACAACAAGGGTAAAGGGGGTATGGGGGGTGGAGGAAATCGGGCGCTGCTACACCCACATATGAATGTGTAAACAAGGTAAATGAGATGTTTGATATAACTTATGAGGATGTTTGAAGGAACATCAAAGTTATTGAAATAAAATGATTTATTTGAATGAAAAAATTATTAAAATGATGATTTTGTGGTTGGGTTCAAAATTTCCTTTACATAATTGTTCCATTTGATTTCTTAGTGTTAATGCCATCTCTTCTACGATAAACTACAATACAGCCAATGGTTGGCTGCTATATTGGTATTTTATTCTGTATCAGCAGTTAAATAGCGCCAAGGAAGTGAGAAATGGGGCACAGCTGTGTAAATGCAAAGCAGTCCTCCAGTAAGAAATACAATATGTAAACTTTTGACTTCAGCTGTGACCAACCACTGCACATTTATCAGTAGAACTGTGTAAGTTACATCTAATGTGAAAAAGTTAGGACACCCCATAAGAACCTTTGTCTTTTTAAACATATGAACATTTGAGCTTCATTTAAACAGTACTGAGAGATGGAGCTTATATAACTAAACAAATAAAACTGAAAAAAATACTTTTAAACTCAAGTTGTAAAATGTAATGAACAAAAATGGACATTTATTGTGAGGAATAAGTTAGGACACCCTATGCCCTAATAGCTGGTATTTCCCCCTTTGGCTGAAATTACCTCAATTAGACTTTTCCTATAACCATCTACCTGTTACTGTGCCCAAATAATTCAACTTTGGATTCATCTGTACAAAGCACATTGTTCCAGAAGTCCTGGTCTTTGTCTAGGTGTTCTCCGGTGAACTTAATCTTGCCCTGATGTTTTTTTGACGGCAAGGGTTTCCTCCTTGCACACCTCCCATAAAAATCAAACATGTGCAGTGTTTCTGATGGTAGATGCATGTACCTTGCTATCAATTGTGGCAAGAGCTAACTGTAGGTCCCGTGATGAAATTGTAGGATTATTGGAGACTTCTTTACACATCTTGCGTAAAGAAGAGCTTTACGCAAGATGTGTAAAGAAGGTCTGCTCTTGGGCTGAACTTGCTAGGACGGCCTGACCTGGTCATGTTGGCAGTTGTTTTAAATGTTCACCACTTGTAAATTATTTTCCAGACAGTGGAATGACTGATTTCTAATTGTTTTGAGATCCTTTTAAATCCCTTCCCAGACTCATATGCATCTACAACCTTCTTTCTGAAGGCCTCAGAGAGCTCTTTAGATCTCACCATGCTGAGGTTTAAATAAAACTCCAATGTCCTCTAACGATGGTCTAATCATTGCAGCTTATGTGGTGCACCGGATTCTAATTTTAGACATTTTAAGTAGTAATAAATGTGGGGGTGTCCTAATTTTTTCCTCACAATAAATTTCCATTTTTGGTGAGTACAATTTACAACCTGAGTTTAAAAGTAATTTCAACAATAACAAATACCAAAATTGTTGTTTAGGTATATAAGCTCCATCTCTCAGTACTGTTCAAATAAAGCTCAAATATTCATATGTTTAAATATGTTCAAAAAGACAAAGGTTTTCATGAGGTGTCCTAACTTTTTCACATGACCGTATGTGATGACAGGTTCAGGAATTCATTTATTTCTGCAACTTTATTCTAAAACTTTTTAGTACTTTTTACTTAGTGGCAAATAATGTAGATGCGGAGACCCTGCCGGTGACATTTTAGATGGTTAATGTAACATCATACTAGTGTATGGACTTTTACAACAGGACATTTAATGTAAATGTCTACTAGACATGGGGGCGGCACGGTGGCTAAGTGGGTAGCACTGTCGCCTTACAGCAAGAAGGTCCTGGGTTTGATCCCAAGGTGGGGCGCTCCGGGTCCTTTCTGTGTGGAGTTTGCATGTGGGTTTCCTCCGGGTGCTCTGGTTACCTCCCACAGTCCAAAGACATGCAAGTGAGGTGAAGTGGAAACACTAAATTGTCCAAGACTGTTTGATATAACCTTGTGAACTGATGAACCTTGTGTAATGAGTAACTACCGTTCCTGTCATGAATGTAACCAAAAGTGTAAAACATGGCGTTAAAATCCTAATGAACGAACAAAAAACATCTACTAGACCTGGAATTAGATAATGTGTCCATGAGAATGCAATACTAACTTCTTTTTTAACCCAACTGCCTTAAAATACATTGACCACATCATGGTCAGATATCACAGACAAGAGTTTTCCAGCAAGTGTGACAAGCTGCTATATCTCTCATTTTTAATGGTCATGTGCTAGGTTTTGTACAACAATTTTTCTCTTTTTTTTTGTTGCACATCATGGCATTCTTTAATATCATGAGTTCTATCTGCATAATCTGGGTTGTCTCAACCTCTGTTCTGTTACAATGTGTGTAATCCCTCTATTGATTATGTGCAATATTCAACACAGGCTTATGTGATTAAATATTACGCTTCCTTGCAAAATTTGCTGTCCTTTTTCAGTTGTCAATGTTGTAGATTTCTGTCAGTAATCCAATAAAAGCAAATTTTCTCAACTTTATCTCGGTGGTAATGAAATTTAACATCCAGATGGGGTACATTCTCTGGAACATTGCTAAAGCCTTGTCAACCAAAAAACACGTCCAAGATAGGTGCGTTTTCAACATCCTCTTATTATTGCTGTAGTAAAACAGTTTTTAAATTTGCTCTATTAGCAACACCTAAGTGCATAACTTAATATAAGTGCATTAATTCTGTAACTTTCTTTGCTGACTGTGGGGTTTCTGTGAAAGTACATCATCATACTTGAGTCTGAATCTATAATGTGAATATGTGTACGGTTGCAATCAAAACTACAAGAAGTGCATTTCCTGAAGAAAGTGAGTGTGATTGCTGCACAGCAGTGGGTTTGAATACTTTAGGAGTGATTTATAATGTGTGCAAATATTATTTGGTGGGGTTGCAAATACTTTTGCTCAAATATTTAATTGAATTTATGTGTAACGTCAGTGTGTTTCTGATTAATAGGAGTAAATGGGATGAAGGATATAAAAGGAAAAATGGAGCATGGCTGTGGATTAGAGCTTGTTGACCTGCATTAAAGGTGTACATTAATTTTGTTGGCTGTCTGGTAAAGAAAAGATAGTGTTTTGGTAAGAGCAAAAATAAATTGGAGTGAATGGAGACAAAAAAACTTTGAATATGTGCCGCTCTGAGTGTCTGTAGTGTCTGAAATGGTGTCTAATGGTCGAACAGAAATACAGTACCGACGTGCCTTATAATAAATGCGAGTGAATGGGACAAAAAGGGGATAAAACGGGCAAGGCGGGTGAACAAGTTTGCATGTCTGAAAGTTGTATACAAACTATGGTGTCAGAATCTTCCAGGATGTCTTCTGAAATCAGGTCTTGGTGGACTTTGAGGACTACCATCCACAGGCCTGAAAAGTTCCACAAACCTGAATCCCGTGACATTACGAGATCTCTTTTTTACTTCTAAAACTAAAGCAATTCATTTTTCACCCACAGGAGACATATTTGATTAGTCTCGCTGACCACGCACACATGCACTTTCAGTTCAGTCTGAAAAAAGGACCGTTGGCTAGCAAAACTTAAAAACAGGGCTAACAGTGAAGATAAATCGGTGACAAAAACAATAACTGCTGTTACAGGACTTGTGTGTGTGTCTTTAAGAGAGGTGTATAGTGGGAGATGCTCTGTTCACAATATCGCTATAAGTGATTCAGGAGTCGATTCGTATGAAGCGAAGCTTGTACACGTCCTGAGTTTCTCTGTCAGCTCTCCGTTTTTTCTGTTATTAATGAATGCTATGATTTCAAGTGAACACCGGCTACTACAGAACATTTTGTGTGACTCGCTTTCCTTACAGGTGAGACACTTAATTAAACTATTACCACAGAGAAGTCAGACTCCTTCTGTCCATGAAGCTAAAAGTTATCTCCCCTTAGTTTTCTATCAGTCAAAGCAGAGAATCCTGAACTAGTGAACTTATCAACTGATGTACTTTTGGCTCTTCTTGGCTCTGTGAAGTAACGTTTCTGCTCTCATCTACATCAAAAGCAAGAACCACTTATGATTTACAACTAGTTGAATTTCTATAATGTGCTCGCAGAATATGTTCAGCCATCGCATTAAATAAGATGCATTGCATGTATGTTGTGCACAACATTGATGGGGGGGTCTCAAGTTCAAGGTCGGCACACGAAGGGGGGCGCATGTCCAAAAAGGTTGAAAACTCCTGGTGTAGCCAGTAGTTCTTTAATTTTGACCTTGCAAATTATGCTTCCAACTGTGTGTCTTTGTCTATTTTTTTCCTTGTTTGTAGGAGGCAATTATCTCTCTTCTTAATTTTTAATGCCACAGTAAACAAACCCCTAGCTATTCCAGGTATTCGATGCACATCTAATGCAACTAATGAAGCCCTTGATTAATTGTATCAGGTATGCTTGAGACAACACCTCTTTTGCAAATGTGTACTTTATGAGGGATTCCATCCAGAGGGTTGAATAATTGTGAGACTACAGTAGTCATTATAGGTGGAATTTTGTGTTGAATTTGGAGAAAAATTTTAAGTATTTGCTGGAATTTGTGTCCATCTATGGGGAAAAAAGCATTTGCAAGGTCAAGTACTGGCACTAATGGTGGGCATGACATTTTGGCACGGATGGCATTCCAATCCATGTCAAATTCTTTTAAATGCAGTTGTGGACAGGGCTCTGGAATTCATTTACTCTTAAATGGTCAAGGTGAATGAACACCCATGCTAAAACAGTCAGGGGCCTTTTTACAAACATTCCCATGAATTTTGGAAGCATGTAATTAATTTTATATAACTAATGATATACAGGGCGGCACAGTGGCTCAGTGGGTAGCACCGAAGGTCCTGCGTTCGATCCCCAGGTGTGGAGGTCCGGGTCCTTTCTGTGTGGAGTTTGCATGTTCTCCCAGTGTCTGCATGGGTTTCCTCCGTGAGCTCCGGTTTCCTCCCAGAGTCCAAATACATGCAGTCAGGTTAATTGGAGACACTGAATTGCCCAACAGGTGAATGGATGTGTGTGTGTGTGTGTGTGCCCTGCGATGGACTGGTGCCCTGTCCAGGGTGTTACTGTGTGCCTTGCACCCATTGAAAAGCTAGGATAGGCTCCAGCACCTCCCTGCGACCCTGATTGGATAAGCGGTTAAGAAAGTGAGTGAGTGAGTAATTACATACACCTATAATTATGTCTACAACACCTGAACCTGAGATTAGTAGCGGTGTCCACATACTTTGTGCTATGTATGCCTGAGATCACTGTATGACACAATCCTGTAGTTATTGAGAAAATAAGTAAATTTAGTCAAGATGTCAGGCCAAGGCTTGATTGATCGGATTAATAAAATTGTGGTTTATATTGTTTTCGGAGCTACAATAAAATGTTCTCTCAATGAGCACTCCTGCTGTATCTTAATAAAAGCCATTGCTTCCGGCTTGCTGGGAAGTTTGCACTCTCTCCCCGTCTCCCCAAATCAATAGGCCTTTAATTGATTAAGAATGACTCATCAGTGGTTTGCAGGACTGAGTCTTTAAACAAAGGATGTATGAATAAGACACCCATTGTGGGAAAAGAACATCTTGCTGAGACTTAAAACTTGGCTGCAATGATTTTCAACCAAGTCATGTTCAAACCTTGTTTAAAAAAAAAAAAAAAAAAAAAAAAAAAAAAAAAAAAAAAAAAAAAAAAAAAAAAAAGGACATGGTGTAAAATGCAGTAAAAAAACCCTGTGATTTAATAACGCCCTAAAATTTTTATTTAACTGACAAAAGTACAAAGAAAAAATAATCCAGTGTTTTCACTGATCAGCTTCTTTGTATTTAATAGAAACACATTTAGAATTTGATGCCTGCGACACACTAAAAAAATTTAGGACAGAGGCAAAGTAATAGTGATGGGTCGGTCGCGAACGATCCACATCTAAGAGCCGGCTCTTTAAAGTGAACGACGGGATCCGGCTCCTGATTGGGAGCCGATTCAGGTTTTTTTCTGGGTTTTTTTGGGGTTTTTTTCTGTTAAAGCCGCACGTGATTGGTCAAGATGTGTGGTGGCGTTTGTGTGTCTACACTGAGCAGGAGGGGAGGGGTTACGAACACACACACACACACACAGTGAGCACACGAACAGGAGGGAGAGAGAGAGAGAGAGAGAGAGAGAACTTGATGAAGTTTTACAGAGCGCTTTACATAGGCAGACATTACACACTGGAAAGGTGAGGAAAATGAGTGACAGGAAACATAGTAAAGTTTGGGCACGAGGAGCTTTTACAGAGAAGTGCAGACTCACTGAGCTGGTGGGAAACCAAGTGTTCAGTCTACCCACATCTTATACATGTGATGGCACATAGACTGTGTATTGTAGCAACATCTGTCCCCTCAGAGAGAATCTTTCCCTAAACAGGGCAGATCATAACAGAAAGGAGAAACAGGATCAACCCCTCAAAGATGAGGTCCTTGGTTTTTCTGAATGCCAATCTTCGCTAAAGACTTACAAATACTGTCACCTGAATGCTGCTTTTTCTTTTTGTTTTGCACATTTTCATTTATATTTTGTTGAGTGATGCTTTGTTGATGTTGTCTTGTTTTACTCTAGATGCAAATTTACAAATAATATACACAATCAGACCTTTATTGTTGTAGCACTCTGTTCCATGTTGAGTATATAAATAAAGCCCACAAAGTTGAATCAGTTCATCTGGACACAAGTTTGTTGTAGAGAACAAGTTTCTCTACAACAAACTTGTGTCCAGATGAACTGATTCAACTTTGTGGATTTGTGTACCTGGATTATTGAGCATGCATCAACAGATAAATAAAGCCATTTAAATAATAAACATTTGATACAAAGTTTTTACATTAGTAATTCACTTTACATGTAATTTGGTAATAAATTAATTTAAGCAACAAAAGAATCTAAGGAGCCAGTTAGGAGCCGAAAGAGCCGGCTCTTTTTAGTGAGCCGAGCCAAAAGAACTGGCTCTCTTAAACGAGCCAAAATTCCCATCACTACAAAGTAAGAGCGAACAGTTAATAAAATATTACAGCATTAAGTATATTAATGCTGTAACATATTAAGTTACAGCATTCCACAGTTAGCAGGCAAATTTTTAACAGGTGAGGGAATCATGATTTGGTATAAAAAGAGGAAAATAATGGGTTGTGGCTCACCAATTGTATTAAACTTCAGGAGATAATTGCCAATCAGTTCAAAAAGAACATTTCTCAATGCAAGATTGCAAATAATTTAGTCTTTTACCCTCTACTGTTCATAATATTGTGAAAAGATTTAGAGAATCTGAAGAGATATACACCGATCAACCATAACATTAAAACCACCTCCTTGTTTCTACACTTACTGTCCATTTTATCAGCTCCACTTACCATATAGAAGCACTTTGTAGATCTACAATTACTGACTGAAGTCCATCTAATTCTCTGCATGCTTTGTTAGCCCCCTTTCATGCTGTTCGTCAATGACATTGTGGTGGTGTGTTAGTGTGTGTTGTGCTGGTATGAGTGGATAAGACATAGCAGCGCTGCTGGAGTTTGTAACCACCTCACTGCCACTGTCACTGCTGGACTGAGAATAGTCCACCAACCAAAAACATCCAGCCAGCAGCGCCCCGTAGGCAGCGTCCTGTAACCACTGATGAAGGTCTAGAAGATGACCAACTCAAACGGCAGCAATAGATGAGCGATCGTCTCTGACTTTACATCTACAAGGTGGACCAACTAGGTAGGAGTGTCTAATAGAGTGGACAGTGAGTGGACACGGTATTTAAAAACTGCAGCAGCACTGCTGTGTCTGATCCACTCATACAAGCACAACATACACTAACACACCACCACCATGTCCTTGTCACTGCAGTGCTGAGAATGATCCTCCACCTAAATAATACCTGCTCTGTGGTGGTCCTGGGAGAGTCGTGACCATTGAAGAACAGCATGAAAGGGGGCTAACAAAACATGCAGAGAAACAGATGGACTACAGTCAGTAATTGTAGAACTACAAAGAGCTTCTATGTGGTGGTAGTTTTAATGTTATGGTTGATCAGTGTATGTGTGACCTTTGAGCTCTTAGATGACATTGCATGAGAAGCCATCATGCTGTTGTGATAAATATATCTACATGGGTTTGGGAGTACCTCAAAAAAGCATTTTCGCTTAACCCCAGACCACTTAAAGGTGTGTCTGCATAGAATTGATGTGCAGCTTTCTTTTTGTGTAATATTTACATTTACATTTTCAGTATTTAGCAGACGCTTTTATCCAAAGCGACTTACAGTAGTGTGACAGTATACAGTCTAAGCTATTGAGGGTTAAGGACCTTGCTCAAGGGCCCAACAGCAACCTGGCAGTGGTAAGGTTTGAACCGGCAACCTTCTGATTACTGGACCAGCACCTTAACCACTAGGCTACATCTGCCCTACAGTAATAAACTTTCAGGTTACATTTCTTAATGCAACAGTGGACTTTATCTCAGTGGAAGTTTATCTCATATGGTCCGAATGACAGTAGAAACGTGTGCTGTGGTCAAATGAGTCCATTTCTTTGCCAAAGAAATCTTAATCCACCCAATTAGGTAGACTAGGAATCTTCAGCTACTGAAAAATACGATGTTCTGGCTTTTAACAGTGTAACTTTTTTTCTATAAATATACTGTAATAATGTGATAAATATCATAATATAATAATGAAAATAAATCATTTTAAAATTTAATCACATCATTTTATTGATGTGTCTCATGGCATGATTAGTAAGAATATACTGTTATTCATCACGATCAGAATTAATATATGAGCCCAGCAGAACCAGCCATGTCACTTCAGCCTAATAAATGGCAGGATGTCTTTGTAAAATCTCTCTCTCTCTCTCTCTCTCTCTCTCTCTCTCTCTCTCTCTCTCCCTCTTTAAATGGCATTTTAAAAGTAAATCTCACTCTTTAATAGTTGAAAAGATTCATATATTTGACAGTTTATGAGTTTGTGTTTTAAGGTTAGTGAAGGCTGCACTAATTAATAGTGTTTTTAATTGCTTATCTTATGAAATAGTGTACATTTTTTACACAGTGCTTTTCTTCAGTTTCTGTGCTCATTAAGTATCATTCACATATGGTAGACAGTTCCTAGAACACCACTGGTGTGCTATAGGTGTCAGACAGAGCTAAAGAACCAGACGCTCTTGGATGTAAAGTAATGATTATCAATAAGGGCACCAGTAAGGCGCACAATAAAACAATAACAGGTCAGAAACAGAAATAGGTCATAAACACGGTAAGCAACAAACACAATAGTAAGGCTCTATGAACAAAACTAGCAAGTACAATACTTTGCCAACACAAAAACAAGCTAGACAGATACATAATGACACTTAGGTGAGGTCTATTAGAATTTTGGGGAAGTGAGTTGGCGTAACGGTTTGAAATTGGTGTGAGGTTAACATGTGACTGTGAGGTCAAACTCTGCTGCATCTTTGGAGGTTTTTTAGGTTGGTTAGAGACACTTGGAGGAAAGTATTGTTTTATAATCCTTTCCACTGTTCCAACTTGTTCCTGGGCAGCACGGTGGCTCAGTGGGTAGCACTGTTGCCTCACAGCAAGAACGTCCTGCCTTTGATCCCCAGGTGGGGTGGTCCGGGTTCTTTCTGTGTGGAGTTTGCATGTTCTCCCCGTGTCTGCGTGGGTTCCCTCCAGAGCTCCGGTTTCCTCCCACAGTCCAGACATGCAAGTGAGGTGAATTGGAGATACAAAATTGTTTGATCTTAAACTTGTGAACTGATGAATCTTGTGTAACGAGTAAATACATGTCCTGTCATGAATGTAACCAAAGTGTGTAAAAACTGATGGTAAAATCCTAATAAATGGCAGCTCAAGTAGCACAGTGGTAAAAACACACGCTAGGACACCAGAGCTGGGATCTCGAATACATCGTATCGAGTCTCAGCTCTGCCTGCCGTCTGGGCTGAACAGCCACATAAACAACAATTGGCCTGTTGTTCAGATAGGGGTGGGATATTTAAGCCAGATAGGGACTCTCTCATAACTAATGCAATTCTCAACTGTTCCTAAATATTGTTTAGATCTTTTAGTCCACTTCACATTGCTGGTTCTATTTAAGTGATGTTTTGGATTCAGCAGTAATCAATCCTGTGTGCATCTTGCCAAATTGAACCAAATTAGGAATTAAATGTAGTTAATTGCGTTTGTGGCAATTACTTTTTCACACAGGGCCAGTTGGTGCTGGGTATTTTTAGTCTGATATTTAGCTGTTTTGTTGTCTTAAATTTAGTTTTAAAGTAAAACCATTGTGTAACACACAAAAATAGAACAAATTGGAACGGGGCAAATACTTTTGCACTGATATTTGTTATTTTCATTAAAAAAGACATCAGCAGGGTGCCCAGGTGGCGCACAGGATATTCCGCTAGCACACCAGCGCCAAGATTCTGAACTCCTCGGTTCGAAACTTGTCGTTGTCACCGGTCGGCTGGGCACCATCTGGCAGGCATAATTGGCAATGCCTGCAGCAGATACTAATTGTCCACTGTATGTGAAGGGTGGGGGCCGGACTATGTGTAGGTGGGATCTTCATATGCTGTGTAAGGACCCTGATTGGCGGAAGAGACACCAGTGCAGAATGCAGGGGTGAGAAGAGGGGGGTTGTGCACGTGTCGGAAGAGGCATGTACAGCGATGTGCTCTCCTCGGATGCAATCGGGTATCCCTCAGCAGCAGAAGACAAATTGAGTGCGCTAAATTCGGGAAGAAAATGGGGAGAAAATGCATTTTTAAAAAAAGCCATCAATACTTAAAGCCCCAAACAACTGCCCTTATCGTCTCTCATTTACCAAATATCATTCTAATATCTGCTAGGATTTTATTCACTATAAAATGTGTGTGAAAACCAGACTGGATAGAAAGCATTTAATAAATATTAGAGTTTTTCATGCTCTTGACAGTAATACTGCTTAACACATCCTTTCCTACAGCATTACCATCCTTCAAAAATCTTTGCAGAGAAATTAATACCAGCTGGTCCATCAACTCTTTCTGCCCTGAGCCAAAATACACTTTCGGAAAATGAACGGAGTAAACAGAGGCAGGCCCGGGAGAGCTGGTGTAAAGTGGAAGGAAATCTTGCAGACTGTGCGAAAATGTGTATCCACAAATGTGTACTAGATCCTTAATTTCTATACATGAAAACATAATCCACGGTTCCAAGCAAATGCCTTTAAAATTATAGATTTCTTAGCTTTTTGCTGATTTGAAATGACTGAAAAACTTAATTCCTTAATTTGTGAGGCATGGACACTCTCCACCCACACTCACACAACATTCATACACAGGAAATTTCTAATCTCAATAGCGGGATTCAGTTTAGAATGCAACAGCCATCCTGGGACCCATTTCAATGCATCGTGCATCAGCAGCTTTTTTCTGCAGCAGCACTGAACTGGATATATCAACGTTTAATGTGTTGTATATAAAACAAAGAAGTTGTGGTTAACAACGCATGGCTAAGAGAGGGCCAAATAAGCAGTGTGTGTCGACGGAGGAGGCCATTTAACTCAGCGGGTCTTTTCCAGCCCCCTGCCAGGACTGCACAGGAGAGCTGTCTGATTTACCTAGCACTGATGTGGAAGAGCAAGCAATGTTAAATCATCACATCAACACTATTACATTGCCTATAAAATCTACAGACTGTCACCAGTGCAAGTGGCAGAACATTCAAAGTGTGCAGACAGATGGTTGATGGACATTAAAAATATAGCAAGTGTGACTGAATATAGACATGACTTAATTAAAGAGTTCACCCTGTTCTTTAAAAAAACATCAAGTTAAGAGTCTTAAATAGCAATTTATAGCGGAAGTATAGAAGAAATGTCTAACGTCAATCAGAGCAACACCTGCAAGTTATGAGCATATTTTAACTTGTGTTCTACAACCCCAAATCAAAAAAAGTTGGGACAGTATGGAAAATGCAAATAAAATAAAAATGCAGTGTTCCTTACATTTACTTTGACTTTGACCAAGATATTTCATGTTTTGTCTGCTCAACTTCATTTCATTTGTTAATATACCTCCATTCCTGCATTTCAGGCCTGCAACACATTCCAAAAAAAGTTGGGACAGGGACAATTTAGGGCTAGTAATGAGGTAAAAAAAACTAAATAATGATGTGATTCCAAACAGGTGATGTCAACAGGTGATTGTAATCATGGTTTGGTACAAAAGCAGCATCCAGGAAAAGCTGAGTGTTTGATGAACAAAGATAATCAAAGGATCTCCAGTTTATCAACAAATAAGTAAGATAATTATTAAAATGTTTAAAAACAATGTACCTCAAAGAAAGATTGGAAGGGATTTGCATATTTCTCCTTCTACAGTGCATAATATCATTAAAGCATTCAAGATATCGGGAGGAATTTCAGTGCGTAAAGGCCAAGGGTGCAAGCTTAAGCTGAACGCTCGTGATCTTCGATGCCTCAGATGGCACTGCTTCAAGATCCGCCACTCAACAATAGCTGATATAACCACATGGGCATGGGATTACTTTTGGCAAACCTTTGTCAAGCACTACAATACAGAGTTACATGCACAAATGCCACTTAAAACTTTACAGTGCAAAAAAGAAGCCTTATGTTAACCATGTCCAGAAGTGGCGTCGACTTCTCTGGGCTCTGAGGCATCTAGGATGGACCATCACACAGTGAAAATGTGTATTGTGGTCAGATGAATCCGCATTCCAGGTCTTTTTTGGAAAAAATGGACGCCGTGTGCTCCGGACCAAAGACTAAATGGACCATTTCTGTGTTTTTTTGTATTAGTTGCATTTTCCATGCTGTCCCATCCATTTCTGATTTGGGGTTGTAATAATAGAATAGGGCAGCTCCTCTCTAACGAATCAGTTTCTGACACCAGCAGAGAGGAGCACATGTCATCAGGAGGTATTTCTAAACAAACTACAGGTCCCAGGGGCAAATATTTATTAGCACCAGTTTGGCTCATTTTGATTTATAGTTGTCTTTATATCTAAATAGTAAACTTAAAAACTAGGAGTAAATAATAAAAGCATTGAATCTTTAAAGGGATCTGGTATACCTAATCTATTCTCATTAATAGTTATGGCTTGTGGCAGAAGCTCTGCTCTGTGACTGTGTTACAGTACACTGGTGGATGGAGTAGCTGGTGTGTCATATACAGTTCCACTGCTCTTGCTCTTTAACAGCTTGTATTTTTGTTTTCTTCTGGCTTATCGGGTAGCTCTTACAGTAGAGCAGTCATCTCTGATCCCTTACAGTGTGTTACCAAAATCCTGCTTCGGGTGCTTGGATTCTTTTCCTTTTTTTTTAGTTCATATCAGCCATTCTGTGTAGTGTATCTGATACTTGTTTATTATGGCTAGTCCTTTGTTCTTATTTGAAGAAGACCCCAGGTTTTAAAGCACACTGGGTGCGGGCTTCATTGTGGGCTGTGGATGCTTGTGTATTTCATTTATTACTTTGTTTCCATTATTTTGTCCACTGCATTTTTTTGGTTATTTGGTTTTTATTTATTTGGTTATTTGGTTATTTACCTTGGTAAAAAAAAAATCCTACAAATTGGGTGTTTATTTTCAATTCTTGCAGGAACGTGACTTAAACTGGGGCCTCAGTGACAAGGCGCGACACAGCCATTACATTATAGACTGTAGCTTCTAAGCTCATTATACACTAAGCTACTTAACCAAGCAAGCAAAACAATTGAATATCTATCACCTGGAGCAAAATCAATTCATGAAATTATTGTTACAACACAAGTGGGCTCTAGGGATAAATGGAGTTGCAAACATTTAGGTTTTAATCTTGTAGGGAGAGAACATACACTCATTAGAAAAACACAGTGAAGCCTAAAGAGAATTATTTACAATATTTATAGCCGCTCAGGTGGCGCAGCGGTAAAAAGACACGCTGCAACCAGAGCTGGATTCTGAGTACGTCGTATCGAATCCAGCTTTGCCTTACCGGTTCGAGGCTGAGTGACTGTAAGAGCAATGATTGGCCGGTTGCTCAGTTGGGGGGTGGGACAAAGAAACGGATGTGGGTCTCTCTCTGTCAGAATGCGATAACGACCGCTGCCGGCTGATTAGAGGCGCCTGCACAGAGATGAGGAAGAGTGCGCTTGGGTGTGTCTCTCCGCATGCAACGCTAGGTGGTGCCACACTCATCAATGTGTGGGTGGCAAAAATGCATCCGGCTGCTGCCCATGTTTCGGAGGGGATATGGGTTAGCTTTGATCTCCTCGGCCAGGGCAGGGTTCGGCATAGACAAAGAGGACGCACGATGCAAAATGAACAATTGGATGCGCTAAAGGGGGAGAAAAAGGGGAAAAATGTTTAAAAAATATATATATCTATATTTACTGGTCACGGGTGACCGTGCCTACGTGGTGTAATGCAGCAGTCCCCAACATTTTTTGCACCACCGACCGGTTTTATATAAGATATAATTTCACGGACCAGCGGGAGGATTTAATATAGAATAACTATAGAATGGAAAATCTGTGTGAATCCTAAGCTTTTTACGCTGCAACAAGACACTGTTCATTGCTCACAAAGCCCATTTATTCACAACATGATGCTAAACAAGTGACCAAGAGATAAGTAAGTTAGGGCTGCATTAACAATGTTCTCTGCGTATGATATTCTAAATCAGTGCTTTCCTCAAAGTGCTCTTAACTCTCAATTGCTCAGACAGTTAACTGTAATGTAAGTCGCTTTGGATAAAGGCGTCTGCTAAATGCCGAAAATGTAAATGTTGTGTAAATTCCCCAATAGAGAATGTGTGGAGAATTTTGAAACAAAAAATGCGACAACGACGACCCCGTACTGTTGCACAGCTTAAGACGTGTTTGCAGGAAGAATGGGACAAAATAAAAGCTAAAACACTAAATCACTTGGTCTCCTCGGTGCCAAAACCTCTTTTAAATGTGGTGTAGGAATGGCAGTATTACAAAGCTTTACTGTCCCAACTTTTTTTGGAATGTGTTGCAGGCCTAAAATACAGGAACGGATGTTTATTAATAAATGAAATGAAGTTGACTAGACAAAACATGGAATATCTCAGATTCATTCCGTCTGCAATAAATAAAGGTCAAAGTATATGTAAGAAACTCTTTTTTTATTATTTGCATTTTCCATGCTGTCCCAACTTTTTCTGATTTGGGGTTGTAGTTAGAATGTCCTATTTTAGTCTTTGAAAATAGGTTAGCAATTTGTCCAAATCATATATGCTCAGTTTTGTTTTGATGATATTGGTAAATAGTTTTTTTTAACACTTTAATAAATCCGGTGACCACAAAGACCTTAGCATGTGAATTAATCTCCACTCATTAACTCAGTTTTTATCTTCTAATTTGTAACTGTTTTCATCTGACACCATTTGGTTAGTCTAATAGAGTTTTTATAGAGAATTTGTCCAGAATTTCCATTATCGAACCCGAGCTTGCTGCACGTAGGAACATTCATTCACAGGTGCAGATAAGAAAGCTTCCGTCGAGCACACAGACATACTGCCATGAGCTTGTTACCCCATGTGCCAGTGTGTAGGAGGTGTGATGTGGGGAAGTAGCTTCCATCTGGTATTGCATGAAATAGGCCAGAGATCTCTGTCTCACCCCCTTAACACATATTTCAGTCCATATGTATACACACTCACACACATACACTACAAATCAATACAATAGGATTGCGATACATCTAGCTTATTAGTTTAATCATACTTGCCTTTGCTTGGAAGGTGAAACTTGACGAACACAAGTGTGTAGTATTAAAACACAGCATGTTTTCTCGCCTTTTTAATGAGAAGAACTGGTTCAGGAGTAGATGTGGCAGAATGAGCCCTGGATCACCATCACAGTACTACACTGGCACCTGGTGTTCAGGAGAATGTGTGACAGTAATGTATGCATTAGAAACATATTCCATTATTGGTAACACTTTAGAATACAGACCATATATCATTGATGAATTTATGGCTATTAAATGTGTAAATGTGTGGTGAATGTGGTACTTAGTCACACA
Organism: Trichomycterus rosablanca; assembly: GCF_030014385.1. Taxonomy (NCBI): domain Eukaryota; kingdom Metazoa; phylum Chordata; class Actinopteri; order Siluriformes; family Trichomycteridae; genus Trichomycterus; species Trichomycterus rosablanca. The sequence goes on along the minus strand of NC_085991.1, from coordinate 34,227,853 downwards.
CAGACCATTTGAGCTTACTATCTTTTTTTCTTACCTTACAATGCAGGTTTTACCAGTTTCTCATTAATAACTGTTGCTTTTTTTAAATGTTTTTGCTACTTAATATACATATATTGGGTAATTTTATGAGAAGCCGTTTTATGATTTATGAAAGCAAACAAAAATCTGCTATTAATGGCTAGAAATTCTATTTGGTTATTTTAAATGATAACATGGTTAATGGTTATTTTAAATGATAAAATGTTATTATATTTAATTAAATATGTGAGCAATAAATTTGACAGTGAGTCATATTAAAAGTAGTGTCCTTCTGCGTTGCCATTTTGACCAGCAAAGGGGGCACGGAGGAGCAGATGATTGATGTTTTAGTTTCGCTTAATTTACCTGTGCATCATACACTTTAATTTGCTCCAGATGGAAATTCTTCCTCAGTTTTTTGCTGGTGTCAATGTCATATCAGTGCAATGGTTTATCATGTATTAATTAACAATGTATTAACAACAGGGAATCTGACCTATTAAAGTGAACAACGTTAGATCGCACAATGCACTTATCCTTAACTAAACTATAATTGTTATATAATCTTTTAAAAGAACCAATTTATTGTAATGATTCTAAATCTAACATTTTTTTAAATACTTGATGATCCAGTAAAACTAATAAGGATTGTAGGGAATTATTTTATTATTAATATTCTTAATATCTGAAGCTATTATTATTATTATTATTTATATTTGTATTATTATTATTTTTTTTTTAATTATTATTATTATAGGATAATTAATCATCACAGCTAGAGAGCATCAATAACCTACTTATAAACTGCTGCTCTTAACAAGAACTGCTTTATTAAACAATTAGTAACTCACCAGAGCTGAGATTTCAAACACATCATTTTGAAATTCAGCTCTGCCATCCGGCTGGGCGGGGTGCCAACATGAACAACGATTGCCTGTTGTTCATACAGGGTGGGAAGCCGGACCAGGGCTTCTCATAACTGATGCAGTTACGACTGATTGATGGCTGATTGATGGCGCCTGCACAGAGTAGAGGAATAATAACTTGATCAGGGTGTGGCTCTTCGCACACAAAGCTGATCTGCATATGAACTCGCCTCGTGCAGGTGAAAAGATGCATGTCGAGGGGGCGTGTGTCAGTTGTGGTGCTTCTCAGTCAGGAGTGGAGGGTATCATCGGTAGAGGGGAAGCGTAATGCAATCAGGGTAACTGGATATGACTAGATTAGGGAGAAAATTAGGGGGAATATTGCAAAAAAAAGTGTAACTATTAATTAATCACTAACACGTGTTTCGTATTTGAAAGTCAACACACTACTGTAATAATGCAATATTTCTCTCTCCCAGTGGTGTTCTAAGCTCCACAGCGATGACCTTTATTGTGTTCTGAAATATTGATAAACAAATTATAATGAAATTATTGTTGCTTTTTCTTACCTTCATATTGATACCCCACAGCACACAGCTTAGTTCCTCCTGTATTAATATATTTCCTGTTAGTACTCTCACTTTAAAATGTTAACCCAGCTCTAATTAAACATGCTTAAATATAATATTGTATTTATTCATTAGTATGCACATATTTAGCTATACATGTGTTTTCCTTTGCATTTGAATTCTCTGCATTCCAAACTGCTACATGAACATTATACAGTATTTATGCTATTCAAATATAATATATATTTCTGATTTCTGAACATCTCATTTCAAACCTGTGGGCATTAACATTAATTTTATGCTGCATTGCTGCTTTAACAGCCTTTTCTTTTTTGGGAAGGCTTATCACATATGGAGCATGACTGCAGGGATTTCCCACCAGAGCATAGTAAGGTCAGACTCTGTTAAGACTTGACACACAATTGGTGTTATAATTCATCCTAAAGGCATTGAAAAAGACTGGGGTTGAAGCTTCGTAACAGATGGTGAAGTTCTTTCACACTTTTTTGCATTAGGGTATCACATTGTTAATACAGAAAGGGGCAATATTATTATTGGCCTGATGGTGGCGATATAGTGTACTTTTGCCTGATTACTTGTCGCATGTCCTACAAAAAGCCTAAGAACGTTATAGCTCCACCCAAAATCATACACATTTTTGAGCATGACTTGTCTCCGATTTACACCCCATATACATAAATCTGGCATTGAAATAACCCTAAGCACTTTAATAATTAAAAAATGCTGGAATTTCGATATAGTGTCATTGCCAGATATAGTGTCATTTTTGTCAAACAAAAAAATGGGTAGAAGAAGCCAGCCATAAAGCATACATACACCGAACAGGCATAACATTACAACCACCTTCCTAATATTGTGTTGGTCTCCCTTTTGCTGCCAAAACAGCTCTGCAACTGTGATGCACTGTGTATTCTGACACCTTTCTATCAGAACCAGCATTAACTTCTTTAGGAATTTGAGCTACAGTAGCTCGTCTGTTGGATCGGACCACACGGGCCAGCCTTCGCTCCCCACGTGCATCAATAAGCCTTGGCTGCCCATGATCCTGTTGCCGGTTTACCACTGTTCCTTCCTTGGACCACTTTTGATAGATACTGACCACAGCAGACCGGGAACACCCCACAAGAGCTGCAGTTTTGGAGATGCTCTGACCCAGTCATCTAGCCATCACAATTTGGCCCTTGTCAAACTCGCTCAAATCCTCACGCTTGACAATTTTTCTTGCAACTTTGAGGATAAAATGTTCACTTGCTGCCTAATATATCCCACCCACTAACAGGTGCCGTGATGAAGAGATAATCAGTGTTATTCACTTTACAGTGGTCAGTGGTCATAATGTTATGCCTAGTCGGTGTATACTGCTCTAACTCAAAAGGAATGCACCGATTGTCACCAAACTTTAGGGGCACATACCATAGAAGGTTCTTGGGCAATTGCAAAAACATGGCATATTTACAGTGCTAGATGCAAGAAAATGTTACGCAAATAACGATTGTTTAATTGCCATGAAATTTGGCATAGAGCTTCTGTGCCCTATCCTCCCTCAGGAATGGTCCCATACTATGTATTGAGCCACATTGGGCTAATTTGTGTTTGGAACCCTAGGAACCGCTTGTGGCTATGTCTATTAGCAGCAGTAGCAGTAGTAGTAGTGGTGGTGGTGGTGGTAGCAGTATTTTCAGGTTTTTTACATCACAACAACCAAACGAACAAATAGTAACAGTAAACAGCTATACCACATAAATAAAAGGAAAATAAATGCAGCAAATTCAGCATATTTTGTCAGTACTTGTTAGACCTTGACAGCCATTTAGATAGGCAAGAAGAGGGTTCTAAGTGTTTACTAGGTTTTCCAGCATGTTCGTATACTGTAGTATCTTCTCCATATGCAATGTACTACAAAGCTTATTCAACCAGGTTTTAAACTTTGGTACAATTTCTTTGTTCCAAAGCATTAAAATAGTTTTTTTCTAGCTACTGCTGTACCATGCTGGATCGCCTAGTGAGGTGTTTAAAAACTCCATCAGCATTTCTGTGTCTTATCCACTCATACCAGCACAACACACACTAACACACCACCATGGTGATAAAATGGACAGTGAGTGTAGAAACAAGGAGGTGGTTTTAATCTAATGGCTGATCAATGTATTCCTTACTTTATGTGCCTGTTAGCATTAGCAATTGCTGAAATAATATATTTAAAACATCCCTGATTAAAAGGGGTGTCCACATGTGGTGTTAATGTGTATCCAGCCTGTTAGGACATGAGCATGATTAATACAGTATAGAGTATGGGTTTCATTCTGGTTTCCTTTTTCCTGTACTCCATCACTTTTTGTCACTGCTTTATCAGCCTCTGGCTACTGGACCCCATCCTTCCTCTCTTCTTTTTCTTTTCTCTCACTTTGTCACTTTCTGTTCATTCGTTTTCCATTAGATTAAGTTCAGTATTGTAGCTGAGAGTGTGAGTGCTGCTGATTCAGCCATATTCTTCCAAATGACCCAAATCCTTGCTTACCCCAAAGAAAGCTTATCCTAGAGCTGATTGCTCTCTCGTTCTCTCTCTTTTATTTGCTATCTCTCTCTCCCTCTTAAACAGATTTGATTCCAGCTTCCCCTCTACTATCTTCATTTTTAGTGTGTTCCTGTCTATTTCCCACAACTCTGACTGCTCTCTATCTCTCTATCTATCTGTGTGTGTCTTTATATTTCTGTTTCTCTCTTTTACTAAGCTTGTTAATTTCAGATATTCCCCCATCCATAATTGCTGTCAATTTCCTATAAAATCACATATCACATTGTGGGTGATCGTGTGTGTAACCGAGCATAACCCAAAACAAATGAGCCTCCCATTGACATCTCTGATTATCATATGCATGGCAAATTATAGCACCATGTTTACTGTACAGCTCCAAAGCTAAAATGGGCATTACCATGGCAACCACTGGTTCTGCCTCCCTGTTTTGCATAATGAGGATTTGTTTGCATTTGTAAAGAGTTATTATAGAAATCATGGTTTTTATTTCAGTGCCAGCACCAAACATGCTTTTGGATAGCAGAAGTGACGCTGTATTAAAATTCTGCTCTCACTTGATTTACATTCGCTTTCTGATCCCAAATAGATGGAGGGATGCAGTTTTGCTTAGTCAAACATCTCATTTTAACCTGTCAAGTTTTGTAAACTGCCTCAAACAATCTCACAAACTTTATTTCAGTAGCGTCCTGAACATACTTTTTCATATGTTGTGTACCTTTCGATGTTTAACCACTGTCAATGTACTGTATGTGGACACCAGATCATAGAAAGCACTTCAGAGATGGTTCAATTAAAAATTCTTTCAGCTTTAATGGGTTGCTTCATTCCCTAAAAACCTCACTTACTATGGGTTTGTTAGACCTTATACCTACTGCTCAGTCACAACTTTTCAAAGTTTCCACAATTTTATATCTTCGTAGGAAACAGTGAGGGCGGGAGGAGTAGTAATTGCTGGTGTCTGAGAGACTGAGAGAGAGCTTATCAAGTCAAGTCAACTTTATTTATATAGCGCTTTTTACAATAGACATTGTCTCAAAGCAACTTTACAAAATCCAGGACCAACAGATACAAAACCCCCTGTTCAGCAAGCCGAGGGCGACGGTGGCAAGGAAAAACTCCCTGAAAATTACAGGAAGAAACCTTGAGAGGAACCAGACTCAGCAGGGCCCATCCTTCTTGGGTGGCCTGGAGAATACTTTAAATAACTAGGATTTACACAAATCATACAAACACAGAATTAAATGAACTAAAAGTTATAACTGGCAACAAATAAATAAATAAATAAATAATAATAATAGAGTTGTTATTCGGTCTAGTCTTCAATAAAGTCTGTAGTGAGTTCTTGTCATTCTTGGTGCAATTACGCCAGACCCGTCACATCCGGCAGGAGCAGCATCATTGTCACGGCAGTCTCGACTTCAATCCTTAACCTTGGCGGGTAAACAGGTTTCCATCAGAATGCCCTTGGGGTAAAACAACAGAGAATGTAGTTAAATAATGTACAATGCTAGTTGAGTAAAACAGTTTTACAGAGAGTTTTAGCCCTAATTATTACAGCATAACTAAAAGGGAGCGCGAGCAGGTAACAAGGTCATGAAGGCTTTCATAGGACATCAACGCCAACCTCCCCTACCCAAACCTGAGTGATCGGACAAGAGAGGCAGAACGACAGCAACCCAACATCCCTGATCACCACAAGTTTCTATGACCAAGAACCCCCAAGCTCTGCTCAGCTTATAGTCCAGATTTAACGCCATCTGATTTCCACCTTTTTGGACGCTCAAAGAAGCTTTAAGGGGAAGAAGAATTTCATGTGATGATGATGTGAAAGCAGTGGTGCATCAGTGGCTACACGCTCAACCAAAAACAATTTTGCTGATGGCATTAAAAAGTTGGTACGACCCTGGGAAAAATGCATCAGAAGGTGACTATGTAAAGAAGTGATGTCATTTGTTTTTGAAATTCTCAATAAATAGATTTTTAAAAGTGCGGAAACTTTTTGAAGAACCCTCATATCATAAGCTCCTTAACTCCTTGTAAGGAGATGGAAATTAATTAATTGGAGAGAGAGAGAGAGAGAGAGAGAGAGAGAGAGAGAGAGAGAGAGAGAGAGAGAGAGAGAGAGAGAGATGGATAGGAACACACTAAAAATGAAGATAGTAGAGGGGAAGCTGAATTAATCAAATCTGTTTTAGAGGGAGATCATAAGCTTGTTGGACATTCCATTCCAAACACAAATGCATTCTTTTAAATTACCCCCCCCCCTTCACTTTGCAACCCACTTGGTGCAAATGTGGCACACTTTTTGTGAGAACTTTTTATGTCTACATATGTCTGCATGAGTTTTGTTTGAGTACTCCAAGGGTTTTCTTTGAGTACCTCTTCTTCCTCCAAAAAACATACAGAAAATGAACAGGCAGCTCAAATTGTCACTAGATGTGGGTGAGTGAATGTGTGAGTGTTTAATACCCTGTGATGAATTGGAGCCCTGTCAAAAGCATATTCCTGCTTTGCACCTAGTGTTTCAGGCTGGTGCCTGACCAATATAAAGCATAAAACTGATAACTATGAAGTTGGACTAAAGGAGCTTGACAAAAATATGATATGAGTGTTCTTCAAAAAGTTTCAGCACTTTTTAAAACTCTATTTATTAAGAATTTCAAAAACAATTAACATCACTTTTCTACATAGTCACCTTCCGATGCATTTTTTCCTAGCATCATACCAACTTTTTAATGCCATCAGCAAAAAAAGGTGGAAATCAGATGGCGCTAAATCCAAACTATAAGCTCTCTCTGTTTCTCAGACACAATCAATTACTACTCCTCCCACACTCACCGTTTCCAACCAAAATATAAAAGTGCAGAAACTTTTTTAAAATCCCTTGTGATATCAGGTTTAATAAAACAATTACAAACCCTTTATGATCAATGCAAAACAAAGCAGGAATTGTAAGATAGAAAGCTGATTTATGTTTGGCAATCAGTGGATATAAGCTACACCTACTATACAAATGGCGTTGATGGGTAAATCCGGACAGATGGCGCTAAAACCGGACTATAACCTCTAAAGCAGAGTAGGTTTTTAAAGTGCACAGATTTTGTTTGCCCAGAAATTGACTTGTACACATAGAATGTTCATTTAACAGCGTTAACTCTATAAATGAAGGCAGTGCTGGCTCAGCAGCTAATGTACTGCCCTCTTGATGAGAAGGTTAAAGGTTCAAGCCCTACCACCACAACGCTGCGTTGTTGGGCCCTTGACCAAGTTGCTTAACCCTTGCTTGAATTGTATGTTTTGTACATAATTGTACTTAAAATTCGGGTCATTGACCCATAACCAGGCCTTTTTTTTCAGTTATCAATTATAGATTAATATATATACTTTATTTGTCATATATACATATACAGGTGTACAGTTTGAAATTCTTTCTTCGCATATCCCAGCTTGTTTGAAAGCTGGGGTCAGAGCGCAGGGTCAGCCATCGTACGGCGCCCCTGGAGCAGACAGGGTTAAGGGCCGGTTGATAGCCCAAAGCTCTACCCACTAGGCTACCACTGTCCTACTACTGTAATTATGTCAATTATGGCAAGTTGCCCAAACCTGGAAGCATCCCCACACTAATACAATAATATGACAGTGTTTGACTTTTGATATTATGTTACATCTGACAAATCTAACAACATTTCACAATTAAAACATAACATTTGTCCTCCAAAAATCCCCATTTGACCCATTAGAAGGGAATGGGGATATCAAGGTAACTGTTAAATAAAACTTTAGGCACTTCTTTGTTGGCAGTAGTTGCATTATAGGCCCAGTTTCTGCCTAGTATGGGATCACGAATGCTGACCTTATCTTAGACAAACAAGTCGTGCAGTTCCTTAAAAATTCATAAATTATGCATGTAGCTTCTGTTCAGTTCATTTCTTTGACTAGCTTGTAGTGTAGCTAACTGCTTATCTGCATATAAAGACAGTTTTGTGTTACTGAGCTACTGAAAAAAGAGCTTAAAAACCTACTCTGTTACTCTACTGGGTTTCTAAAGTAGTTTACCTACCACAACAATGCTAAGAAATTGAAATTGTTAGGTTTTGTTCAGTTCTTACAGTACTAAGAGGTTTTTTTGTTCCAGTGCCAAAGATCCTTGAACACACACAGACATTTACATTTTCAGCATTTAGCAGACACTTATATCTAAAGCGACTTACATTTATGAGTGAAGGTCGAGTGATGGAGAGTTAAAGACCTTGCTCAGGGGCCTAACAGTGGTGGTGGTGGTGGTGGTGGTGGTGAGGCTTGAACCGGCAATCTTATGATTACCAGCCCAGTATCTTAACCACTGAACTACCTCTGCCTCCAAGCCCCTTACATTGAGGTTTCATTATATTACAGATTATCAGTCATTTAAGATTGTATTATTGATGTCATATCCATTTATCTATATTTCTATTAACAAGTGAACTGCATAAAATTTGACTGGTTCAGTAAAACGTCAAACTGAAAGCTTGCTATTGGTCCAGAACCTATCCTAAAAACACTGGAGGCCAGAAAACTTCAAAGAGAGCATCACACTCACCTACTCACTCAGTAGCTCAGTAACTCAAAACTGTCCATACTGTCCCAACTCTTACTGATTTGGGGTTGTACATATTTATAAAGTAATTTGTAACTTGTACTGGTATCTTTATTAACAGTGCTAAATTTCAAGATCAAAATACACCGATCAGTCATAACATTAAAACCACCTCCTTGTTTCTACACTCACTGTCCATTTTATCAGCTCCACTTACCATATAGAAGCACTTTGTAGTTCTACAATTACTGACTGTAGTCCATCTGTTTCTCTGCATACTTTTTTAGCCCCCATTCATGCTGTTCTTCAATGGCCAGGACTCTCCCAGGACCACTACAGAGTAGGTATTATTTAGGTGGTGGATGATTCTCAGCACTGCAGTGACAATGACATGGTGGTGGTGTGTTAGTGTGTGTTGTGCTGGTATGAGTGAATAAGACATAGCTGCGCTGATGGAGTTTTTAAACACCTCACTGTCACTGCTGGACTGAGAATAGTCCACCAACCCCCGTGCAGCAATAGTTGAGCAATCGTCTTTACATCTACAAGGTGGACCAACTAGGTAGGAGTGTCTAATAGAGTGGACAGTGAGTAAACACAGTATTTAAAAACTCCAGCAGTGCTGCTGTGTCTGATCCACTCATATCAGCACAACACACACTAACACACCACCACCATGTCAGTGTCACTGCAGTGCTGAGAATGATCCAGCACCTAAATAATACCTGATCTGTGGTGGTCCTGTGGGGGTTCTGACCATTGAAGAACAGGAGGTAAAAAAAAAGTATGTAAAGAAATATATGGACTACAGTCAGTAATTGTAGAACTACAAAGTGCTTTTATATGGTAAGTGAAGCTGATAAAATGGACAGTGAGTGTAGAAACAAGGTGCTTTTAATATTATGGCTGATCAGTGTATATTTATAAAGTAATTTGTAACTTGTATTGGTATCTTTTTTTAACAGTGTTAGATTTCAATATCAAAATATATCCACATTATAACTGAAGATTCAATTATGTCTACTGGAATTGCTGTTCCTGTAGAAAATAGATTAAAATATGTGCATCTCCTTTGTTTGCTCATGCAAAATTAATACTAATCTTGGTAGTGCTACATTCCTTTCCAGAAAATTCAGTGCCCATCTCAGAATGCATTATTCTATACTGTTCATGTGTGCAATCTTCTAATAAATGAAAAGATGAGCATGTGAAGGAGGAAGTAAGAGACAAGAGATGAGCAAACCACCCAGCAGGAGACCGCAATTTACAAAAGATTGAGAGGATTGAAATACAGAGGAGAAGAGGAGAAAGATCAGATCCAATAAATCCAATCAAACAAACATTGAGTCATCCTGAGCGTTTTGATCAGGTCTGTACAGCAAGATAGCAATGAGAGAAAATAGACAAAGACACAATGTACAAGGAGAACCACTAGAGAAAAGGTGGCGAAGCAAGAGAAAGGGAGGTGGAATGCAGCGCTGCGACTTTTGAGAAGTAACTTTCTTAACAGCTACAAGAGTAGAAAGGGCTTGTGGGTAAAGGTGGCATATTTCAGATTTATAAAGCTAGATGAAAACCCCATGTCTTTTTTTTTTTTTTTAAACTTTTATGCTTCTCTCACAGCATTATTCCTTACTTAGCTACACTGTTTTAGATGTTCAGGATCAAATCACAGGGATTATGAGCTCCCTATAGTGTACAGAGAACAATAAAAAGGTTGGAATTAAAAGAAAAAAACAGATGTAAGATTAGTTATCTGTAAAGCTTGGTTTCTGATTTATAGGTTATACTTCTAAGAACTACATAAATGAGCTTTAAAAGTTCATGGTTTATCTAAATTTTACATGGTTAAATTTTATAAACAGATAGAACACAATAGGTGTGTTCGAAAACCTAGTAAGCTCTCTACATATACAACATTTTACATCATCCTATGCGCACTCCCGAGACCGAGGCTGTTCAAATTCTTAGATGCCTTGGAATGTGTTGCAGGCCTGAAAATAATAAGTGTTATGGCCACTAATTTTATCTCTTACATAAATAGGTACGTAGGTACATTGTTTTTAAACATTTAAATCATTTTCTCATGCTTTTGTTGACAAACTGGAGATCCTCAGGCCATCTGTGCTCATCTAAGACTCAGCCTTTCCTGGATGCTGCTTTTGTACCAAACCATGATTACAATCACCTGTTGACATCACCTGTTTGGAATCACATCATTATTTAGTTTTTTCACCTCATTACTAGCCCTAAATTGCCCCTGTCCCAACTTTTTTTGGAATGTGTTGCAGATCTGAAATGCAGGTATGGATGTTTATTAATAAATGAAATGAAGTTGAGCAGATAAAACATGAAATATCTCACGTTCAAATTGTCTGCAATCAAATAAAAGTCAAAGTAAATGTAAGGAACACTGCATTTTTTTTATCTGCATTTTCCATACTGTCCCAACTTTTTCTGATTTAGGGTTGTATTATTTTACCTATTTCCACTCTATTTAAATCTATGTGTGTACATTTTAAAGGCTGTCTCAGGGGTAAAATACTTCTTAAGACAAAGCAGAAATAATATCCACCATGCTTCTTCTTCCAGGCATTGCTCTTTGATGGGCTATCCATTAATTCTGGGCAAGAAAACGCACTGGCAACTCAGGCAGTAAGCTGCATAGAGACAGATTTACTGGGTTTTAAAAGAGTCAAGTAAAGAGAATAAAGAGCCAGAAAGGCATGACAGCACTTTTAATAAATCTTTATTGTTCAGTCAGGCAACAATTATACAAAAGTGTCAACAGAAAGCAAACTTTTTGAAGGGAGATGGGTGTTAATGTGGTATTTTCAAGTATTAATAAAATAAAATCAAGTTAAAAAGTGGTAAAATAAATAAGAAAAATATGTTAATAAAAATGTTGTGTTAAAAAACAAGTTTAGCACAACTGCAGGTTTTTAGAATACAACTTAAAACTTTAAGATTTATTTTTATATTATTTTACATTGCATATATAGCTTGGAATTCGTGTCCTTTAAGTCAAAACAGCAAACAGTTTCCATGAAAGACTGTACATGGTCTGGAACAATGCTTAGGTAGGTGGTAGGTGTCAAAGTAACATCCACATGGATGGCAGGACCCAAGTTTTCCCAGCAGAACATTGCCCAAAGCATCACACTGCCTCCGCCGGCTTGCCCTCTTCCCATAGTGCATCCTGGTGCCGGACTTCGCTCCCCACATGCATTAATAAGCCTTGGCCACTCATTACCCTCTCACCGGACCACTTTTAATAGATACTGACCATTGCAGACCGGGAACACCCCACAAGAGCTGCAGTTTTGGAGATGCTCTGACCCAGTCGTCTAGCCATCACAATTTGGCCCTTGTCAAACTCACTCAAATCCTTACGCTTGCCCATTTTTCCTGCTTCTAACACATCAACTTTGAGGATAAAATGTTCACTTGCTGCCTAATATATCCCACCCACTAATAGGTGCCGTTAGTCAGTGGTCATAATGTTATGACGGTCGGTGTATATTTACATAATACAATTAAGTCAATTGGTTAAAACATTGGAGATCTTTTGACTTTTTGATTATTAAATATAATAAACTAAGCAAAATGTTTCTATAAACATAACATGTAGTCTAAAGATTTTTCTTTCAGATTGTTTTGACTTTTGGTTTACCACAACAATATGGTTCCACAATTATCAAGTTTGCAAGTGCTAAAGGCATAAACATAAACGCCTACACACTGTTATGTTCAAGCAATGTCCACCTTTGGAGGAAAGATATTCAAGTGCCCCAGGTTCCAATGATTCACAGCCAAATTTATTACATGAATATGACTTATTAATTTGCATAATGACTTCAACATTCATTAGTATGCAGAAGAGCTGGAATTGATGAGAATTTAATTATGACACTTCCCCGTTATAAAAGGGGTAATCAGAGAGGGCTCTCATCATTAACTCCCACCTTTAGAACATGCACAGGCTAAAATTTCTTCCAGCTACCACGTTGTTGCAAAATGATTTCCTTTCCTATCAGCCAAAACGGAAACAATACAAGCTTCGAATTGACCTGCAATTACCATCATCATCCATCAGCTAAAGGAGGGACTGGGAGAGAAGGGGAAAAAAAGAGGGAAGTAAAGGGAAGCAGTGGGACAGGAAGGGAGAGAAAGAGAAGCAAGGAGAAGTAGGGATAAGACCAGATGAGACCAGTTGGATAGATACGCAAAGACAAGATGAGAAAAGAACAGACGGGAAAAAGAGATATGAGATCTTATTTACTGGCACAAAGTAAAAAATATCAAGTTAGGAAAATAACATTTAAAAAAAACATTTAAAAATTTAAAGACAAGAAGTTTGGACCAACTTGAGATTTGGAGATAAAGACATAAAGTCCTTCACTGTTGTACAAGTAGCAATTCATCTCCGACAGAGACTGTCTAATTAGAGATGGGTCATGATGGGTTAACCTTTAATCACTTGTAACCAAGCCTTAAATTTTTTACTTTTAGTCTACACCAAATATACATCAATATTAATTGTCAAATTGTGTCTATCATTCATTACAACATCAGACTCCATTGACAGCTGTGGGTTACTGGTCATTTAGCATTAAAATAAGTATGTGCGTGTTCTAGTATGAATGACAGCTTAAGGGGGTTTAAAGACTACAAAGCTGGCAGTCCATTACTAAGCACCACACATTCATTTTATGCACAGCAACACCTCTGTGTTTTAATCATACCTTTGTTCATACCTAACACCTACGTAATTATAGACAAGATATGAACCCACATACCATGTTGCATATATGCACATCATTGCTGACATAATAATACTTTATTAATTCAACTTTTGTGATTTGTGATTTTGTATATTGGAGTATTTAACCTATAAAAAGCCTTGATTTTGAATTGTATTTAGTATATTTTGTATTTTAATTCATTGCAATATACACCAATTAGCCATAACATTAAAACCACCTCCTTGTTTCTACACTCACTGTCCATTTTATCAGCTCAATTTACAACATATAAGGACTTTGTAGTTCTGCAATTACTGACTGTAGTTCATTTGTTTCTCTGCATGCTCTCCATCTTTTCAATGGTCAGGACTCTCCCAGGACCACTACAGAGCAGGTATTATTTGGGTGGTGGGTCATTCTCAGCACTGCAGTGACACTGACATGGTGGTGGTGTGTTAGTGTGTGTTGTGCTGGTGTAAATGGATAAGACAGCAATGCTGATGCAGTTTCCTCCACCTCACAGCTTCCAATGAGCACTACTTGCTGTTTTGGAGATATGTTATCCCAGTCGTGTGGCCGTAATGATTTGTTCTTTAGCAAAAGTAATGGCCCACCTGCCATGTAGAGCGGTGGGGGGTGCACGAATTGCAGTATCCTGTAATGTCAAGCTATTAGATGTCTATTAGCACCTCATTAAGTGTTGATTTGCTACAGCCATGAGAGCTCTTTAAATCCCAGCATCAGTGACAGCTTTCCTCTGGCTCTGGTTGTTTGACTTGAGGTGTGGTGTGCAGGCACCTGCACAATGTGCAAGGCCGAAACGACGCTCTAAACCATGCCCAGCATTCTTTCCGCCAATGGGAACTTAGCCGGCAGCTTCTCATTTGTGCAGCGAGCTGCAAAATGAGATCCACCCTGGCAGTCAGCCTTTGTTCTGGATTTTACCACTGCTGGTTCTGGTTGAGTTCTCTGTACCCCTTTACGTGTGTGTGTGTTTATTTTTGGCTGTTTGGGATGGTGCCTGCTCTGATTGCAGCACTATATGTGCTTGTCATGTCCCTGTTGGGTTTTCGGCTTCCATTGGATTGCTGAAAAGAATTGGGAGTATACTGTCACAGTACTGTAAATCGCTTTGAATAAAAGCATCTGCTAAATGCCGTAAATGTAATCTATTTTTTCCCTACTTTTCTTAGTTGGTCATGCATTTCGCTGCATATACCTGACATATAACCCCTGTGGGATAAGTGCTTTGGCATCCTAGTTTTCTGAACAGTGCTTCTTTTTCTTCTGGGAAACATGTGCTGTATTTTACATATTCAGACAAATATAAAAGGTGTGGACAGGGTTCTAATCCATTATGAACAGGGCATCACACATGTACCCATTTACTCAGTAACTCCCACTTACACCGGTTAGCCATAACATTAAAACCACCTCCTTGTTTCTACACTCACTGTCCATTTTATCAGCTCCACTTACCATATAGAAGCACTTTGTAGTTCTTCCATTACTGACTGTAGTCCATCTGTTTCTCTACATATCTTTTCAGCCTGCTTTCACCCTGTTCTTCAATGGTCGGGACCACCACAGAGCAGGTATTATTTAGGTGGTGGATGATTCTTAGCACTGCAGTGGCACTGGTGGATCATGGTGGTGATGTGTTAGTGTGTGTTGTGCTGGTATGAGTGGATCAGACACAGCAGTGCTGCTGGAGTTTTTAAATACCGTGTCGATTCACTGTCCACTCTATTAGACACTCCTACCCAGTGTTTCCTCTAGAATTTTTTTAGCAGCGGCGGCAGCCCCCCCACCACACACACACACACGGGCCCACGTGACGTCATCTGTGGGCGTGTCACAGTGTAGAGGCTGTGAAACCGCTTTTGCGCTGTTCTTTCATATTTTAAAAGTTCATCTGATGAAATTTTGATATTTTCAAAGCGATGAACTGTGTGATATGAGGCAGTAAAAGTGCTCTAAACAGTACGAACAACGCTTAACGTGAAAAATAAAGCTTAACGTGACTTATTGTACTAAAACAATGACCGATGAATGGGCAGTACAGAGCACTTATAACAAGTACAGAGCACTTATAACCAGTACAGAGCACTTACAACCAGTAATAACTGAGAGAAATTTAGTGTTTCTGTGTGGTGCTTTTAGTACTCCAAGTTACCCTTTTGTACGTAAAGCTTTTTCGATTCTCCCGAGCTGCAGAACCAGCACACAAGAAGTTAATCCAGCTAAACAAAGGTGTATGTGGAGCTTTTGGACTGGATTTAATGGTTATTTCACACGTTTTTTCGTTTCGTGGAACTTTTTTGATGTTTTATCGCTCAAGCGGAGAGCTGAGCAAATCGGCTATTTGAGGCGAGGGTCGCGGTAAGAGCGAAGCGCAAAACGATTCTCACGTGATGCACTAAAGAAAACAACAACTACGACAAACACGTCTACGTCTTCTTATCACCACTAGTTATCCGATGCTTTTGCATAAAAATGAACATCTGTAACAACAAAACAAATGCTCACGCATAATCTACACACTCCGCATTACTCCACATCACTACTCTTTACTTTCTTTTGCTTTGGGACGGGAGTAACTGCGGTTTCATGTCATTATATAAATTCTGATGGAGCGGCGGCAATAATTAAGCAGCGGCGGGCTGCCACCGCAAAGTACATGTAGCGGAAACACTGCTACCTAGTTGGTCCACCTTGTAGATGTAAAGTCAGAGACGATCGCTCATCTATTGCTGCTGTTTGAGTTGGTCATCTTCTAGACCTTCATCAGTGGTCACAGGACGCTGCCAGTGGGGAGCTGTTGGCTGGATATTTTTGGTTGGTGGACTATTCTCAGTCCAGCAGGGAGAGTGTGGTGTTTAAAAACTCCATCAGCATTGCTGTTTTATTCACTCATACCAGCACAACACACACTAACACACCACCACCATGTCAGTGTCACTGCAGTGCTGAGAATGACCCACCACCCAAATAATACCTGCTCTGTAGTGGTCCTGGGAGAGTCCTGACCATTGAAGAACAGCATGAAAGGGGGCTAACAAAGCATGCAGAGAAACAGATAGACTACAGTCAGTAATTGTAGAACTACAAAGTGCTTCTATATGGTAAGTGGAGCTGATAAAATGGACAGTGAGTGTAGAAACAAGGAGGTGGTTTTAATCTTATGGCTGATCAGTGTAGATGCAATTAAGTGTAGCCAAATCATTTTCAGATGTTTTTGGAAGGTGGAAGAAAATCTCTGTCAAATTTCATGCAGATACAAGAAGGAAAACGTATTCTCACTTCTGTACCAAAATAGAATCAGATTGGTTGCACAGCAGTTGTAAATGGATGCCAGTTTTGACAGAACGCCTGTTATCACACTCCTTTAGGCGCATATTGTCTACACAACCATATGCCTAAATCTAGTATCAACTAAAACTTTTGACAAATGTCTTCCAAAACTCAGAAACTTTTAACAATGAAGCTTTTGAACATTGTAGCAGCAAATACAGAAGCAGTAATTTTTACCATTTGTTTCTCCTTTTTTTATTTGCCCTGTTCTATAGGTAAGACGCTGCTTTAAATTTTCTTGGAACAGGAAGCCTAAAAATGTCATTTTAAAGTTATGACCTGCACCGGCCTATTCTATTTTCCGACTTTCATTCTGGCTCATTGCCTCAATTCACTTTTTGGAACACAGTCTCTTACATTTATGTCTTTATACTTTAATGCCTAATATCTTGGAGCCTTAATACCTTAAAGGCCAAATACTATAACCTAAGAGCTATTTCCTTTTTGGATTTATTACTGGACTTTTCAGTAAGTCAATATTTCCCATTAGACATGGTCTTATTTTAACCCTGGATTGAGAGAGAATGCTTTGTCAGTGGGCTAAAACATTACAGATTTACAGATGGGTGACAAAATAAAAGTACATTTTAATAAATAAATATGTAGAGAAACACAAGTGCAGATATTTTCAGAGAGGTGTTCTGCATAATCCATTCTCACATTTAAAAATGCATTTGGAGCAGGATGGCAAATAGAATCTAAGTTTAGGTGTGCAAGAGTCATTTGTTACCTCATTCTCAACAACTCCATGTATGTTGTACACCAAGAGAACAATGCAGGCTTGAATGCATGACCCCTACAGTAAAGAAAATCTGGTGGGTCTATTATTCTTGGCATGGTTTGAGTCTCTAAATAAAAATGTTATGCCAATTTAATACAATGATCAATACTGATCATGTGACTATCATGATTAAATATTTCTGTTTTTCCAGGAAAGATTATGGTCCATCAGCAAAGCACAAAAGGTTTAATTATTATAGGGCAGTATTGTAGGACGGTTGTAGCCTTGCGGTTAAAGTAGTGGATTAGTAATCGAAAGGTCGCTGGTTCAAGCCCCACCACTGTCAGGTTGCCACAATTGGGCCCTTGAGCAAAACCCTCAGTTGCTTAGACAAAATACTCTTACAGTACTGTAAGTCGCTTTTGATAAAAGCATCTGCTAAAAGCTGAAAATGTAAATGTAAACTCCATGTATGTTGTACACCAAGAGAACAATGCAGGCTTGAATACATGACCCCTACAGTAAATTAAATCTGGTGGGTCTCTATTCGTGGCATGGTTTAAGCCTCTAAACAAAAATGTCATGCCAAATCGATACAATAATTAATACTGATCATGTGACTATCATGATTAAATGTTTTTGTTTTTTCCAGAAAGATAATGATCCATCAACCTCGCAGTTAAGGTACTGGACTAGTAATGGAAAGGTCACTGGTTCAAGCCCCACCACTGTCAGGTTACCACAGTTGGGCCCTTTAGCAAGGCTCTTAACCCTCAGTTGCTTAGACAATATACTGTCACAGTACTGTAAGTCCCTTTGGATAAAAGCATCTGCTAAATGCTGAAAATGTAAACTCCATGTATGTTGTACACCAAGAGAACAATGCAGGCTTAAATGCATGACCCCTACAGTAAAGAAAATCTGGTGGGTCTCTTGATTTGGCATGACATTTTTATTTAGAGACTCAAACCATGCCATGATTATACAATGACCAATACTTATTGTGTGACTATCATGATGTGAATATTTGGGTTTTTTTGCAGAGGTTTCTCCGCAAGAGGTTTAAGTAGTATGAAAATAATGTAAATCATATTCTTTCGCCTTGTAAGTCACCAGATCACAACCCAGTGTAACAAACATTCACCACCAGCTTCAAAGTTTGGTTAGTTAAGGTTTGATGTAAGTGCAAAAAATGCAAAAAAAAATAGGAAGAGTTTAAATTTTACAGGTGATCTCTTATGTGCCTTTCTGCTGGCTGCAAGTGCATTGGGAGATCATAAAATCCCCCTCTCTCACTGGACATTAAATTTAGTGTGTCAGGTGCTTGCTGAGTATCATAAATTCTAGCAGGCTTATGTGGGTGCAAAGAAGGGGGATAATTCGTGGCCAAAAAAATAGTTTTGTTTTTTTTTTCAGCACAGCTATAAACCATTGTGGATGTGGCGGGTGTGTGTTTAGCTGACAGACTTAGCTCAATAATCTAGCTCTCTCTTCACTGCCCTTGAATGTTGGCATCACCTTTGTATATGTATTACAAAGCAAGTGACTACTATTTATTTAGCCAGCATTGTTGAATATGTTTAGGAGTATGTATAGGCAGGGTTTAGGAGAAGGATAGAGAAATAGAGGGATCAGACACAGACGCTGGCTTAGAGAAGTATAGAGGAAGAGAGGGATCAGACATAGACGTTGGGTAGTCTCTATGGATTTACTGTTTTCTTTTATGAAGTTTGGCTGTTCTACCATCTAGTTAACAGTTTACTTTGTGCTCAGTTTTGGACTGTTTTTGCACTCTTTGTTTTACTTTCAGACTGGAGCGAGGGTTTACCTTCCAACATGACAATGGCTTCGGAGAAAGTCTGTGAATGTCCTTGAGTGGCCCAGCAAGAGCCCATACCTGAATCCAATCGAACATCTGTGAAGGGAGCTGAAAATGGCTGTGTACCAACACTACCCATTCAACCTGATGGAGCTTGCAAGGATATGCCAAGAGGAATGGGTAAAAATGTCAAGAACCAAGTGTGTAATTATTGGCGATTGTGTGTAGATGTTTGAGGCAAAAATGAACTCAATCTGTTATAGAATGAGTCTGTAACATAACAAAACGTGGAGAAGATAAAAGGGGTGTGCAAACTTTCTGGCTTGACTGTACATAGTCTTTCACAATGAAGCTAGGATTGTTTCATGCAACAATATTACACATTACACATATTACAAATTTAAATTGTATAATTTATTGCTTTATTTTTATCTCTTTATTTACATTATACTGTTTAATTCTGGTAAGGGTCGCAGTGAATTCAGTGCTACCTGGAAGGGTACAAGGAAAGAATACATCCTGAATGGGGTGTCAATACATTAAGAAGAATCACACTCATTTACAGACTCACTTAGAAACTCAAGCTTAGGGGCAGTTTATAACATCAATTATTGCATGATTTGAAATATGGAAGTAAATTAGAGAACCCAGTAAAATACACACACCTGCCTGTCATCCTAAATGCAGGGATAATGCATGTAAAATCTTTGTCGTTTATATTCCATTGTTAGTTATATTTTCCCAAACCGTGCATTTATATGTTTTATTTCTTTTCCTATTACTATCCAAATCAATAGCTGTGCAGATAAAACCGTGTTAAATAATGCAAATGTAAATGACCCAGTAGAGTTTTCAAACTGACATTTTTATGTCACCCACTGTTGCTTTACATATTCAGAGCCCAGTGTGAGGATTTTAGTCGAAAGCTGGCCCGCATCCTTCATCATTTCAGTAGAAATCCTGTGGAGGCAAAGATGCTCTGCTAATCTTCCTCACCTCTGCCCTCAGCCTGTTCTCCTCTACCTCATATCTCTTTAGAAAGCAATAAAACAGCATGGCCCAGAGTGTTCGCCCCACACACTTGATGTGCAGCTATGCATTCAGTCCTGCAAATGACTGGAACAGTCAGCGACTGAGCGGGCTGGTGAATGAGAGCATAGGTGCACCACCTCCTTTAAGCCCAGAAACAGTTCTAATGCTCATGCATTTTTTACACACCTACAGAAAATTTTCATTTAACCGGCTTAGAAATGAGCTTCCCTACTGACTGCACAATAGCATTACCTCTCACCCCCTGATGTTAAAAGTCCGCTTTAATACCACTCTGTGTGTGAGAGAGAGAACAGCTAGCCTCATCAACTGCTGAGGAATGGATCTCGCCTTTGTGAGGCTACCTTGATAACAATTCCTTTATAGATTGCTAAATTAAAAGAAAAGAAAAATGCTATTCCTTTACAATTCCTGCAGGTTATATAAACCGTTGTGCTGTCTATACATTTTATGATGCACCCAAGTTGTCAGGGATACATTTTTAAATGAAAATCAATCCAATGTTTACATACAAAGTTCCAGAATATTGAAAAACAATTGAGAATTTATCCTGTGCATGCATCAAAAATGCCGGGCCACTAAGCAAGGAAAATACATCAGCCTGTAAATTCTTCATTTCTTTATCTCGCACCATAACTCTGGTTTTAGGTTTTGTATTCCACATTCCCTCATGGCCCTACACGTCCCTCATTGCAGTTTGTTTATTCTTTACTTAAACCATTAATATATTCTTTTTAATAACCACTACACAGAAACACCAGAGGGAACTGGGAGATAATTTATTGCTGGGAAACACACTAGGTAACTCACTCCTCTTTACACAATCATTGGGAAAGGCGGAGTATTAGGGGTGGCACAGTGGCTCAGCGGGTAGCACTGTCGCCTCACAGCAAAAAGGTCCGATCCACACGTGGGGTGGTCCGGGTCCTTTCTGTGTGGAGTTTGCATGTTCTCCCCGTGTCTGTGTGGGTTTCCTCCGGGTGCTCCGGTATCCTCCCACAGTCCAAAGACATGCAAGTAAGGTGAATTGGAGACACTAAATTGTCCATGACTGTGTTCATTATATCCTTGTGAACTGATGAATCTTGTGTAATGAATAACTACCGTTCCTGTCATGAATGTAACCAAAGTGTTAAACATGACATTAAAATCCTATTAAAATAAAACAAACACAGAAACACCAGGTGGAACAGGGAGCTAATTTATGGCTGGGAAACACACTAGGTAACTCAGTGCAATTCACACAATCATTGGGGCAATTAACAGTAATTAACTTTCTGCGTGCAGGAAACTAGAGTATTATAAGAAAACATGCACAATGGACACACAATGGGAAGAACAAGAGGTGATCGATCTGTTGATGATCCTCTTGGACTTCCCCTATGACTGTGCCAGCAACCTTCCTCCAGACACTACACTGCCCAGGAGAAGATTGTTTTCTTTGGCAGCCAAGCTCACTCTTGAAGTTACATTGGCTAGATAAGGAAATATCAGTTTTTGGTCTGGACAGGCAATAAGAACCTGGCATACATGCTACACCTGACTGGTCTGCGGCTATGCAGCCCCATACACAATAATCTGTGGTGCACTGTGCATTCTGACACATTTATATCAGAACCAGCATTAACTTCTTCATCTGAGCTACTGTAGCTTGTCTGTTGGATCAGACCACACGGGCCGCCCATGACCCTGTCAGCGGTTTACCACTGTTCCTTCCTTGGACCACTTCTGATAGATACTGACCACTGCAGACTTGGAACACCCCACAAGAGCTGCAGTTTTGGAGATGCTCTGACCATCTAGCCATCACAATTTGGCCCTTGTCAAACGCACTGAAATCCTTACGCTTGCCCTTTTTTCCTGCTTCTAACACATCAACTTTGAGGATAAAATGTTCACTTGCTGCCTAATATATCCCACCTACTAACAGGTGCCATGATGAAGAGATAATCAGTGTTATTCACTTCATCTGTCAGTGGTCATAATGTTATGCCTTGTCAGTGTATATGCCAAATGCCTGAGCTTCAGCCTTGTTCTTCATCAGGTTTCATGTTCTTCAAACCAGGCTGAAACAACAAACTGAATTTGAACTGTCATTGTCACTGCTCTGGCTAGACAATGGGACCCACTTACATTCTCTCCCTCCAGCAAGGCTATTATCGCTGGATCCCAAATCTCTTGTTATAATATTTAAAAAATTCAAATAGTCAATAATAAAGCAAATACTTTTTACAGCACTTTTTATTGCAGAGCCATAGGTTATTAAATAGAAGAATTTTTGCCATTTTTAAGCCTATGCATGGTATCAGCCAGTGAAACACTAAGACAGAATGTGATAGATTAAATGTGTACAAGTTTGCCGTATGTGCCCTGAATAGTGAGTATGTAGACTGCCATGGGCTCTTTCTGTCTCTGTCTCTAATGAAGCATGTCCTCCATGCATGGGATGTTTGGAGGCATAAGAAAAGTGGAGGCACAAAATGCCTGCATGTTTTTTTTTCTGGCCATGTCCAAATTCATTCTAAGCGTTCCTTGCAAACTGCAACGAGCAGACTGTTACTAACAAAAAAAAGATGCCCCTGAGCCCAGAGAACTTGACGTCACTTCTGGACATGCTAAACATAAGACTTCTTGTTTGCAGAGTAAAGTTTGGTAAATCTATGTGGTTACATTCACAAATGCCACGTCAAAATAATCCTTTGCCCATGTGGTTATATCAGCTATTGATGAATGATGGTTCCTGATGCAGTGCCGTCATAGAGATCAGAGATCACAAATGTTCAGCTTAGGTTTGCACCCTTGCCTTTTTACACACTGAATTTTCTCCAGATTCCTTGAATCGTTAATGATATTATGCACAGTAGAGGGAGAAATATGCAAATTCCTTCCAGTCTTTCTTTAAGAGACATTAGTTTAATAATAATTAGTTTCAATAATTTTCTCACATATTTGATGACAAACTGGAGATCCTCTACCCATCGTTGTTCTTCAAAGCGTTTCGTGAATAGTGCGTTTGTTCTTAATCACCAGTTGACATCACCTGTTTGAAATCACATCACTGGTTAGTTTCTTGGTTTTTTTTTTACCTCATCACAACCCTTAATTGCCCTGTACCAACTTTGTTTGGTATGTGTTGCAGGCCTGAAAGAAGGTTTATTAATAAATGAAATGAAGTTAACCAGACAAAACACAAAATATCTTAGGGTTCATATACTGTCTGCAATCAAATACAAGTCAAAGTAAATACAAGTCAAAGTAAATGTAAGAAACACTGCATTATTTAATTGGCATAGTATCTCCAATTGGCCTGACTGCATGTCTTAAGTGTTGAGGAAGTAAACCCACATGGACACAGAAGAACATGCAAACAGAAAGGACCCTAGCTCCCCAGACCCTTCTTGCTATAAGGAACCAGTGCTACCCACAGCACCACTGTGCCTACATTCAGCTGATAAAAAATTATATATATTATTCTGTATGGGCAAGTGAGGAAAATAAGCACACACAAAGCATCTCACATTTTTATAGGAAATAACAACCCTGTCAGTGGTGTTACCCCCCCCCACACACACACACACACACACTCACAGACACACACACAGTCTAAATCTATCTGACTGATTATTTTAATTTGAAATACATTTATTTATTTATTTTTCTTTCTTCCCCCACATATCGGTTAGGGCCAGGTCAACCAAATCTAATTTTGCCGTTAAATAGGAAAAAGGCACAAAGATACTTCCCCTCTCTGTGTTCCTTTGTTCCCATTCTCTTTGGTGCTGTCATTATTATGACCTTCAGATTTTTAAATAAGGTGAGAAATGGGGTAAGAAAAAAAGATTACGGAATTAATGCAGTCTGGTTGGTGTGTAATACATTCTTTGAAGTTGTTAATGTAATTGTATGGCATAAAATGAATACATTGGAGTTTTTCTTAAATGCAGATGTATAAATTATAGAAAACTGTTACCTTCTGAAATATAGTTATTTAGAATACATTAATTAAGTATTCGTATTCTGTCCAAGAAATATTTTAACAACAGGATTTAGAATGCATTTTCATGCAAAATAAGAAAGAAAATAAAACAGTAATTCATTAATCAATAACTTAAGTAAACAAATGCAAAGAATTAAACAAAGACCTTAACCAGGCCTTGACCAGGGCAAGCTGTAGCCTAGTGGTTAAAGTACTGGACTAGTAATCAGAGGGTCGCTGGTTAAAGCTCCTCCGCTGTTCTGTTACTGCTGTTGGGCCCGTATAATGTATAATGTATAATGTAATATACACTAATCAGCCATAACATTAAAACCACCTCCTTGTTTCTACACTCACTGTCCATTTTATCAGCTCCACTTACCATATAGGAGCACTTTGTAGTTCTACAATTACTGACTGTAGTCCATCTATTTCTCTGCATGCTTTTTTAACCTGCTTTCACCCTGTTCTTCAATGGTCAGGACCCCCACAGGACCACTACAGAGTAGGTATTATTTAGGTGATGAATCATTCTTAGCACTGCAGTGACACTGACATGGTGGTGTGTTAGTGTGTGTTGTGCTGGTATGAGTGGATCAGACACAGCAGCGCTGCTGGAGTTTTTAAATACTGTGTCCACTCACTGTCCACTCTATTAGACAATCCTACCTAGTTGGTCCACCTTGTAGATGTAAAGTCAGAGACGATCGCGATGAGTTGGTTGATCTTCTAGACCTTCATCAGTGGTCACAGAACGCTGCCAATAGGGCGCTGTTGGCTAGATGTTTTTGGTTGGTGGACTATTCTCAGTCCAGCAGTGACAGTGAGGTGTTTAAAAACTCCATCAGCATTTCTGTGTCTTATCCACTCATACCAGCAGAACACACACTAACACACCACCACCATGTCAGTGTCACTGCAGTGCTGAGAATGATCCACCACCCAAATAATACTTGCTCTGTAGTGGTCCTGTGAGAGTCCTGACCATTGAAGAACAGCATGAAAGGGGGCTAACAAAGCATGCAGAGAAACAGATGGACTACAGTCAGTAGTTGTAGAACTACAAAGTGCTTCTATATGGTAAGTGGAGCTGATAAAATGGACAATGGATAAAATGTAAATGACCACTTACTCCTTGGTAAGAGAAAAAAAAAGCTAGAGACATGGATATTCAACAAAATTATAATTGTGATAATGATTACAATGAATAATTAATAGGTTTTTTTTCCAAAAATGATGTTACCATAAAGAAAGGATCTACAGAGACCAAAGTCACGTTCTGTAAAGATGACAGCTGTCTGAAATTTACTGTCTGTTCTCCTTCAAGATCAACAGTTATCTAAAGGATATCTTGTACAGGTTTTCTGTTAAAAGGCTATACTCTGTGACAAAAACACTAATTTAAAAATGAGGTTGTTGGCAGAATATAAAAATTTGGTTCATAATGGTTTAGCAGAGTTGTGTGGAGTAATTAACTATGATTTAATTTGTATAGTGGTGCAGAAAAGTATTTTTACAGGCCTTACTTTATTAGGGACTATTTTATTGAAAACACAAGCTAAAAGGATTCAGTGAAATCCCACAGGATATATAAGATCCTTATAGGATTCACAGGGGGGGATGCAATATGTTGTGTATTGTTGCAGTGGTGGCTCAGCTGTTAAAGTACTGAACTATTAACCAGAAGTTCAAGTGTTAATACTCCATCTCTGCCGAGCTATCACTGATGGAACTTTTAGAAGGGCTCTTATCTCTATAAACCCTTTCCTGCTTTTATTGTATCCTGTCTATATTATAAATGGATTTGGATACAATTATATGCCAACCTTTCTCCTGCTACAGCCCCCCAACCCCGATCAAGGCAAAATGGAGACTCTTATGCACCCCCACTAACACACACACTCACTGCCTCCTTCTTTTCACCTTTTTATTACATTAATTCTGTATTCTGCATTAATGTATTATGAATTTTTATTTTTTTATTGATCCGAGTTTAAATCTCAACTTTGCAGACGGCCAGTTCTTTTATGTGCTGCATTTTACAAAATGCCTTAACTATTCTGAAAATGTGGTTTGTAAATAGTTAAAATTAAAAGTAAAAACTTAAATATAAATAGAGTGTTGACTTTAAATTGCACTTAAAACTACTACCGTACATTCTTCTTTAACCTTAGTGGATTATTATTTTTTATGATTATTTAATTTTATTTTCATGCTTTTATCACCACTTTATATCGTGGTCAGGGTTGGTTACCCCAGAAAATCTAGGTGCAATTCTCACTTGTTGCAGCCATTACCCGTGAGATTAAAAAAATAATAATAACAGTAATTAAATATACTGTTTTACCCTATAGTCATTGTTTTGCTTTCGTTTTGTTGTTGATTTTGGGCTGGGTTTTTTTTATTTTATTTATGCATTTTCTCCCAATTTAGCATAGGCAATTTGTATTTTGCTGCTGGGGGATCTCTGATTGCAGTCGAGGTGGGTATATTGCTGCTCACACCTCCTCCGACCCGCACGCAGCCCTTAGCGGACCCCTTTTTCACCTATGCACTCTGCACAGGCGCCTCTCTATCTGATAATCAGGGTTATAACACAGGGTTTAAAGACCCCAACCACATAGTGTCCACTCTATTAGACACTCCTACCTAGTTGGTCCACCTTGTAGATGTAAAGTCAGAGACGATCGCGATGAGTTGGTCATCTTCTAGACCTTCATCAGTGGTCACAGGCCGCTGCCCATGGGGTGCTGTTGACTGGATATTTTTGGTTGATGGACTATTCTCAGTCCAGCAGTGACAGTGAGGTGTTTAAAAACTCCATCAGCATTTCTGTGTCTTATCCACTCATACCAGCACAACACACACTAGCACACCACCATCATGTCAGTGTCACTGCAGTGCTGAGAATGATCATCACATTTTAGATATACTAGTAGCCTATAAGATGGGATTATTTAAATTTGTGAGTGTAAAATGGTGGGAAAACCCAGTGCACAGGCTAAAGTGTATATTCAGTGGATTCCCGAAGTATTCAGACCTTTTGACTTGTTGGTTTCCTCCAGGTACTCTGTTTTGGGTGACGAGCATTTATGAACCACCATCTCAAAGACTCTCCACAGATTTTCAGTATGGTTTAAGCTTTGCCTGGGTCACTTACAGACACTCAGAAACCTGCTCAAAAGCCACTCTGAATGTTTTGGCTGTATGCTTTAGGTCATTGTCATGTTAAAATGTGAAATGTTGCCCATGCAGTAGGTCATCCGGGTACTTTTCGCATACTTTTTAATGTATACTACGTATTCGGACACACTGCCCGGGCTCGCGTACTGCTTTTGCGTACTGTTCAATATGGAATTACGCGATTTCAAACGCAGCTATAGTCTCTCTTTTATTGCATTTTATAAAATTACCCAGCTTTAACAGAAATTGGGTTTGTAATTTTGTTGGAGAGTTGGGGATTCAAACCCTGGTTCACAGTAAAAATGTAATTTTGTACATACCCCACAAGTACTTGGGTGTGTACAAGAAATTTATCTTTTAAATGAGGGTGCCCAGGTGTCACAGGGGGCTAATTTGCTAGCACATCAGTGCCGAGATTCTGAGCTCCTGGGTTTGAATCTCAGCTCTGCTACCGGTCGGCTGGGCACCCTCTAGCAGGCACAGTTGGCTAATACAACCTCCTTGGACACCGTTAGGGTCCCCAGCAGTGGATTGGCTATGCTAAATTGGGAGAAAAAAGGGGGTAAAAGGCATAAAAAGATAATCAAAAAATAAAAAATTACTCACAGAATTTAAAATGCAGTATGTGATATTTATCATTTGATGTCTGTTAGTAGGCTGAATTTGAGATCTAAGTTAGATTATATTGGAGCTGTGGGTTACTATGGCTACTTAACACAGTTCACCATGTTTATTTTAAAATCCTGTACCATCCTCTTCAGTCTCCCCTACAGCTTTCCCAAAGCAATGATTCCTGTGTTTCTTTTTTGTTTCCATGTCTGTGTCACAGTCCCTGGATTGTGATTTGTCCCTGGTTCATTGTCTACACCTGTTCCCTATCACCCTCTAATTAGCATCTCTATTAATACCCTCTGTGCTACACTAAGCTTTTTTTCTGTTTTCCCACAATTGGTTATTCTTATGTCCTTGTTTGTGGTTTATCTCTGTCTGGTACTTTGATTATAGATTATCATTTTACATGTTTTAGCCATAACATTAAAACCACCTCCTTGTTTCTACACTCACTGTCCATTTTATCAGCTCCATCTACCATATAGAAGCACTTTGTAGTTCTACAATTACTGACTGTAGTCCATCTATTTCTCTACATTCTTTTTTAGCCTGCTTTCACCCTGTTCTTTAATGGTCAGGACCCCCACAGAGCAGGTATTATTTGGGTGTTGGATCATTCTCAGCACTGCAGTGACAATGACATGGTGGTGGTGTGTTAGTGTGTGTTGTGCTGGTATGAGTGGATCAGACACAGCAGTGCTGCTGGAGTTTTTAAATACCGTGTCCACTTTCTGTCCACTCTATTAGACACTCCACCGGTCCACCTTGTAGATGTAAAGTCAGAGACGATCACTCAACTATTGCTGCTGTTTGAATTGGTCATCTCCTAGACCTCCATCAGTGGTCATAGGATGTTGCCCACAGGGCGCTGTTGCTGGATACTTTTGGTTGGTGGACTATTCTCAGTCCAGCAGTGACAGTGAGGTGTTTACAAACTCCAGCAGCACTGCTGTGTCTTATCCACTCGTACCAGCACAACACACACTAACACACCACCACCATGTCATTGTCACTGCAGTGCTGATAATGATCCACCACCCAAATAATACCTGCTCTGTGGTGGTCCTGACCATTGAATAACAGCATGAAAGGGGGTAACAAAGCATGCAGAGAAACAGATGGACTACAGTCAGTAATTGTAGAACTAAAAAGTGCTCCTATGGTAAGTGGAGCTTATAAAATTGACAGTGAGTGTAGAAACTAGGTGGTTTTAATGTTATGGCTGATGAGTGTATTTTAATGCCTGACTAGTGCTAGAGACTTTGGTCATGATCCTTAAACTCGCCTTAATAAAGCTTCCACTTGCATTTTGTCTCTACTTACCTAACATCACAACTGAAATGACTGTAGCATTATGGGAAACAGTATTCCAAAAAGATAGTTTTGAGAGTATACTGGAAATTGTATATCTTGCATGCTATTGCACATTCTGTTTTTGGACAGCACAGTGATACACCCATAATGAGTGGGTGGTAAGTACCGGGCTATGAGGCAAAATGCTGGTACAGTAAGCTGGCCAGTGGTTTAATGATGATGCAAAGTCTTTATTTACATCATTATTTTGTATCTTCACGAGACCCAGATCGTGCACAGAAACAAATTAGCTGCAGTGTATATTATTTGGGCATGTATTTACACCCACTGTTAGCATTGTAGATGAAATAGCATTCAAAAAAATTGGATAGAGTAATGGGAAGGCTACAAATGTGAAAGAAGATGTTAATGCAAGGTCCCTACAATTACATTTTGAATCATTTCTAGCAGGATTTTAGTGTTAAATAACTGGCAACGTGTATCTTTTTAGAAAGAGAAAAAAAAAATGAATAAAAATACTATATTGCTTTTTCCACAGCGCTAAGGTTTGTGCTGATTACAGCAGGTTCTGCCTGGCACCGGTTGCAGTGGTTTCCGAATGGCACCACTATTATAAATCTCATGGTTGGGTAAACTAATGATGTGCAGTTTTGACTGAGATTGGGGGATGGTTTCACTTCAGTACTGTGCTCGTTTTAGGCACTTGTTTCAGTATTCACCTAGAGTGCTGTCAGAAAGATTCAGTTTTTAGCCCCTCTTTCCTCCAAGCGCTGCTTTTCCTTGTTTGAAATATGCTGTCATAATTTTGGGCACTGTCTCTCTTGACACATTACTTTTTTTGCAGTATCTTTGATTGACACATCTGCAGTTTTTCACCGAACTTTCTGTTTGCTATTAACTTGTTCAGAATATCTTTATTAAAATAACACATTGTATTATAAAAAAAAACATGGGGTGCACTTTAAAAGAAGTGGTTCATAAAAATGTACAGTCAAGCCGGAAAGTCCGCACACCCCTTTCACCTTCTCCACGTTTTATTACACTACAGACTCATTCTACAGTATAATAGATTGAGTTCTTTTTTTTGTCTCAAACATGTACACACAATCACCAATAATTACAGTGAAAACAGCGTTTAGAAAATATGTAATTTTATATTTACTGACAAAATGGTTTATTTAGGGGTTACATATATGTACACACTCTTAGCCTAATATTTGGTTGATGCACCTTTGGCAAAAATTACAGCTTCAAGACGTCTTGGGACAGAAGCTACGAGCTTGGCACACTTGTTTCTGGATATTTTTGCCCATTCCTCTTGACATATCCTTGCAAGCTCTAACCTAACCTAACCTAACCTAACCTAACCTAACCTAACCTAACCTAACCTAACCTAACCTAACCTAACCTAACCTAACCTAACCTAACCTAACCTAACCTAACCTAACCTAACCTAACCTAACCTAACCTAACCTAACCTAACCTAACCTAACCTAACCTAACCTAACCTAACCTAACCTAACCTAACCTAACCTAACCTAACCTAACCTAACCTAACCTAACCTAACCTAACCTAACCTAACCTAACCTAACCTAACCTAACCTAAATTGTCTTATTCTTCACTTTTTTGGAATGTGTTGGAGGCCTAAAATACAGGATTGATGTATTGTAACAAATAAAATTAAGTTGACCTGACAAAATATGAAATAACTCTGGTTCATACTGTCTGCAATGAAATAAAAAGTTAAATTAAATGTAAAAAAAAATACACTGCAGTTTTATTTACTTCTATTTCTTTTTTTTTTCTTTTTTTTTTCTTTTTTTTGCATTTTTCACCCTCTCCTAACTTTTTCTTTTGATTCCTCACTCCTCAAAACACAGAGTTCAGTGGCGGTGCTTTCCATCATTCCATCAGATGCACATGACACTGCTTTTTAATTCCTTCCCAAGATTGAAGAAAAGGAAAGGAATGTTTACTTTGTCTTTTCTCATCTCCTAGACATTTATTTATGGCTCTGTCCCATTACTCACCCTAATCCACTCACTTACTGCATATGGTTGTACAGTGAACACTGTGTGACTCAATCCCTTGCAATTGTCATTTAGGATTCATATAGCAGAGCACACTGTCCAATCAGTTGCTGACAAGGGGTCAGGCACTGTGCAGTTTATCAGCCAGAAAAATGTTTGTTAAAAAGTCCAAGCTGTCTCTCTTGACTTTATATATGATATATATAAATGTACACCGATCATCCATAAGATTAAAACCACCTCCTTGTTTCTACACTCACTGTCCATTTTATCAGCTCCATATACCATATAGAGGCACTTTGTAGGTCGACAATTACTGACTGTAGTCCGTCTGTTTCTCTGCATGCTTTGTTAGCCTCCTTTCATGCTGTTCCTCAATGGTCAGGACTCTCCCAGGACCACTACAGAGTAGGTATTATTTGGGTGGTGGATCATTCTCAGCACTGCAGTGACACTGACATGGTGGTGGTGTGTTAGTGTGTGTTGTGCTGGTATGAGTGGATCAGACACAGTAGCGCTGCTGGAGTTTTTAAACACCTCACTGTCACTGCTGGACTGAGAATAGTCCACCAACCAAAAATATATCCAGCCAACAGCGCCCCATGGGCAGCGTCATCTCTGACTTTACATCTACAAGGTGGACCAACTAGGTAGGAGTGTCTAATAGAGTGGACAGTGAGTGGACACAGTATTTAAAAACTCCAGCAGCACTGCTGTGTCTGATCCACTCATACCAGCATAACACACACTAACACACCACCACCATGTCAGTGTCACTGCAGTACTGAGAATGATCCACCACCCAAATAATACTTACTCTGTGGTGGTCCTGGGAGAGTCCTGACCATTGAAGAACAGCATGAAAGGGGGCTAACAAAGCATGCAGAGTAACAGATGGACTACAGTCAGTAATTGTAGAACTACAAAGTGCTTAGTGGAGCTGATAACATGGACAGTGTGTAGAAACAAGGAGGTGGTTTTAATGTTATGGCTGATCTGTGTGTGTGTGTATATGGTAACAGACTACTTAAAACAGTTTATACAAGGCAGGCATAAAAGTAAAAATACATATATTAAGAATGAAACATTCAATTTACATGAACCAGCTAGGGGTGCAAGGCTGTAAATGGAACAGGAGGGGTGTCCACATACTTTTGGCCATATAGTGTCCATATAGTGCCCTGCTTTTGTCTTTGGGGCGGCACGGTGACTAAGTGGGTAGCACTGTCGCCTCACAGCAAGAAGGTCCTGGGTTCGATCCCCAGGTGGGGTGGTCTGGGTCCCTTCTGTGTGGAGTTTGCATGTTCTCCTCGTGTCTGCGTGGGTTTCCTCTGGGTGCTCCGGTTTCCTCCAACAGACCAAGACATGAAAGTGAGGTGAATTAGAGACACTAAATTGTCCAGGACTGTGTTCGATATAACCATGAATGTAACCAAAGTGTAAAACATGACGTTAAAATCCTAATAAACAAACTTTTGTCTTTGAAATCTTTGTTTGCAATGGCAGTGCAAAGAAATTCTTTTTATTTAAAATGTAGGATAGAAGGAAACATTTGCTCTGGTTATACGATTTTTTGTTTTGTTTTTTGGGTCTTTGTGTGTGTGTGTGTGTGTGTGTGTGTGTGTGTGTGTGTCTGGCAGGATTTTGCTAGGTAGGGGTAAAATTGTTGCCAAGGCCTATTTTCAGATTCCCCTGGGCCCCACAAACCCACGGGCCAGATCTGTTTCATAGAGTTTTAAAATGCTAAAATCTTCTCTCAAAGTTTCCACAGAGACGGCAAAATTGCTTTAAGAAACAGTAATATAGACAAGCAATGTTCTTCTCTGACAATTGCTGCTGTTTTCATTGTATAGTAAAACCTGATAAAGACTTGGGACCAATTTGGGACTTTACTGAGCTTGTTTAAATGTGGGAAGGTAACTATTGTGCTGATATTGTTTTTTTTCTGTATGTGTATTATGTAAATAGGCTATTCCAGCAATATTAATATTACATATAAATTCATTGCCTTTTATTAGTGTTTTGTTACACTTAGCTCCAGTATAAGTGAATATTAATTATAA
The DNA here is from genome assembly GCF_030014385.1 of Trichomycterus rosablanca. Lineage (NCBI taxonomy): Eukaryota > Metazoa > Chordata > Actinopteri > Siluriformes > Trichomycteridae > Trichomycterus > Trichomycterus rosablanca. The sequence goes on along the minus strand of NC_085991.1, from coordinate 34,194,398 downwards.
ATATTCTAGTAAATTGTATATAAGTGTAAATATTTTAATATGTATAACAGCTCCAGTATACATTGTCACCTAGATGTACTAAAGCTTTTTTCAGTTAATTTGGCCATATTTTGCATGTAATACCTTGCATTTAATGTAAGAAAGTGACACGTGAGAATAAATCATCTTTTTTTTTTTTTTTACCGATCTGGCATAACATTATGACTTCCTAATATTGTCTTGGTCCCCCTTTTGCTGCATCATACACAACAAACAGTGATGCACTGTGTATTCTGACACCTTTCCATCAGAACCAGTATTAACTTCTTCAGCAAGATGAGCTACAGTATATCGTCTGTTGGATTGGCCCACATGGGCTAGCCTTCACTCCCCACGTGCATCAATAAACCCTGGCCGCCCATGACCCTGTGGCCGGTTTACCACTGTTCCTTCCGTGGACCACGTTTGATAGATACTGACCACTGCAGATCGGGAACACCCCACAATGGCTGCAGTTTTGGAGATGCTCTGACCCACTTTGTAGCTCTACATTTACTGACTGTAGTCCATCTATTTTTCTACATACTTTTTAGCCTGTTTTCACCCTGTTCTTCAATTGTCAGGACCCCCACAGAGCAGGTATTATTTGGGTGGTGGATGATTCTCAGCACTGCAGTGACACTGACATGGTGGTGGTGTGTTAGTGTGTGTTGTGCTGGTATGAGTGGATCAGACACAGCAATGCTGATGGAGTTTATAAATACCGTGTCCACTCACTGTCCACTCTATTAGACACTCCTAACTAGTTGGTCCACCTTGTAGATGTGAAGTCAGAGACGATCGCTCATCTATTGCTGCTGTTTGAGTTGGTCATCTTTTAGACCTTCATCAGTGGTCACAGGACGCTGTTGGCTGGATATATTTAGTTGGTGGACTATTCTCAGTCCAGCAGTGACAGTGAGGTGTTTAAAAACTCCAGCAGCATTGCTGTGTCTGATTTACTTTAACAGCTCGCTCTCCTTCTTTCTCCTCTCAAAAAGAACAAAAGTGCAAATGAAAATAATGAGATGACAGAAATGTGCTTATACAACACTTTTTTCTTCTGTGTTTATTTTCTTCTTAGATTTTTGGGCTGCTAAAGTGCTTACTGAAATAAAACAGATTCATGGGGAATTATGCTTTTTTTCTCTTTTGTTTTCTGTTAGTATATATTTAGCCACCTATCTCTTACCCAGAAAGCATTGATATTTTAGCACTGCCATAGAATTAATTAAAGAAGCTTTAGAGACGCTTCAAAAAGCTGCCATCAAATATTACTGTGACTTCCATACAGAATAGCAAATGAGCTGAAAATAAATGAATAGGCTTGTGAAAAATGCAATGTACACAAATTCCTCCCTACTGCAAAAATAGTCAATTATCTAAGACATGTTTTGATGTATTTACAGGTTTTCTTATTTGCTCAGTCAATCTCTGAGACTCCTTACAGTGAGAAAGCTTTTACAGTTGGGCAAAAATAAATGTTTAAATAACCATATGTGCAAATAGACTTAAAACATGTTGCTAAACTAAGTTATTTCAGATATTAGTATGTGGACACAGTTACAGTTACCTGGTCATGCATTAATGTTAGAATTTGCAAGTACAGTATACAGTTGTCATCAACATTATTGGCACCCCTGAATATCACTGAAGTACACTAAGTAAAATACCTCCTGAAATAAAGTGTTCAGTCAAACTGCTTGAACATATTTGAAACTCATGTTTGATATAGAAAAGAACATGACACAAAAATAACAAAATAAAAACTTGGAAACCAAGTATTATGGAGAAATTAGTACAGTGGTACCTTGAGACTCGATGTCAGTTGGTTCTGGTAGTGCCGTTGAGTTTAAAATACGTTGCGTTTCAAGGTATTTTCTCCCATAAGGATATATGGGAAACCTGTTAATGTTTTCTAAGGTCCCGTGGAACTGCATGTATTTTAGTCTAAATAATGGGGTTGTTTTTGACACTTATATACTGAAAATAACACAAGTATAAAATAAAAAATCAATAAAAAATGCACTTTACCTTTACTTCTTTACTGTTACCTTATGCTTCTTAATTATGGAGATGCTTGATCCTGGAATACCGTATTCCTTAGCAAGCTTAGTAAAGGCGCATTCACATGAGAAGTGACAAAATCGCTTTTGCACTGCCTGTGTCGTCATTTCCTACAGAGTGTGATGGTGCACAAAGTTTAACGTGACTTATTGTACTAAAACAAGTGAGGAATTTCATTAGTGGAGAGAACTTATGAGCAGTAATAATTAAGAGAGGTTTAGTGTTTCTATGTCATTCTTTTAAAACATTAAGTCCCGGTAAGCTTTTTTTTTTTTTAATGATAAGCATTTTAGACTCTCTTGGAAAAGCTGATTCCTAAAATTCCTCAGCACCCCGAGCTATAACACAAGTTTAAAAGTGAAACAGGAGGAAAAAACAGCTAAACACAGATACATGTGAATGCCTTAAGAGTAAATTTGACGGTTATCCCACACAAATGCAGATTCATCTCTTAGTCGCACTTTGATGGCGTTTTACTGCACCGCTCAAGTCAAGCGCTGAACAAAGCAACAGTTGCACATACGATGAGTTTAAGGGTACAAATTTCTCGACAAAGGGTGTCGTTTCAAAGATTTTGAGTTTAGGGGCCGTCAAGTTACAAGGTACCACTGTATATACACAAACACACAGTTTATACATCACAGAATATCCTTAGTCTCTAGAGGCCAGCACATCTGTGCAGAAGTGAACTGCTGTTGGCGGTGAAATTGAATCTAATGTACATGTTTTACTTCATTTCATGCAGGGAAACTAACAGAACCACACCTGTCTCTGAACTCTGTCAAATCATCTCACACTACAGCCACACACACATACTCGGACACAGACCGAGCTATGAATCTGAAGTGTCTTAATTAAAACATTTTTCTTTAATTCTGATATTTTAATGTGTTTGTGTGGGTGCTGGTGCGTGGGTGTTGCTGGATGTCTGTGTGCAGTACTGCTTGAATAACAGTGATCCTCTTTCATCTTGTCGTAAACTGAAAGGATGTCATGAGCTGCCATGTCGTCTTCTTTATCTGTGAGCGCTTCTTGACAGATGCTTCATCACCTTCTCATAGTTTATACAGAACAAAGCTTCCCTTCTACGCTCAACCTCATCGCTTTCATTAGCAGAATTATGAAGAGGCTTTGTTTTCTGTCAGTGCTGTACGATTGTATGATTGGACCTCATGCAGTGCCATGATCAGAACAGCTGTGTTCGGAAAAATGGATGGAGAGATGGAGAGAAATGAAACAGAAATGAAGTTAGAAGCAGGAGGAATACACACCTGTTATTCACTGTTCTTCTTATTAAAAAAAAAAAAAAAGCATACAAGGTAGAAAAGTTGATATCAGAATAGCAATTTTAATTTTCTGTTTACTTTAATTTTAATCACTGGTATCATTAGGTCTCAGAAGAAGGTCCTGGGTTCGATCCCCAGGTGGGGCGGTCCGGGTCCTTTCTGTGTGGAGTTTGCATGTTCTCCCCGTGTCTGCGTGGGTTTCCTCTGGGAGCTCCGGTTTCCTCCCACAGTCCAAAGACATGCAAGTGAGGTGAATTAAATCCACTAAATTGTCCATGACTGTGTTCGATATAACCTTGTGAACTGATGAATCTTGTGTAATGAGTAACTACCGTTCCTGTCATGAATGTAACCAAAAGTGTAAAACATGACGTTAAAATCCCAATAAACAAACAAACATTAGGTCTCAGTGTTTGTATAACTATATTATTATGCATTGTAACCAAAAAATGGACTGGATAGTAAAACCTATTTATACACATATATATAAAAAGAAGAATCTATATCTTTATTTACCTGTAAAAAGTGTAAGACTTTTTAGTGGTTTGTAAACACTAAGGGTGTGTTTGAAAACCTAGTGAGCTCTCTACACAGCATTTTATGTCATTCTGTTCGAATTCTTAGATGCCTTAAAATGCTGTCTAGTAAGGCACCTTAAATCTAAATGGTACTTGAATAGGCCTGAATAACGAGGGAGCATCCGAAGCTTCCTTAGCGGTGTAGGCAATCCCAGAATTCAGTGCGGCACAATTTTTCTCACAAAAAAGTCACAAATATGGCGGACAGTGCAGAGCAACGAAGTTATTTTCAAATGTAAATAAATTATCTTTGATCTTTAATTGGTATAAACGTGTACAAGTGTCATTTATTTGCAAATTCGGGCTTGTCAGTGAGTTTGACCATTTTGGGGCACAGAGGGAGATGTTAGTTGACATGCTAGCGCATTGTGCCACCTCATCCCATTGGTTTGAATGGCATGAGGCTAACTGTGTTAGCTTAGTAAGCAAAAACTGATGGAATCACTGTCTAAGTAGTGCGTTCGAAGAACCTGACTTATAAGTCAATGCCTTATTAGAATCATCTTTATTTAGGCAGCGCTATGTAGGCAGCTCACTAGGTTTTCGAACAGGCCCTAAGACATTAATTGCTGTAGTGGATTTTTTTTTATTTCTGCTTGAAATGAGACTTCAGCTGTTGATTCTTTTCTTCATGCTGCTCCATACATTTACAATAAAAGACATATCGGTACTGCAGGCAGGCCAATCAAGCACATGCATTCTGTGTCTACTGTGTCTATGGTTGTAGCACATACAGAATGAGGCCTGGCATTCTCTTGCTCAAATAATCATGGACTTCCCAGGAAAAAGATGTTACCTTGATGAGTCTCTCTCTTTCTAAAAACCCAATGCCATGGGCACTAATGCACCACCATATCATGACAGATGTTGGCTTTAGCTTTATCTGGGTGGTTCTTTAACTCAATGCCTGTTTTTCCCAAAAACAAGATAAAATTTCTGTCAGATCATTTCAGATTTTTTAATAATGATGCACATACCGGCCACAAAAATGTCTTTAGGTTTTGCATTATTATATATATCAGGATACATTAAGTAATTCTTGAGTAAATTACTTATTTGCTCACTCATGCAGTCCCAATATCTTCTCCTCCTTTTATGTCATTACTCTTCTTGGAACAAGTGTGCCATCTACTGAGAAACACGATGTTAAAACACACACACACACACACACACACACACACACACGGGCTGACAAGTAAGGCCACTGAAAACAGGATGAGAACTCTAATGTTGAAAGGCATATTGGCAACTCCAGCTTAAAAGCAGAGACAAAAGCAAGAGAATCTGCAGAGACTCAGCACAAAATGGGCACTGTGGAATTGAGTGTCCTTGGTGGTATGACTGAAAAGCAGAACTACAGCACAGGTCATGTAATGATTCCTGAACTGAGCTACTGCCAGGAGCCCTAATCATTTGTTCAGTCACAACAAGGGCTTCCTTACTTGCCACATTTACTTTACCAAATCAATGAGATGAACAGTTAATTTAGTGCTACCGTACTACAATAAGGGCTCGTCTTTCCCAAAGTATGTTACAGCTAGTAGAGAGTGGAGATGGAGGCTGGGGAGTGGGAAATAGATGAATGTAAATGGAGGCTTTTAATAAGGAAAGGGAAGTAAAGGGATCACTGCATGTATTATTCATACTTGCTTCCATTCGCTGAGCTCGCAAAAAGTCCGATAGAACCTCCTGTTGTTTGACAAATCAGGTCTAAGCCTTTGACATACAGTATATAGAACTGACTGAATTTCTCTGAATGTAGAAGTGAGAACAATGAAGGAAAGAGGAAAAGTGTGTGGCACTATAGAGACGTGAAGTGTGAACAGCAGATACGCAGGGGAAGCAAAAGTGTCATCGGGAGAGAAGGTGTGATGCACAGAGTGCAGAAGCTTCAAGGGAATAAAACATTGACATGATTTATTTTTATGACTCACTTCCTAGCTGTAAGTTTCATTTATTCAATTATATTATCCACCAACTATTTATGGAATAAAGTTATTTAAAACTTACACTCACTGGGCACTTAAGTAAATACACAGTATTGATATATTACACATATACATTTATCAATTATTTCATGGTGGCATGGTGGGCAGCACTGTCATCTTTCAGCAAGAAGGTCTTAGGTTCGACTCCCAAGTCTTGCAGTCTGTGTCCTTTTTATGTGGAGTTTGTATATTCTCCCGGGGCCATGTGGGTTTTCACTGAGAGCTCCGGTTTCCTCCCACAGTCCAAAGACATGTAGTCAGTTTAATTGGAGATGCTAAAATTGCCCTTAGGTGTGTGTGTATGTCTGTACTTCAATGGACTGCCGCCTTGTTTATGTGAGCTTTGCGCTCATTACGAGCTGGGATATGCTCCAGAACCCCCAGTGACCCTGATTAGGATAAGTAAGTAAGATAATTATTTTATAAGCTACACTTGTTACACAGATGGACTTTTAGGGTATACAATTACTTACTACTTACCTACTTTCTGTCCTTGAAGTAGACTGTTGGAACATGATTTGTCCACAGGAATTAAAGAGATGTCAGAGCAGTGTTGTAATCTGTCAACAGGTCCAAAATGTCCTTTTTTTAATGAATGCAGTGTTCCTGTTTCGCTGGCACTTAGTTAATAAACCAAAATGCCATGCTGAGTACTGAGTGTAGTAAAAATGGATTTAGGACCTAAGGGTGAATGGGAATTGAGTGTATAATGAATGAGCATGTAAATCCAGGTAGTTTAGCAAGAGTCTGGATTATTGTCAGCAAGCGTGAGCATTTTTATGTACAGTTTTGTTTTTATATAGTGTGTATTCTCTAGTTTGGTAAGGCACAGGAGAGCTACTGCAGAGAGACTAAGCTAATGTGACATGAGAACTGGAGCATTCACCCTCAGCGTTTTCACCTTTTCCACTCCTGAAGGCTAATCAACAACTGTATGTGCAAAAACTTGCAGGAGGCATCAAAACGTATGTATGAGATGTGAAGGTAAGTAGGAAAATGCTCCCATTATTCTCATCAGCTGCTCAGTCTGTCAAGAGCCAGCCATAAACTCTTAACCTCAGCACTTCTCAGGAGAACCTAGAAACCACACAGAGTCAAAAACACACGGCCTCACTCTGTTGAGCTGCTTAAATTATTATACATTTTACTTTCTTTTTGTAACACTCCTTAACATTTACTATAAATTCTGCACTCATTATGCATTATGAATGTATTTATAACATTCTCAACCTTTATTACACGTTAAAACGTCTGACTTATGCATGTGTAAATATTTAAGTTGCATGAATACTAAGTTCAAAAAGCATTAATATGGAATACAAAAATGTTAGGTTGCATAATGCATTATACAACAGGTAGTTCTGTCCACAAATATGAAAATATGTTATTTTTAACATACCTGTATAACTGCATCCTGGATACTAAATTGAGGGCCTTTAACTTAGGCAAGCAATTTGATTATTAATAATGAATAAATTAGAATAACTTGTTTGTTGTGGCACATGTAGATGAGTCAGATTCTGAAGAAGAATGTGACATTAGTATGGCAAATATAGGACCCAGCATTACCCTTAAACCAAAAATTTGGGAATCTGATGGTGCACCAATGAAAGGTAATAAAGTTTTATTTGATACCAATGACAGATCTTTTCAACCTATTCAGTTTTTTTGTTTGTAGCACTTGATTTTGTTTTACACTGGCATTAAGACTTTTCAGAAGATTTACATACTACATGTTATATTGCATTATTATTGATAGTTTTGTTTAGGGTAAAGCTTTTAGTTTTAGGACAACTCTTTACTAATACAGTATAAAAAACTAAGAAAAACAAGATAAACACAGCTGTCCACCTAGTTACACACTGACATGCTATTGCTTTAGTTCATACACTGATCAGCCATAACATTAAAACCACCTCCTTCTTTCTACATTCACTGTCCATTTTATCAGCTCCACTTATCATATAGAAGCACTTTGTAGTTCTACAATTACTGACTGTAGTCCATCTGTTTCTCTACATACCTTTTTAGCCTGCTTTCACCCTGTTCTTCAATGGTCAGGACCACCACAGAGCAGGTATTATTTAGGTGGTGGATGATTCTCAGCACTGCAGTGACACTGGCGTGGTGATGGTGTGTTAGTGTGTGTTGTGCTGGTATGAGTGGATCAGACACAGCAGAACATGCTAGTGTGAATGCATGGAAAACAAATTTTAATTTTCTTTCAAGAATATGATACAGACTGACCAACACTATTACGCTAAATCAGCATTGAAAATTGACTTTACTTTTAATAGCCTTCTACAATGCTGGAGCTTCTTAAAACGGAAGATTTTCTTTTAAATAGAAGTGTTATTTACCTGCTATTAAATTGTTTTCCAACAAAATCCGCCCAATTTGGCGGATAATCGCCCAAGCTGGCAACACTGGAATGCGCAGAGAAGCTGGCGCTTTTACTTGTAGCGCGCCACGAATACTACTAAATAGTACTACTTCTGTAATTGTGTTGGTGGTTGACATTTATGTTGAGTGTATTACTGCACTGTTTTGGTGAAGAACTACTCATCTGAGGTGCGCTGCTCCTGCGTGCAGAAATGCTTCCGCAAAAAAATTTCCGGCAAAGCGGTGGTGGGGGGGCCAGAGGGGTGGCCGAAGATTACTTTATGGTGGCCATGGCAACCACTGGCCACCCCCTGGCTCCGCCCCTGCCAAGAAGAAAGCAAAAATATCTTTTCACTAAGGAAAATGACAAAAATAGTAACGCACAGTAACTTGGATAAGTAACTTTAATCTGATTACTGGATTGGAAATAGTAACGCGTTAGATTACTCGTTACTGAAAAATGTGGTCAGATTAAAGTAACAGACCATCAGTGACTCCTACCTAGTTGGTCCAGCTTGTAGACGTAAAGTCAGAGACAAGCGCTTATCTGTTGCTGCTGTTTGAGTTTGTCATCTTCTAGACCTTCATCAGTGGTTACAGGACACTGCCCATGGGGTGCTGTTGGCTGGATATTTTAGGTTGGTGGACTATTCTCAGTCCAGCAGTGACAGTGAGGTGTTTCAAAACTCCATCAGCATTTCTGTGTCTTATCCAATCATACAAGCACAACACACACTAACACACCACCACCATGTCAGTGTCACTGCAGTGCTGAGAATGATCCACCACCCAAATAATACCTACTCTGTTGTGGTCCTGTGGAGGTCCTGACCATTGAAGAACAGGGTGAAAGCAGGCTAAAAAGTATGTAGAGAAACAGATGGACTACAGTCAGTAATTTTAGATTTACAGAGTGCTTCTATAGTGATCGGTGTATATTTCATTGCAGAGCAAAAAGCAACCTATCAAACAACTATTTTGGTGAATACAATTTATTTATTTTAAATAAAGGTATTACAGTCAATATATTTGCTTTATTCATATATTCACTTAATATTTTTAAAGTCCACATTATGCAACTGAATCCTTTTCTCATGTATTTAATTATATATTTTGTACACTCCAGGGCAAAAAATGTTACAAAATGTTACCAAAGTTTTTTCAAATGGTCTTAATAAAGAAAACTTGGTGTAAAAATGATAAATAATTAAGATAAAACACACCAGACCTGTTTCACTATTTCACTATTTTCATTATTGAAATCGCATTGAGCATTTTTAGTTTTTAACTGCTTACTTGCTTATATCGAATTCTTATATCTTATATCTTATATCGAGTCCTTACGTGATCACTTTTGAGACGGTCCCTATCAAGCAACACAAACAGCAAACATCCAATGTGAAACTAACTCTACATCAGTTGTTCACCAAACAAAGACTGCTAGGAGAAATACTGGCCCTTACGTAACAGGTACAGGAAGATTTCTGCAATATATCAGACATATGTAATAAAGGTACAACAATATTAGCGGTTATGAAGAAAATAATTTATATTTTTAAACAAAGACTGCTTGGAAAAATACTGGCCTTTACTTAACATATACAGGAAGATTTGTGGAATATATTGGTATTTTGTAATAAATGTGCAACGATATAAGTAGTTATGAAGAAAAATATATGTATATATACATTTATTGATAATGCTATGCACTGCTCTACAGCGACACATCTGGTGGGGTCAGGCTTCACCAGCCCCTAATGTAGAGATGCCTCTGCACACTACATAATGCACACATAATATAGCAATGTCCACATTTACTGCTTTTATTATGTTACGTGGAGACATAAACTGTTGTACTGAACTAAAACTAAAATTTGGTCCTGCTCTAATGAAACTTGGCTACCACTGACCTTCAAGCCAAAGTTTTTATGTCCTTTGGTGCAGAGACTTATGCCTAGTTCACACTACACGATTTTTGCCCCGATTTTCACTCGGCAACTGGTCGGTGTTAGATTTGCCGGCTCAGGAGCAACTTTGCGTTTGCTCTCAATCGCTATGTGTGAACTCTCAATCATTATGTGTGAACTACTCACCAAGCGGCTCAAAGAGGACCGAAGAGAGATTTCTAGCTTGTCTAATATCTGGATCTGAGTTGCCCGACTGGTAATGAGTGCTATGTCGAACAGCCAATGAGAACGCAAGATACGGGGTGAGGGGAAACGCAGGGGAGGGGTAGGGGGCATAATATAGTTTATATCAGAATACATCGGCACACACACAAGTTTTACAGTATTTCTGACCTTATCGTTCTCTACAAAACATAACACCAATGTTGCATTGCAAAAAATATTTATTAACCTCCAACTCACTATAGAACAATCCATGCTGTTCCAAATCCACTCAGATTCATTTATTTTTTCTCCTTGATTTTACGCTGCACATCAGCGCACAAACTTTGATCGCTCGCTACTTGTTGACATGCATTTTTGGACGTGGTATCATTAAACCTTTCGTCACTTCTCGCGTGTGTTTTCATGACAAAACGTAGCTTGGGAGACCAGAGAAGCTCGCCTGCGATTCCAGTTGGTGATAGATCGTGTAGTGTGAAACCCCCTATCGCCGATCAGTCGTGTAGTGTGAAAGCCACACCGACTTAAAAGACTCCCGATTACAAGAGATCCAGTCGTGTAGTGTGAACTGTACAGCGACCTGACGACTTGGAAAGTCATGTAGTGTGAACTTGGCATTAAGTGACATATTGTTGGAAAGAATATTAGCTTATCTGTTATTTTGTTTTGTATCAACATGTTTCTAATAGCATTCAATGAGCTTGGACATGTTTTGCATGTTTGCATGTTTTTATTTACCCTCAGTAAATCAAGGCCTTAGAGACAGTGGCTCTACACAAGAAATGTCACCTTGCAGTCATGTTCAGATTGGTTATCCAGGTGATCTGGTATTGCAGTGGTGGGTATTAAAGTGTTCAGTCGTGCTCAGATTAATGTTGTGTGAGAGTGCATTTTGCATTGTTAACATTTCAGCAGAACATCTCTGCCATCTAGTGATGAAAGTAAAACAGTTTTTATCATGGTAATGAGTCTCCTATAGTCTCAGTTACTCACCGATACCCCACTTTGAGAACAATCATTGAGTCATCAGAGCAGGTTTCTTTAGTTTAATACAAACCTTATTTCTGAAAAAGTTAAAATATTTAATAAAATTAAAAAAAAAACCATCAGCTGTGCTTTGTTAATTCTATTGAACCTTGATTTAACTGACAAAAGTACAAGGAAATTAGTTTTAATGTTTTGTTGAAGATATAAACGCATTTGAATAGAATTCTACACCCACCACACAATCAGAAAAATTGGGACAGAGTTAAAATACACTATTTTGAAACATTCCACAATAAGCAGGCATCAGGTAAAAGGTGAGGGTATCATGTAAATGCTCCCTCTTTGCAAACATGGATCGTAGATTGCGATTTTGTGCCAAACTTTATAAGAATCGTCAAACACTACAAAAAAAAACATTTCTCAATACAACAATTTTAAGCTTAAATGCTGCTAGAGGGGTGGCACGGTGGCTCGGTGGGTAGCACTGTTACCTCACAGCAAGAAGGTCCTGGGTTCGATCCCCAGGTGGGGCAGACCAGGTCCTTTCTGTGTAGAGTTTGCATGTTCTCCCTGAGTTTGTATGGGTTTCCTCCGGGCACTCTGGTTTCCTCACACAGTCCAAAGACATGCAAGTGAGGTGAGTGACTGTGTTTGACATTAAACTTGTGAACTGATGAATCTTGTGTAACGTGTAAAACATGATGTTAAAATCCTAATAAATAAATGCTGCTAGATTTTCTTAGCTCAAGTTTACCTCACATGGCCCAAAATGCCGTGGAAACATGCTGTGGTCAAATTAGAAACATTGACGTCAAGTTCTTGTCAAAGATAAAAACCCAACCGGATTGTTATCATCAAAAGGAGCAAAAGCTAACATCTGTCATGGTATGGGGTGCATCAGTGCCCACTACATGGGTGATTTGCATATGTGTAAAGGTCGCATCAATGCACAGGCGTATACTGGTCTATGCCATGCCTCATTCTGCGAATGCTACAACAGTGGTGCTTGACTGGCCTGCCAGGAGTCCAGATCTGTCTTCTATTGAAAATGTATGGCGCATTATATAGAGGAAAATTAACAAAGCACAGTTTTTTGTTTTTGTTGCATTTTACAAAATGTCTCAGATTTATCAGAAATGAGGTCTACATTACAAAAAAAGTTTCCAGAACGGTATGGCTCATGCACGTTCCTTTCCTTTTTTAAACTCATTACAACCACAGAGAGAACAATGGAGAAAAGAGATACAAAAGAGAGACTACCAGCACAGGTGGAAATTCACTCTGGACAGGGCATCAATCACCGGCCACCATATACTCACACATTCATTCACTCAGTCACACCTAAAGGCAGTTTGGAGCAGTTAATCCACGTTCTTCATGTTTTGAGGGTAAAAGGAAACCCACAGTATAACATGTATAACTCCTTAATGACAATGAGTGGGTATGAATATTAAACCCAGGTTTGATAGACTAAACATGTTATAACTATGAAGTCTAAACATGTTATAACTCTGGTGGACTTGGAGTTTATCCATACCAGCTAAGCAAAATCTTACATATTTGAAACCATTTTCAAATTGTGCATCAGGTAAAACTGGGGTTGCACAGTTCCAGGATTTGTGAGGAGTTTCTTTTGCCAGTATGGATCAGTATGGTTTATTAAGAGTGTAAGTGAGCAAAGTAAGTAAAATAAGGAGTATGTAACACCTTGTTATGGATGCTGATGCTCCGTTTAGCCTATTTTCTGCCCTTTATCCAGTGTTTTAGCATAGAAGCTTTACCCACTTAATCCCTGATCAGGATCATGCAGTCACCAAAGTTCAAATATATATTTGTAGATTTATGTTTAATCCTAAAGATCAGATCAGCTCAGTTCTATTTCTGATGCAGTAACACAACTCTATAGTCATCCCTTTTTAATAAGATGTAAGTAAACACCTTTCTTAATGTACAGTATACAACTATTTACACACTAAAATTACTCAAAGCAGCATTAAAATTTTGGTGACATTATATCTACAGTATGTCAGAGCAAAAACTAAATGTACATGTTATCCACTGTCAGGCTGCCAAATATTGTTAAAAGGTCTTATTGGAATAGTATTTTAATGTTCTTTATTCCAGCATATTTCTAAATCATCCAAATGATCCAAAACCAGACATACCAAAACTTTTTAATAAAGATTTGTTTAACAACTGACTATACAGCATTCAAACCTACATTCTTATATTATTACATTTCAGTAATAAACCATTGTGCAGAAAATAGAAGTCCATTAGGTGTCCTGTTCATTTCGGTAAGAGCCATTATCCAATTAGATTAGACTGCTGCTGGCTGCATTTTAACAACAGCACCAAACGGACCCATTCCATGCGTCTTAAACCTTTGTTAAATCACTATTCAAGTGCACTGCATATGGTAAAATGATGGCTTCATAAATCAGTATTGTGCACATTATGTACAATAACTGAAACGTTTAGACTTGTTTTAAATGTATTTATATGGAAATCATGTCTGAACATGAATGTCAGGGCTATTCTGCTTTGTTGGCACATTAGATTGGTCAGGACGACTGGCAGAATGTGTGTGTGTGTGTGTGTGTGTGTGTGTAGGTACTTTCTGTTAAAAGAAACACTTTTTATAAAACATTTCAGCACAGTGAAAAATGTTCAATTTGATTTGTACTGTATTGCTTTGGTTATGAGTTTTGTGTTCATTTTTGATTAAGCACTTTTTATAGTTTGAGATTTAATCAGGGACAGCACGGTGGCTCGGTGGGTAGCACTGTCGCCTCACAGCAAGAAGGTCCTGGGTTCGATCCCCAGACAGGGCAGTCCAGGTCCTTTCTGTGTGGAGTTTGCATGTTCTCCCCGTGTCTGTGTGGGTTTCCTCCGGGAGCTCCGGTTGCCCCCCACAGTCCAAAAACATGCAGTCAGTTAATTGGTTAATTGGAGATACTGAATTCACCTATAGGTGAATGGGTGTGTGTGTTTGTGTGTCTGCCCTGTGATGGACTGGCGCCCTGTCCAGGGTGTTACTGTGTGCCTTGCGCCCATTGAAAAGCTGGGATAGGCTGCAGCACCCCTGTGACCCTGATTGGATAAGCGGTTAAGAAAGTGAGTAAGTAAGTGAGATTTAATCAAAAGCATGATTATAAGCTCTCCATGAATGAAAGATGTATAAAAGAACAGACTGAGAAACGACAGAAAGGTAGTTATGCTGGCGTGCAGGTTTATTCACTTGTTAGTCCTTAATATTGCCTAGGGTGTCAAATGTATCAGGACTGGGCCTGTTGGCTCATTTAAAATCTTATCAATAAAAAAAAAAATCAGACCATGCTGGCAGTGTTTATATAACTTAATTTCTTTGCATTTAAACAGGTAAACATATTTAAAGAACATCAGTAGACATTTCTAATATTGATGCCCAGAGGCTGGTGTACTTAACCCTAAATCAGAAAATGTTGGGTCAGTATGAAAATGCTCATTTAAAAACTGTGGTGTTTCTTACATTCACTTTGACTTTTATGTCATTGCAGACAATATGAACTTAAAGTTATTTTTATGTTTCGTTTGGTCAACTTCATTTTATTTGTTAATGTACATCCATTCCTGCATTTCAGCCTGCAACACAATCCAAAGTAGGGACAGGGGCAATTTAGGGCTAGTACTATCTTTTATGAAATAAAAGTAAATGTAAGAAACACTGCATTTTTATTTGCATTTTCCATACTGTCCCAACTTCTGATTTGGGACTGTATTATCAATATTACATTCTTGTTTAACTTGTGGCACAGAAACTTCAAGATGACTCAGTCTTACATACACAATCACTTTCAAAAAATAAAAGCCTATGGCAATGTTTGTCAAAAAGCAGACGTTCAGTGACAGGCTGGGTATTACAGTGAAGGAGGATGAGAATGGTGATCACAGTGATGGTTAGGCCCTTGAAACAGAGCATTCAGTCCACAGAAAAAAAGCAAGCATTACTGTATATACACCAATCAACCATAACATTAAAACCACCTCCTTGTTTCTACACTCACTGTCCATTTTATCAGCTCCACTTACCATATACAAGCACTTTGTAGTTCTACAATTACTGACTGTAGTCCATCTATTTCTCTGCATGCTTTGTTAGCCGCCTTTCCTGCTGTTCTTTAATGGTCAGGACTATCCCAGGACCACTACAGAGCAGTGCTGGTATGAGTGGATAAGACACAGCAGCGCTGATAAAGTTTTTAAACACATCACTGTCACTGCTGGACTGAGAATAGTCTAGAAGATGACCAACTCAAACAGCAGCATTAGATGAGCGATCGTCTCTTACTTTACATCTACAAGGTGGACCAACTAGGTAAGAGTGGAGCTAACAGAGTGGACACAGTATTTAAAAACTCCAGCAGCGCTGCTGTGTCTGATCCACTCATACCAGCACAACACACACTAAAACACAACCACCATGTCAGTGTCACTGCAGTGCTAAGAATCATCCACCACCTAAATAATACCTGCTCTGTGGTGGCCCTGACCATTGAAGAACAGCATGAAAGGGGGCTAACAAAGCATGCAGAGAAACAGATGGACTACAGTCAGTAATTGTAGAACTACAAAGTGCTTCTATATGGTAAGTGAAACTGATAAAATGGACAGTGAGTATAGAAACAAGAAGGTGGTTTTAGTGTTATAGCTGATCGGTGTATATGCTGTGTGTGTGTGTGTGTGTGTATGTATGTATATATATATATATATATATATATATATATATATACGTATATATACAGTCCATTCTGTATATTTATATATACAGTCCATTCACAACATTACAAATGCATGTTTTGCTATTACAAAATCCATTAACACATTACTGTAATGGAAGAAAAATAAAGTCTAAAGCATAAATATACTAAAAGACGTTCTAAATGTATTTGTTTTGGCTCTATCTCAATTTGTTGATTTTATTAAAGCTGCACTATGTAACTGTACTGAAATTATTGTCACTGTTACATTGTAAGTTACATACAATGTACGTTACATACCACAGCTTTAACTCTTTTCAACAAGCTTCTATCTATCTAAACTTAGTCTGCAAAAGCTGCCCTTTCCAAATCATGAAAGCAGTAGTACAACAAGCTTTTTTGTTTTGGGTTTATTTTTGTAGCACTTTTTCTTAGACAGTCAAAATGCTTTTATATTATATTTACTGGCACATTTTCATTATACTCTTTATTGTTCAAGCTATCAAGTCTTTTTATTCATTAATTCTACTGTCTATGAGCTTTTCATATTAAATACATTGTTTTCTCAAACATCAATCTTAAGAGTGTTCTCAAACTTGCATTTCTGTGTAAGAACCAGGTGTGTTTGGACTGAAGGTTCTGTTCACCTGGACACATATTAAAATAGTTTTCTAGCCCGACTACTGATACAGTTATGGACCACACCATGAAGGCTGGGCTGGGCTGGTCTGCAGATAAAACTGAAGCTTTCTTGATTTACAGAGTAAAGAAGGCAGTAAACATAAGTAACATTACATGAAATGTTACATTAGAAAAGACAAGCAGCCGTTTAAATAAACTACTGACCAAAATCATTTTAAATAAATAACACAAACATTAAATAAGTTAAAAACAAAGAACCTAGCTGTACACGGTAGATTTAATGTTGGAATTGCTGCATTATTGATCATGGTTCAGAAGGAATTTGTCTGTGTGAAAATTACCATGCAGTGCCAAAACCGTTCCCTCAAACGCCCAGATCTTCTCTACTAACAGACCTCAGTATTCAAGTATGAAAACACCCTTCCTTAAATATTACATAGATTAGAGTGTAAATGTTTGCATCCCCTATATTTTTAAATAGAAATAAATGAAAATGTTTTCAAATTTGTTTAAAGTTAATACATTCAACAGTATTAACAAATAGAAAAAGAAAAGAAGAAAAAAGCTGTTCTACCATAACCCACATTGTCACAGATTTGTGGAAACAAGTATTTAACCACTTTTTAAATCATATTAATAAGACTTTTAACTCATTAAATATTTTAAAAAATATATTAATACTAAATATTAAAAAAATATGTATTTTATTTATAAACACACATGTTAATTTATATTGTCACTCTATTCAAAATGTACATATGTAAAAGTTACATAAGAACAAAGTCAAGTAACAGTAACTTTGAAATGGTTATATACACAAAATATATTACACAACAAAAATTAAAGTGGTGAAATACTTGTTTTCTCTTAGTGTATTGCACCCAGGTAGTAGAATAAACTTCTCTTGGTCAAAAGATTTAAGACTTACCTTTACATTAGATAAATAAGCAAACAAGAACCCTGCACTTACTTCACTGTATTTATTTTGTCTATTTTAGGATTTGGGGAAGCTACAGTAGACCCTTGAGTTACGAACGGTTTACCATACGAACATTTCGGGTTACAAATCTTTTTCAACTTAACGTACAAACAAATTTCAGATTACGAACCGAAATTTGCGAAACACGTGACGTCACGAACAAGTTGACTACAACCGTCTCTCTCTATATATACACAGTGAGCGAACATTCGGACAGAAGACAGTGTTTTTCCAATGTTTTCTTTATATTTTAAAGAATGTGCAGATGCGCAGTGTTGAGAAAATGAACAAATCTATTACATTTGTTGTTATATAATTTCTCCTGCCAGTAGCTGTCACAATGTATCAGACAGAGGGGACAGTGAGTGAGGGAGAAGAAGGAATCCGGCTCTGTAAAGTATTCTTTCTTTTGTGCAATTACACCTACAAAATACAACACTACTGAAATAAAGAAGGAAATAATAGAGAAATATGAGAGTTTTTGTTGTTTCTGGTATATACATTTTATAAAGAAGAAGGAAATGTATTACGGTGTATGGTACTGCACACGTACTGTACTGATGTCTATTCTATAATTTAAGATTAAGGGAAAATATACTTATTTATTTATATTTATAACAAAAAAGACTATTTAAGACATTAGAAAGGTTAGGTAAGGGGGGGTTTGGGAGGTCTGGCACGGATTAATTGTATTTACATTATTTCTTATTGGAAAAATAGGTTTAACTAACGAACATTTTGACTTAAGAACAGCCCTTTGGATCCAATTAAATTCGTAAGTCAAGGGTCTACTGTACACAAATATTAGAATGAGAAGACAAACACTGCACTGAAGATATTTAAAGCAGTTGAAAAAGGTTTTGAAGGAAAAGTGTAGTTCCATAGTATCTACAGAACATTCCAAAAGGAGGATGCAAATCTAAACTGGTCGCATTCTGTCATTTTGCTTTATTGTGATCAGGGTTGCAGTGGGTCCACCGCAACTCGGAAACACCACAAGCAAGGCAGTAACACACCCTGGACAGGCGACAGTCAGGCAGGGCATAACACACTCACACCCAGGGGCAATTTACAGCAGCCGATCCACTTATTGATGTCATTTTCAAACTCTTTACAGACAGTGACCGGAGGCAAGGACTGAACCCAGGTCCCCAGGACGCTGATACGGTGCTGTAGTGCAGTGTCTCCACATTTGCAGTATTTTAGAATGTATTATTCTGTATAACCTGCACTACTGAACCATTTTCGTTTCTAGTAATAATAACAAATGATCAAAGACGCCAAACACTTTACATTCCTTATTTGCTTTTAAATTAGTTTGAAAGGGGATGCAAATGTTCACGCTCAGCAGGACGTAAGCTCTTATTAGTCAAGCTCGTGACTGTATTATTCAGCCATTATGACAGTTCACATCACAGTAAGTGCTACCTTAGTTTTTATTTTATTTTATTTTTTTTTGTTCCTTTTTTACTTTAAGGAAATTAGTCAAGTACAGGGGCTCGGAGTCTTCAGTAAACAGGAAATGACTGAGTTGAAAGCCCAGTTCAACTCTGTCTTCAGAATAAGCTTTTTTGGTTTCACCTCTATTCACACTATTTACTTCTTTTCACCTTTTACACAGACATAAAAAATAATAAAATTAAAAAATATATTTTAGCATGTTTAGCATTACATAGAACCTTCAAGGAAAAATCCACTATTTGTGTAAACAGTTGACAACTTTCAGGTGAATGGGAAAAGGCACCAAGATTTATGTCAGTGGCATAAACAATGTGTACAATATTTTAATATGTTTTAGTAACGTATTACTAACACAAATGCTTTTCAAATGTTTGTGGACTGTAATGTAACCTTTGGGTAAGATTTATGTAGCCAGATAGGATCTTTTAATAAAAATACACATCTTAAAAATCAAGTTGTATTAAAGGTTGATGGAACAAGATCAATCACCACCCAGGAAACACAGGGTGAGAAGCAGAAATATAGCCTACAGCAACCACACACCATGTAGTCCTTACAAAAGCAAATATGGAGCAGGTTTCAGTGTTGCTGAAAGAGTTACATGGTGTTTGGGTGGATGAGGCGTATTATGTTATCTCTGCTTTTTTTCCAAATATCAAGATCATGTGGTACTTAGATTTGGACCTTGGTTACATTCATGACAGAAACGGTAGTTACTCGCTACACAAGATTAATCAGTTCACTAGTTTAATGTCAAACACAGTCATGGACAATTTTGTATCTCCAGTTCACCTCACTTGCATGTCTTTGGACTGTGGGAGGAAAACGGAGCTCCCGGAGGAAACCCACGCAGACACTGGGAGAACATGCAAACTACACACAGAAAGGACCCAGACCGCTCCACCTGGGGATCGAACCCAGGAGCCACGGTGCCACCCTTTTATAAAATTTAAAAAGACTGCAAGGATAGTACCATCCTGGCTGTTCTTACAATCTAAATATTAACATTATAGTACTAATGTAAGGGCAGTGGGGTGGTGCAGCAGTGTACTACACTTATCTAGAACCACTGAGACCCATGTTCGAATCTTAGCAGTTCTATCACCTGGCTGGGCATCTACACAGACATGATTGATTATGTCTGAGGGGATAGGTAGAGCCCTGCAATGGTTTCATGTCCCAACCAGGGTGTTCCTGCCCTGCACACAGTGTTTCCTATGCCCGCTGTGACCCTGACCAGAATAAAGCGATCCCTCTGCTTTTTTTCCCCCCTGTCTAGTCATGTCCAGTTTCTTCCAATTTCTTGTCAGTGCTGGTCTCAATCCCAGATAAAAACAGTACAAAGTCTAGTATACGGATCAGATCCAGATGCCTAGATATGGGGGTTGAAACCAAAGAAGCACCACTGAGACTCGTGTTCGAATCTTAGCAGTGCTATCCACTGGCTGGGCATCTACACAGACATGATTGGCTATGTCGGAGGGGATGGGTGGAGCCCTGTGATCATTTCATGACCTGTCCAGGGTATTCCTGCCTTGCACCCAGAGTTTCCTGGGCCCATCGCGACCCTGACCAGAATAATGCGGTTCCTCTGCTTTTTTTTCCTCCCCCTTTTTTTCCTCCCCAGTCTAGTCATGTTCAATTACTTCTAATTACAATTTTCCCCTACTTCTGCACTTGTCAGTGCGCTCTCAGTGCTGGACTTAAGCCCAGACAAATAGGTAGGGATCGGGTCAGAAAGGGCATCCAACGTAAAAACCAACGTAAAAGCCAAGACTATAAAAAAACTGTACTTATCACATCTGCTGTGGTGACGCCTAAATATGCGTTGTACTTAGGGGTTATACTTCTCTAAATTTAAAATGTACCTGGACCCTAGAACATTCTATGGTCCAACCAGCTTTCGAAAAGACATGTATTCTCGTTGCAAGATTATATCTGGCTCTTTTAAACCATAAAAGTATGGACATGAAAATTACCCACGTATTATAGAATAACTTTGATTTATCACATAGGAGCAACAGTTTGTATTAACTGTATCTTATGTTGGTCTGTGGTTTCTGTTTTGATGCTTTTTAATAATTCAGCTTCTAACAAACAAACTTTAAATCTACAGTGTACCTAGAAGTAAAGCGTTTCTATTCTTAGATATACCAGTAAAGTAGCTTGTTCTTTTGAATGACCATAATGACCCTTGATCTTTGACCATTTGTTGCTTTTGATGGATAACATAGCAAGTCTGAGAGAACTAAACAGGCTTCCAACCCAGGACAGCACCTAGACGGAGCTACATTCTGTTTTAATAAACATTTAAAAAGAAACACCTAAATATTTTGGCTTCAGGTTGAAAGTCCATAGTTTTTATTCATTTTAAGGCTTTTTTATTTCCCATCTAGCTTTCTTATCATTCACTGTCTCCTTCATTGCTTTTTGCTCTTCTTGAACAAGCTCTTAATTTTTGAGCGCTTTTTCTCGCTGGTTTCACAAGAGTCCGAAGGACTGGTGGAGGAAACAAGCTGCCTGGCTTCTTTGCTCATTTTCACATCTACGTCCAGAGAGCTTATGGAAGTGTTGCGTCCTTCTGGGGGGGTCCCGCCAGCCGGCAGCTGGCCCAGGCTGTAAGACTTTTCTAGCATGCCATTATAAGCTGCCACTTTTGTGCCGGGCTGAAAGGTCAAACTCTGGGATTCCGGAATAGTGGCAGAGCGAGTGAGGTCAGGAGAGCCCTTGCGGATTGAGGTGGTGTCAGGGGAGGAAAAAGCCATAACAGATGATGAGATGTCCAGGGTGGTGGCTTGTGAATCCTGGGCTAACAGAAGAAATTCCTCACGGGAGATCTTCCGCTGAGGAGTTTCTGCATCTAGAGGACATGAGCTTGTCATCTGCTTTCTTCCCAAAGAGGAACTCACAGAGTCAGAGTCTGAACATGTATCCTGAGAATCTCTGCAGACCAGAATTACAACAAGTTTTATGCATATATTTTATTAACATTAATTCTACATACATGTCTAGAGATACATATGTAGATCTTTTTACACTACAGCTCACGTGTGTGTATAAATAGTTTAATAGTTATACCTTTTCATTTCAACGCTGAAGAAAATATGTTCGTCGTCCGCCTCTGATCTGTATGCACCTGGTGCTGAGGCCATAGACAGCAGATCAGGATCGGCCAATACCAGAGAGGCCTGTGGGGTAAGGAGACTCCGCCGAGATCGACACAGACTGCTGTTACGCTTTAGAGGAGGACGTGCCAACGGAGCTAATAAGGTTTAAAAACAGAAATTATATTTCAAAATTATATATTTTTTAGATTTAAATGATATTGCTAATACTTTATCCTATTACTTAATGGAGCAATAATCAAAAACTTTACAGATTATTTATTGTATTTACATGTTTTTTTACAGAATGTGCTCTCACTGAGATGAGATTACATGCTTTATTTGCACTTTTTCCCAATTTTCCTCCAAATCTAGTCGTATCCAATCACCCGATTGCCAGTCAACACAACCACCATGCCATGCAGCCACTGTTGGGCCCTTAAGCAAGGCCCCTAATCTTATCGGCTGCGCTCAGACCCTAGCTTCCAACCAAGCTGGGACATGCGAAAAAAGAATATTGTTGTATTGTA
This sequence comes from Trichomycterus rosablanca, assembly GCF_030014385.1. NCBI lineage: Eukaryota > Metazoa > Chordata > Actinopteri > Siluriformes > Trichomycteridae > Trichomycterus > Trichomycterus rosablanca. The sequence goes on along the minus strand of NC_085991.1, from coordinate 34,171,508 downwards.
CACCTGTATAAGTATATATGATAAATAAATGAATTCTATTCTATTCTAGATGGGTTTAGATGGTCACCATGTGACCACAGTGGGTTAAGTGGCTTATTGGCTGTTGATACATTAAATGTACCTAATGTGTGCTGCACTGGGGATGAGTCACTAAAGTATTAAGTAGGTTCAGCTGTAGAATGTAGGGTGCATGCTAAGCTGTGGTTTTGTAGTGAGCACCGGTGGAACAAGGATTAACTATAATAACGCTTTTACAGATCTGAGGTAATGTTTTTAATGTTTCTTTAAATTTCTGCCATGTACTTAGGTCTTGCTTTACTCATAAGCTTTACTTATTTGGATTTATCTACAGACCTCTTAAAGTGTTTCATCTTCTGTGTGATCTGCATTCTTGTATTAAATACATTTATAGTTATAATCTGGTTTGTTTAATGTATTAGCTTCAAATTTCTTAGCACTGTATAAGAGGCATTGTCTGTACTGCTTTGGGTTTTTAGGTTTTAGTGTTTAGCATGTCCTGCATGTCACACATAACACAAAACCACTATGGCAGATTCAGCAAGCTGATTTTACTTAGGCTATAAAAAACACAATTACATGCAGTCTGGATGTGGCAGTATAGTGAAACCATTGTGAAATTTCACTTTAGACTGGGCTGTAGCCATGAAATGAACATTGGGGTGACCAAATCTACCTGGTGGGGGTATATTACTGATAACTGATAGGAACATTGATTACACAATGATATTTAAGTAATGAATATGTGTATTTATAATTTTATCAGTATTAATATTTTTGAGAATATCTGAATATTGGGGGGGGCGGGGGCATATCTTCATTATATATTGTGATTAAGGTCTTGTTTTAGAAGGAAATGTAGAAGAAGAAAAATGCCTTTATTGAGTTTTCTTCACATACGCCAGTTTGAGCAGGTTTAGCTGTTACATGGCACTGCTGGGTCCAACAGTGATTGCTCGGTGGGGTAGGAATTCTAACCTTCAACTTTCTGATTTGTTTACACACATGTACTCATATAAATGTCTATATTATTAACTAAATAATTTGATTAAAAAAAATCTTTTACAACTGTCATTTGACTGAATATGTAAACAAACAAAAGGTTCTTACAACTGTACTGTGTAACAATAGGAGGTGTGTCCTCATCAAGATCGTCCACGCCCCCTGCAATGGGGTAGGGTGGCAGTGAGACTCGTGGCATCACCACCCAGCTGTGCTCCGAGTACAGGGATGCACTCAGGTTCGGCAGACCTGAATTCTGCACCACAGGAAAACCACACAACCTCTCGATTTGCTGCCAGCGGTGAAGACGCTCTCTAAGACATGCTGTCACCTCAGATAGGGCCTTTCTGTACACACACACACAAATGGACAGTGCAATATGAATACACAAATATTCTCAAGTGTTACTAGATTACACAAAATGTATTAATTACTATCGTAATATCAAATCATGTGAACAGTAAAGTGGTTAATAAAGATAAAGTCTCTTAATAATGTGTTAGGCCATACTTTCCCCCAAAACAACATCAACGCTGCTTGGCATAGTATCTTTCTGGAGTCTCTCTGGAAATGTACTGTACTGAGGATGGCAAATCTTCCAAAAGACATTCATTATGTTTGGGTTTTGGTGATGGTGGTGGAGAGTCCTACTAATATCTTAAAGAAAACAAGTGAATACAAATCATGCTAGCAAAATTCCACTCGCAGCTCTACACAGACACCTGACCTCTGACCTGATTTGTGGAGGTCAAGCATTTAGGCCTGAACTGTTCTCTTGGTGTACTACACATATGACAAAATTGTTGTGCTTTTTTATGAGAAAAAAAAGATGGTTTTGATCAAAAACTAGACCTGCTCAGCTTTTGAGTGTCACCCAGCTGTACCTGACATCTAGCAAACTGTGTTAGGTAACATGCTAAGTGTTTGGCATAATAAATATTATTATAATACATTATTCTGAACAGCCTGTAAAAAATAGTAGGTGTGCTGTGCTGACATACCATTTAGTATTTGTTTGTGATGAACTGGCAGCCTGTCTGGGGTGTATCTCACCTTTCACCCAATGAATCGCTTTATCACCCTGATCTGGGTTATAGTGGGTCTGGTTTACCCTGGAATGGGCGCACATCCCGGACAAGATGCCAATCCATTGCGGGGCCTTGACCACACCCCCACACCCACTCAGACATAACCAATCATGTCTGTATTTAGCTGTCCGGATGGCTGACAGCTAGCTTAATTTACAGCTGTACCACATGATCACCACTGTATGCAAAAATTGGTTTCAACTCAGTCATTGATATGCAAGCCCATACACCACAGCCAGATATATTTTAGCTATTTTTTACCCAGGCTGTCACTTATTCATACATTTATTTATCATCAGTATATGTTTTATTATGGTCATGGTTGATTTGGCTCTAAAGTCTGTTTCTGAAACCTAGTACACATTATTTAAAGTAGCCAATTTACCAACTATCATGTTTTTTCAACCAAAGTATAAGAGAAAACTCAACAGACTTTAAGCTGAATTAGGCATCAAACCAGGTTACCCGGAGCTATGCAGCACCAATACTAAACATACAAGCTTGGGTATAAACAAACTAAAAATAAACTTTAAAGATTAATGCTTGATCTTTAGCAGACCATTAAGTGCAAACCTGACTGTATGAAATAATATTAAATATTATTAAGTCTTTTATATTCAGAAACTGCTTGATCCAACCAAATACACTGGAACTGGCATCCTCCAGGCCACCCAAGGAGGATGGGGGTCCCTGCTGAGTCTGGTTCCTCTCAAGGTTTCTTCCTGTATTTTTGAGTTTTCCCTTGCCACTGTCGCCCTAGGCTTGCTCAAACTGGGTTTTTTGGTCATTGGTCCTGGATTCTGTAAAGTTGCTTTGAGACAATGTCTATTGTAAAAAGTGCTATACAAATAAATTTGACTTGACTTGGCATCACACTCTCTCATTCACTCACTCAGACCTAGGGGCAATTTAGAGTAGCCATTCAACCTTCTGCATATTTTCAGAAGTAAAAATCCACACAAATAAAGTTAGAATATACCAAACTTTCCACAATAGTGACCAGAGCTGAGGTTTGATCACATGTCCAATTCTACCTGCTGTTAACCATGCCACCCATATGTAGGTGTGTTTGCATGTACACTTACTTGGCTTCAAGTATTTTGTGATCAACCTCATCCAGCGATGAGCTGTGAGCTACATGCAGAGTACCGAACACAGAACTTCTCTTCTTTTTTATCTTTTCCGCCTGTAATAAAAGCACAAACATGCATGCATGCATTACTTTTGTAGCAGCGCCAGACTCCAATTATATCATCCTTAATTCAAATGATTGCAACACAGCGCATCCTAACTATTACTAGTAAATTGTAATTATAATCCATGAATAATTTATGAAAAACAGATAATAATGGGTAATAAAATGTAAAACATTCTGTGATATAGAAATGACTAAAGCATCCCTTTCTGAGTCTGAGGCTCACAGCAGTGAGTGCTAATTGCTTTGGGTAATTGCTTACTGACTCATTCTGAATGTAAATGACAAAAGGCAAAAACAAACTATGTAATTAAAAAGTAATTTACGCACATCATTAAAAAGCCAAATTAGTAAGAAAAAATCTGTTTCCTTTTGGTGTGTGCATATTTTGGTGTTAGATCTATATATTTGTTGATGAATAATTTGTTGGGCTTATTTTGGGGATTGACTGATTGATTGATTAGTTTTTAACGCCATACCGACACACTGGGGTCATTTATACGGCGATACTCAAGTTGTTTTTTTCATTTTGTGTCATTTAAACAAATTATAAAAGATGTTTTAGATTTAAATATGATAAAAAAATCATTATTTTCCCTGGTGCTGCAGCTTTAAGCACATTTTGTCTTTCTGAGTGTAGTGTTTTGCATGCTATCAGTATGTGTTTTATTGTTAGTCTTTCTTTACATTGATGACAGATTGGAGCATCTTCTCTAGTGAGGAGGTGTTTGTGTGTTAACATAGAATGTCCAATTCGGTGTCTTGTAAGGATGGTTTGGTTTATTCGACTGTCCATTTTATTTTGGGGAAAATTGCTCCATGCATTAATTAGCATGGTTTAATTCGGCTAGACACCTAACAGCAAAGGTTCTTTCTTCTTCCAATTTATGACACGACTAAACATAGTATTCACAAATCCCAATGATAAATGTGGTTTGGGTAAATTATTCATTAGTTGTTATTCATTAAATTATTAAGTTAGGCTGCTTTACAAACCTCTTCCTTGGCGACTGTAAGCTGTTGCTCAGCATTCTGTTTTTTGATGTTGTAGTACTGAACCTCCACCTCGTGTGTGAGCTGCAGCCACATCTGTAAAGCTTCAGGAACTGACCGCTCCGACTGCAACTCTTTCTCTGCTCGCTTAAGAGCCATACGCACCTAAAACACAAACACACACACACCAGTTTCTTAATCACTGAGCTAACACACGTGTTCCCATGATTGTTTGTTGGTTTATTTGGATTTTAATGTCATGTTTTACACACTTTGTTTACATTCATGACAGACACTGTAGTTACTCGTTACCCAAGATTCATCAATTCACAAGGTTATATCGAACACAGTCATGGACAATTTAATATCTCCAATTCACCTCACTTGCATGACTGTGGGAGGAAACCGGAGAACCTGGAGGAAACCCACGCAGACACGGGGAGAACATGCAAACTCCACACAGAAAGTACCCGTACCGCCCCACCTGGATCAGTGCTTCAGATCAAATGTGACCCTGATTAGAATAAATTGTGTTTGGAAGGTGAATGACTAATGACTGCATGATTAAGCAATTAAGACTGTGCATGTCTAATATAACATTGTTTTTTAATAGATTTCTATTTTATCCAACAAGCTTACAATTGTGACTAAATAAAATGTTCTGAGGCTTGAACCAGCAACCTTCTGATTACTAACTGTTGAGCTACCACTGCTGTGTTAAGTCAGTCATTAAAAGAAGTATTGAACAACACAATCTTTACAAAACTAGAGTTTCAGTCCTAATTTCTGTTCAGGAAGGAACGTCCTCAGTAATAAAGTAGAAACTGGTGAATTTCCAGTACAAATCCAGTAAAAAAAAACGTTACATTTACTTTTTTGAAATGTGCACCATATTTCTACATGAGTAAAATATAATCCTCACACTGTTATGTCTTCCAATTTACTTCTGGCAGATGTGAACAGCTACAGAGATATTATGTTCCAAATAACACCATAATGCCCTTGAGTTGCTCCTCAATAATGTGAACTTGGTGTTGATACATTGATTAATGGGGTAAAATACCCTTACGGAAGTTCAAGTGTAAGAGCATTTGGGACGTGGCCAAAGGCACAGCAGGGTAACTGGATTTTGAAACACCTTAATCTCACTGCTGAGTTGCAAATTGTCTGCCGATGAAAAGAGTGTAGTTAATAGCCTCCTGTGGTCAAAACTGTCAATGATTAAGGGCTAGAGGAGGATTAAGAGACATATATAGTGCATAGAGAATGATGAGATGTGGCCAGTAATTATACACTGTGGGTTAGTTGTACAAAGGTGATAAGGCGCAATGTAAACCTGCTCAATTAGCAATCAACAACCACGCCTACACTGACATTAGTAGAGCAGCTTTGTGAATTTGCCCAGTAGGCATGTGACTGGGCTGCTGATCTTCAACATTTTCTCCTGTCAATCAAACACATTAAAGAAAGTGCTTATATAGTGATATAAAATGTACTGTAACTGTTATTGTCACCAATACGTACTTTATGTCCTTAATGCCAGTCTTCTAACGACATTAACTTATATTTGTGGCATCTAGCAGACGTCTTTGTCCAAAGCAACTTACAGTTATGACTAAATACAATTTAAGCTGTTGAGGGTTAAGAGCCTGCTCAGGGTGAATTTATTAATTATTTATTAATAACAGTGGTAGCAATGTTGGGGCTTGAACCAGCAACCTTCTGCTTACTAGTCCAGTACCTTAAGCACTAAGCTACAACAGCCCGAAGCCTAGCGGTTAAGGTACTGGACTAGTAAGCAGAAGGTGGCTGGTTCAAACCCCACCACTGCCAGGTTGCCACTGTTAGGCCCTAGAACAAGGCCCTTAACCCTGAATTGCTTGGATTGTATACTGTAAGTCGCTTTGTATAAAAGCACCTCCTAATGCTGTAAATGTACTGTAAATGTAGACACCCTTAATAAATAATTTATAAATTCACTTAAACAGTTAAGTAGTATTGTTTTCTTATCAGATGCTTTTTAATCATGGTAATTCTAGACAACAAAAACATTAGACTGGGGCACTTGCTTGTAGACACTTATTAATTCATGTATAACTATCCACCCCTGATTAATTGCTGGAAAATAAAGCATAAGTCAAGCAAAGACATACTTGGTTAAACTGTGTCCTGAATATTTAACAGAGACTCTAGGAGAGTCTTCATTATATAAGTCCTCAAGTTTCTGCATTAGTTCCTCCTCTACCTGCACTAGTTCCTCCTCTGCATATTTGAGTCGACTGAGTTCACACTCGGCTCCCTCGCGAAGCTCTCGCAGCCGGTGAGCTTCTTTCTTCGCACCGTTGATCTCATCTCGCATCTTCTGCTCCAGGTTCTGCTTCTCTACTGCCACTGTTCGATTCTCCTCCTGAGCTTTCTCCAGTCTACATAATCACCCAGAGATGAGATAACAGAGTGTTAAGCATCTCCTTTAATATTCCTCATGACAGAACAATAGTTTGGCAACAAAGGGTTGTAAATAAGGGTTTACATACAGAACTGACCTAAGACTACAAGTAATGATTGGTGTCGATGCACAGCAAAGGTTTGGTGTATATATTTGAAACAGCATGGGATGCAGGACTTCATTTGAAACATTTGCTTGTATTGGTTAGAGACAAACAACCGTTGATTAGAAGATTGTGAATAATTAATTTCTTCAGATTGTTAAAACAAGTTAATAATCACATTTAGAAATGCTGGCTATGTACTACCACAAACTGTTTTAATATGAGCATCCTCTATAAAATGCCAGTATCACACACACTACCATATAAGTTTCACTGTAGTGCCGAATATCAAGCATCACCCACTGGGGGTCCCATAAGGGTCCCTTTTAACTGATAAATAGAGTACAGGGGATGACAGTCATGGGTAGTGTATTTTATCAACAAATTTATAATTCGATGCCTGCAAAATTCTCAAAAAAGCTGGAACAGAGGCATGTTCATCAGCTTTTCTATCAATTACACTTTTCATCGTTTTAAACTGAGGAAACAGTTTTGCAAGTGGAATTTATACAGATTCTTGCTTGATTTAGAACCATATCTGTTCAACAGTTTATTGTTGGTATTGATTAATTCTCCTTTTCATGATGCACCATACTTCTTTAATAGGAGACAGATCTAGACTGCAGACAGGCCAGTCAAGCACACAGATTCTGTGACTACAAGGCCATGCTATTGTAGTGCTTGCAGAATGAGGCCTGGCATTATCTTGCTGAAATAACCATGGACTTCCTGGGAAAAGATGTTGACTTGATGGCAGCATGATGGCAGCTCTAATATCCTAATATACACCTCTGTCTATCAGTGGTACCTCCATACATATGTCAGCCATGCCATGGACACTGATGCACCCCCATACTATGAAAGATCACAGTCTGGATGGTTTATTTAGTCTGTGGCACCAAAATCTCGACATCCGTTTTTTTCTAAGCTGAAACATGGACTATCTGCCTGAGATGACCTTGGGCTCAGGGAACTTACAGCATTTTGTGTAACAGAGCTTCAGGTAGCATTAACTGATACTGAGCCAGACTGTCAAGCAATAACAGTTTTCCAAAGCGCTCCCAAGTTGCTTTATTTATCCCAGCAGCATGACAGTGTCTGAGGCCTTAAGCATCTCATATATTCATCAGTGGTTTCATCTTGCCCTATATGGACTGAGATTTCTCTAGAATTCCTAAAACTTTTCTTGCGATGGACAAGAAAATTATTTTGAATAAAAAGAATGGGCAAATATTCAACCAAAAAGGTATCAGACATTTGTTAGCACTTATAAAAAATAGATTATAGAAGGTTGTAAAGTAAAAAAGATGTTCCAGTTGGTTTTAAATGGGTCTGTACCTGCTCTGCAGTTCCATCAGGCTCAGTTCAGCACTCTGCAGGCTCTCCAGGTCCTTCATCATGCGGGAGATGTGAACCTTAGATGACTTGTTCTGCACATAGGCGAACCAGCAGCCTCCTACTCCAATAATGATGGACACCATGAGGACAAAGTCCTTTAGCCAGTTATGCTGTGGTCCTGCAGGACAGATGCACACAGATGAGTTACATTTATGTACTGTATGCTACGATTTTATTTTTTCATCACTACTATGAATCAACTTTTAATAGCTACAGTATGTGGATGTTAAAACTAGTTTTACACACATTTTTACATATAACTAAATCAAGGTACTTACGTAGCGGGGGTCCAAAGAGCACGGCATCCAGCGCTTTCAGATTTAGTTTCTGTTTATGTCGTTGATCTAATATTTTTAGTTGCAACGACATAAACGAAGGTTCATTGGCTGCTATTCTGTAACAGAAAGACAAGGAAAGTGTGAAAACAGATTTAAAAATTCTGAGTTTAACACTAATTATAGATTTTATGATCAGTTATTACAGCAGTCAGAATACAGTCAAATACACATTGAATACGTCAAATAGCTGTGCATTACAGGGAACGTTCCCGGTTGTTGTTGCAAATTTCTGTGTTGATAACTTTTGAACCACAAGAGATATTGCAAATCTGATTACGGCAATCGATTTCTGAGAGAATTCTGGTCTTCTTTGATATGCTACAAGACCACCTTCCCATTGGAAAAACTTGCCCTTGATCCAATATGGCGGCTTTCAAGATGGCGGCCATGTTCCGAACATAGCCAAAAAGATAGGCCCCCTCACCCATTACTTGCTGGGGTATTCAGATATGTCATTTTCCCTTTCGTTTCTGAAATAAAAGAGTGTCCTGTGACTTTTGACTCACCCTGTACTTCACTAAGCTTCACTCAGACCTCACAAAACATATAGAGGGTGGACTGGCTGCTTTAAGTTGCCACTAGGTGTGAGAAGGTAATGACTGGGTAACTGTGTGGTGCCATGCACTGGATTGGAACCCTGGGGTACTCCAATGTCTACTCTTGCCTTGTCTAGTGTTTTCAGGTGGCACAAGACCCACCGATTGTACTGCAACAGTCTCAAACACATTAATACACAGAACTACTTTTCTCAAGCAGTTGGGCCGACGAATACGTTTGAATGAGACAATAAACTTTTTAAAACTCTCAGATGCCCAATATTGGTTAAGCTTGCTCGATTAACAGAGCGTACAGAGATGTCAGAGTCAAAAAAGGATATTAAGCTTCTGGCTCCTGACCAGGGATAATTTATGACAGCTGATGCCAATTTTTGATGGCTTTAACCTGATGCCAAAAAAGTGTGTCTCACACCTTTACACCGTACTATAGGCCTATCATTTCTATACATTAAGGCTTGTGTGCTGCATATGAATGTTTTGGCCACTTTAGTGGTTCCTTGTGTCCAGGCAAGTCAAAAAGGTTGAGAGTCATTGATTTATGTCACTGATGGGGCCCAAACACAAACAGTAGGGTGAATGTTGTTCTGCTGTTTCACTCAGAAAGAACAACACGTCGTTACATTTTACTGCAGTGCATTCCCCGCCAAGATAGTGCCATAAATAAAGCAGCAAAATAAAAAAAAAATTAAAAAAACAGCTGAAGGCAGTGAGGTACTGGTGGGACTGAGGGAAATATTTAGTTTTAATTGATTTGTTACTCCTTAAATAGCAATGCCAATTTACACTTGTTACTGACTGAAAATGTGTGGGTGCATACATTTAGTCTGACGAAGGCGGTTAAAAATAAGACTCCAGTCATGAATGCAGGAACATTAAATAAGAGGGTGAATGTGTGCTCCTACACTGAGCTGACATTCACAGAAACAAGTTAAAATAGAAATTACTAAATGGCTGAAACCCGAAGGACCACATGTGCACCTCTACAGCACAAATGAGGGGGAGAGGACGTCAAGAGCTGTGACATCATTTCATGAGTCAGCAAAAGTCGTCAGAGAGATGAAACCCAATATTTAAAAGCACTTCACCTCACGTCCTCTCATTGTAATGTCACACATCTACCAGACGAGGGCAGCACAACTCTACTGCCTGTTTATTCTTATTTCTTACCTGTTCACACTAATTTGACTGCGGGAAAACCAAAAGCAGTGAAATAACAATAATAATAACAATAATAATAATTATTATTATTATTACAATTATTATCATTATTATTATATTTTTCTAACAGTTATTATTAATAATAATAACAACAATAATAATAATAATTATTATTATTATTATTATTATTATATTTTTCTAATAGTTATTATTATTAATAATAATAATAATAATAATAATAATAATAATAATAATAATAATAATGATAATAATAATAATGTTATTTCACTGCTTTTGGTTTTCTCGCAGTCAAATTAATGTTATTATAATTTTTTTATATATATTTTTTTATAATAATTATTATTATTATTATTAAAGACAATGTCATTTCACTGCTGTTGGTTTTCCCACAGTCAAATTAATAATAACAACAATAATTTTATTGTAGAAGATTAAAATACATGCAGTTCCACTAGGATCCCACAACCTTTTGTGATTGTTGCAGACTAAAACGCCTGATTTTGCAACTATTTTTTTAGCAGAGGACTGAAGGTTTTGTGCCAAAATTGACTGCTATGTGGAACTGTTCATAATTCCTGCCACCTTGACACCTTTAATATTGCTGTAGGGCCCCCTGTCACCTCCCAGACCTTACATCAATTTTGGTCATGTCACTATTGTGTCATATTTCATCCACTTGTTGATGACCGTCTTCATTGTGTTACCCAATATGTGTAATGTCTTGGAGCTTTTTGTACCCTTATCCTGAATGATACTTTCCAATAATAAGATCCCTTTAATACTTTAGTAAGATGCAACTAAGTAAATATCACGAAAATCCTACTAGAACAGCAGAACTTTATATGGAGTTATTCAGAGTCACTTTAATTCAGTGGCGATTTCTCTAAGACTGCAAGGAAAGCTCAGCTTCCCCTAAAATGTCAAAAATTAAATGGTCAAATATGTACAGTTGTATATTTCATTGACTACAAATGCGTTAGAACACGTTCATCTCAAAGACGAGTTCGTTCAGAATCAGCTACTTATCACAAATCGACTGACTCGATTTTGTTAACTTCTCATACATTCCCATAGCGTCAATGCATTTGCCCGTAGAAGCTGAGCGTCTATTCACTTCAATGGGACTGCATGGGACGGTTTTTTCATTGCTTCAAAACTCGCCGGTCATTGGATAAATGCCACGATTTTGTCCCGCCCCCGGACGCTGAGCGTCTCTGCGGGTGAATGGAGCTGTGGGAGGGTCTGGACGCGGAGCTTCTGCAAGATGATTGGAGGATCAGTCGAAAGGCTGAATCCCGTTTTGATTGACAGCTATTTTGAGATCTACACGTCACTTAATCTCTGGGAGCTTCAGTCCCATCGCGGATTTTGCGAGTGAAGTCGAAAGACAAACTGCAACCCATTTCTTGGTATGTGCTTGGTGAAATTACTTGACCATTTCCATTGTTCATTGTGTAAATAAAATACACTCATAGTATTTGTTTCAGGACACTGGTCAAGTCCCTGGAAAAGACGCCTACTTGGTACGATAGGATCACAGGCCATTTTCTTGAAAAGGAACGGAGGGCAGAATTTATGTATAAATAAACTGACAAATTTTATGATGTAAGCCGACAATGAGCTTCCCCTCTTTGAAAGACCAGCAGCCGCCACTGCTTTAATTGATGGCAGGTGTCTCTGAGTACTGTTTAACATGAGTTTGGATGTGATGGTGGATGAGGCTGTGTTTGGAATTAACCAATTATAAAAGGGTTTGCACACTTGCAACCATGGTATTTTAGTTTTTAAGGGTTTTTTTGCCTGAAAGGTGAAAATTTTACTGTGTGTGTGTATGGTGTGTTCTTACCGAGGAAGCGTATTGCCATCTAATTTGAACTCTCTGAAGTTTGTCTCATACTGTGGAAGCTCCACAGATTCTTTTAGCCATTGGACTGCATCATCCATTGTCCAGTTATGAACTAAAAGAGAGGGGGGGAGGGGGGGGGGGGAGGCAAAAGTGAATGTGAAAAAATGGAACTGGACATTAAATCTTGATCATTTTGATAATTTCCCAAAAAAGCACACCCTGGAGTCCTACAATCTACCTATATCACAGTGACTGGCTGAAGAAGTGTCTTTATAAAAAAGCAACACATCATAAAACCTCTATTAATCAAGAGCAACATCACAACTTAACTTCCATTTGGCCAAATAGCAACTGACGACTGCCAAGGAATAGTTTAGGAATAATGTTCTGTAGATTGACAAGTCGAAAGTGCAACTGTTTGTAAGAGTCCCATCACATCTGGGATAAAGCCAGTCAAACTAATTGTGGTAGTTTCCAGTTCAAAGGTACATTGAATGCAGAATATCTCAGTCCACATTATTATCAGGAGCATCACTAAAATACTGAACTACAGTAATTTAGTGGCTATTTATTGATTTAATATGTACAATATCTGTTGGTCAGCATTGCTACTTATTCTGGTAAATTTTACTTACATGTTTAAATAAAATATATATAAAAATGTATAAAAACCTTCAGATGTCTTCCAGCCCTTCCACAGCTCCTCTACAGTGATGTGCTGGTCCTCACGGTGCAGGTTGCTGTGTTTGTTCGTCTGCTGCTGCTTCATGTCCTCTATTATAAACTGGAAAAAAAAAACACAGTACACATTGCAATTACATTATTGTGTATATATAATGGCTTTCCAGCATATACAGGTTTGGTAGACATACTGGGCACTTTATTAGCACATGTATACTGATTGAAATGTATACATGTAAATGTACAGTATCTCTAGCTTATAGTTCTCTATGTACTATTAAAGTCATTGACCTGTGGTCTTATATCAGTGGCCCTTTATGGCAGTTGATGAACTTTTCTTAACCCAGCAGAGAGATTAAAGCTGGATGATATGGCAATATGGTCTAAATGTCACAAAATATCATGACCGTTATATTATTCTGTTGTTAATTACTGTTTAAGACTGACAGATTGTATATTAAACAGAATTTTTGATTGATTTTTGACGACTGTTTTTGGATGGGTAAGACCAAAGTTTTGGCAGGACTGATCCCCCTGCTCCACACCCACTAAATTAATCTTTGGGATAAATTGGAAAATCAACCGTGAGCGGTCATGTGTCCACATAGGTTTGGCCATACAGTGTAACAATATAAGTTAAATAAATGAATTCATTATTGTGGATAATTAAAAATCTATAGGTTTGTAAATTTGAAAGCTAATTGTTTTTTTTATTTGCTAAATTGTTCTCTCTCTCTTTCTCTCTATCTATCACACACACACAGACAGGAAATTTGCTGTGGTATGAAAGATGACACCATATTCTAGGGCCAGTAAAAGAGGAAAATTCTTTAATCTCCCATGAGGCTACTTAAGTTGGTTTAAGTTGAGATGACCACCACTGGAGTCTTTTTTACACATGTAACACACACACACACAGACATATACTTCACACAGGCTTGGTTATTTCTAAGGAATGGGAGACAGCGGTATGGGAGACGGTGGTATGAGAGACAGAAAGTGGACTTGTAAAGTCTTGGTTGGCAAAGACACTCTAACAAGGACCGCACCTGCCCTGCCTGACAACCATCCATAGCAACATCCTACAGTCGTTTCATGGCATACAGAGTAAAACTATATGAAAGTGTGGAGTGAGGAAACAACGAAAGAAAAATCATACATTACAAAGTCAGAATTTCTTGTTATTTGGTAACTAAAGAATATATACAGTATTATATACATTTTAAAGAAGGCATTAAATAGAACAAAATGATATCCAAAATAATATTTTGCATTTTCAGCATCTATCAGATGCTATTATCCAAAGCGACTTACAGTACTGAGACAGTATATTGTCTAAGCAATTGAGGGTTAAGGGCCTTGCTCAAGAGCCCAACAGTGGCAACCTGGCAGTGATGGGGCTTGAACCAGTGACCTTTTGATTACTAGTCCAGTACCTTAACTGCTAGGTTACAACTGCCCATATATACACAGTCGATTCACATTATTATGACCACCAGCTAATATCCAGCATCTAAACAGACTGGAAGTGACTCAATAAAGTCCTGGTAGGTTGTCACAGGTATCTGGAGCGCTGCTGAGGGTGCATGGGGGAGGATCTATGGAGCGAACATGACAATCAAAGTGGTCCCACAGATGCTCAATTGAGTTCAAGTCTGGGGAATTAGGGGGCCAGAGTAATACTTGGAATTCTTGGTCAAGCTCTTCCAACCAATGTCGCCGTGTGACGTGTCACATCGTTTTGTTGGAAGATCCAATCCGCCCCAGGGAACACAATTTTACCCATGGTACTTTCACCCATGACAGCAACGAGGGATATATGTGCAGGCAGCCTATCGCACACCGTATATACAGTGGGGTCAAAAAGTATTTAGTCAGCCACTGATTGTGCAAGTTCTCCTACTCAGAAAGATGAGAGAGGTCTGTAATTTTCATCATAGGTACACTTCAACTATGAGAGACAAAATGAGAAAAAAAAATCCAGGAAATCACATTGTAGGATTTTTTAAAGAATTTATTTGTAAATTATGGTGGAAAATAAGTATTTGGTCAATAACAAACAAGCAAGATTTCTGGCTCTCACAGACCTGTAACTTCTTCTTTAAGAAGCTCTTCTGTCCTCCACTCGTTACCTGTATTAATGGCACCTGTTTGACCTCGTTATCTGTATAAAAGACACCTGTCCACAGTCAGACTCCAAACTCAACCATGGCCAAGACCAAAGAGCTGTCGAAGGACACCAGGAAGAAAATTGGAGACCTGCACCAGGCTGGGAAGAGTGAATCTACAATAGGCAAGCAGGTTGGTGTGAATAAATCAACTGTGGGAGCAATTGTAAGAAAATGGAAGACATACAAGACCATTGATAATCTCCCTTGGGGTCAAGATCTCATCCCGTGGGGTCAAAATGATCATGAGAACGGTGAGCAAAAATACCAGAACTACACAGAGGGACCTGATGAATGACCTGCAGAGAGCTGGAACCAAAGTAACAAAGGCTACCATCAGTAACACACTACGCAGAGAGGGACTCAAATCCTGCCGTGCCAGGCGTGTCCCCCTGCTTAAGCCAGTACATGTCCAGGCCCGTCTGAAGTTTGTTAGATCATCTTCTGGATGATCCAGAAGAGGATTGGGAGAATATCATGTGGTCAGATGAAACCAAAATGGAACTTTTTGGTAAAAACTCAACTCGTCGTGTTTGGAGAAAGAAGAATGTTGAGTTACACCATATCTACTGTGAAGCATGGGGGTGGAAACATCATGCTTTGGGGCTGTTTTTCTGCAAAGGGGACAGGACGACTGATCCGTGTTAAGGGAAGAATAAACGGGGCCATGTATCGTGAGATTTTATGCCAAAACCTCCTTCCATCAGTGAGAGCATTGAAGATGGAACGTGGCTGGGTCTTCCAGCATGACAATAATCCCAAACAAACCGCTCGGGCAACGAAGGAGTGGCTCCGTAAAAAGCATTTTAAGGTCCTGGAGTGGCCTAGCCAGTCTCCAGACCTCAACCCCATAGAAAATTTTTGGAGTCCGTGTTGCCCAGCGACAGCCCCAAAACATCACTGCTCTAGAGGAGATCTGCATGGAGGAATGGGCCAAAATACCAGCTACAGTGTGTGCAAACCTGGTGAAGACTTACAGGAAACATTTCACCTCTGTCATTGCCAACAAAGGTTATGTTACAAAGTATTGAGTTGAACTTTTGTTATTGACCAAATACTTATTTTCCACCATAATTTACAAATAAATTCTTTAAAAATCCTACAATGTGATTTCCTGGATTTTTTCTCATTTTGTCTCTCATAGTTAAAGTGTACCTATGATGAAAATTACAGACCTCTCTCATCTTTCCAAGTAGGAGAACTTGCACAATCAGTGGCTGACTAAATACTTTTTGACCCCACTGTACCAAGCCAGCTCACGAAACATGACTTCTTCATGAGCTACAATGCTGCAGCTGTCAAAAGTAAGAAGTGGTCATAATAATGTGACTCGACTGTGTATTACCACATATTGACTGGATCTGTTGCTTTCTAGAAGGTTTTTACTACTGTTACAGCATACTAGTCTCTTTATTAGAAACACATACCCTGTTAGAACTCGTCTTACAGTTACAGTTAGAAACTAGAGCAATTTTAATATACAATGCATGTAAAACTTTGCTGTTGGCTTTATCATTGTGGTTGGAGCGTCATCCTTCATCCAGCATTGACATTAAGGTGTTTAAAAATCTAATGCAGCTAATGCAACACTAATGCAGCAAATGTACCGTGTCATTACCATGTTAGTACCATTGCAGCGCTGAAAATAGTTCACCATTAAAATAACATCTGCTCAATGAGGTTCCTATGGGGGCCCCTTTCAGCTGATAAATGGGGTACAGCAGGGTGACGGTACAACAGATTCATAGTTCAGTTTGGATGACATGACAGTCAGGGGTATATCACAAGAAAGCAGAATGAATTAAACTTTAACTTATTTAATTTATTTTCACTAATCACTTTACCCTGATTAGGATCTAGAGCTCATCTGAAACACTGGACGCAAAGCAGGAATACAAGCAAGAAAGTTCAAGACTGCAAGTCGAGACTGCTATGCCAACAACGCTGCTCCTGCTAGACTTGACGTAACCTGGCGTTTTTGCCCCCAAAATGTCCAGAACTCACTACAGACTTTATTACAGACTGGACTGAATAATGAAGAACTCCAATTGGTTGCATTATTATTATTTTATTATTAATTTTGTGTTTTTATGATTTGTGTATTTGTGATTCAGGTTATCCTCCAGGCCACCCAAGGTGGATGGGGGTCCCTGCTGAGTCTGGTTCCTCTCAAGGTTTCTTCCTGTATTCTTAAGGGAGTTTTTCCTTGCCACTGCCGCCCTCAGCTTGCTCAACAGGGGTTTTTGGTCTGTCGATCCTGGATTCTGTAAAGTTGCTTTGAGACAATGTCTAATGTAAACAGTGCTATACAAATAAATTTGACTTGTCTTGACTGTTTCTGTAGTTCCTGTAATCACTGTACAATTATATACTTTCCGCACTTTAGAAACAATTACAGTTGTATGTGTAAACATATAACTAGAGCCTTATTGTACTTACTTCTATGTGTACTTATGTGTGCGTAAGCTGCTGGAACACTAAGTAAGGTCAATGGGTCCTGCTCAGCATTTTTGTACATGCCACAGGGTATCGTAGGATATAACAGTGATTTGCACTCTTTCTGTCTCTGCACCCATTTATTTAGGTTATGTCTTTAATTTGCCACTTATTTGTACATCAATGTTAGGGTAAACTAGTCCTGAAGTAATTACCTATGTTAAAACACTACAGCAATATGATAAACATCTTCAACTTTGTGTTTTAATTTGGCAGCTGTTAGTGGGACATGCAAATTACCAATTTACCTCCACACTCTCGTTGACTTCGATGCCGCCATCTTTGTCATCGTCCAGTTGCTTGTGAATGTGCCGTAATGCCTCGAGGCTGAAGCGGTCGGCTTCGTTCACGCAGGGTGGAATTACTGTCAAGCATGGATCTGCAAAAAATGAAAGAGTAAACGTAACAATGGCAGAAAAAATGCTTTTACTGTAATTTTTTGTGAGTAGTGACAGTGAGTAGAAACAAGTGTTCAAACGCTTTTGGTTTGCTTAGTTTTCTAATGTACAGATATCCATCTCAAATTTATACACAATGTTTTTGACTTTGTACTAATAAGCCTATAAAATGAAGAAAGAAACTCATAGGGGAAAATATAAATACTGTATATGTAAACATTACATACAAAATAAAGTTTTCTAGATATTAATGAGGAAAATAGAAATCTCAATTAATTAGAACATATGTTGTCATTGGTTGAAATCTAATGCAGTAGATATTCAAATGCAACTGAAATAATTCTAATAGATATTTTTAACTTTTATTCTGCTGCAAAAGCAAAATCATTCATTGATTAATTGTCTGTTTTACCACTGCTTTATCCTTTTCAGGATCTGATTCATCTGACAAAAGGTAAGAAACACCCTGGAGAGATAGCCAGTCCATTACAGGGCACCCTGTAATGGACTGGCAACCTCTCCAGGGTGTTTCTTACCATTCGTCCACAAACAAAAGACCCAGACCGCTCCACCTGGGAATCAAACACAGGAACTTCTTGCTGTAAGGCGACAATGCTACCCACCAAGTTGGCCGCAAAAAAAATAAAAAAAAATAAAAAAATTTATAATATACTGAAATCATGCTACTGTGTTGTACAGGTATGATGCCGTGATATATGTTTACATTTTCAAGAACACTGAATGTATATGTGTGTGTTTTTGTTTGTGTGTGCATGTGTGCAGGTCTTGACACACTTCTCCAGTTGCACACTGATGACATGGCAAATGTTGTTGGGCTCTAACTGGATAACAGTAAGGTCCTATTGAAGTGGACTGGGTGGATGAGAGATAAACCACCAAAAATGTCAAGAACTATGGTCTTTATCACAGACTGGACTGAATAATGAAGAACTCCAGTTATTATTTTGCTAGCTACAACTTTTAGTTCAATTTAATTTTGTGTATGTATGTGTGTAAATTCTATTCATTTAAAGTATCCTCCAAACCACCCAAGGAGGATGGGGGTCCCTGCCGAGTCTGGTTCCCCTTAAGGTTTCTTCCTGTAATTTTAAGGAAGTTTTTCATTGCCACTGTCGCCCTTGGCTTGCTCAATGGGAGTTTGATCTGTCGGTTCTGGATTCTGTAAAGTTGCTTTGAGACAATGTCCATTGTAAAAAGTGCTATACAAATTAAATTGGCTTGACTTAATGTGTGCCCGCCAAACGGAGGTCTGTTCATTATTAAAAGATAAGTAACACATTCTCCTGGCAAGCTAACAGTAGTATAGTGTGTACAATTATTTAATTCCCAAATAAATATATTGTTAGAGAAATACCACAGGAAAGATGAAATCTAAAGGCCCAAGGGTTGGACTTTGGATGTTCCTACTTTGGAGTATGTCAAAATAAAATGAAACGATACTTTACAACTTAAAGGTCAAGCCCAGCTAATGCAGAGTTCAGGCAAACACACCAGCATACACAGCTCCTTTACTTTGCATTGTGCCTGGCATGTGTTTCCCTCTGCTTACATAATAACTCAATTTGTATAGCACAAAAGTCCCTTCCCAAACTCATTTACATAGGACAGTATTTACATGACAATGCCCCACCCAGGCCAGAGGATGGAATGTGGCATTTACTTAGCATGGAATATGGTTTCAGAAACTGTTAAACACATCACTAGAACCATTATTAACATTTGATATAATTTGTTGTTCTGTTTGATTGTCACTGTTATGGAACACAGTTGCCTGTCAGCAAAGCCATTTAATTATTGTACTGGTCAGGGTCATAATGGGGCAATGGCCACTGATGGATTCATTAGCGGGTGACACACACCCAATCATCTGTTCATTTACTCACAATTTAGTCAATTCACCTTTTGCATGTTTAAAGACGTGGGAGAAAAGCAGGTATTCTGGTACCCACACAAAACACAAGACAACCCACACAGATACAAGAAAAACATGCAAAAACCAGGACCTCAGGAACCACATTGCTGCATGGCGCCCACTCTACCAGCTTCACCATGCCACCCGAGATGACAAGTTCAGTTTAGTAAATCTTGATCTTTAATAACAAAATTGTCCTGATGGTCCACTGGGTGAAAACCACAGTCATACCCTAAATTGACCACCAATCTGTTGCAGAAAACCTTACACTCATTTATTATTTACTTACTTACTTACACTTGGGGGCAATTTACAGTAGCCAATCTGCCTTCTGCATGTTTTTGGGAGAAAAAAGACAAAACCCAGAAAAACACAGACACTGGGAGAAGAACCACCAATAATTCTGTCCAAGCTACCTTAGAATATCTTTGTAGAACAGACTTAACTTAAAAACTGTTTGGTTTGGTTCCAGTGCAAAGCAAAGATACTCATGTATAGTTATTTATTTATTAGGATTTATCGTTATGTTTTACACACTTTGGTTACATTCATGACAGGACAGATAGTTACTCATTACACAAGATTCATCAGTTCACAAGTTTAATGTCAAACACAGTCATGGACAATTTTGTATCTCCAGTTCACCTCACTTGCATGTCTTTGGATTGTGGGATGAAACCGGAGCTCACGGAAGAAACCCACACAGACACAGGGAGAACATGCAAACTCCACACAGAAAGGACCCAAACCGCCCCACCTGCACCTGCTACCCACTGAGCCACCAAGCCGCCCTACTCATATATAGATAATAAAGGATGTTTTAATCTGAACACTTTTGGAAGCACATGGTTTATTTTAATAAAATACAAACGTACCAATACTTTGGCCATGTCTGTGCTACAGTAAAATACACAAGATACATACTACATACTACAAAGTCTTTAAACTTTATTTTTTTTAGAAATAGAAATTCTGAAGTGTTTATATCTCCATGAAATAATTTATGAGGAATGTTAAATATTACAGTCTGACAGTAATTTGCCTAGATCACACATTGTTCAGAACTGTTTACATATTCCTATCAAATGATTTAGAGTATCACTCCTACGTATTACAGTCTTACTTAACAGATCCTATCGTTGGTGTTCGGCTTTCCATCAAGTGAACACCAACTGACAGTGAATCTATTTTTGTTCATGCACAATGAGTTCAGTTCCATCTCTGTCCGGTGAGTGTTATCTGAGTAACTAAACAGAAAGACCCACGCAGCAGGAAATGATACGTATGGGAAGAGACGTCAAACAAAACCGAGAACCAAAACAGATTTGAGGGGGGAACAAGAAAGCTAAAATTAGAACAGGGAAACTATGAATAGAAACAGAACTAAAAGAGAATAACTTCATTCAGGATGTGGTTTGCGTATGTCCTCAGAGAAAGGATACAAACACGTTGAACGCAAGTTAAAAATAAACAGGGTTTACAACTTAGAAAGTAATAAACAGATAGAGGAACTGAATCAAATTTTAAACATTTAACAGCCAACTACACTCTATGGTCAAAAGTATTTGGAGACCTTTCTTAATTAATGAGTTTAGATATTTTTGTGCACCCATTGTTAACAGACTTTACAAATGCTTTATCCTGGTCAGGGTCATGGCAGGTCTGGTTCTCCTGGGAAACACTGGGCCCCAGGCATGGACCATTGCAGGCAATCATGTCTGTGTAAAGGCCCAGCCCAACAGCACCACTGAGATTCAGTTCTGGATCTCAGTGATGCTTGGCTAGATGAAACAATTAAATTAAATTTCTTATTTCTTTTTCTATTCTAGCATGACTTTTTGTCTTGTAAAGTCCAACAAAAATAATATTTTATTGGGTTTATTTTTTTAATACAATCAATTACCGATAATCAAAATGTCCACAGAGACATGGTTTGATTAGTTTGGTGTGGAAAAAACTGTAGTGGCCTGAACGGAACCTTGACCATAACTCTACAAGAACCAGGCATTTTTGTCCAGAATTAGCACCAGGATAATTATGCCTATTGTTTTGGAGTGGAACTTCCAACAATATTGTTTGTATAGTGTATAAAAGCTTTAACAAATAGCATTTTGAGATCTCAAAGCAAAGTTAGGCAAAAAAGGTTACATGGAGTATGTCCTAAAATTCAAAAACAGCATACTATTAGCTTAAAGAAAGCTGGAATTCATTGCTGGTCTGCCATTCAGGACACCCTGGTGTAAAATGCACAAATCTGGGATCCCTGAGCAACTTCATCCCTTCTTAGGGAAGATAAGACACCTTTCCAAAACAATTTGGTGATGGGGAAATGGGTCTGAAATCCTGTAGTGTGCACTAGGTAACTGTTAATGGTGGTTATAGGGGGCGCTCGGGCAGCACGGTGGTTCAGTGGGTAGCACTGTCGCCTCACAGCAAGAAGGTCCTGGGTTCTATCCCCAGGTGGGGTGGTCCGTGTCCTTTCTGTGTGGAGTTTGCATGTTCTCCTTGTGTCTGTGTAGGTTTACTCTGGGAGCTCCGGTTTCCCCCCACAGAAAGGAAAAGAAAGCTGGAATTCATTGCTGGTCTGCCATTCAGGACACCCTGGGGTAAAGAGCACAAATCTGGGATCCCTGAGCAACATAATGTAATATGGTCTGACATCAACCCTCACTAACTTTTCTACATCTATATACATGTATTCCTACCTGGAGCAAAGCAATGCCTTTAACCTGTGATGTCTTTAACCTGTGATGTCTTTAACCTGTGATGTCTGAGAGTTGCTGATGGGCATTCATTTGGTAGAATGATATGGGTAGCATCGGGCAAAATGTCTTAGGTATTGTGATTGTTTTGCAGACTTACTGTATATGATGTCCAACAAATTTACTGGACCAGGGCAGCAAAACAGAGCTGCAATTCAATTAAGGTTTGTGCAAATATAACAAGGTGGTTCACACTAAGTAGTCAGTTGCATTGTCTAACTGGATATAGAAAAAGGTCTACAAATAATAAAACCTTGCTGTATTACACAGCACATGAGGCTGATAGGCACTCTATCAGGGCTGTGTCCTTGTATGCTTACAATAGTAACCTTACCATTTAAATGATACAGCAAATGTAGTAAAATGTTTTGTGCTGGAGAAATTACTTGTTTCCATGTTAAAACCTGCATCTTATGACTAAAATATTTTTATTATCCAATTCTTAGTTTTACCTGCTCTTTTAAAAATGGTTTTAAATAATTAGGCTTGAAACTTGTCATTGAAAAGTGACTGATCACTGTAAATTCTGCACATCCTGGAAATATCTGAGGCTCAATGACTCATATCAGTTTTGCTGAGTGCTTGTTGCAGATCAAGAAGAAGATAAGACACCTTTCCAAAACAATTTGGTGATGGGGAAATGGGTCTGAAATCCTGTAGTGTGCACTAGGCGTAAATATTGGTAAATGTTAATGGTGGTTATAGGGGGCGCTCGGGCGGCACGGTGGCTAAGTGGGTAGCACTGTCGCCTCAAAGCAAGAAGGTCCTGGGTTCGATCCCCAGGTGGTGCGGTCCAGGTCCTTTCTGTGTGGAGTTTGCATGTTCTCCCTGTGTCTGCGTAGGTTTACTCTGGGAGCTCCGGTTTCCTTCCACAGTCAAAAGACATGCAGGTGAGGTGAACTGGAGATGCATGTGTAAAACATGATGTAAAAATCCTAATAAACAAACAAACAATATAGGGGGCGCTCAGGTGGCGCAGCAGTAAAACACGCTGATTCCTCATAACTGATGCAATTACAACCTCTGTTGGCTGATCATTGGCATTAGAGGCGGGGGATAATGGAGATCAGTGTGTGACTCTCTGTGCGCAAGACTGAACCCCATGTGAACTTGTGCAGGTGAAAAGATGCGGTCGTCTACTGCACACGTGTCGAAAGGGGCATGTGTTAGTCATGACTCTTTGGTCAGGAGTGGAGGTCAGCAGCAGCGTAATGTAATCGGGAAATTGGACATGACTAGACTGGAGGAAAATTGGGAGAAATGCAAAAAAAAAAATAGTTATAGTTATGGGGAGCTCAGTTATAGAATGTGAATTTTTAAGGACTACCTTTAGAAAAGGCCATCGGGTTCTAACAATCACATCAAAAGGGAATAGAAACTGAGGTACTTTATTACTGTTACTGACGTGCAGCCTCTACTCTGAGTGATAATTACAGGCTGTTAACAACAATGTGCTCACTAATTAACTCTCTAAGTAGCACCAGTGGAATTGTTGGAAAAGCCTGGTCTGGTCCCTACAGGCATCAGTTAAATCCACACCTGTTTGTGGAACATCGATAATTTAGTCCAGATCAGGAGTGAGAGAACAAAATGTAGGAGATAGATAAAGATAAAGTAAAAAAACCTAAGAATGTCAGATTAGAAATATTCGTGCCAGGCATAATAGAGGGAGGAGAGGACATTGTTAAGTGTGAGTCATGCAGGATAACCATGTATATCTGCAAAACCTCTTCAGTTCCACACAGCTAGACTTTCCTGATTACACACTGATGTACAGATACAGAGGTATTTTTTTTTATTTAGGCTTCATTTCATCAGACACATTTTACTAAACTTCTAATGTGCATCTGGCCAGCCAATCAGAAACAAGGATTTTCTGTGGTCATGATATAAAATCACTGGAAAATAGAGGCTATATGGCTAAGAGGAATTTCTTACAGACAACCTAGTAGAGCTGTGTCCAGAAATGCTTCAGCAACATCAGCACAACCCAAACTACCATACAGAAAGTGCTGAAGTAACTATTCAGCATGTTATAAGGTCAGCTTTGTAATTTCAAAGGTTTGATGTACTGATTACTTAGCATTAGCGTAGCAGCTAACAGGATAAAGTTGCTTATGCTATTTATGCTTGCTTTACAGTACAAGGGTAATAAGATCTAATTGGAGTTTCATATTTTCATGCATATCATCATTTCACCAGCGTCAACAGTCAGCAACAATAAATACAAAACAAACCCCAGCATTCACTCACTCGCTCCCAGCGTAACATGCAGTACAACATGTGCATATATAACATGCCACTGATACAGTGCTAAAAGAGCTTAGGTTTCACCCCCTTCTCCATCCTCAAGTTCAGCCATGGGCCACTTGAGAACAACCCATTACAGCTAAATTAAGCCTGATGTAAACACTGCCTAAGCGTTTACTGTTCAGAGAGACAAGTTCAGTTTGCAGCAAAGTCAGTCTGGTAATGTGGCTTTTGTGCTGGATATGGCTGGATGCATATCACCATTTAGCGCTTACCACAGGCAAGCAGTAAAAACCGAACATCAAAGTGGTAAATCTTCATGGTCCCTGACACTTCAGGTAGCTCAGCAGCAAGGTATGCAGCACCGCCTTACCCCATAGGAAACAATAGCATATTAAGCAAAGAGGTTTTGTCTCATATTGTATGAATGCAGAATTAAACCCACACAGTGGATTTACTACTGACAGTGCAAGAAAGACCAGTCACACCAACAATTGTCTCACAGAACCCATACACAGCTTTTCTTCATGCCAATTCTATACAAACACAAACCTACCAGTTTAACTGCTTTTTACAGCATGTGTTTTATTTAGAATAAAACTCTATAGAAATAACTTAAAATCTCACACTTTTATTCTAAATGCTGTGAAATTTACGTTAACTAACATTCCACAACCAGTGACACTTTCCCCCACTGTAGATATGTTTTTATATAGAAAGAACTACACAGTTTAAAGCTGCATGGTTTAAGACTAGAACTTAATACATGACAGCCTGCTTTCTGTAAACTGTGTTTCTAAAACTGATTACAAATGATTAAAAAGTGTAAAATAAAGCAATAAGCCACCATTGTTGTATTTTATTATATTTTATGTTGACCGCCGTTTTATGAAAGCAATAAGCCACTGAGACCGTGCGTTACTGCTATGATTTTATCACGGGGAAAGACGTTTTAGAACAAAACATCCTTCCCCGTGATAAAATCGCAGTAACGCACGCTCTCGAGTGGCTTATTGCTTTTATAAAATGGCGGTCAACATAAAATATAATAAAATACAACAATATTCAATTTTTAAATGTTTTTATTTACAAAAACACTTACAAAAAGCATTCTTCCGCGAAATTAGGTAGTCCATTAACAGTGTTGCTAGGCAACATGAGGGCGAACTTAACATTCGCAATAAACATTCCTCCACAAACACTATTACACTATTTCTTGGATGAAACACTCGCTTAAAGATTAGGATTACTGTTTATAGTAATCTGGATATTTCCATGTATAGTACATGACTTAAAATAGTGTTCAACCAAGTTTGTACTTTTTCTTTTCAGTGGCATATTAATATGTAATGATGTGAGGTGGTCATAGGTGTGCGTATATCGGGGATTTTACAACGGCTTCGAACGCGGCTCAGCCAATCAGACCTTAGGGCCGGAACTATCCGCTTTATAAGGTGCATTTTTTAGGTGAAGCGCCCCAAAACAGTGCAATGCAGTAAAAAAGAGAATACTGTATTAACATACTGAATTTATAAAAATAAAAACAATGAATCCTTAGAATCTACACAAAAATATGCATATAAGAATTTAATTGTTGCTGATCTGTGTTTCCTACTGGCATTATATCTGTTCTCTGCAACTTTTTCCCTCTGCCTCCAAAAAAGGTGCATAGTTGGACAGTGTCAGCTGGGTTCCTCTAATCCCCTGCTTATTAACCAGCAAAAGTGCGTGAAAGAAAGGAACAAAAACTGACATTAAAACCTGACAGGAACCATGAGCCGAAGCTCAGACTTCCAGAAAAGGAGAAGCAGAGAGCTTTAATACAGCAGGAATGTGCAGATCAGAGAGGAACATGAGCTGACCACGTACTACTGCAAAAAAAAGCAGAAAGGAAAAGGAGAAAAACAGAGCGGAAGATAAATAATGTCCTAATTAATGCTAATTTTGGGTATAATACTGAGATAGAAAACTATGCGAAAGCACAAAGGTTTTCACATATGCAGGACAAACACACATACCCACAGAAATAATCTAAATGCAAATAATCAGCTTTGGCAGGAGCTCAGTCAACACGTATACATACATTTGAGCAATCTCAAAAACTCCAGGTCTGCATAGAGTTTACTAATACAGTGGTACCTTGTAACTCGACGTCCCATAAACTCGACACACTTCTTGGAGAAACTTGTACCCCTAAACTCGACGTTTCCCTTAATTTCGACACTTTTAGTCTTTTTTTTTTTTTTTAAGGCTTAATTTTAAATTTACAATAAACAGCCGTTTTGTTCAGCACTTGGCTTGTGCGGCGCAGTAAAACATCTGCATTTGTGTGGAATAACCATCAAATTCACTCTGAAAGCTCCACATGTATCTGTGTTTAGCTGGATTTTTATCCTGTTTCACTTTTAAACTTGTGTTACAGCTCGGGGGGTGCTGAGAAATTGTAAAAAATCAGCTTTTCCGAGTCTAAAACAATTAATGGACAAAAAAAATACAAAATTAACGTGGATTAATGTACTAAAAGAACGACACGGAAACTTATCTTAATTATTACTTAATTATTACTGCTATTATTATTATTAATAGCATATAATAGCATATAAAATTATTATTAATTATTACTGCTCATAATTTAGGTAAATGTAAATGTAAATAAGTTCTCTCCACTAATGAAATTCCTCACTCGTTGTTTTAGTACAATAAGTCACGTTAAGTTTTGTGCACTGACACACCAAATAGTTAGGATACCTTTAGATTACCATCCTCTCTAAGAAACCATGTAGACTCAAACTAGGGAGAACATTTGTCTAAAAATGTTCAGACTTATTGCATTTCTTCTTTAAATTGTTTAGATTTTTATATGGGTGAGAGTAAGAGATGTCAAAATTTGGGAAATATTAGGTAAAATACATAAATTGTTTATGACGTATGAGTTGACTTTGTAAGCTAGTTATTTCAACCACAGTTTTTGTTTAATGTATGTGGTTCAATTATTCACTCATTAATCTATGTTATATAGCTAAGCTTAAACTAATGCTTTCTCTATAAACTAGACATTTCCAGTGACTGAATGCTGTCAAAGTCATCTCCTATCTTGCTATCCTAATCTTAATTCTGTCTTGAAATGGTGTTAGTAAGCGAGAAGGAAAATGCAAGAATTTGCAAGATTTACTTTGCTTTGTTAAACCACTTACCAAAACTAAACACAAATATTAACTTAACAAAAGACTTATCAAAGACAATATGTTAAAGCAGAGGTTATTCACTAAACTATCCAGATAGAATGGTGGCATGTTTGCAGAACATACAGGCTGCAGAACACAGTGTGAGCATCGCTGCCATGCCTCACCCTCGCCAGTTCTATGGAGCAGGATGTGTTACAGCAAACTATGTGTGACAGAATGTAGAGCTGGTAGCAAACCACTTATTACAAGAGCTAACTAAACATGTTAATATAAAAATATTACAAGTTTTTTTTCCTGACAACATTAGTGTGGTTATTATAGAATATCTATCTGGATACACTAAATATTTATCCAAATAATAACTTATCCAAAGTTACTGGGTAGCACTGTCACCCCACAGTAAAAAGGTCCCGGGTTCAAATTCCAGGTGGAGCAGTCCGGGTCTTTTATGCATGTTGTGTCTGCATGAGTTTCCTCCAGGAGCTCCGGTTTCCCCCCACAGTCCAAAGACATGCAAGTGAGGAGAATTGGAGATGACTGTGTTTGACATTAAACTTGAACCTGATGAATCTTGTGTAACCAGTAATTACCTGTCCTGTCATGAATGCAACCAAAGTGTGTAAAACATGAATCCTAATAAAATAAAATAATAATAAGCATCGCAGGTGTTTTCAGGTAGGTCCCAGACCCACTTTGACTTTACTGGTTACCCAAGGTGAATTAATACATCAACTAATTTCACTTCACTTCACCCATAATTCATGGAAGTGAATAGACTTCTTTTATTAAAATAGCCTTTTTGCCCTAGACAGCTAAAAAGCAAATGGCCTGTATCTGCCAGAACATCCTGTGTAAAATTTTTAACTTCCTGATAGTCAGGAAACACAATCTGTGGTGTGCCACTGTATTCACAGCACAGCATCATGTCCACCTTAGTAATCAACACAAAAACAAAACCCTAGAAATAGTAACCCTAGAATAAGTATAGATTAGCCATTAGCTAATATTGCTAGCTTTAAACTGATCAACCATTATTAACAAACTACTGATAAGTCTATAGTGACCTATTCAAATATCAAACAAATCACTGTGTTTATCAAAACTTTACTAAATGAATTTCACAGCTTAACATTTTCCAAGTTGCATTAAATACATTTTACATTTAGAACACATTGTTAAAAGTCATCCTTCAGTTTTTGTTTAGCTTTTTTGTCATGGAACTAAATTAAAATGCTAATTAATAAACAATACCCAGGTTACGAAGTGCTGACGTTTTATATACAGTAGACCCTTGAGTTACGAACGGTTTACCATACAAACATTTTGGGTTACGAATGACCTTTTTCAACTTAACGTACAAAAACATTTCGGATTACGAACCGAAATTCACGAAACGTGACGTCACGAACAAGTTGACTCCGACTGTCTCTCTCTCTCAATTCAATTCAATTCAAAAGTGCTTTATTAGCATGACAAATATTCACATTTGTATTGCCAAAGCGCATTTACAAACTAGATAATAATCTCTCTCTCTATATATATATATATATATATATATTTATATATATATATACTGTATAGATACAGGGTGGGCCATTTATATGGATACACCTAAATAAAATTGGAATGGTTGGTGATATTAACTTCCTGTTTGTGGCACATTAGTATATGGGAGGGGGGAAACTTTTCAAGATGGGTGGTGACCATGGCGGCCATTTTGAAGTCGGCCATTTTGGATCCAACTTTAGTTTTTTCAATGGGAAGAGGGTCATGTGACATCAAACTTATTGAGAATTTCACAAGAAAAACAATGGTGTGCTTGGTTTTAACGTAACTTTATTCTTTCATGAGTTATTTACAAGTTTCTGACCACTTTGTTTAATTTATTTTATGTTGTGTTTTATTATGTAGATGAGTGTATATTTTGTCATGCAATGTTTTTGTAAAGCACTTTGTGATTCTTATCTGTGAAAAGTGCTATATAAATAAATTTTACTTACTTACTTTTACTTACTTATAAAATGTGTTCAAAGTGCTGCCCATTGTGTTGGATTGTCAATGCAACCCTCTTCTCCCACTCTTCACACACTGATAGCAACACCGCAGAAGAAATGCTAGCACAGGCTTCCAGTATCCGTAGTTTCAGGTGCTGCACATCTCGTATCTTCACAGCATAGACAATTGCCTTCAGATGACCCCAAAGATAAAAGTCTAAGGGGGTCAGATCGGGAGACCTTGGGGGCCATTCAACTGGCCCACGACGACCAATCCACTTTCCAGGAAACTGTTCATCTAGGAATGCTCGGACCTGACACCCATAATGTGGTGGTGCACCATCTTGCTGGAAAAACTCAGGGAACGTGCCAGCTTCAGTGCATAAAGAGGGAAACACATCATCATGTAGCAATTTCAAATATCCAGTGGCCTTGAGGTTTCCATTGATGAAGAATGGCCCCACTATCTTTGTACCCCATATACCACACCATACCATCAATTTTTGTGTTCCAACAGTCTTGGAGGGATCTATCCAATGTGGGTTAGTGTCAGACCAATAGCGGTGGTTTTGTTTGTTAACTTCACCATTCACATAAAAGTTTGCCTCATCACTGAACAAAATGTTCTGTGTAAACTGAGGGTCCTGTTCCAATTTTTGTTTTGCCCATTCTGCAAATTCAGTGCGCCGATCTGGGTCATCCTCGTTGAGATGCTGCAGCAGCTGGAGTTTGTAAGGGTGCCATTTGTGAGTAGCTAATATCCGCCGAAGGGATGTTCGACTGATGCCACTCTCCAGTGACATGCGGCGAGTGCTACGCTGTGGGCTCTTGCTGAATGAAGCTAGGACAGCCACTGATGTTTCTTCATTAGTGACAGTTTTCATGCGTCCACATTTTGGCAAATCCAACACTGAACCAGTTTCACGAAACTTGGCAAGCAGTTTGCTAACTGTAGCATGGGAGATGGGTGGTCTCGTAGGGTGTCTTGCATTGAAATCTGCTGCAATGACCCGGGTACTGCGTTCACCAGACATCAACACAATTTCTATCCGCTCCTCACGTGTTAACCTCTGCGACATGTCAATGGCTTTAAACAAAGAGAAGCTTGTAAATAACTCATGAAAGAATAAAGTTACGTTAAAACCAAGCACACCATTGTTTTTCTTGTGAAATTCTCAATAAGTTTGATGTGTCACATGACCCTCTTCCCATTGAAAAAACTAAAGTTGGATCCAAAATGGCCGCCGTGGTCACCACCCATCTTGAAAAGTTTTCCCCCTCCCATATACTAATGTGCCACAAACAGGAAGTTAATATCACCAATCATTCCCATTTTATTTAGGTGTATCCATATAAATGGCCCACCCTGTATATATATACGTATATACAGTATATATACAGTATATACAGGGGTTGGACAAAATAACTGAAACACCTGTCATTTTAGTGTGGTAGGTTTCATGGCTAAATTGGACCAGTCTGGTGGCCAATCTTCATTAATTGCACATTGCACCAGTAAGAGCAGAGTGTGAAGGTTCAATTAGCAGGGTAAGAGCACAGTTTTGCTCAAAATATTGCAATGCACACAACATTATGGGTGACATACCAGAGTTCAAAAGAGGACAAATTGTTGGTGCACGTCTTGCTGGCGCATCTGTGACCAAGACAGCAAGTCTTTGTGATGTATCAAGAGCCACGGTATCCAGGGTAATGTCAGCATACCACCAAGAAGGACAAACCACATCCAACAGGATTAACTGTGGACGCAAGAGGAAGCTGTCTGAAAGGGATGTTCGGGTGCTAACCCGGATTGTATCCAAAAAACATAAAACCACGGCTGCCCAAATCACGGCAGAATTAAATGTGCACCTCAACTCTCCTGTTTCCACCAGAACTGTCCGTCGGGAGCTCCACAGGGTCGATATACACGGCCGGGCTGCTATAGCCAAACCTTTGGTCACTCGTGCCAATGCCAAACGTCGGTTTCAATGGTGCAAGGAGCGCAAATCTTGGGCTGTGGACAATGTGAAACATGTATTGTTCTCCGATGAGTCCACCTTTACTGTTTTCCCCACATCCGGGAGAGTTACGGTGTGGAGAAGCCCCAAAGAAGCGTACCACCCAGACTGTTGCATGCCCAGAGTGAAGCATGGGGGTGGATCAGTGATGGTTTGGGCTGCCATATCATGGCATTCCCTTGGCCCAATACTTGTGATAGATGGGCGCGTCACTGCCAAGGACTACCGAACCATTCTGGAGGACCATGTGCATCCAATGGCGGTGCCGTGTATCAGGATGACAATGCACCAAAACACACAGCAAGACTGGTGAAAGATTGGTTTGATGAACATGAAAGTGAAGTTGAACATCTCCCATGGCCTGCACAGTCACCAGATCTAAATATTATTGAGCCACTTTGGGGTGTTTTGGAGAAGCGAGTCAGGAAACGTTTTCCTCCACCAGCATCACGTAGTGACCTGGCCACTATCCTGCAAGAAGAATGGCTTAAAATACCTCTGACCACTGTGCAGGACTTGTATATGTCATTTCCAAGACGAATTGACGCTGTATTGGCCGCAAAAGGAGGCCCTACACCATACTAATAAATTATTGTGGTCTAAAACCAGGTGTTTCAGTTATTTTGTCCAACCCCTGTATATATATATATATATATATATATATATATATATATATATATATATATATATATATATATATACACATACAGTGAGCGGAGAGCAGACGGTGTTTTTCCAGTGTTTTCTTCAAATTTTGTAAAATTCTATATTAAAATGGCCTCAAAGAATGTGCAGAGAAAGCGCAGTGGTGAGAAAATGAACAAATCTAATGCTATTTGTTGTTGTATAATTACTCCTGCCAGTAGCTGTCACTGTGTATCAGACAGAGGGGACAGTGAGTAAGAGAGAAGAAGGAAGTTATTCTTTCGTGCAATTACACCTACAAAATACAATACTATTGAAATAAAGAAGGAAATAATAGATAAATATGAAAGTCATTGTTTCTGGTAGATACGTTTTATAAAAAAAAAAAAGGAAATTTAATGTGGTGTATGATACAGCACACGTACTGTACTGAAATGTCTATTCTATAATTAAAGATTTAAGGGAAGATATACTTGTATTTATAACAAAAAAAGACCATTTAGGACATTAGAGAGGTTAGGTAAGGGGGTGGTTTGGGAGGTCTGGCCTGGATTAATTCTGTTTACATTATTTCTTATGGGAAAAATAGGTTTAACTAACGAACATTTTGACTTAAGAACAGCCATTTTTAACCAATTAAATTCGTAAGTCAGAGGTCTACTGTACTAGCAAACTAGATTTCAAGAAGCCATGTGACAAAGTTTAATTATATTTTACACCAACAAATCATAAATCTAAGTTGGTAGTTAGCTCAGCAGTTAAGGTCTTGGCCAAATAATTTTAAGGTTGCTGGTTTAAGCTTCACTACTGCCAGGTTGCCACTGTTGGGCCGATGAACAAGATCCTAAACTTTCAACGGCTTGGTTTGTATACTGTCACAATTGTACAAGTGTTCTTCCGCACTTTTAAACTCTGTTTATTAAGAATTTGAAAAGCAAATGACATCACTTTTGTACATAATCACCCTCCTTTGCGTTGTATTTTTCCCAGCGTCATGTAATTTTAATGCCATCAGCAAAAAATGTTTTTGGTTGAGCGCGTAGCCACTGATGCACCGCTGCTTTCACATCATCATCACATGAAAATCTTCTTCCCCTTAAAGCTTCTGTGAGCGGTCTAAAAAGGTGGAAATCAGATGGTGCTAAATCCGGACTATAAGCTCTCTCTCAGTCTCTCAGACACGACCAATTACAACTTACTATTCCCATGTAAGTTGCTTTAGTTGCTAAATACCATAGATGTGAATGTTATATTTTCAGTAAAACGGACCTTATTGAATTCCCCCACACTTACAAGACACACATGTCCTTTACAAACATATAGAAACCGTATATCTATTGTCCAACTGACAATCTAACTATGTGCATGTTATTATTGTGTCCTTGGCTATTGTCTGTTACAGACAATGTACTGCAGGAAATAGGCCACATACCAAACAATGAACTTGACAGTACCAGACAGGAGGGTGCAAACAGAGGTTGCCTTTAAATAGCTACAAATAAGTTTGGAACTCGGACAAAGCAGAGAGTTAAATCCTTTCAGATCACACCTGTCTTACTGGACAAAGCTAAATATTGTTGACTTAGCAATGATTGATGCGATGAAGTCATGTCCACCTCCACTACAAGTCTTACCAATGACAATATGTCACGTTTATTACAGTAAAGGACACCACACCACATGCATTCTATGCTCCTGACCTGTGGGTAATGAAAGTATGGATTTCCAACATGTTTACTCGTTATATAAGAAAAATAATGAACCACTTGGGGAAGGGGGATGGATTTGTGTCCTTTGAAGATATTGATTTACACTTTGGAAAAAAAATATGGAGTGCCAATATTAAGCTGTTGTGAAGTACTTACAGAATGACAATATCTCTGATGTTTAGAACATGTGGGGCTGTAAATTACTAGGTTACATTAATATGTGTAATATTTTTAACTGTTTCTAATTGTATTTTAATGTTTTTTATATTATATTTGTGTTTAGGTGTCAACAACAACCCCATTATTTTACATTAGCCTAAAATATATGCAGTTCAACAGTGCCTTTTAAATATAGTTTCCACCGTATATATAAACCCAACTGTTCCAGAAAAGTTGGGACACTAAATAAAAACTCAAATCTAAAATATGTTAACTCACTTGAACATTTATTTAACAGGCAAATGGACAAAGAAAACACACCCCATGCTATCACAGATGCTGGTTTTTACACTTATCATTGGTAACAGTCTGGATGGTCTTTTTATCTTTGACATCCGTTTTTACCTAAAACAAGCTGAAACATGGACTCATCTGACCACAGAACACATTTCCAGAACAGTGTTACTTATAGTAGTACTTATAGTGCCTCAGTTCTAATTTTTTTGAATGTCTTGCAGGCGTCACATTGTACATTGTACAATAAGGTTTGTCAGTGAAAACACTAAAAAAAAATTTCGTTCAAGCAATTTAAGTGATCTAAAATTAGTTTTTACTGCATTTCTAGCTTAAAGTTCAAAGCTTACATAAAGCACAACTTCCACAAATGAACACTTTATGTTCTCCTGCAGTAGACCTGCGTCCATCCGAAACAAGCTTCCCGGAAAAGTGAATGTGGCTATGCAAAACTGATGTACCTTCTTGTAGGGAACACTGCGTTCACATTTTGAATTGTCTCTCTGCACCACCTTTCCCAGCTAAAAGAGGCACTACAGGAAAAGCAGAAGCATGAGTCACAATCACCGGCTTCACACAGTCCTGCTGCGCTGTGGGGAAAGCCTTCCGATTTCCCTGCCATACAGTCTGACTCACAAAATACCCAGAATCCCACTTACGTCTGACTAAGAGCCCCTTATCGACCAGTCCTTAATATAATTTATTTTCCCACACTGAGCGTTTCAGTGCGTTTTGCAGTAATTAGACTGACCCTTTCCCTTTTAGTTATGCAAAGCATTTAAGATCAGTGTGCAACGCCTTGCAATGTGAGAAGCACCAAGTAAAAAAAAGAAATCCAACCCTGTCAGCTCGACTTGAGTTTAAGGTCTCTCTTTTTATCTATCCCTGTCTGGGACTTTCCCTCAACTAGAACATACAGCTATTACTTCCATTCAAACTACACATCCATAATTTCTCTTTCACGTGAAAAATACAAGATAGTAAAATACTTTTTTACTTTTAAGAGAGATATGGTTCTTTATGCTTATGTAGATGTTAGATGTAATAAGCCTTTTGTTCCAGGTGCATTTTTAACTAAGTAAAGTAAATTTTTACCAGGTACTGTTTGTGCCTAAAGACAAAGTGTACATGCTGTGTACTAGGCAATATTTAAATTGTGTCTCTTATATGTGTATACAGCCAGTGCAAATAGTAAAGATATTTAAAGTGCACCTCATAACATATTTGTTTGATTTAATAGGATGTCAGAAATTAGCTATTGCTCCAGTTTTTCCACCTACCAAAAACAAGTGTAAATTACCCAACTGGGTTGTCGAAAGCACTTGTCAGTTTTTAGTTTGTCACCATGGGCATGGTCATTTTGGCCCCTAGATTTTGTTTTGGCCATGTTTTAGATTAATAAAATATTAAAACATAAGCACAGTGGCAATGCAATGTGTTTTTGCTCCTATATTCACGGTTTAGTTCTATTTTAACAGCTTTACAATTGTTATTAATATACCGTAGATTATAAATAGTCTTCATTAATATGTTTATTTATTTATTAGGATTTTAACGTCATGTTCTACACTTCGGTACACAAGGTTATATTGATGGATAATTTAGTATCTCCAATTCACCTCACTTGCATGTCTTTGGACTGTGGGAGGAAACCTGAGCACCCGGAGGAAACCCACACAGACATGGGAAGAACATGCAAACTCCACACAGAAAGGACCCGGACCGCCCCACCTGGTGATCGAACCCAGGACCTTCTTGCTGTGAGGTGACAGTGCTACCCACTTAGTCACTGTGCCACCAAGTTTTCATTAATAAAAGTATGTGAAAAAACACTGGGTGACAGTAGTACATTAAAACAATGTGGTTTTAACACTGCTTGTCAAATGGGTTGCATAAAGACAGAGCTTGCCATTCATTTCTTAGGAAATATTTTTCTTTGTTACTTTTGATACATTTAATAAGTATGATTTTTAGTGTCACGGGTTGACCATTTTCTGGCTATGTGCTTCAAGCAGATAATAATTGTTCTACTGCGAATCAGCTTTAATGTAAAGTACAATACTTTAGTAAAGTTAGATGGAATGAAGAAAAAAATGACTTGAGAGTACACCCCGTTAAAGAGCATAGAGTTAAAAGTAGCTGATCGATTGTTAGACACTTTTAGTTAAACCCATATTTTATTTATTATTTAAAAAATACCTATTTGATTCTGTACTCCTTGGTTCGAAACTCGGCAATGCCACTGGTCGGCTGGGCGGCATCTAGTGGGCATAATTGGCATTGGCTACCATGTCTGCTAGGGTGGGATGCCGGACTATGTGGGTGGGGTCTTCTAACGCTGTAAATGTGAAGAATATGCAGAAAAAATAAACGCTCTTCCCCAGTAAAAAAAAAAGGTGACTCACAAATAACAGGGACACACCTATTTTCTAGGAAAAACTGAATCCTGTACATGCAAGCTGTGCACAATCATCCTGAAAAGCACATTAGAATGTCCATGTACGTAATCTCTTAAAATCTAGCTGGTGTTACAGGTGCTACATCATTCTAATAATGCAAATGTAAGCAAAACATGAGTGCTGGCAACTCGGTGCCCTCTGTTAATAAAGATTTATTACATGTAACAACCCTAGGAATCACATGCCTCTACTGACTCTCTAAACTTCTGTCAGAACAGGATAAAAGAAAACACCACTCACTGCTGTGTGTACCACTGAAGGGAATGTAAACCATGGTGCACAGCTGGATAAATACAGGGAGTGCATTCCTCTGTAGTCTGTCTTAACACTTAATGCTCTTCCTCTTTTAGCTCGGTCATCTTTCCTGCCAAGCAGCAGAAGTCAAGGTCATGAGGTCTGTCAAAATGACAGTGAATTTAAATACTCCACTGTATCACACCTTCAAACACAAACAGGCTAGTTTACTGTGTCAAGCAAAATGTGAAACATACATCCACATTTTTGTAGTTACAAGACCTCTTTTAGGCTTTATTGCTTTATTTAAGTGTTTAAATCCATTTAGTTTTAGGTAATCCATATGCTGGGCATGATCATTTCTGCAATGTACAGAACATCACCCACAAGCATTTGGTGCAAGATTAGGAATTCACCCTAAAAAGAGCACCAATCCATCACAGGGTACCACAGGTCACCCATTTTACATTTAAACACCCAGGGGCAAGCAGCAAATATATCAAATTGAACATATGGAGGACAGGGTGAACTCCTGACAGGAGGTGAAATGGCTATATAGGCTGGCAGGGGCCTGTTTATATACACTCCTGGTTCCTTTCTGTTTCTGTTTAGTCCCTGTGGGGCTAGTGTCTTTTTTAGTATTAATATTTCTTAGTATTGTTCTTGAAACAACTAAAATATACATACACCAGCCACTGGGTTCAGCTATAGTGTAATAATATTGAATGTTCATTTGTAGTAACTACAGTATCCAACCTGTTACAGAGTACACTTTGTTACCTCCATATATGCCCTTAATCAGTGTAGAAGAGCTGTCACTGACCAGATGCCATTAGTGGACAATTCTCAGCATTCCAATAACACTTACAGTGGGGTCAAAAAGTATTTAGTCAGCCACTGATTGTGCAAGTTCTCCTACTTAGAAAGATGAGAGAGGTCTGTAATTTTCATCATAGGTACACTTCAACTATGAGAGACAATATGAGAAGAAAAAAATCCAGGAAATCACATTGTAGGATTTTTAAAGAATTTATTCGTAAATTATGGTGGAAAATAAGTATTTGGTCAATAACAAACAAGCAAGATTTCTGGCTCTCACAGACCTGTAACTTCTTCTTTAAGAAGCTCTTCTGTCCTCCACTCGTTACCTGTATTAATGGCACCTGTTTGACCTCGTTATCTGTATAAAAGACACCTGTCCACAGCCTCAAACAGTCAGACTCCAAACTCAACCATGGCCAAGACCAAAGAGCTGTCGAAGGACACCAGGAAGAAAATTGCAGACCTGCACCAGGCTGGGAAGAGTGAATCTACAATAGGCAAGCAGGTTGGTGTGAATAAATCAACTGTGGGAGCAATTGTAAGAAAATGGAAGACATACAAGACCATTGATAATCTCCCTTGGGGTCAAGATCTCATCCCGTGGGGTCAAAATGATCATGAGAACGGTGAGCAAAAATCCCAGAACTACACGGAGGGACCTGATGAATGACCTGCAGAGAGCTGGGACCAAAGTAACAAAGGCTACCATCAGTATACACACTACGCCGAGAGGGACTCAAATCCTGCAGTGCCAGGCGTGTCCCCCTGCTTAAGCCAGTACATGTCCAGGCCCGTCTGAAGTTTGCCAGAGAGCATATGGATGATCCAGAAGGGGATTGGGAGAATATCATGTGGTCAGATGAAACCAAAATGGAACCTTTTGGTAAAAACTCAACTCATCGTGTTTGGAGGAAGAAGAAAAACCCAAGAACACCATACCTACTGTGAAGCATGGGGGTGGAAACATCATGCTTTGGGGCTGTTTTTCTGCAAAGGGGACAGGACGACTGATCCGTGTTAAGGGAAGAATGAACGGGGCCATGTATCGTGAGATTTTAAGCCAAAACCTCCTTCCATCAGTGAGAGCATTGAAGATGGAACGTGGCTGGGTCTTCCAGCATGACAATGATCCCAAACACACCGCTCGCGCAACGAAGGAGTGGCTCCGTAAAAAGCATTTCAAGGTCCTGGAGTGGCCTAGCCAGTCTCCAGACCTCAACCCCATAGAAAATTTGTGGAGTCCGTGTTGCCCAGCGACAGCCCCAAAACATCACTGCTCTAGAGGAGATCTGCATGGAGGAATGGGCCAAAATACCAGCTACAGTGTGTGCAAACCTGGTGAAGACTTACAGGAAACATTTCACCTCTGTCATTGCCAACAAAGGTTATGTTACAAAGTATTGAGTTGAACTTTTGTTATTGACCAAATACTTATTTTCCACCATAATTTACAAATAAATTCTTTAAAAATCCTACAATGTGATTTCCTGGATTTTTTTTTCTCATTTTGTCTCTCATCGTTGAAGTGTACCTATGATGAAAATTACAGACCTCTCTCATCTTTCTAAGTAGGAGAATTTGCACAATCAGTGGCTGACTAAATACTTTTTGGCCCCACTGTACATGGTAATGACATTGTTGTGTGTTTGGATTTATAAACACCTCAATATCCATTGTGAAAAAAGAATAATGCCTTAACAAAATGAAATATATATTACCAGCTGCATACTGTGATTAGAAAATGGCATCTGATAAAAAGTTACAAAAAGATTAACACTATGTTCAGCTAATATCTCCACTGTTTATCTACAATGGTATAAGTCATTAAGTATAATCAGTGTTTAAAATTCCAACAACAATGCTGTATCTGACCCCCCAATACCATAACACACACTGCCATGTCATTACAGTGTTAGTCACTGATCTGCTGCTCTATAAAACTTTTACATTTACATTTATATTGTAGGTGCAGCTCAAAAATAGCAAATAAATGTATGTAAGATGAACCTCGTACAGTTGCTGGTTAGTGTAGAGATAATCCAAAAACCACTAAACAACAGGACTGTTTATTATAAACTGCTACAACATGAGTGTACACAGTCAAACAGGCTTTATAATCACTTTATATCACCTTATACCAAATGTGAAGAAGTCCCTACCCCCTGCTTGCTTGTTGATGCCATAAAAAACGTTAGCCAAGCTTACAGGTGTTCACGTAACCCTGACTTTTTTGCATGGCAGCCTCCAGTCACATAGTGATGTAAAACACCACCATAAAACAATGCAGTAGCTTAAGGACAGGACGATCAAGTCAGAGAGGCCTAAAAATCTATAGATAAAAAATAATTTCAACTCAGCTCAAATGTGACTAAACTCTAACATTTCTGCAAGGCCTTATGGGCAAATATTCCCTAATCTAGATGTACAGTAGGTAGAGACCATATCCAAACAGTATGACGACTGTAAGGCTATGGGTGGCTCTGACTGATCATGTTTCAGCCCTTTATGTTGTTTTCTTACTACCTAAAGCAAGATGTGTAATGACACCACTTTTTATAGGGGTTAGATTTCAAGCTGTTAGATAAAAATGACTTTTTTTTAAAGAAGTGTGATGAGTTTTTATGGGCATGGTAGGTCGTTTTTTAGTTAAATGTAGACTGATTTCCTTTAAACATGACTTGACTGAGCTTTTTCTTTTTCTGATTTTGACAACAAAGAAGACTTTGTAATGGGTTAAGTTAAACTTGCCCTATTTATACAGGCACAGAAAGGTCACCAGTTGTAGTCGATGATGATTACTTAATATACATATGTACAGTGTATCACAAAAGTGAGTACACCCCTCACATTTCTGCAGATATTTAAGTATATCTTTTCATGGGACAACACTGACAAAATGACACTTTGACACAATGAAAAGTAGTCTGTGTGCAGCTTATATAACAGTGTAAATTTATTCTTCCCTCAAAATAACTAAAAATACAGCCATTAATGTCTAAACCACCGGCAACAAAAGTGAGTACACCCCTAAGAGACTACACCCCTAAATGTCCAAATTGAGCACTGCTTGTCATTTTCCCTTCAAAATGTCATGTGATTTGTTAGTGTTACTAGGTCTCAGGTGTGCATAGGGAGCAGGTGTGTTCAATTTAGTAGTACAGCTCTCACACTCTCTCATACTGGTCACTGAAAGTTCCAACATGGCACCTCATGGCAAATAACTCTCTGAGGATCTTAAAAGACGAATTGTTGCGCTACATGAAGATGGCCAAGGCTACAAGAAGATTGCCAACACCCTGAAACTGAGCTGCAGCACAGTGGCCAAGATCACCCAGCGTTTTAAAAGAGCAGGGTCCACTCAGAACAGACCTTGCGTTGGTCGTCCAAAGAAGCTGAGTGCACGTGCTCAGCGTCACATCCAACTGCTGTCTTTGAAAGATAGCCGCAGGAGTGCTGTCAGCATTGCTGCAGAGATTGAAAAGGTGGGGGGTCAGCCTGTCAGTGCTCAGACCATACGCCGCACACTACATCAAATTGGTCTGCATGGCTGTCACCCCAGAAGGAAGCCTCTTCTGAAGTCTCTACACAAGAAAGCCCGCAAACAGTTTGCTGAAGACATGTCAACAAAGGACATGGATTACTGGAACCA
Source organism: Trichomycterus rosablanca (assembly GCF_030014385.1). NCBI lineage: Eukaryota > Metazoa > Chordata > Actinopteri > Siluriformes > Trichomycteridae > Trichomycterus > Trichomycterus rosablanca. The sequence continues at coordinate 34,129,489 of NC_085991.1, read as the reverse complement.
TGTCCTATGGTCTGATGAGACCAAGATTAATTTGTTTGGTTCAGATGGTCTCAAGCATGTGTGGCGGCAATCAGGTGAGGAGTACAAAGATAAGTGTGTCATGCCTACAGTCAAGCATGGTGGTGGGAATGCCATGGTCTGGGGCTGCATGAGTGCAGCAGGTGTTGGGGAGTTACATTTCATTGAGGGACACATGAACTCCAATATGTACTGTGAAATACTGAAGCAGAGCATGATCCCCTCCCTCCGGAAACTGGGTCGCAGGGCAGTGTTCCAGCATGATAATGACCCCAAACACACCTCTAAGACGACCACTGCTTTATTGAAGAGGCTGAGGGTAAAGGTGATGGACTGGCCAAGCATGTCTCCAGACCTAAACCCAATAGAACATCTTTGGGGCATCCTCAAGCGGAAGGTGGAGGAGCGCAAAGTCTCGAATATCCGCCAGCTCCGTGATGACGTCATGGAGGAGTGGAAAAGCATTCCAGTGGCAACCTGTGAAGCTCTGGTAAACTCCATGCCCAGGAGAGTTAAGGCAGTTCTGGGAAATAATGGTGGCCACACAAAATATTGACACTTCAGGAACTTTCACTAAGGGGTGTACTCACTTTTGTTGCCGGTGGTTTAGACATTAATGGCTGTATATTGAGTTATTTTGAGGGAAGAATAAATTTACACTGTTATATAAGCTGCACACAGACTACTTTTCATTGTGTCAAAGTGTCATTTTGTCAGTGTTGTCCCATGAAAAGATATACTTAAATATCTGCAGAAATGTAAGGGGTGTACTCACTTTTGTGATACACTGTATATTTTTTTAATTTGAAAATTGTTGGACAAAGAAGCATGTGTTCCAACCACACAGTTCCAAAATAAATACATAAAAAATGTTCATGGCAAATCTAAGTCTGACTTTTTTCAAGACTTCTTTTTATCCTTCATTGATGTATGTCAGGTGTTTATTCTGTTTATTCTGAAAATAACTGACTGTATTATTTTGTTACATCACACCACAAAGAGGTCCTTCAGTTCTATTACCAGGCCAACAGGAAGCCCAGTGCAGCTGTGTGCAGTGACCTACATCTCCATGGGGAACGATTTTCACTGAGCCCTGAGCAACTTGTCGGATAATACAGTCCTGCAGAGAATAGTGGGGTGTGAGGGAAATCTGGGACAGAGGGATTAATCAGTATTTTACTCCACACATACTCAGAGTAAAGCACTGTGGATTAGAAAGACATGCAAGTGAAAATGTTTGACATTCATGTAGGTAAAAACCGCATAGGCTTGCATGGCTTAACAAGAGAGACTCACTTCTTAACATATCAGATAACATGAAATAACCGACACCCTTTTTATCCTCAGCAACTGCTTAATCCTGGTGTACAAAGCCCATCACTGAATACCAATCGAAAGATGGTTTTATAGACGAGACAGCGGTGCATTACTTATTAACACTGGCACTGTATTAAGCAACACTGACACTGTATTAAGCAACACTGGCACTGTATTAAGCCCACCTGTCATGGAGATCGACAGCATGGCTTGGTTACTGATTCCCTACACTTGGCGCCTCAGTGGCGAAGTGTGATTCACCCCATTACAGGCACATAGAGGCACTATAGTGCATCTACATTACCTACAGATGTGGTTTTAGCGTAGGTGTGAGGAAACCTATGTTAAAGTGGTAAAAAAAAAAAAAAAAAACTTTTATTTAACCAATCACCCTATTTTAAAAGCATAACATTTCTATAACCCCACCATGACCTTATTTCTTTCTAATTTATTTATTAGGAATTTAACATCATGTTTTACACACTTCAGTTACATTCATGACAGGACAGGCAGTTACTGGTTACACAAGTTTGATCAGTTCAAGTCTTTAATGTCAGACACAGTCATTGACAATTTTGTATCTCCAGTTCACCTCACACACACGTCTTTGGACTTAGGAAGGAAACTGGAGCTCCTGGAGGAAGCCCACACAGACACTGGGAGAACATGCAAACACCACACAGAAAGGACCTGGACCTCTCCACCTTGGAATTAAACCCAGGACCTTCTTGCTGTGAGGTGACAGTGCTACCCACCGAGCCACACTTTTTTTTTTATTTTCTAAATTCATTACAAGATCAAAATGTCGTGGTCATATTAACCATTGAATCACATTTCACATAGCTTGTATTGTGATAAGCACAAATTAAGCTTAATAAGGTAAATAAAATACTGAAATGCTTTAAAGGTATCCTTAAAATCTGATTTATCTGTCTGGAACTTTATATTAACCATTAATAAAAATTTTCGGTGACCCCACCTGCAACTCAGGCAACCTAAAGTGGGGTCCCGGCCAGAAGAATTGGCAGGTCCAATATTGGTGCCCCGTTCTCTTCAAAGATGAGAGCTGGTTTACATCGAGCACATGTGACCGATGTAAGAGAGTCTGGAGACGCTGTGGTAAACATCCAGTTTGGTAAAAGCATGATCAGTTTGGTGGTGGGTCTGGCGACGCCAATCGTTGTTCATGCTGCCGCCCAACCCAGTCGGAAAGACAGAGCTGAGATTCGATACGATGTATTCGAAACCCCAACTCTGGTGCGCTAGTGTACTTTACCGCTGCGCCACCTGAGCGGCTACTAATGATAAAATCTGACCAAACTAATAGATGCTAAAGAGTCAGAGTGTAACAAGCTAGGTTGTTAAACGTTTGTACATGCCACATATACCAATTTACTTTTTTCTTTCGTTCTCAGGTTCATTTAATCTAAAAACAAAGTATTTGTTGATGGTTTGATGCATATGTTGTGTTTACTTACAAAATATGTAACAAGGAGGGATAATTTTTTTGTATACGACAGTACTTTGAAATCATGTGTAAAGCTTAAGCAACTGGAATAAATGAAATCAATTTTTCAAATTACAGACAGCACTCACTCATGATGTTGCAATCTAAATAAATTGAATTATCAAATTAGAAAGGTATTACTGGCTCCTCCTCTGAGAATTCCATTTATATCAGTGTGTCTGTGTCACCGAAGCCAAGTCCGCACCATGTGTGTGCATGTGCGTATGTGTGTGGTTGGGTGGGGGGAGGAGGGGTGTTTTGATTTGGACCTCAGGGGCAAACTAACTGCCATCAGGCCAAGCAGCAGTCATGTCTGACAGAACTGCTTAGCTATGAGGAACATTTCAGAGGTCGTCATCTGTGA